>NW_027248984.1:0-600000 GCF_019359855.2 Lolium perenne
GCATGAAGGTGACAGTGTGCATGCTACGTTAGTACTTGGTTTAGTCGTATTGATCTATCTTACACTCTAAGGTTATTTAAATATGAACATTGAATTGTGGAGCTTGTTAACTCCGGCATTGAGGGTTCGTGTAATCCTACGCAATGTGTTCATCATCCAACAAGAGAGTGTAGAGTATGCATTTATCTATTCTGTTATGTGATCAAAGTTGAGAGTGTCCACTAGTGAAAGTGTAATCCCTAGGCCTTGTTCCTAAATACTGCTATCGCTACTTGTTTACTGTTTTACTGCGTTACTACTGATGCGTTACTACTGCTTGTTTACTGTCCTGGGCAAAGCACTTTTCTGGTGCCGTTGCTACTACTTATTTATACCACCTGTATTTCACTATCTCTTCGCCGAACTAGTGCACCTATTAGGTGTGTTGGGGACACAAGAGACTTCTTGCTTTGTGGTTGCAGGGTTGCATGAGAGGGATATCTTTGACCTCTTCCTCCCTGAGTTCGATAAACCTTGGGTGATCCACTTAAGGGAAAACTTGCTGCTGTTCTACAAACCTCTGCTCTTGGAGGCCCAACACTGTCTACAGGAAAAGGAGGGGGCGTAGACATCAAGCTATTTTAAGGCGCCGTTCTTGCAGTGAGGAAAGGTAAAAGGTACTCACACTCCGGATCTCGGCTACTAAGCTATTTTCCGGCGCCGTAAGTACTCGAAGCTATTTCCTTTAGATCCTGCAATTGCATCTTTTTGTTTCTTGTTTACACTAGTAAGGCATAATGGACAACAATGAGCTTTTTACTCTATTTCCTGATTTAAGACATGGATGGTTTGATCCGAAAATTAAAAAACCCATGGAACATATTAATATGAACACTTTGAACACCATTGTTGCTAATGATATGGAAAATTCTAAGCTTGGGGAAGCTGGTTTTGATGAGCATGATCTTTTTAGTCCCCCAAGAATTGAGGAGAAAATTTACTTTGATGATACTTTACCTCCTATTTATGATGATTGTAATGATATTGGTCTTTTCGTACCGCCTGTTATGGAGGATAAATTTAATTATGATTACAATATGCCTCCTATATTTGATGATGAGAATAATAATGATAGCTACTTTGTTGAATTTGCTCCCACTATTACTAATAAAATTGATTATGCTTATGTGGATAGTAATAATTTTATGCATGAGACTCATGATAAGAATGCTTTATGTGATAGTTATATTGTTGAGTTTGCTCATGATGCTACTGAAAGTTATTATGAGAGAGGAAAATATGGTTGTAGAAATTTTCATGTTACTAAAACACCTCTCTATGTGCTGAAATTTTTCAAGCTACACTTGTTTTATCTTCCTATGCTTGTTACTTTGCTCTTCATGAACTTGTTTATTTACAAGATTCCTATGCATAGGAAGCATGTTAGGCTTAAATTTGTTTCATACTTGCCTCTTGATGCTCTCTTTTTGCTTCAAATACTATTTCTAGCGAGTGCATCATTAAAACTGCTGAGCCCATCTTAATGGCTATAAAGAAAGAACTTCTTGGGAGATACCCCATGTGTTTATTTTGCTACAGTACTTTATTTTATATTTGTGTCTTGGAAGTTGTTTACTACTGTAGCAACCTGTCCTTATCTTACTTTTGTGTTTTGTTGTGCCAAGTGAAGCCTCTAATCGAAGGTTGATACTAGATTTGGATTTCTGCGCAGAAACAGATTTCTATCTGTCACGAATCTGGGCTGTTTTCTCTGTAGGTAACTCAGAAAAATATGCCAATTTACGTGCGTGTTCCTCAGATATGTACGCAACTTTCATTAGTTTTGAGTTTTCTGATCTGAGCAACGTAAGTATTTATTAAAAATTCGTCTTTACGGACTGTTCTGTTTTGACAGATTCTGCCTTTTATTTCGCATTGCTTCTTTCGCTGTGTTGGGTGGATTTCTTTGTTCCATTACCTTCCAGTAGCTTTGAGCAATGTCCAGAAGTGTTAAGAATGATTGTGTCACCTCTGAACATGTGAGTTTTTGATTATGTACTAACCCCTCTAATGAAGTTTATGAGAAGTTTGGTGTGAAGGAAGTTTTCAAGGGTCAAGAGAGGAGGATGATATACTATGATCAAGAAGAGTGAAAAGTCTAAGCTTGGGGATGCCCCGGTGGTTCACCCCTGCATATTTCAAGAAGACTCAAGCGTCTAAGCTTGGGGATGCCCAAGGCATCCCCTTCTTCATCGACAAATTATCAGGTTCCTCCCCTGAAACTATATTTTTATTCGGTCACATCTTATGTGCTTTGCTTGGAGCGTCGGTTTGTTTTTGTTTTTGTTTTGTTTGAATAAAATGGACCCTAGCATTCTTTGTGGGAGAGAGACACGCTCCGCTGTAGCATATGGACAAGTATGTCCTTAGGCTCTACTCATAGTATTCATGGCGAAGTTTCTTCTTCGTTAAATTGTTATATGGTTGGAATTGGAAAATGATACATGTAGTAATTGCTATAATGTCTTGGGTAATGTGATACTTGGCAATTTTTGTGCTCATGTTTAAGCTCTTGCATCATATACTTTGCACCCATTAATGAAGAAACACCTAGAGCTTGCTAATTTGGTTTGCATATTTGGTCTCTCTAAAGTCTAGATAATTTCTAGTATTGAGTTTGAACAACAAGGAAGACGGTGTAGAGTCTTATAATGTTTTCAATATGTCTTTTATGTGAGTTTTGCTGCACCGGTTCATCCTTGTGTTTGTTTCAAATAGCCTTGCTAGCCTAAACCTTGTATCGAGAGGGAATACTTCTCATGCATCCAAATACTTGAGCCAACCACTATGCCATTTGTGTCCACCATACCTACCTACTACATGGTATTTCTCCGCCATTCCAAAGTAAATTGCTTGAGTGCTACCTTTAAATTTCCATTCTTCACCTTTAAAATATATCGCTCATGGGACAAATAGCTTAAAAACTATTGTGGTATTGAATATGTACTTATGCACTTTATCTCTTATTAAGTTGCTCGTTGTGCGATAACCATGTTTCTGGGGACGCCATCAACTACTCTTTGTTGAATATCATGTGAGTTGCTATGCATGTTCGTCTTGTCTGAAGTAAGGGCGATCTACCACCTTATGGTTAGAGCGTGCATATTGTTAGAGAAGAACATTGGGCCGCTAACTAAAGCCATGATCCATGGTGGAAGTTTCAGTTTTGGACATATATCCTCAATCTCAAATGAGAAAATTAATTGTTACTACATGCTTATGCATAAAAGAGGAGTCCATTATCTGTTGTCTATGTTGTCCCGGTATGGATGTCTAAGTTGAGAATAATCAATAGCGAGAAATCCGATGCGAGCTTTCTCCTTAGACCTTTGTACAGGCGGCATAGAGGTACCCCTTTGTGACACTTGGTTAAAACATGTGCATTGCGATGATCCCGGTAGTCCAAGCTAATTAGGACAAGGTGCGGGCACTATTAGTATACTATGCATGAGGCTTGCAACTTGTAAGATATAATTTACATGATACATATGCTTTATTACTACCGTTGACAAAATTGTTTCTTGTTTTCAAAATCGAAGCTCTAGCACAAATATAGCAATCGATGCTTTCCTCTTTGAAGGACCTTTCTTTTACTTTTATTGTTGAGTCAGTTCACCTATTTCTCTCCACCTCAAGAAGCGAACACTTGTGTGAACTGTGCATTGATTCCTACATACTTGGATATTGCACTTGTTATATTGCTTTGCATTGACAACTATCCATGAGATATACATGTTACAAGTTGAAAGCAACCGCTGAAACTTAATCTTCCATTGTGTTGCTTCAATGTCTTTACTATGAATTTATTGCTTTATGAGTTAACTCTTATGCAAGACTTATTGATGCTTGTCTTGAAGTACTATTCATGAAAAGTCTTTCCTTTATGATTCATTTGTTTACTCATGTCATTTACCATTGTCTTGGATTGCTGCATTCATTACATATGCTTACAATAGTATGATCAAGTTTATGATGGCATGTCACTCCAGAAATTATCTTTGTTATCGTTTACCTGCTCGGGATGAGCAGAAACTAAGCTTGGGGATGCTGATACGTCTCCGACGTATCGATAATTTCTTATGTTCCATGCCACATTATTGATGATATCTACATGTTTTATGCACACTTTATGTCATATTCGTGCATATTCTGGAACTAACCTATTAACAAGATGCCGAAGTGCCGATTCTTTGTTTCTGCTGTTTTTGGTTTCAGAAATCCTAGTAACGAAATATTCTCGGAATCGGACGAAATCAACGCCCAGGTTCCTATTTTGCCCGGAAGCAACCAGAACACACGAGAACTGCCAGAGAGGGGGCACTGGGCCCCCAGACCATAGGCCGGCGCGGCCCAGGCCCTGGCCGCGCCGCCCTATAGTGTCGTCGCCCCTTCGACCTTCTGACGCCGCCTCTTCGCCTATATAAAGCCCCTGGACCTAAAACCTCGATACGAAAAAGCCACGGTACGAGAAACCTTCCAGAGCCACCGCCATTGCGAAGCCAAGATCTGGGGGACAGGAGTCTCTGTTCCGGCACGCCGCCGGAACGGGGAAGTGCCCCCGGAAGGCTCCTCCATCGACACCACCGCCATCTTCATCACCGCTGTTGTCTCCCATGAGGAGGGAGTAGTTCTCCATCGAGGCTCGGGGCTGTACCGGTAGCTATGTGGTTCATCTCTCTCCTATGTACTTCAATACAATAATCTCATGAGCTTCCTTACATGATTGAGATTCATATGATGATGCTTGTAATCTAGATGTCGTTATGCTAGTCAAGTGAATTTTACTTATGTGATCTCCGGAGACTCCTTGTCCCACGTGTGTAAAGGTGACAGTGTGTGCACCGTGTGGGTCTCTTAGGCTATATTTCACAGAATACTTATTCACTGTTATGAATGGCATAGTGAAGTGCTTATTTATATCTCTTTATGATTGCAATGTGTTTTGTATCACAATTTATCTATGTGCTACTCTAGTGAAGTTATTAAAGTAGTTTTATTCCTCCTGCACGGTGTAATGGTGACAGTGTGTGCATCCGTGTTAGTACTTGGCGTAGGCTATGATTATGATCTCTTGTAGATTATGAAGTTAACTATTGCTATGATAGTATTGATGTGATCTATGCCTCCTTTCTTAGCATGAAGGTGACAGTGTGCATGCTACGTTAGTACTTGGTTTAGTCGTATTGATCTATCTTACACTCTAAGGTTATTTAAATATGAACATTGAATTGTGGAGCTTGTTAACTCCGGCATTGAGGGTTCGTGTAATCCTACGCAATGTGTTCATCATCCAACAAGAGAGTGTAGAGTATGCATTTATCTATTCTGTTATGTGATCAAAGTTGAGAGTGTCCACTAGTGAAAGTGTAATCCCTAGGCCTTGTTCCTAAATACTGCTATCGCTACTTGTTTACCGTGTTTCTTTGCGTTACTACTGCTGCGTTACTACTGCTTGTTTACTGTCCTGGGCAAAGCACTTTTCTGGTGCCGTTGCTACTACTTATTTATACCACCTGTATTTCACTATCTCTTCGCCGAACTAGTGCACCTATTAGGTGTGTTGGGGACACAAGAGACTTCTTGCTTTGTGGTTGCAGGGTTGCATGAGAGGGATATCTTTGACCTCTTCCTCCCTGAGTTCGATAAACCTTGGGTGATCCACTTAAGGGAAAACTTGCTGCTGTTCTACAAACCTCTGCTCTTGGAGGCCCAACACTGTCTACAGGAAAAGGAGGGGGCGTAGACATCATTCCCCCATGGACTTCGGGTTCTAGCTGTAGCTAGTTGGTACTCTCTCCCCTATGTACTTCAATACAATGATCTCATGAGCTGCCTTACATGATTGAGATTCATCTGATGTAATCGGTGTTGTGTTTGTTGGGATCCGATGGATTGTTACATTTTGATTAGTCTATCTATAAAGTTGTGAAGTTATTATTGCTGCAATCTTGTTGTGTTTAATGCTTGTCACTAGGGCCCGAGTGGCATGATCTTAGATTTAAGCTCTATACTTATTGCTTAGATTGTATCTACAAGTTGTATGCACATGTCTATGTCCGGAACCAAAGGCCCCAAAGTGACAGAAATTGGGACAACTAGAGGGGAAGGCTTAGATATGAGGATCACATGTTTTCACGGAGTGTTAATGCTTTGCTCCGGTGCTCTATTAAAAGGAGTACCTTAATTTCCAGTAGATTCCCTAGAGGCCCGGCTGCCACCGGCTGGTAGGACAATAGATGTTGTACAAGTTTCTCATTGCGAGCACGTATGACTATATATGGGAAACATGCCTACATAATTAATAATCTTGATGTTCTGTCTTAATGCTATTTCAATCCTATCAATTGCCAACTGTAATTTGTTCACCCAACACTTGTTATTGGAGAGTTACCACTAGTGTAGATAGCTGGGAACCCCGGTCCATCTCTCATCATCATATACTCGTTCTACATGTCATTGGAAGTAGTATCAACTATTTTCTGGTGCCATTTCTTCCATATTACTGCTACTGCTGCTGTGTTACTGTTACTACTGCTCTCATATTACTGCTGCTTTCACATCACCCCTGTTACTAGTGCTTTTCCAGGTGTGGCTGAATTGACAACTCAGTTGTTAAGGCTTATAAGTATTCTTTACATCCCCTTGTGTCGAATCAATAAATTTGGGTTTTACTTCCCTCGAAGACTGTTGCGATCCCCTATACTTGTGGGTTATCAAGACTATTTTCTGGCGCCGTTGCCGGGGAGGCATAGCTCTACTCATAAGTTCACCTAGGGAGTACACTCTACCTCTCTCTCTCTGTTTTTATTTCATTTTGTTTTGCTTAGTTTACTTTTCTCTAGTTTATTTGTGCTTAGTTTATTTCTGTCTACTATTATTTTGCCTAGTTTACTTTTGTCTAGTTTCTTTTTGTCTTGTTTTATTTTCCTCATATACCCTAAAATCCATAAAAATTTGAAAAACCTATAAATTAAAAACTGTTGTTATGGGAGAACCTACAACCTATTTGGAGCTTATTGAATTATATAATAATTATAGAGAATCAAGAACGGGTAAAGTTATGAGTGCTGTGATAGAAAAATTGAATACAATTGCTAAAATCTTGCTTAAACGCCATGATATAAACTGTTGCTCTAAACAGGATACTAAACATCTTAAATTTCAATGTGGCTTTAGTGAGGAAGTTTTAATTAAGAACTATAATTGGAATAACTATATTCGTTTTGGGTTCGAAGAGGTAGAACAATTTGTCATATTTATGGGAGCCTCTGAGATAGAATCCTTCATTGCTAAAAATTATGAAACTTGTGTTGTTTGTAAGGACCTTAAAGATTATGTCTCTTCTATCCTTAATTTTTGCATAGAAAGTTACAGCGATAATCCTTATATCATTGATTATAAAGAGAGACTCATTAATGCACAAGAATGCACTCACAGTTTGCAGGAACCAGTGGAAGAAGAAATTGATGAACCTGAAAGCTCATTGGATGAAAAAGAGGAGGAAATTGATGAACCTGAAAGCTCATTGGATGAAAAAGAAGAGGAGAGTGATGAACAAAAGGAGGAAGAATGGATTAGCTACCCATGCCAACCTTCTAATGAGAGTAACTCTTTATCTCTTACACTATTTGATTGTCCTCCATGCTTACCGAAACAGGATAAATGTTATGTTCCTGTGGATTCTCTTGAAATATTCCCTATGAGTAAAACTTGTGAAAATGATTATGCTACTGTTATTTATGATAATCCATGCTACTTTGATAAATTTTATGATAATGCTTTGTTTGTGCCTGATGTCGAAATGCATGGTACTAAAGAGTTCTGCTTGGCAAATGTTTATGATAAATCTCTAGATGATGGTCCTATGTTACTTGATAATATTAATTGTACTACTAATGAAAATGGGATTGGAAAGGTCTTGACTTTATCTAGGAGTCCCATATCTCTTGAGATTGATCAATCATCTTGTTATAGTATTGATAAAAGTGGATTCGAAAGTTTTAATCCTACTATTTTTGAGCTTGATAAAAATTATGTGTTTGTGGATCATGGAAAGTATGCTGCATGTGATAGTTATATTGTTGAGTTTGTTCATGAAGCTACTGAAAATTATTATGAGAGAGGAAAATATGGTTGTAGAAATTTGCATGGTACTAAAACACCTCTCTATATGCGGAAACTTTTGAAGTTGCTCGTGTTTTATCTTCTTATGCTTGCCATTTGGTTCTTCATGAATTTATTTGTGTACAAGATTCCTATGCATAGGAAGTGGGTTAGACTTAAATGTGTTTTGAATTTGCTTCTTGATGCTCTCTTTTGCTTCAACTCTTATTTCTTGCGAGTGCATCATTAAAATTGCTGAGCCCATCTTAATGGCTATAAAGAAAGAACTTCTTGGGAGATAACCCATGTGTTTATTTTGCTACTGTTTTGTTGTGTTTTGGAAGTTGTTACTACTGTAGCAACCTCTCCTTATCTTTATTTTATTGCAATGTTGTGCCAAGTGAAGTCTCTAATAGAAGTTTGATGCTAGATTTGGATTTCTGCGCAGAAACAGATTTTTTGCTGTCACGAATCTGGGTATGATTCTCTGTAGGTAACTCAGAAAAATCTGCCAATTTACGTGAGTGATCCCCAGATATGTACGCAACTTTCATTAGTTTTGAGTTTTCTGATTTGAGCAACGGAGGTACCTCTTAAAAATTCGTGTTTACTGGCTGTTCTGTTTTGACAGATTTTGTCTCTGTTTTTTGCATTGTCTCTTGTGGACTTTAAGTGAGGCTTTCTAGACGTGGAGAGCTGTAGCTAATGTTTTATTGAGTTCTTGCAATGTGTCACTACAGTACTAAAGTGGATTAAAGTTTTTTGAGTACTAACCCCTCTCATGAAGTTTATGAGAAGTTTGGTGTGAAGGAAGTTTTCAAGGGTCAAGAGAGGAGGATGATATATGATCAAGAAGAGTGAAAAGTCTAAGCTTGGGGATGCCCCCGTGGTTCATCCCTGCATATTTCAAGAAGACTCAAGCGTCTAAGCTTAGGGATGCCCAAGGCATCCCCTTCTTCATCAACTTATCAGGTTTCTTCTATTGAAACTATATTTTTATTCGGTCACATCATATGTTCTTTACTTGGAGCGTCTGTGTGTTTTTATTTTTGTTTATGTTTGAATAAATTCGGATCCTAGCAATCCTTGTGTGCGAGAGATACACGCTCCGCTTTTTCATATGAACACTTGTGTTCTTCGTTTTACTTTTAATGTTCAATGATAAAAGTTGGAAGCTATTGCATTTATTGCTATTTGGTTGGAAACAGAAAATGCCTCATATTGTCTTGAATAATTTGATACTTGGCAATTGTTTTGAGCTCTCAAGTAGGTCATGATTAAGCTCATGCATCATTTAGTTTAAATCTATTAGTGGAGAATTACCGTAGAGCTTGTTGAAATTGGTTTGCGTGATTGGTCTCTCTAAGGTCTAGATATTTTCTGGTAAAAGTGTTTGAGCAACAAGGAAGACAGTGTAGAGTTTTATAATGCTTGCAATATGTTCTTATGTAAGTTTTGCTGTACCGGTTCATACTTGTGTTTGCTTCAAACAACCTTGCTAGCCAAAGCCTTGTACTGAGAGGAAATGCTTCTCGTGCATCCAAATTCTTGAGCCAAAACCTATGCCATTTGTGTCCACCATATCTACCTACTATGTGGTATTTCCTGCCATTCCAAGCAAATACGTCATGTGCTACCTTTAAACAATTCAAAAGCTATTATCTCTTATTTGTGTCAATGTTTTATAGCTCATGAGGAAGTATGTGGTGTTTTATCTTTCGATCTTGTCATTTACTTTTGACAGACTTTCACAATGGACTAGTGGCTTCATCCGCTTATCCAATAATTTTGCAAAAAGAGCTGGCGCGGGGTTCCCAGCCCCCAATTAATCAACCTTCATTAATAATTCTCTTCACATGTTTTGCTCTGATTCATCAGTAAGCAACTTAATTTTGCAAATAGACACTCCTTCATGGTATGTGAATGTTGGAAGGCACCCGAGGATTCGGTTAGCCATGGCTTGTGAAAGCAAAAGGTTGGGAGGAGTGTCAACCATAAATAAAACTAAAATACATGTGTAAACAAAAGAGAAGAGGGATGATCTACCTTGCTAGTAGAGATAACGTCCTTCATGGGAGCCGCTCTTGAGAGTCTGGTTGATGAGGTAGTTAGAGTGCCCACTATCATTCGTTGACAACAACAAACACCTCTCAAAACTTTACTTTTATACTCTCTATATGATTTCAAAACTTAAAAAGCTCTAGCACATGATTTAATCCCTGCTTCCCTCTGCGAAGGGCTATTCTTTTACTTTATGTTGAGTCAGTTTACCTACTCCTTTCCATCTTAGAAGCAAACACTTGTGTCAACTGTGCATTGATTCTTACATACTTGCTTATTTGCATTCATCATATTACTTTGTGTTGACAATTATCCATGAGATATGCATGTTGAATGTTGAAAGCAACTGCTGAAACTTATATCTTCCTCTGTGTTGCTTCAATGCCTTTACTTTGAATTATTGCTTTATGAGTTAACTCTTATGCAAGACTTTTGATGCTTGTCTTAAAAGTACTATTCATGAAAAGTTTTGCTATATGTTATCTATTTGTTAGCAACTATAGATCATTGCCTTGAGTCACTGCATTCATCTCATATGCTTTATAATAGGATGATCAAGATTATGTAAGTAGCATGTCACTACAGAAATTACTCTTTTTATCGTTTACCTACTCGAGGGCGAGCAGGAACTAAGCTTGGGGATGCTGATACGTCTCCAACGTACCTATAATTTCTGATGTTCCATGCTTGTTTTATGACAATACTTACATGTTTTGCTTGCACTTTATAATGTTTTTATGCATTTTCCGGAACTAACCTATTAACGAGATGACGAAGGGCCAGTTGCTGTTTTCTGTTGTTTTTGGTTCCAGAAAGGCTGTTCGGGCAATATTCTCGGAATTCGACGAAATCAACGCCTAGAACCTTATTTTTCCCGGAACCTTCCAGAAAGTCAGAGGGGGACCAGAGGGGAGCCCTGGGGGCCCCACACAACAGGGCCGCGCGGGCTCCACCCTGGCCGCGCCGGCCTAGTGTGGGAAGGCCCCGTGGCCCCTCCGACTCCGACTCTTCGCCTATTTAAGCCCTGGTGACCTAAAACATAGATACAAATTGACGAAACTCCAGAAAGACTCCAGGGGCGCCGCCACCATCGCGAAACTCCAATTCGGGGGACAGAAGTCTCTGTTCCGACACCCTGCTGGGACGGGGAAGTGCCCCCGGAAGCCATCTCCATCAACGCCACCGCCTCCATCATGCTCCGTGAGTAGTTCCCCCATGGACTTCGGGTTCTAGCTGTAGCTAGTTGGTACTCTCTCCCCTATGTACTTCAATACAATGATCTCATGAGCTGCCTTACATGATTGAGATTCATCTGATGTAATCGGTGTTGTGTTTGTTGGGATCCGATGGATTGTTACATTATGATTAGTCTATCTATAAAGTTGTGAAGTTATTGTTGCTGCAATCTAGTTGTGTTTAATGCTTGTCACTAGGGCCCGAGTGGCATGATCTTAGATTTAAGCTCTATACTTATTGCTTAGATTGTATCTACAAGTTGTATGCACATGTCTATGTCCGGAACCAAAGGCCCCAAAGTGACAGAAATTGGGACAACTGGAGGGGAAGGCTTAGATATGAGGATCACATGTTTTCACGGAGTGTTAATGCTTTGCTCCGGTGCTCTATTAAAAGGAGTACCTTAATTTCCAGTAGATTCCCTAGAGGCCCGGCTGCCACCGGCTGGTAGGACAAAAGATGTTGTACAAGTTTCTCATTGCGAGCACGTATGACTATATATGGGAAATATGCCTACTTAATTAATAATCTTGATGTTCTGTCTTAATGCTATTTCAATCCTATCAATTGCCCAACTGTAATTTGTTCACCCAACACTTGTTATTGGAGAGTTACCACTAGTGTAGATAGCTGGGAACCCCGGTCCATCTCTCATCATCATATACTCGTTCTACATGTCATTGGAAGTAGTATCAACTATTTTCTGGTGCCATTGCTTCCATATTACTGCTATCTCTTCTGTTATTCTTTGTTACTACTGCTCTCATATTACTGCTGCTTTCACATCACCCCTGTTACTAGTGCTTTTCTAGGTGCAGCTGAATTGACAACTCAGTTGTTAAGGCTTATAAGTATTCTTTACCTCCCCTTGTGTCGAATCAATAAATTTGGGTTTTACTTCCCTCGAAGACTGTTGCGATCCCCTATACTTGTGGGTTATCAAATACGCATCGAGGAAAGAGAGACGATCGCAGCCTGCTGTGGAGTCGACTATCTGGTCGATACGGGGCAGCGGGAAGTGATCCATTGGGCTATGCTTGTTGAGGCTTGTGTAATCGATACACATTCGAAGAGCTGTCGTATCCTTCTTCGGCACCATGACTGGGTTAGCTACCCACTCGGCTTCCTTGAGCTCTCGAATGAATCCGGCCTTGCGGAGTCGATTGACTTCTTCGCCAATAGCTTTTCTTTTTGGTTCTGAAAAGTGACACATTGTCTGCTGTATGGGTTTGGCTTTGGGGTCAACATTGAGGGCATGCTCATCGAGTTCCCTGGGAATACCTGGCATGTCGGATGGCTCCCATGCAAATATTTCCCAGCGCTCACGGAGGAACTCGATGAGCGCACTTTCCTATGCGATAGTAAGATCTGCCGAAGTGTTGACTGTTTTCTTCGGGTCAGAAGGGTGCACTTGTTGTTTCTTTGCCTCCTTTGCGACGTCGAATTCATCGGATCTCACGTTCCGATTATCAGCTGGTGGCTTCGTGTGATCTGTAACAACATCGAGTGCATTGAGCTCTTCCTTAATGCCAAACTTCGAGGCGATCTTCTGGAAATCCCTGTCGCAGTTATCAGAACGAGAAAAACTTCCGTGAACGGTTATTGTTGTCCCGTTATTGCCTGGCATCTTCAGCTTTAGATATGCATAGTGAGGCACCGCCATGAATTTGGGAAAGGCTGGTCTGCCGACGATGGCATGATATTGAGATTCCCAATCAACCACTTCGAATTTGAGCTTCTCCTTTCTGAAGTTGCTAGGTGTGCCGAAAACTACATCCAGTGATATTTTGCCAAGGGGATAAGCGGGTCGGGTCGGGATGATGCCGTGGAATCCTGTATCAGATTCTTTTAGCATATCAACCGTTAGTCCCATTGCCTTCATTGTGCTGGCGAATAACAAGTTCAGACCGCTTCCTCCATCCATGAACACCTTGCTCATGTTGTAACCTCCGATCCGTGCTTCAAGAACTAGGACAGCGTAGCCAGGTCTTGGAACGGCTTTCGGGTGATCCGCCTTGCTAAAAGATATATTTTGGTCTGACCAGTCGATATATTCGGGCACCTCAGTCATAGCAACCTCTGCGTACTTCACCTCTCGCAAAAACTTCTTAGCTTCTCTCTTTGAAAAACTAGTTTTATGGATCATGTTGACCTGTCCTCGAGATGCTGGGAATACTTCGGTTGGTACATACATGTCTCCTCCTTCTGGTATGGATGGCTCCGATGGGTAACTATAGGATGCCACCCTTTTTTTCCACCGGGTGAGCTTTTGCTGCTGTCTCGGCCCTAAGATCATCGCAAAACTGCCGAACTTCGAGGAACTGTCGACAATTTCTAAGCAGATGAGTGGATTTTTCAAGGTTATCCTTCGGGTGGATGTAAGAATGCAAGTAGCACGGTGCTTCAAGCTACTCCGTGGTCGATAGATAAGGTGTGCAAAGACGGTTCTTGTTCGGCTGCACGTTGTGATATCCTCGTTCATACTGTCGAGGGCGAGTCGCAACTCGCTCTTCTTCTTCGCGGCGTGAATCCCTTCGTCTTTTCCTTTGCTCCTCTTTGCTGCCAAAACCGCTTCGACTGCCCTCTCCAATGTTCCCAGGCAGGACCTCCAAAGCTGTTGTTGGCGCGATATCGTCTGGAACCGAAGTTCTTGGGCTTGACGCGCTTGAACTAGGAAGGCAAAGAAACCCTCTGGAATCGATGATGAAGTGGACACCACCGAAAGTAGTATCCATGTTGCCGCGCGACTCCGCGAAGATCGGATGCGATGCCTCAGGGCGCGGTGTGAACTCAAAGGATCCGCAACGAACCGAGTTTCTTGGACTTGGTGGCGTTGGTGATTCTAGTACGAACGCTGCAGACGTAACTGGAACTGCCGATGACTTGCCTTGTGCCGACAGGGTTCCCACAGACGGCGCCAATTGTCGAGGGTACTCCTCGGCAATGCCCTCCGTTTGGGGCTTAGGGTAGATGGAATCCTGTAGGCTGACACGAGACCGGTTATCAAACAAGCGGGGAGAGCGATTTACCTAGGTTCGGGGCCCTCAATGAGGTAAAACCCTTACGTCCTGCCTGTCTGATCTTGATTATGAAAATATCGGGTTACAATGGGGTGCCGAAGGTTTCGGCTATGATCTCGTCGAGAGACTAAGTTCTGCAGGGACCTAGCTCTAGTCCTGCGGTGGCTATGAATACTATGATTGTGTGTGTCCTCGGCAGCCTCTCTCCTGGCCCTTGTATTGGGAGCCAGGTCTCGAGAGATCTGTCCGGGTACGACTAGGTTACAAAGAGTCCTAGGTCTAAACTTTCCTTGTATTCTTAGTTTCCTTGTCTTGTTCTTCAAGAATTCTTCATCGAAACCGACGTAGTGGCCCACCTGGCCATCGAGTGCCTTCATGGGCCCCTAGTTGGGCCGCAAGAGGTAGTGCAACATTAGTTACCCGAAGGGTAATGCCCACGTTAGACGCGCTCCTCCCGGCGGGCCACCTCGTACTCTCGCACCTGGCGGACTTCGTCCGCCTCCTCCCGGTCTTGGTCGGAAGCGAGCGCGGGCCTCCGCCTCGCTGACGGCCTTGGTCTGCGCAAGCACGGCCTCCTCCTCGTCGCTGCCGTGGAAGTAGTCGCCCGCCGAGATGGTGGGCGACCGCACGGGGACGAGGTTGTCGTCGTGTCCGCGACGGGGAGCCGCGGTGCGCGGCTTGAGCCTCCGGATGAGGAGCCCTCGCTGGCGTTGGCGTACCTGGCTAGCTTCCCTGGGGGCGTGAGCCCCCAGTTCGTCCACCGGCGGGCGTTGCGCTTGCGCGCGCCCTCCGATCCGTTCCATTTGCGTCGTTCCGCGTCGGTGCGGAACACGGGCGGACGCGGCGGCGAGTCCACGCCGCGGCCTTGGGAGCCGCCACGGGAGCCATCGCACCGACGAGGAGGGTGGATCGGTGGCTGGGGTTTGCACGATTGCTCGTCGGAAACGGGAGTGGAAGCGGTGGAGGGAGCGGAAGCGGCGAATGGGAGTAGGGTTTGGAAACCGAACTCTCCTCCGCGGCCCCTTTTAATACGGGGCGACCGGCCGATTTCTCGGGGGCCCGAACTCGTTATACGGGCCAGGCCGTGAGTTCAGGCTCCGTTCTGGCCCAGTTTCGGCCCGAACCCCTATTCTCACCGGAATTATTCAGTTTCGGCCGCGAGTTCGAGCTCTGCTAGAGATGCTCTAAGAGCTCCGCTTCCTTGCCGCTAGATACATTTTTGTTCAATATAAGAGGTTTACAATCAATAACAACACAGAAAAAATAAGCTGTTATATAATCACTTATAGATATCATTAAGTTTAACAAAGTTTGGATTCATTGGTCATGGTAGTATTATGACTTACTAATTGCGCTTAATTATTTTAGAATGTAGACTAAAGTAGACCTGAGGGAGTAGGCAAATTAGCACTCCGTTGAGTGATCGTATTTGGTAGGTAGAGGATGGAAATATCATGTTTGCCCCAGATCTATAGAAAATAGTCAGGCGTTTTCAAAGGTTTGGCGCCAAGTGTCGCTTTGTCCTTGTTGTCTCAGTGTCGGCTTCTCTCACGCGGATCTAGTGAGAGGTTTGCATGGTCGTCAAATATCACAAGAAGAAGTTAAAATGAGATGTAAACAAGAGATGATGGGTGGACTACTGAGCATTTTGTCCTTATAGACAAATGAAAATTTTGAATTAAATATCTTGAGATTCGTTACGAAGTGTTTTTACAGTAGCGTTCCGCGCATGGAGATCTTTAAAATTATATCTCATGTTGATAGATTTTGATGAACTTATTTTTGTACTTCTAAATATACTTCATAGTAGCTTGAGTCTTAGTGCTTTTGTTTACTCACATAATAAGCGTTACAATGTACTACTCCCTCTATCACGGATTACTTATGAAAGATTTATCTAGATATGCATGTATTTAAACGCATTTTAATATAGATACATGTAAATCCAGACAACTTTGTGACACCAAATTCAAGATAGAGGAAAGGTTGTTTTTTGTTTTAAGATGTTTTGTTAGGATATTTTTACCTATTAAAACATCTCGTACTTCCTCCGTCCATAAAGGATATCTTAAGAGTGTAATGTCTCTCTTTTGCAATCATTGATGACATGTCTATTACACTACACTAGAGCACCTCCACTCGAACGGAAAATGGCTAGATGAACCGAGCGGCATATGATCCTGGTGGAAGTCGGGCTATCATTGGTTCAGGAGTGCAGGACCACTAAACGTATCGACTGCAAGATGTTGGTATTAATTATGTATCTAACATTTCACAATAGAATGGTTAGCTGGTCCCGAGCAGACAGGTAGTGTCCCACGCCTGAACTTGACAGTACAAAACGACTTGTGAGCCTAGGACCAACAGCCAATTCAGTCCAACAGGTAGAAAACGGCAAGTTTTTTACCACCAATGTTTTTTTAAAGATTCGTGACTCGTGAGACCCCAGAGCACAATCCTTGCACTGATATCTCGCCTCTCGCCCAATGTATCATGCTCATTCCGTCCAAGATCACCATTGATCTGCAGCAAAACCCAGCACATCGATGTTGGAGCCGGTCTTGATGCCGAGGCTGGTGAGCCCGGCGAATCAGCTCGTCTAGCAATGGAAGAAGGGCTTCTGGCTCTGCGCGAATGCCGCCACCGTGGCCCGCGTCGCCACATTCTGCGCCTGCATCTATCACCGCGTACGTGCGCAACAGCCTGCGCATGTCCAACAGCTTGTCGAAGTAACGGTCGCGTGTTCGCCGTCCACGCCAGCTCGGTCGCGAGTTCATCGTGCCGTACACGGGCAGCATGCTTCCATTCGCGTCCGGGTGGAACCGCTCCTGGAACTCACGACGGTGAGCCAACCCACCTGCTTCATGCTTATCTAGGTGTGCTCGAGCAAGTATGTACCGGATAGGGTGACGAGGTCGTTCAAGGTGAGACCCTTGCAGGCGAAGGTGGCCGCCATGGCATCGGCGGAGAAGCCTGATGTTTCTTCTGACATTGGACGTCGCTAGGGAGACGCGGCTGTCACATCACTCAAGGGAGACAGGGACCGACAGTCTCCTCTGACTCACCTCTGTTTCGGGGTGCAGCGCGCGTTGGGGGCGGTTAATGGGGATGTTCGAGCTCGTCGCACCATTGACATACGGAGTGGACATGCACTCTTGGCACTTTGGCAGCGAGCGCCCTGCCCTTCTCTCCCACAGCCAAGGATGGATGCTCCTGTGGTTGCGTAGACGCTGATGTTCGTAGACGCTGTGTACATCTTTATGATACCTTGCCGTGGTACTGGTACCCTTGGGGTGGCCTGCCGGCTGCCGGTGTCGGCAGTGTGCGACGGCGGACCAGAGTGCTAAAAAGAATGGAGAATGGTTGGGGAAGAGAAGAGGCACGTCCGGGCGTGTAACAACGTAGTAAAAAAGTTACTCCATGAGACGTGCGGGGTCCACGCCTGTCCCAAAGCCGCACGGTCCGGCTTTCTACAGCTGAACCCGTCATATGGCAGACGTATTCACACTGTCTGGTGCATATAAGTCCATTTTACCAATGATTTCGTTGTGAATCACCGGCCAACGGGAGAACGAGTTCAGGCCGGTGCATGTGCCGCCCGGTTCTGAAACTCCACTCGAACCCCCTACTTTATATCCGACTAGTGGGTTTTAGGAGCTATTTAACCTTAGGGGTCAGAGGCCTAAAAGTTGATGCGCCCTAGCTCCTATATGCTTGCATGTGCATGTGAGAAGATAGAGGAAAGATTCCTGCTTATAAGGCTGGTGCCAACGCAGGCGGTAGGAGGGGCGGTAGCGCCGGCGTCGGGGCGAGAGGGAGGCGAGAGGGGGGCGAGACGAGAGCGCGGGGCGGTGACGCGGGCGCCCGGCGGTAGCGCCCGCTACCGCCGGCCGCCCGCGCCAGGGCGATAGGGGGGCGAGAGGGGGGCGACAGGGAGGCGGCAGCGTTGGCACCAGCGGGCGATAGGCGGGGCGAGAGGGAGGGGGTAACGGCTAGCTGAGGTGGCGCGATCTGATTCGTCCACCTCAGCTAGCCGTTGGGGTAGCCGTTGCTGGCTCAAAAAATTCGAAAAAATGTCAAAAACCCCAAAATTTCATCCCCACCCCCTATAAATACCCCCCCATATGGTTTCACTCATTCCACACCTTACTTCATCTCCTCCACTCCTCTCAACGCGTCTAGCAGCAGTTCGAGCGACGGAATGGAGGGTGATATGATCGGTGCATTCCAGGCGGAGTATGAGGAGGCGATGCTCAACGAGGAGGCGGAGCCAAGACGGCCGCGACGCCGCCGACAGTTCATCAGGCGTGATCGTCTGGGTGCCCACGATCGGCTCTTCGAGGACTACTTCGCCGACGACTGCAATTATCCTCCGAGCTTCTTTCGGCGAAGGTATCGGATGAGGCGATCCCTTTTTCTGCGCATTGTGGATAGATTGGGTGAATACTCTCCGTATGTCACCCAAAGAGTTGATGCTCTCAACCGTGCTGGTTTTTCTCCCCTACAAAAGTGTACTGCGGCTTTGCGTCTGTTAGCTTATGGAGCCGCTGCAGATACGATAGATGAGTGGCTTAAGTTAGCTAGACAAACTTCATCAGATTGTCTAGATAGATTCTGTGAAGGCATCATTGACTGTTACGGGGAACAGTTTTGCCGTCGACCAAATGTCGAGGATACTCATCGTCTGTTAGCGAAAGCCGAGGAGCGTGGCTTTCCGGGCATGTTAGGGAGCATCGATTGCATGCATTGGCAGTGGAGGAACTGCCCAGTGGCGCATGCCGGTCAATTCACAAGGGGAGACATCAAACACCCTACCATAATCTTAGAAGCCGTTGCGTCGTATGATCGTTGGATCTGGCATGCCTTTTTTGGAGTGGCCGGGTCGAACAACGACATCAATGTACTCAACCAGTCGCCGTTGTTCACTGATGTGCTTAGGGGAGAAGCACCCATAGTGAACTTCACGGTGAATGGACATTAGTACAACTATGGTTACTACCTTGCCGACGGCATCTACGCCTCCTGGCCGGTGTTCATGAAAGGTGTTACTCTTCCACAAAGTGAAAAGCATCGACTGTTCACTGCTGCTCAATCGGCTTGGCGCAAAGATGTCGAGTGTGCCTTTGGAGTGCTGAAGGCTAGGTTCAACATTCTAGCAGTTCCGGGACGCTCCTACTCGAGGCGTACTCTTGGGTTGATCATGCGTGCATGTGTCATTCTGCACAACATGATCATCGACGATGAGCGTGATATAAATTTGGAGAACATCTATGAGACAGTTGATTCCAATGTCGGCCCTGCGATACACAACCATGCACCACCAAGCCTAGCAGCCAGGATTCAGATGGACAACGAAATGAGGGACTCACCGATGTATACACAGCTCCAGCATGATTTGATTGAGCATGTGTGGGCTAATGCCTAGTATGTAATTTTTTCAAATTTTTATGTAATTTTTTTTTATAATGTAATCGGTAACAATTTTAGTTGAATAAAATAATTTTCTTGCATTATTTTGAATGTTGTAATCTGAAAAAGAAATGCTAAATGTCGAGGAGAGAGAAAAGCTGATGTGGAGGAGAGAGAGGTGAGAGCTGACACTATAGCCCGTGCACTGGCACCGTGGGGTGAGAGTGAGGTGAGAGTGAGGAAAAAACTGACGTGGCAGGCTGTACTGTGCTGATGCATTGGCACCAGCCTAAGGCTGCCGGTAGGTCAGTTATGTGAAGAGAGAACAAACTACCATTTGCATGCACACCGGCGCCCCCAAAGCCTCCCTAGGGCCGGGTTTTGATCAAGGGCGCAAGATTAAATTTGTTATTTGGGGTGGGGGTGGTGACCGGCAGGACTTTTTTTTTGTCGTCACCGCGCTCCCATTTTAGTTTCTTTTTAGCCTTTTGAGAGGACGAGCGAGTTGCTTTTAATTACTTCTAATCGGTCCGTGCAAATGGGTCATCAAAGGCAAATCCTCCATCCGTCTTAAAAAGAGTTGCTCAAGTTTTTTTAGGTACGGATGTATAGACATATGAACGTTTTTTTTTTTTTTTTTTGGAACGGAAGGAGTACTTGATTTTTGGAAGAAAAAGAGAAACGAACTGAGGATATACGTTGTGCCGGGAGAGAGATTCATGCGAATCGGGTATACAACTGAGTCGAGGAGTTCGTGCTGAATAATGACCAACAACGATGACAAGCCGAACGCCTTCTTGCACGGACCACATATTATTCGGACATCTCAATCACCTCAGGTACGTAGCTTCCGTGTATATATACAGATCAAATCAGTATGGCGGCACGCCGGCGTAGTTCCCCCGAGGGAAGTACCTGCACACACCCACGGTGTCACGGCTGCTCCGGCAGGTGCGGCGGGCGCAGCCGAGCTGCGTCGTGGTGTTCCACACCACCTGCCTGTAGGACCGGCACTCCTCGCCGGGCGCGCACGCGTCGGCGCCGTGGTCGTACCACCGCCGCTCGTACACCCACGCGCCCGCCACGGCGGCCCCGTCCTGGAACCCGCCGCCCCAGTAGGTGTTCCCCCCGTAGAACCGGTCGTTGTCCCACTTCAACGGCGGCGAAAGCTTGCACTGGACGCCGAGCGCCTCCGCTTTCCGCTTGGCGTCCAGCTCCAGCGTCGCGTTCCACGCCAGGGGCGCCACGCCGACCGCGCGGCGCGCGTCGTTGTGCACCTGCAGGAACTGCGCCGCCGCCGGTACGCGTCTGGGGGCCGCGACGGTGACGCCGTTGTCGTTGTTGTTGTTGTTGCCGGGGGTGTCGATGGCTCCGGCCGGCGATAGCGAGGCCAGTGCGAGTGAGAAGATCGCGACGCAGGCGACAGGAGCCATGGCGATCTGCTGCATTTTGTGACTTCAGAGTGCGGCTTTGGTAAAGCTTGCAGAAGAATTGCCGTGATTATATAGGACTGAAGGAGTATGCGTTCGATTAAATTGTGCGGGTCACGTAATTAACTTGCAGAAGCGTTTGGATATTACAGTAGTTTGATGGGTAAGCGGGAGTTTGGATTCTTGAGAGTTACTATGTGATGAGTAATAAACTTGAAGCGTCCATTTTATGAGAAATGGTTTCTCCGGAATTTCACTGTGGCTCCGGAATGTACCATGCTAGAAAAAATACTACCTCCATCCTAAAAATAAGTGTCTCACTTTTATTATATATGTATCTAGAAAAGATTGAAATACTTATTTTAGAAAGGAGGGAATGTTACTTATACCCATTTTATACACATAGAAATATATCTCCATCTCCATCTCCATCTCCACTACTTATAAAAGGGAGAACTTGGCAGGAAAATCAGATCTTAACCGTCCATACACATCAATCAAATGGTTAAGATTCACCTGTTCTCCCCACCCTCCAGCCCCACAATTCACGCACCTTTCCATCGGGAGGCTCCATCCTGGCTGGCTGGCGCAGTCCATGCCGGAGGAAAAAGGAAAAAATAGACTTCCTCACACGATCGAGATAGCGACCACCCAGTCTTTTTGATATAATGAAATTATATTGTTGGAACGAGCATAAGTGTGTTATATAAGATGTGCTTAGTCTATACGTGGGTTGCACATGCACACTTACTAGTAACGGAATATATTGGAGGGATGAGGAGGAGAGCGGACACTAAGCTCGCTACTACATTGAGAAAAGGTTTATAATCTTGGTTTTAAAGTTTCAAAAACTCCAAAAGTCATGCGTGCAGTCAAGGTGTATTTTACTTGTGTGCAAAAAATTGATAGGAAATAGCTTATACTCCATGCTAAAAAAATGACAAAAGTGTATATCTGGTATAGTGTAGTGAACGTGGCAAAAAATTTAAGCTTCCAAAATTTGTCATATTTGTCATTTTTTCTGAGCCCAGCAAGCAAGGTATTTGTATTGAAAATTTCCATAATTGTAGCGTAGATAGTTGAGTGCATCTTTATTTTTTTATATTATTTTGAAGCTTTAAATCAAGTTTTTGAATTTTGAGCTCTTATTACTCAAGTTACAAATGTTATTATTTTCGGATGGGGACCTTATAATCTCCATCCCATATAAAATTTTCGGATCAAAAAATTTCCATACCCACACTATTAGATGAACTCCCCACGAGTCTACGGAAATGAGCCGCCATGTCATCCCAATCTTGGATGCTTGCTTCCAGGGGCGGAGTCAGACCCCGTGCCACCAAGGCCATGGCCCAGGGCGTGGAGGTGCCGTAAGCCGCAAGTCCTTGTATCAGCACTGTTTCACATTGTTTCTACAAAGGTGATCCGAGGCGTTGCTCGGGGCTGGCTCCGCACTTGCTTCCTCAAAACCTCGAAAAGTAACAAGCTAAACCGAGGCTTAGAATAAGAATAAATGCTTTTGCTTGATCTAGTTCTTGGATTTCCCCTCAAATCGCTCTCTTTCCTCACAAAGATCCATGATTAGGTATTGGAGAGGAGAGGAGAGCTCCAATAAAGGCAAAAAAATTGTTGGTCCGAGAGTTCTCTATGTTTAGGGGAGGAGTATAAATAGGCCATCTAAAAACTATCACATGTTGCATGAGTTTCTCTTAGGTGGGATCATCTTGCATTGTGTTTGGTGGCAAAGAACACAAAATGTGTTTTTTTTTCGATATAGGGCGCTTCATTACTCAAAAGGTTTTAACACCCAGCCTCTGCATAACTAAGATGCACATAGCTATTTATGTAAAGTTTGAAACAAAACGTACTTATAAAGAAGACAAAGAGAGCCAACTAGACTAAACTTCATTGGCTTCAGTCCGTCGATTATGTAGCCACCCATGTTGAAAAATAATTTTCTTGGCCGTATTCTCCAACCGTGTAGACACCTCCGTAAAGAGGTCTCAGTCCTCCAAACGTTGAAGTGGCGACCATGAACGGAGCAAAGCCGTACATTGGTAGATGACCTTCATAAGAGAAGATTTTTTATCATTAAAAACCTTGTCATTTCTACATAGCCAAAGCGACCATAACACAGTAATCGCGCCCACTCTGATAAGCGTTTTATACCTAAGATCCACCCCATTTAGCCAATTGCCAAAAAAAATTTGTAATGCTACGAGGTGGGTATAAGGTAGAACCCATCCGAATGATTGATCATATAGATCTAGCAACCCGACAATTGAAGGAAAGACGTTTTATTGTCTCATCTTCATGACAAACATATTTCTTGCAGCCTTACCAGTTGCGTTTTACAAGGTTGTCTTTAGTTAGAATCACACCCGGACGAAGATACCACGCAAAGACTTTTGTTTTCAGTGGTATCTTCATATTTCAGATGGATTTATTATTGACAATCGGTTGACTGGGAATAGTAAGATCTTTATACATGGAGTTTACCGAGAAAACACCGTTCTTGGTGAGACTCCACCGGAATTCATTAGTTCCCTGAACCAGTTGTATTGAAGCTAACCTATGTAGCAATTCATTCCAACTAGTTAAGCGGGAGGACAGTAAGATCACGCCCGAACGTCATAAACGGTGGAGTAGTTTCCATGACCTTTTGCAAGGTATCTCCCTTATGACAAACATTATTGTAGAATGCTGGAGATTATTTGCGAAGCGTGGTTGTTCCCAACCATCTATCCTCCCAGAACCTAATCTCCGCCCCATTCCTAATGGAGAAAGAACATATAGCTTCTTAGTCGCCATAATGCCAGCTCAAAAGTGTGAATCCCCCGGTTTCCAAATAACCTGAGAGATTTCTTTTGAACCCACATACTTTTTCCTTAATAGTTGCTGCCAGATACCATCCTCAGTTAACAACCTGGCCAGCTATTTCCCTAGCAAGGCTCTGTTTTTAACTTTAAGATCATAAACACCAAGTACACCTTGATCTTTTGGACGGCAAACAACACTCCATTTTGTCAACCGATATTTTTTCTTCTCAGTATTCCCTTGCCACAAGAATCTTGATTGAAGATAATCCAACCTATATAAGACTCCTTTGGGAAAGTGGAAGAAGGATATCATATACAGTACCATATTCATAAGCACTGAATTTATGAGAACTAATCTTCCCCCCTAGCAATAGTAATTAACCTTTCCAACTACTAAGACGTTTTCGTAGTCTTTCCTCAACAAGTTTCCATTCAGCCAAATTCAGTCTCCGATAATGAATCAGAATACCAAGATAACTAATCGGAAAACAACGAAGCCCACATCCGAACAACTCGGAATATAGGTTGGCATCGTCTTTGGCCTCACCGAACAGAACAATTCACTTTTATGAAAATTAATCTTAAGACCTGCTCGAATGCCGAAAGAATTAACTTCAGGTTTCGTGTTTTTTCTTTGTGTGCCTATTTATCTTTTGGGAACTTTTTGTACTTTTGGTTACATTTCGCAGCCATTGTAATAATCATAGATATGGGCATTTCTATTTGGTGAGATGTCCACTTTGTAAAAATCATAGAAATGAGCTTAAATTTGGATCACTGCTCTGGCATCCAATTAGTTACTTTGGCACCCACGGAAATCAAGGGAAATATCTGAAGTTCGGCTGAAGTTTCAGTGAAACAAAACAGAACCTTGTCCAGGGATACAAGGTTCATATCAACATAGTATCTTGGGTGTCGTATACGTTATTTGAACTTTGGACATATATCCGGACGTTGGCTTGCGTAGTAAATGAATTGATCAGTAGGGCGCCACGCCGACATAGTTTCCGGGAGGGAAGTAGTTGCAGACGGCGACGGTGTCGAGGCCGTTCTTGCATGTCCGGCGGGCGCAGCCGACGTGCGTGGTGGTGTTCCACACCACCTGCGTGTAGTCCCCGCACGTCTTGCCCTGCGCGCAGGCGTTGGCGCGGCGGTCGAACCACCGCCGCTCGTCCACCCACGCCGCCGCCGCGTGCGCCGCGTTGTGGTGCCCGCCGGCCCGGTAGAGGTTCCGCCCGTAGACCCCGTCGGTGGGCCACGCTATCGGCGATAGGCTGCAGGGGACCCGGAGCTCGTTCGCGTACCTCATGGCGTCCAGCTCGATCGTCCAGTTCCATGTCAACGGCTGCACGCCGACCGCGCCCCGGGCGTCGTTCTGCACCTGCAGGAACTGCTTCCACGAGGGCACGACGGGTGCCCCGACAGCGGCGCCATGGTTATGGCTGGGGATGCTCATGGCTGCAGCCGGCGATGACAGCGAGGCCAGTGCGAGGGAGAAGGCGGCGAGGCAGGCGAAAGGAGACATGGTGAAACTGTTCTGTGTTTTGTGTGTTCGGTTTGGTGAAGTTTGCAGGGGAAGTGCGGTGATTATATAGAGTGGTCGGTATTAATTGTGCGGGATCGAGTAACTTGCATAAGCGTTTGGAGACTTGATTGCAGGGGCATGCGTCAGTTTGGACATCGGAGAGTTAATTTCAAGCGTTCGTCGTTCAGTAAGGGCTTCTCTGAATCTGACTGAATTTATATCACGACATGAATCTGGTATGTAAGCGTGTAGTTTTAATTTTTCTACGAACGGATTGTAGAGTTTGTTTAATACTATGAAAGTTCAACGTTCAATGGATATAATTTTTTTTTTGTAGTATTACATTCCTTGAGAGTTTTGTTTGGTTTTAGGAAAAAAAATCGATAAGGAGAATATATTAATATCGTGAATATATCAATTACACTCAGCCTTTGCACTAACTAGTTGTTGAAAGATATCAAGGATGCACAGCCAAAAAACAATAAACAAGAGAGAAAACGAAAACAAAGATCCCCCCGCGGTGCAGAAATACTCGCAACAACAACACTCTAACCTCCACCAAAGACAACACCCGAATTGCAAGGAAGACTCTTGAAAAGCAACACCTACTACAATAAAACAATGCACCAACGTTATCGTCGCCCGATCGAACATCTTGAGTTTTCACCCTGAAGAAAATCCGAGCTTCCAAAACGATGCCTTTCAATAAGGCTATTGTTAGGTACTTTAATGCAGTCTATTTGTATTCAACTTCATAAGAAAATTACTTAGGTTTAATCGCATGAAAAATCTCCGTCATCTTTTTTAACAACAATGGCATTCACACAATCCATCAAAAAAAAAACTGCAATATGTAGCCAAACAATATGTTCTAAAATTTTGTGTATTTCCGGTTTTTTCGTGTTTCGTGTTTATGTAGTTTAGAAATTCTATTTTCTAATTCTAGGTCGATCAAGAATTAAGTTAGTTCTAGATAAATTCTTGAACTGTCAGATTTGTATTGAGATTCGTGCACATACGAATTAGACATGTTTATGCATTTGCACTTCTATTTTCCAATTGCGCATGAATTACACATGAAGACGATATTATCTTACCGAGAATTAAGCTAGTTCGACATCGGCCGAAACGTCTGACCGGCGCCACCGACTAATGTGCTATAGAAGGACACTGCTTACGTCAGCCAGCCGTTAACGGTGAAAATGTGAACTTATTTATTTTTGAACAGAGCACAATTAGTGAATCACAAAGAAAACAAACATGCAACACACAACCAATGGCTTCAAGCACCACGGTCCACGGTACGTAGTGCAAAGCGATTGATTAACTTGCATGCACTGCGTGATCATTCAACGGCCGGCGCGCGATCAGTATGCCGGGCCGGTGCCATAGTTTCCCGGTGGGAAGTAGTCGCAGACGAGCAGCGTGTCGCCGGAGTCGCAGACGATTTTACCGCAGCCGAGCTGCGTCGTGTTGCGCCACACGACCTGCGTGTACCGCGCGCACCCGGACAGCCCCGCCGGCGCCGCGCACGAGGCTGTGGCGCGGTGGTACAGCCGCCCCTCGTCCACCCACTGCGCGACCAGCGCCGAGGCGTTCCAGCGACGCCCCTTCCCCACCACCGCGTTCTCGCCGAAGTTGAACAGCGACGAGCGCCGCGGCTCGCAGTCCCCGCGGCGGGAGCCGGCGTAGCGCTTGGCGAGCTCCGCGATCCCCGTGCTCCAAGTCAGGGGCGCCACCCCGACCGCCCGCCGCGCCGTGTTGTGCGCCGACAGAATGTCAGCGACGATGGCGGCGGCGCGAGCACGGCGGCCGTCGTCGGTGTCCATGGCGGGCGTGCAGGGTGGAGCCAGTAATGCGAGGAGTAACATCATGGAGAGGTAGGACGCGTGAATAGTCATCCCCGTGTTCGCCATTTGCGCGCGCGCGTGTGTTCTCTAGAAATCCTGGTTGTTTTGAGAAGGATGGCAATGCATGGATTGGCCTGATTTGATTGATGTTTCGGTTTAGCTACTTATACAGTGGAGTAGCTAGGTTTCGTGTCAATCTCTCTCCAGTCTGACTGGCTGTTGGTTTCTTTGAACGCTCGCATGGCGGCTACTGTATATGGCTAGTTTGTGTGTTCTAGCTGGCTCATGAAATCGTTGTATCCAAACAATGGAAGGAATCTTTCAAATTGTTTAGAAGGTAAATCAATGGGGACATGGCACAAGGAAGATGATAACTATGTTCTTTGACCAGAGCAGCAAATGCAATTGAACAACTTTCCAAATATTCGTTGAGTGTGTGCATTATGCGTGGTATGTTGCTGATTTTAGGGGACTGATCACGGGGTGTATCCTGAACCGTTTGGGGATCCTGTCAAACACGGGGAGCGAAGATTAAGGAAGAAGCAAGAGCAGCTGCACGTCAATTCTCGCCGCCCACACGGCCGCCGTATATCCCGGTGCGGCGAGGCAAAGATTCTCACCAAATCGGCGTGCTTTTCTGTTTGTTTTAAACCTCCACGTCATATAGGTAGGTAGTACGTACTTTCCTTCCTACTCTTGCTAATACTTCTGATTATAGTATCTTAGACGTTGCTAGCAAAGTAGGGATTGATCTTGGTATTACTTTGAACATGATAGATGCTAATCTGGCTCTGATAAGAGAACAAGAGCAAGCTAGGGTAAACATTTTCTTGAGCAAAGAGGAGGAACCTAAAGTTTTGAAATATCCAACAGATATGGACAACCAACCAGATGTTGTTGACCAAGTTTTATTAGATATTCTCAAAATGGGTAAAGAGGACTGTGAGGTTTTAACAAACAATCTTGTTTCTCCATATACTGGTGAGGGGAAACAGAAAGTGGAGGGAGGAGTGACTCCTGTGGAGTTTCACTACAAAACCCCCATTAAATCTAAGGTGATGTGTAGAAAAGGGAAAAGAAAGATTTAAAATGATTAGTGGCCTTACATGGAATAGAAGGGGTACAGGGAAGAAAGCAAGAAGAGTTATATTAGAAAAAACATAAAGGATTACAAACTTGACTTTTGTACGCTAACTTATTTGCCCCCTCGCGAAAGGGCTAACTCCCCCTCGCGTCGCTCCCCCAGGCGACGCCAGGGGCGAAACCTAGCGCCGCCAAAGCTCCGCCCCGCCTGGGCCTCCCCCGCCGCTGCCGCCGGCGGCCTCCTCCGCGGCGGTGGCGGCACCCCGCTGCCGAAGGTGGTCGGGGATTTCCTGGGGGCGCGGTGGAGGGCCGGCTCGTGGGGGCGATGGCGGCCGGGGCTTGAGGATGCCGAGCCGGCGGGCTCGGGCGGGGGGCTGCGGTGGTGGCTGCTCGCCGGCGCTGCGGAGGTCGCGGTTGTTCTGGCGGCGGTTGCCCTCGGCACGGGGCCCTGCGGGGCGGCCTGGTCGGCGTCCTCCCAGATCGAGATCCGCTCGATTTGGGGGATTCCAGGTCGGCCTCGCTCAAGGAGGCCAGGGCGGCGGCCCTGGGACGCCTGGATGGCGTTGGTGGTGTCAAGGCCGTGCCCCCGACAACGGGCAGCCGGCAGGGGAGGCCGGTCTGCATCTTCGGCGCCGACGGCTGGCCGGAGAAGAGGATGCCGGGGCAGCGGCCCCGGGGACGCGGTGGCGACGGGGATGTGCCGGCCCAGCTCCTCCTTGGCGTGGCGGTCGCGTGGAGGTCGGAGTTCGGGGCGGTTGCGGAGGGCCACCGTGTGTGGCAGGCTAGCTGGGGTGCGGCGGCCCTTGCCAGTTCCTACAGGCCTGTGGCAGAGGTGAGCCACAGTGCAAGGATGGCGGCGCGGCTCTGGGCGGGCGGGGCGCTTATCCCAGCGTCTCGGGACGGCGACAGGTTGACGCGAGGGGTCGGCCTGTTGCGCGTGGAAGCCGGAGCGGCGGCTCCGGGAGCGAGGTTGTGTTGCTGCTATGCCTCTGGCCGCGTGGGCGGCAGGGCATGCTTCCGTTGGCGTGGGCGGCGTCCCTGTGGCTGGTGGTCTGTGCTCGTCCGGCATTTTGGGTTGTCCTCGCGATAGCCCAGTGGAGGTGGAGGTGGCTGTCTTGGGTCTCCGGATGAAAATCTTGCCCGACTTGGTCGGTGCCGACAACGGCGTCGCCTTCGGGCGTCGCTTTCCTTCTTGAAGGCGTTGTCGTGGAGTCCAGGCACCCCTCCGCCCATCATTCCAGGGTGAATACCCAAATCCGGCTTGCCGGATTGGATGACATGTCGTGACCTCGTTGGAGGCGTCATTTTTTGGAGTCTTGGTAGCCTCTTGTTGTCGATGCTTGCACCACTGGTTTGGGTCGCGGTCTTCGGGTACCG
This sequence comes from Lolium perenne, assembly GCF_019359855.2. Lineage (NCBI taxonomy): Eukaryota > Viridiplantae > Streptophyta > Magnoliopsida > Poales > Poaceae > Lolium > Lolium perenne. Next base: position 29,953 of record NW_027248984.1, read on the forward strand.
TCGGTGTGCGAGTGCCGCTGGCTTGCTTCTTGCGGTCTGCCTCTCCCCGCGAAGCTTGAAAGGCCTAGCCGTTCCCTTCGGCTCTGACTTCCTTTCCAGGGACGTGGACCGGGCAGTCGTGGTGCTTGCCGTTGCCGTCGTGCTGGTGTCATTCGACGGCGCTCCATACCTAGTTGAGCTAGGTCGTGTGGCCAAGTGTGGTTTTCGCCGGTTTTCCTTAAAACTGTGCCGTGTAGGTTTTTCTTTGTCCGGTCTTCCTTATAAACCGGACACGGGTGTCGAGTTTGTATCGGTTTTCGGTCGGTTTCCCTTATAAACTGGCTAAATTTCCCTCTTCTTAATGAATAGGCAGAGCTCCTGCCGGTTGCTCCAAAAAAAAAACAAACTTGACTTTGTTGGTATACACGAAACAGTAAGACAAGAGTATCCCACAAAATTTCTCAAGGAAATAAGTGGGGGATCTGAGTTTCACTGGGATGGTATACCTGCAAGGGGAAGATCTGGTGGAATTTTGTTAGGGGTTAATAAAGAAACCTATGATGTGGTGGAAAAGCAAAAAGGAGTTTATTTTGTTAGATTCCTCATTGCAAGCAAAATAGACAATTTTACATGGAACTTAGTGGTGGTATATGGTGATGCACAACAAGATGGCAAAGCCAACTTTCTAGTAGAATTGGTGAATGTCATTAGAAGCTTCACATATCCTATACTGATCACTGGAGATTTTAATATGACCAGAAAAGATAGTGAGAAAAATAAGCCCGGGGGATATAATAGATGGACCCCTCTATTCAATACTGTAATTGAACAGGGTGGTTTGATGGAGATAAACCTTTCAGGTAAGAAATTCACTTGGTGTAATAACCATGAAGATCCCACTTATGAATTACTAGATAGAGTCCTTATTTCTTTATCATAGGAGGAAAAATTCTCATTGGTGTGTGCAACAACTCTCCCCAGTGAGTTATCTGATCATACTCCCATTTTGATCAAATCAGGAGACAGACCTAAGACACGGTCTATTTTCAGATTTGAAAACTGCTAGTGTTGCGGTCAGAAACCCACCGGCGAGCAGCGACGGGCAACACAGTAGAGCCGGGAGGCTCCCAGGACTGCGGCTAGCCCTGGTCCCTCCGAGCGACGGCCCGCAAAGACTCGGCACGCACGTCCGATGCTGGTGCAAGGGCGTGCCACCTGACCTATACCTGGTCAGGAAGGTGATGGATGTGCCTCGCTTAGTTTCCTGCATGGCATACACGTAAACATTAAATACGAGCCTCGATCGGCTCTCAGGTTGTCCTGTGAATCGGCTCAAAGAGCCGATCCGCCCATGATCCGTACGAGGTGTACGAATATACGGTGGTCCTGCTTGATCAAAATAAAGCTAAAACGACCTACTACAATTTAGGGTTTTCACCACATAATCGGAACATCCTACTCGTGATTGAGCCTGGCGGCCACGCACGATGATCGTAAACCGACCCTAGACAAGGCCTAAAAACCAACACGAGGTTGATCCCCGGAACATCCTGTCTAGGGCTAGCAAACTACACCCTACGCGCCACTGGATCCTTCAACCCGTTTGTAAGGCCTAACTATGCAGATATTAAACTAATCCTTGAAGAACAAGGAGCAATCATAACGGATCGGATCTACTAAATAATGATCAAGCGGGGTGCCGCCCTCACACCTAAGATAGGTGTAAGGGCGGCTAGACGTCTCAGGGTTGCACGACGATAGCATGTGATACGATGAACAATGCTAACCCTAACACGTCTAAGATAACCACGTTGCTCACCATCAAAAAGGCTTCAGTACGAGCAACGCATGAACAGCGAATAAACGTGTACTGCCTAGATCGCAAGATGCGATCTAGGCAGCATGATGCTTACCCGGAAGAAACCCTCGAGACAAGGGAGTTGGCGATGCGCCTAGATTGGTTTGTGGTGAACGTGATTGATGTTTATTTCATAAACCCTAGATACATATTTATAGTCCGTAGACTTTCTAACGTGGGAATAATCCCAACCGTGCACGAGCCAAACTCTAACTAACCAACACGTATCCTACTATATTACAGATACACGGGCGAACTAGCCCAAACTTTGCATATAAGGCCGATTCACGTATATTTTTCCATGTACATTCTTCAAGCCCATCTTGATCGCGGCCCACCTCTGATTCGGTCAAATTCTGGTGATAACACATGCCCCCCTGGTTTTGGAATCGATAATTCCAAAATCACTCTGCTTTTCTTCGTCGGGTCATGTCGTGGCAGAGCAGAACCGTCGCAGCATCCTTCATCATGATGCCTTGCCTTCTCAACTTCTCCGCGTGATTTGACCGTTGTTTTTATTTTTTCCTTTTGGGCACCACCTCCTCGGAAACTGCTGTGGCATTGAATCTCCACTATATCCCCTTTATTTAACCGCTCTGAACAGTTCGCCACTTCATCCCCTTGCTCTGTTCTGGCCATCGGCACCCAAAAAATCCCCCATCTCCCGTAGCCATGTCTTCTTCTTCTTCCTCCTCCGCCTCGTCGGATCTTTCTTCCCAGTCCTTCTCCTCTTCGTCCTCCTCCACCTCGTCAGTCTTCTCCGACTCTTCCTCATCTCGCGAGCCGACGCCGGAATGGGGCTCGCTGGCAGCGCACGACATCCTCGCCGCATCGGAATGGGACAAGGAGGACCATGAGCCCTATGTCTGGTCCGAGGACGACAAGTCCTTGACCAGTGGCGATGACGACCTTCATATCCTCGCCGATGGGGAGCTGGAAGCGACGAGCGAGGACGACTCGTTCTCGTGGGATGGCTACACTTCCTCCGAAGAGGAGGAAGAAGAAGACGACGATGACTCCCTCGAGGACTACCCGCCGGCGAAGCGTTTCCGCGCCGGATCGGATGATGACGACGACGACGACGATGAGGAGGAGGGGGCTCCCATAGAGGGCTATGGGAGCAGCGACGAGGAGCTCGCCGGCAGCAGCGCCGACGAGAGCTCCGACGACGAGGGCAGCGATGGCCCGTAGAGTAGGGTCTACTAGTATAGGTCTGGTAGTAGTAGCAGATCGGCCGATACGCCCTTCTTTTGTTCTTCCTCCCCTGAGCAATCGGCTCTTTCCTTGTAAGAAATCCTTTATTAATGAAGAAATACTCCCCAATTAATTTGCTTCTTTGTCGATTTTGCCGATTGTCAAACGAAGTTGATGCACAACGAACCGATGGCAGGGCATCGGCTTATGCCATAAACATGCTTCAAGGCCATAAAAGTTGCCTATTCACGCGGTCAACAGATCCAATTCGTGTCCACGCTATCTCCCAGTCTCAAACGCACCGATTCAGCAAAATCCACGGGAAAAATACCTCAGGTGCCATGAATTCTGGCATGATCTAATCCGCTCCATTGAGTTTTGTTCCTCTAGAGTCGATGGCTACACATCGGCTTTTTCATTATTCTAAAGTCGATGTCCGTACATCGGCTATACTGGTCTCCATATTTCTCAAGTCAATGTCAAAAAAATTTACTGGCCGATTTCAAATCAGCCCCCCTTCATACTTCATTTACTGGTCATCCCACATGCTTGGGAAATACTTCTTGAGGTGTTGACCATTGACGGCTACTGGGAACTTAACGCCGTCCAGCTGCATTACCCTTCAAGGCCTGGATGACTTTGTACGGACCGTGCCAATTAGGAGACCATTTGCCATATGCTTTGTCCTTGGTTCCTAATGGCAACACAGCTTCCCACACTAGATCACCAACTTGAAACTCCTTTGGTCTAACCTTCTTATTGTATGCACGAGCTACCCTGGCTTTGTTCTCTTTAATCTTCTCCAACGACCAAAGTCTAAGTTCCGTTGCATCCTCAATAGTGTCACTCATCAAAGCTGCATATTCTTCAGCTGTTAGATCATTCTGAAACGTGACACGTCTTGATCCAGCCGTAATTTCCCAAGGTAATACGGCTTCCTGCCCATAGACGAGCTGGTATGGCGAAGTTTTTATAGCTCCATGGCACGACATGCGGTAGGCCCACAAAGCTTCTGATAATGTTTCATGCCAATCCCTAGGGTTCTCGTCAATTTTCCTCTTGATCAGCTTGATCAGGCTCTGATTGGACGCTTCAGCTTGCCCATTGGCTTGAGCATAGTATGGAGATGATCGGATCAGCTTAATCCCCATGTCATCACAGAACTTTCTGAATTCTTTAGAAACAAAGACCGAACCTCCATCGGTCGTGATGGTTTGGGGAATCCCGAACCTATGAATGACGTGTTCTTTCACAAACTTGATCACATCTTCTGATTTCACCTTCTTCATAGGGACGGCCTCCACCCACTTGGTGAAGTAATCTGTGATGACCAAAATCCATTCATGTTTTTTACTCGACGCCGGATGGATTTTGCCGATCATATCCATGCCCCACCCTCGAAACGGCCACGGCTTGATGATAGGGTTCATTGCTGATGCGGGTACCATCTGAATCTTCCCGAACATCTGGCACGCTTGGCACCCCTTGTAGTACTTGAAGCAATCCTCAAGCATGGTGGGCCAATAAAACCCTGATCGCCTAATTAGCCACTTCATCTTATGAGCCAACTGGTGAGTTCCACAGGCGCCTTCATGCACCTCATGTAAGAGCCGATTAGACTCAGTTGGTCCCAGGCACTTGAGTAGTAACCCTTCCAACGTCCTGTAGAACATGTCGTCTCCTATGAGGACATACTTCATGGCCTTGTATCTTATCCGTTTAGGTGCCCCCCGAGCCGAATCTTTTAAGTAATTGAAGATTTCGGCTCTCCAATCATCCTGTTCCAGGAACTGCACCTGAACTTCTGACCCATCTGATATGTCCTTATAGCCTGACGCCATTTGTGCGAGATCGTTGGCCTCGGTATTTCGGGATCTTGGGACCCAATTAAAGTTGATGTACCGAAACCGTGTCATCAACTCACGGCATTCCATCCAATATGGGAAAAGCGATTCACTCTCGCACTTATATTCATCCGTGAGCTGGTTAATCACCAACTTCGAGTCTCCAAAAAGCTCTACCGCTTCTGCCCCGGCTTCCAGCAGCAACTCCATTCCCATACGTACTGCCTCATACTCAGCGACATTGTTGGTGCAAGGGGTAGATAGTCTGATGGAGAAGGAGTACATTGCCCCCCGAGGCGATACGAGCAGAATGCCGATGCCGCAACCATCGTCACAAGCCGATCCATCGAAGAACATAGCCCATGCACGTATAGACAGTGCTGCTATATTGGTATGGATCCGTTCAGCAATAAGATCGGCCAACGCTTGTCCCTTGACTGCTTTCGCAGGCTGATACCGAAGATCGAGCTCTGACAACACGAACATCCACTTACCAAGTCGGCCTTTCAAAACAGGGGCCGACAGCATGTGCTTGACAACATCTGACTTGCATATGACGATGATCTCTGCCGTCAAAAGGATGTGACGAAGCTTGGTGCAGGTGAAGAACAGGCAAAGGCAAAGCTTCTCGACCTCAGGATACCTTGTCTCCACGTCCAACATCCTTCTGCTGAGGTAGAAAACGACCTTTTCAACACCCTCATAGAGTTGCACCACCACCGAAGCGATGGACGTGTCAGCTACTGACAAGTAGATATAGAACGGCCTGTCTTGTTGGGGCGGAACTAGCACAGGCGGCGTTGTCAGATACCGCTTAATCTCATCAAACGCCTGCTGCTGTTCTGCCCCCCAGTGAAACTCGTCATTAGATTTAATTTTCACCAGTGCTATGAACGGCTCGATTCGTCCTGACAGGTTAGAGATGAATCGTCGGACAAAATTGATCTTGCCGATGAGACGTTGGAGCTCCTTCTTCATGGTGGGCGGCTGCATGGTACGCACTGCCTCTTGACTTTTTAGGCCGATCTCAATTCCCCGTTCATGAACCAGAAAACCTAGGAACTGACCAGCCGTCACACCAAAAGCACACTTCTTCGGATTCATTCTCAGTCCGAACTTCCGAGTTCGGTCTAGGATGTGTCGCAAATCATCCAAGTGTCCCTCCACGGAGACAGATTTGACTACCACGTCGTCGATGTAGATTTCCACCAACTTGACGATCAGATCGTGAAATATATAATTCATGGCTCTTTGGTACGTTGCACCAGCATTCTTCAACCCAAAGGTCATGACTACATATTCAAACAAGCCTACTGCCCCTGGTACTCTGAATGCGGTCTTGTGTATATCTTCTGGAGCCATGAAGATTTGGTTATAGCCGGCGTTGCCGTCCATGAAGCTCAACACCTTGTGGCCAGCAGCTGCATTGATCAATGTTTCTGCCACAGGCATCGGATATTCATCTTTTGGAGTGGCTCTGTTGAGATCTCGGAAATCGATGGCCACACGCCATCGGCCGTCCTTCTTTTCTACAGGAACGATACTGGAGATCCATTCAGCATACCTGCATGGCCTGATGAACCCGGCGGCCAACATCTTCTCGATCTCTTTCTTGACCTCTTCCAGAATTTCGGCCTTCATCTGACGTGCTCGTTGTTGGAATGGCCGAAATCCCTTCTTAAGGGGGAGCCGATGCTCAATGATGCTCTTGTCTAACCCAGGCATTTCTGTGTAATCCCATGCAAAGCAATCTGGGTATTCTTTTAACAGAGCTATCATCTGACTCCTAAGATGTGGATCTAACTTATTGCTGATAAAAGTTGGTCGCGGCTTATCCCCAGGTCCGATGTCGACTTCTTCTAGCTCATAAGCCGATGTAAACCCATACCCTAGCTTTCCGTCACCTGTTAGATTGATACTAAATACAGGGAGAACGTATGGTAAGGATAATACGGGCCGATCGCTGGAATCAGCCTTCATTTTGATTGTAACCAGGACTTTTTGGAATTGTCGGGGCCGGTCGCGTGGAACGGCTTCCTCCTTGTCCTCGCTATAAGAGCAGCTGCCCTCGTCTCTGTCCTTACCAGGGTGGCGCCCAAGTCCTACCACGTTGATGTCGAACGAGAATCTTGGCTAGCACCTCCCAGGGTATGTGCATTCCACCATGTCAACGGCGTACGCCGGTGAATTCAGCACTTCTGATGCTGCCAACGCGAATGGCAGCGGTGGACGGGACTGGAGTGGCATCTCTCCTTGGTAAGTCCCGAGAGCTGGTCCTGACGGAGAGTACTGATGCCTCATGATTTCCTGGATCACCCGAAGAGCGACACGCTCCAAAGTGTTCACCAGGCTCTCAGAATGGCGGTGTAGCGAATGAGCTACCATGAAGTTAACCTCCTGACGCAGGGACATGGTGCGTTCTTCGGACGGGGCGGACAGGTCCACTCCATCGAGCGCGCCTTCAGGTGAGAACCCTTTCCACCTGATGCCATGTGAGCGGGTTCTGTGAAAAGAGCCGATGAGGTCGGCTTCGAGGATAGCTTTGACCTCGTCATACTTCTTCTTGAGCTCCTCGGTCAGATCCTCGTACGTGACTGGAGTGCCGTCCGCCATCTCAGATGTAGATGGCGATGCGGTTGACGTCGCAGATGTTGTCCCACTGGGCGTGCCAGAATGTGTTGCGGTCAGAAACCCACCGGCGAGCAGCGATGGGCAACACAGTAGAGCCGGGAGGCTCCCAGGACTGCGGCTGGCCCTGGTCCCTCCGAGCGACGGCCCGCAAAGACTCGGCACGCACGTCCGATGCTGGTGCAAGGGCGTGCCACCTGACCTATACCTGGTCAGGAAGGTGATGGATGTGCCTCGCTTAGTTTCCTGCATGGCATACGCGTAAACATTAAATACGAGCCTCGATCGGCTCTCAGGGTGTCCTGTGAATCGGCTCAAAGAGCCGATCCGCCCATGATCCGTACGAGGTGTACGAATATATGGTGGTCCTGCTTGATCAAAATAAAGCTAAAACGACCTACTACGATTTAGGGTTTTCACCACATAATCGGAACATCCTACTCGTGATTGAGCCTGGCGGCCACGCACGGTGATCGTAAACCGACCCTAGACAAGGCCTAAAAACCAACACGAGGTTGATCCCCGGAACATCCTGTCTAGGGCTAGCAAACTACACCCTACGCGCCACTGGATCCTTCAACCCGTTTGTAAGGCCTAACTATGCAGATATTAAACTAATCCTTGAAGAACAAGGAGCAATCATAACGGATCGGATCTACTAAATAATGATCAAGCGGGGTGCCGCCCTCACACCTAAGATAGGTGTAAGGGCGGCTAGACGTCTCAGGGTTGCACGACGATAGCATGTGATACGATGAACAATGCTAACCCTAACACGTCTAAGATAACCACGTTGCTTGCTATCAAAAAGGCTTCAGTACGAGCAACGCATGAACAGTGAATAAACGTGTACTGCCTAGATCGCAAGATGCGATCTAGGCAGCATGATGCTTACCCGGAAGAAACCCTCGAGACAAGGGAGTTGGCGATGCGCCTAGATTGGTTTGTGGTGAACGTGATTGTTGTTTATTTCATAAACCCTAGATACATATTTATAGTCCGTAGACTTTCTAACGTGGGAATAATCCCAACCGTGCACGAGCCAAACTCTAACTAACCAACACGTATCCTACTATACTACAGATACACGGGCGAACTAGCCCAAACTTTGCATATAAGGCCGATTCACGTATATTCTTCCATGTACATTCTTCAAGCCCATCTTGATCGCGGCCCACCTCTGATTCGGTCAAATTCTGGTGATAACAAGTTCTTGAGACCCAACCTCCAAGAAATGATTAAGAGGGTGTGGAACAAAACATACTTGGGGGACAGGAACATTGATATTTGGCAAAAAAGATTTGAATGCCTTAGGAAAACTTTGAAAAGATGAAACTTGAATATTGAGGGGGAATATAAGAGGAAGAGCGGAGCTTTAGTACCCTAACTAGATGAAATTGGTAAAAAGAGGGAGTTGTATGGTTTAGTACATTCAGAGATAGAGGTTAAAAATATGTTACAGAATCAATTAAAAACCATTATTAAAGAAGAGGAAATAAAGTGGATCTAGAGAGCAAAAGAAAAAGAAATACTAGAAGGAGATAATAATACTAGATATTACCACTCCAACGCAAATGGGAGAAGAAGGAAAACTTTGATTATAAGTTTAAATCGGGATGAGGGTCTGATAGAAGGAAATCTTAAGAGATATATCACTGACTTCTACAAAAAAACTCTTTGGTAATCCAGATTTAAATAACATTCATTTTAGTGATATAGGAATGGAAAAACTAAATGAAGAAGAATGTGAGCTTTTAATGAAAGAATTTACCATGGAGGAGCTTAAAACCGCTGTGTTTGAAATGGCAGCTAATAAAGCAACTGGGCCAGATGGATTTAATAAAAAAAATCTACCAGAAGAATTGGGAATTGGTGAAGCAAGACCTTTTTGGTCTGCTTAAGGATTTCCAAAAAGGAGAATTGGACATTGCAAGATTGAACTATGGGGTAATCACCTTAGTCCCAAAGGGGAAAGATGCAGATAGGATTCAGAAGTACAGGCCCATATGCCTCTGAATGTATCCTTCAAAATTATAACAATGGTTCTAGTTAATAGGCTCATTCAGGTAATTTGGAGGATTGTGCTTTTGAACCAAACCGCTTTCATTAAAGGGAGGTATATAATGGAGGGTGTAAATATTTTACATGAGATTTTGAATGACACACACAAGAGGAAAAAGTCTGGTGTACTCTTCAAGATTGACTTTGAGAAAGCCTTTGACAAGGTCAAATGGCCTTTTCTTCATCAATCAATGGAGGCAAAAGGGCTTCCATCCAAATAGATAGATTTAATAATGAAAATACTGATGGCAAAGTGGGGATCAATGTTAATGGTGAGATAGGGGCCTACTTATCCACACATCAAGGGGCAAGACAGGGGGGCCCACTCTCACCCATCCTCTTTGACCTTGTTGTAGATATTCTTGCTGTTCTTGTTAAAAGAGCACAAGAGGAGGGTCTGCTGACTGGTTTAGGCACATATCTTGTGGAGGGGGTGTGGCTATTCTACAATGTGCAGATGACACCATCCTTCTTTTAGAAGATAACCTTGACCAGGCAAGAAACCTGAAAGTAATTCTCTATCTGTTTGAGCAGATGTCAGGACTGAAGATCAATTTCCACAAAAGTGATATATATTGTCTGGGGGAAGCTTCAGATAGGGAGGGAGACTTTGAAATAATTTTCACCTGTAAATCTGGTTTACTCCCAATGAAATATTTGGGAGTACCAATAAACAAAAAAGGTTGAAGAACTCTGATTGGGATTCTACTGAAGGAAAAAATGAGAAATAAACTAGGGCATTGGCAAGTGAAAATGTTGGTAATGGGAGGAAGAGTTACCCTGATCAACTCATCTCTGACTATTGTCCCTTTATATATGCTCTCCTTCTATAGGATACCAGTTGGTGTGAAAGAGAAGATGGACAGAGTTAAAAACAATTTCTTGTGGGATGAAACTGAGGAAAAAAAGAAATATCACTTGGTAAACTGGCAGACAATGTGTATGCCAAAATAACAAGGTGGTTTAGGGTTCCTAGACTTGGAGAAATGAATATTGCCTTAATGAAGATGGAATCTGGCAAAAAATCCTTAGGAAAAAGTACCTCCAAAAACAAACTCTTTGCCATGCAGTTACCAAAAATCGAGACTCACATTTCTGGCAGGGTTTAATGGAGGTCAAGAAATCCTTTTGGCAACATTGCAATATCCAAATTGGAGATGGAGCAAAAACAAGTTCTGGGAGGACCAATGGATAGGTTCTTCCTGTCTGGCCAAGGCCTTTCCAAGATTGTTTTTGGTATCTATGAATAGGAATGTGACGGTCAAAGAAGTTTATGATGTAGGTGTGGAAATGCTTAGATTTAGGAGATCAATGGTGGGAGGACTTAGAGAACAATGGCTTGATAAAAAAAACTGTTAGAGAGGGTTACACTGAATAATGAACCTGACAAGTTGGTTTGGAAATTGACTAACACATGGGAGTTTTCAGTTAAATCTCTGTACCTAGCAATGCAATGTAATGATGTAGTTCCTTATAAATTCACGTGGAAAGTTAAGATACCCCTTAGAATTAAGACCTTCTTGTGGTTGATGCTAAAGAGATGTGCTGTTGCAAGAGATGTGTTGTTGGAGAGGGGTGTCAAATGTGAGGAAAAATGTCTTTTCTGTGGGTGTAATAAAACTATCAGTCATCTTTCCTTCAAATGTCCCCTGGCTAGATACATCTGGAATGTAGTTATTTGTACTTTTGGTTTGAAATTCCAATTTGATTATACTGATCATTTAATTTCCAATTGGTTGAAAGGTTCTAGGGGGGGAAAGAAATTATTGCTGTAGGGATTGCAGCGATAATCTGGAGCATTTGGAAAACAAGAAATTTGGCATGTTTTGAGAAAAAAATGGCCCGATGAACCTTATGTTGTCATTTTGAAAATTTGTTACTATATTAACTGTTGGAGTTTGTTGCAGGCGAAGGAGGACGCTAGGAGCAGGCTGGAATTCTGTGCAAAGGTGCTAGAAAGGGTAGAGATGGAAGTGTTTGGGTCAGAAGAAGTTGGATCTCCTGGACACCATGGCTGATGATGTAGGAAATAAAAAGGAAGGAAAAAAGGAAGGGAAAGTTGCATTCTGATGGAGTAGTTTGGTCATGGATATTGAGGGCGTGAGGAATTGGCAGCAATGGTTTCTTCCCCCTCCCTATCTTGATCTCTTCCCGTTTGTATCTGCATTTTCTCCTCCTTTTTCTCTCTTCTGCTGTCAAGAACTAGGGTTTCAGTTTAAGACCTGGTCTGTAATCTACCTAATTACTTTCTTGTGTTGTGTTGTGAGGTGTGGATGGTATTCTGTAGCTTCTGGTTTCCTTAATGAAATCAGGGAATGACTCCCTTTTATCTAAAAAAAATATAGAGAAGACGCTACATAGTTATATAGGTGATAAAATTTAATATCTCGCATTGTCATCTCTACTAGCAATTAACGAGAATCAAGTAATTATAGTAAAATAATTAATAAGGAACACATATGATCAGGGTTTTTTTTCTCGGCCAAATTCTCGGCGAAAATCGAAATTCTTGTTCCCCTACGAGAAACACTACTACCGGAAAAATAATAAAAAAATAAATTTAAACATCGGAAACAAGGTTATAGATAGGATGCACATTCTCTTTGAAATGGATATAACGATCCTGGTTCGACTCCACATGCTGGAGATAGTAATTTCTTGTAAAGTTTACTCGTTCTATAGGCTAAATAAAAAAAACTACCACCTTCCAGTTGAGAGGGCAAAGATTTGGCAGTTGAGCTGAGCAAGCACTACTATGCAATCTTAATGTTTTTATGTGATTTTTAATTCATTTTTTCAAATAACTTGCCGGTAAATAACCGAGATTTTTGAGATTTTGCCTTATCCGTTAATTCCTACGCTCTCCAGTAAAAGAAGTTGCCCGAGAATACAAACCTTGCATATGATACAGTGGAGAAAATAGTCTTCTTATTTTGTAAGGGATCATCACTTAGCTAAGGAAAGTTAACCTTCTTTATTTTTATTTTCTCCTCCAACTAAGTAAAAATCTGATCCACGGGATAAACTAAGAAAAGACTAACGTCACTTCATTGTACATGCCCTTATTATTTTCTTGACTGAGCATAATGAAGTGCATACTAAGTGAAAACAAGCAAATGAGTAACATAGTGTAAGGGTATATTTCCCCTATGTGTGGTTTTGGTAATTAGTGACAACCTCTATGGACTAATGTTTTCATTGAGTTTATATGAAGGAATATTCCATAGGTACTACTTGTATTCCATGTGTTGGATTCAAGTATGGATGCTGAAAGGAGGGTGAATAGGCGTTTAAAAACTCTTGCGGATTTGGCTTGTAAGATGCGGAATTAAACTAACGTTTAGTTTACAAGCACAACTCCTAAATATGCTAGGCTCAACTAAGTGCAACAATAACAACTAGAGCTAAGCAAGATAGGCACAAGATATATGAAGCACAAGTGATAGCAAGATATATGTACTTCAAGCACGATGGCTATCACAAGGAAAGTAAGCCCGGGTATAGAAATAACCGAGGCACGCGGAGACAAGGATGTATTCCCGTGTTCCCTTCCTTTGCAAGAAGGTACGTCACGTTTGGAGGAGTGGAGGTCCCACGAAGGATTCCCCAACGCCACGAAGGCTCACCCTATTCTCCGAGCCACACCCACGAAGGATAATGGCCCTATCTTATGGTTAGCTTTTCCTCCACTCCGGAGATGGCAAGCTCCACAACCACTTCACAAGCTCCACGAAGGAGAAGCCCAGGCCTCTTCATAATCTTCCTTGAAGAGATCACCGGAGCACCAACCGCCAAGCCAACTAGGAGGTCTCCCTCCAAGAGTAACAAGCTCACGGTCTCTCACTCGAACTAATCGTGGTGGAGAGCTCAACACTATGCAATGATGCAAAGCAAGAACACTAGGGGTGTTCAAATCCTTCACACTTAAATCCCACAAAAGCAACAAATGCTAGGATGAGATTAGAGAGGAAGAACAAAGAGGAAATCAACAAATGACTCCAAGATCTAGATCTAAAGAGTTCCCCTCACTTAGAGGAGAGATGGATTGGTGGGGATTGTAGATCTAGATCTCCTCTCTTAGATCCCTTAAGAATGAGCAAGAATCATGGGGGGGAATCAAGAGATAGGGAAAGTTCTTCAAAGTCAACAATGGAGGAGAGAGAGTGGAAGAGCTTATCCAGCCCAAGGTGGAAGAAGGCCTATTTATAGTATAGGGAGAAATATAACGGTTGGGTGAGTTTCAGCTCAGCACAGTCGAGGAGGCCGGTCAACCGGGCCTAGGGCCAGGCCGTCCGGTCCAAGGGCCGTTCAGACCGGGCCACCGGCCGGACCCGGCCGGTCCAAACCGGACCACAGGCCGGACTAGCACCGGGCGAAGCTGGAAGACTTACTGGATAGTGCCCGGTTGGCACCAGTCCAGGGGCCGGCTTGAACCGGGCCATCTGGTGGGACGGCCGGTCACGCCAGGCGAGAAACCGGGCCAGCAGGAAAACATGTTATACAAAAACTGTGATAACTTTTGTGTCCGGACCCCGATTGACATGAAACCAATTTTGTTGGAAAGATAACGACAAATAGAACCCCAGCTGGAAATATGGAGACTCCTCACAGGATATTTTTAGGAGAGGGAGTCTCCCACCGTCAAGAAACGGTGAAGACGCCCAAACTCAAAATCGCAATAGAAGATGCATGCGGATTCCGTTTTCGATGAACCAAGCTCAAGAACCTCTCACAGACAAACACTAAGAAGCAATAGGGATATGCAAAGTATGCAAAGGACTGAGCTCCCTAAGACGATGTGATCAAGTTACCCAACCGAAAGCCCCTCTTGATAGTGCGGCTATCTATCCTATAATCCGGTCTCCCAACAACCACCTTGAGACCGGTAAAAGGAAAACCTAGCAAGGCCATACCTTTGCCTTGCGCATCCCGCTTGATCTTGATGATAACTCTTCAAGCTCCACTCAAGCCGGAATGCCTTACTTGATCATTGTTGCTTCGTGAAGACTCACAAATGCTCCCCCATACACCATGATGGTAAAGCTCATTTGATGCACATCTTCACATGTCGATTATCACCAAATGGACTGCAAGCTTCAAGCATATGATCCTCTTTAGATGATCAACTTGAACTTGCCCAACTCAACCTTGATGACGATCACCACTTGATGTCATCCTCTCATGGGCTATATGAAATCTCACTCTTGATGCATGCCCATGGAAATATACCTAACCCACATAGACAACATAAGGGAACATATATGATGGGTTAGTTCATAAAGCATAATTGACACGGTTTACCATAACACATGACTTCTCGTGGCACATTCTTCATGCTTCATGTGTTGACCAAACTTGAATCTATTCTTCACTCTTTGTATTGGTCAACATTTTATCTTCTCATGCTCTATCATACTATCTTAAGGTGCATAAAGAATTCTTCATTTGTTTGCATGCTCTAAATCTTAGTCAATCATAGCTCAACTCATGAGACTATCATGACACCGTCGTAGAGCCATAACTTGAATTCTTCACTTGGAATCAAGCACTCAAGATCTTGATCATTCATTGCTTATCACATAAGCTATAGCATGGCTAATATTGAGTTCCACATAAGAACTCCATCTTCATTTCTTCTTCTTGATCATATCACATATATATCTTCAAATCGATGATCTTGATGCCAATACACAAGGTATATCTTTATCTTCATGGCATCCATACTTGAATCCAACACATGGACTACAAGTAGTACCTATGGAATATTCTTCATATAAACTCAATGAAAACATTAGTCCATAGGGGTTGTCACTAATTACCAAAACCACACATAGGGGCAATATACCCTTACAGATGCCATGAAGATATACCTTGTGTATTGGCATCAAGATCATCGATTTGAAGATATATATATATGATATGATCAAGAACAAGAACAAGAAATGAAGATGGAGTTCTTATGTAGAACTCAATATTAGCCATGCTCTAGCTTATGTGATAAGGAATGAATGATCAAGATCTTTAGTGCTTGATTCCAAGTGAAGAATTCAAGTTATGACTCTAAGTCGGTGTCATGATAGTCTCATAAGTTGAGCTATGGTTGACTATGATTTAGAGCATGCAAACAAATGAAGAATTCTATATACACCTCAAGATAGTATGATAGAGCATGAGAAGATACAAGGTTGACCAATACAAAGAGTGAAGAATAGATTCAAGTTTGGTCAACACATGAAGCATGAAGAATGTGCCACTACAAGTCATGTGGTATGGTAAGCCGTGTCAATCATGCTTTATGAACTAACCCATCATATATGTTCCCTTGTGTTGTCTATGTGGGTTAGGTATCTTTCCAAGGGCATGCATCAAAAGTGAGATCTCATATAGCCCATGAGAGGATGACGTTAAGTGGTGATCGTCATCAAGGTTGAGTTCGGAAAGTTCAAGTTGAGCATCTCAAGAGGATCATATGCTTGAAGCTTGCCATCCATTTGGTGATAATGGACATGTAAAGATATGCATCAATGTAGCTTTCCCATCATGGTGTATGGGGGAGCATTTGTGAGTCTTCACGAAGCAACAATGATCAAGTGAGGCATTCCGGCTTGAGTGGACCTTGAAGAGTTATCATCAAGATCAAGCGGGATGCGCAAGGCAAAGGTATGGCCTTGATAGGTTTTCCTTTTACCGGTCTCAAGGTGGTTGTTGGGAGACCAGATTATAGGATAGACAGTCGCACTATCAAGAGGGGCTTTCGGTTGGGTAACTTGGTCACATCGTCTTAGGGAGCTCAATTCTTTGCATACTTTTAATATCCCTATTGCTTCTTGGTGTTTCGCTGTGTGAGGTTCTTGAGCTTGTTGCTAGCTTTACAACAAGCCCAAGTCCATCAAAAATGGAATCCGCATGCATCATCTATTGCGTTTTCGAGTTTGGACGTCTTCACCGTTTCTTGACGGTGGGAGACTCCCTCTCTAGAATCATCTAAGAATCATCTAAAAATTGGTTTCATGTCAATCGGAGTTCGGGAGCATTTTCTATTTTAAGGAAAAGAAAAGGTTCGGTTGGACCGGCCGTGGCACCGGCTGGCCCGGTTCCGACCGGCCCCTGGACCGGTGCCAGCCGGGCACTGATGACCCACAAGTATAGGGGGTGTATCGTAGTATCTTCGATAAGTAAGAATGTCGATCCCAACGAGGAGCAGAAGGTGTTGGCAAGCAGTTTCGATGAAGGATTCACTGTAAATGCTCACAGACAAGTATTCAGGGGGTTTTGATGTAACAGATGAATAAAGTACGAGTAAGTAAAGTGCGAGAGAAATAATTGCAGCGAGTGGCCCAATCCTTTTTAGCACAAAGGACAAGCCAGTTTGTTTACTTATAATGACCAAACGTTCTTGAGGGCACACGGGATTTTAGTCTAGTGCTTTCGCTTCATACAGCTGATTAATCTTCATTGTTTTGATAAGTGTTGTGTGGGTGAACCTATGCTAATGTACTGCCCTTCCTAGGACTAATACATACTTGTGATTATACCCCTTGCAAGCATCCGCAAATACAAGAAAGTAATTAAGATAAATCTAACCACAGCCTTAAATTCTGAGATCCTGCGATCCCTCCTGCATCGATATACCAACGGGGGCTCAGGTTTCTGTCACTCCGGCAACCCTGCAATTGGCAAACGAGTACAAGATGCATTCCCCTAGGCCCATAAATGGTGAAGTGTCGTGTAGTCGACGTTCACACGACACCACTAGAAGAATAACACCACAACTTAAATATCATAACACTGAATACTACTCAACCATGATTCACTACTAACATTTAGACTTCACCCATGTCCTCAAGAACTAAACGAACTACTCACGAGACATCATATGGAACATGATCAGAGGTGATATGATAATGAATAACAATCTGAACATAAACCTTGGTTCAATGGTTTCACTCAATAGCATCAATAACAAGTAGAAATCAACACCGGGAGAGTTTCCCCTATCAAACAATCAAGATCAACCCAAATTGTTACAGCGGTGACGAGATGAAGCGGTGGAGATGGCGGTGATAATGATGGAGATGATGACGATGGTGATGGAGATGATGTCCAGCTCGATGACGGTGACGATGGCGTCGATTTCCCCCTCCGGGAGGGAATTTCCCCGGTGGATTCCTGCCGGCCGGAGAGCTCTTTTCTCTCTGGTGTTCTCCGCCCCGCAGAGGCGGCTGTGACTCCTCGCGACTATCCTCTGTGGCTTAGGTTTTCGGGACGAAGACGTACGCGAAGAAAAGGAGGCGAGAGAGGGCTGTGGGCCCCCTCCTCACAGGGCGGCGCGGCCAGGCCTTGGGCCGCGCCGGCCTATGAGGTGGGCCCACCTCGGGTCCCCTCGGCTCCCCTTCGCTCCCTTCGTCTTCTGGAAAAATAGGATTTTTCATATAATTTCCGTCAACTGCTGATCTTCCGAAATATTGCATCCTGACGGTGCTTTTTCCAGCAGAATCCTGGCTCCGGTGCGCGATCTCCAAATAATCATGAAATATGCAAAATAGATGAAATAACATAAGTATCATCTCCAAATATGAAATATATCAATGAATAGCAGCAAATTATGATATAAAATAGTGATGCAAATTGGACGTATCAACTCCCCCCAAGCTTAGACTTCGCTTGTCCCCAAGCGAAACTGAGCTCAGTAAACAAGACCACATGTTTATGGAGTGAAGAGTTGATAAATAAAATACGGACAAGAAGCATCATATTAATTCACACAAGGCATTCTAGTGAACAACTTCCTCATATAATTCAACTTGAAATAAGTATAAGGTAATCACAAATAAAGGTGCATAAGGAATCATAATTGGTGATGGCAAACTTTGTTCTTGGTCAGAACAACGATTAACAGATTATACTTATCTATTGAGCAGCGCTCTCATGTTAAAGTTTATATGGCTCATTTTGCATACTCAATCATAATGATCATTGATAACTTCCAAAGCTATATTCATTTAGATAAAACTTGTACTAAACAAGAAAGAGTAAAAGACATGATGAAATAAATCACAATATAATAGTTTGATCGCAACAACTCAAATGCTTGCTTGAGATGGAGGGAAATAGGTTTACTGACTCAACATAAAGTAAAAGATAGGCCCTTCACAGAGGGAAGCATGGATTAAATCATGTGCTAGAGCTTTTCAAGTTTTGAAATCATATAGAGAGCAATAAAGTAAAGTTTTGAGGGGTATTTGTTGTTGTCAACGACTGGTAGCGGGTACTCTAACCCCCTTGCCAGACAAACTCTCAAAGAGCGGCTCCCATAAAGTTTTATTTTTGGTTGACACTCCTTCCAACCTTTGCTTTCACAAACCATGGCTAACCGAATTCTCGGGTGCCTGCCAGCAATCTCATACCATGAAGGAGTGTCTTTTTATTTTAGTTTTATTTAGATGACACTCCTCCCCTCCTTTGCTTTCTCAAGCCATGGCTAACCGAATCCTCGGGTGCCGTCCAACAATCACATACCATGGAGGAGTGTCTATATGTAAAATTACAAAAGTTAATTAACTTGGGACTGGGAACCCCATTGCCAGCTCTTTTCGCAAAGTTATTGGATAAGTGGATGAAGCCACTAGTCCATTGGTGAAAGTTGCCCAACAAGATTGAAAGATAAAACACCACATACTTCCTCATGAGCTATAAAACATTGACACAAATAAGGGATGATAAATTTTGAATTGTTTAAAGGTAGCACATGAAGTATTTACTTGGAGTGGCAGGAAATACCATGCAGTAGGTAGATATGGTGGACACAAATGGCATAAGTTTGGGTTCAGGTTTGGACGCACGAGAAGCATTCCCTCTCAGTACAGGTCTTTGGCTAGCAAGGTTAATTAGCAAGCATAAGAGTTGAGGGAAACAAACGAATATACATGTGATAGAAGCAATCATGCATCTTTTTGCAAGCACAAACAATTTTAACCTCAGAATACTAAGCTAAGAACTAACAAGAAAGATAATAACATATCTACATGTATTTCTGATACGTCTCCGACGTATCGATAATTTCTTATGTTCCATGCCACATTATTGATGTTATCTACATGTTTTATGCACACTTTATGTCATATTCGTGCATTTTCTGGAACTAACCTATTAACAAGATGCCGAAGTGCCGATTCTTTGTTCTGCTGTTTTTGGTTTCAGAAATCCTAGTAAGGAAATATTCTCGGAATTGGACGAAATCAAAGCCCAGGGGCCTATTTTTCCACGGAGCTTCCAGAAGACCGAAGAACACACGAAGTGGGGCCACGAGGTGGCGAAACCACCTGGCGGCGCGGCCCAGGGGGGGCCCGCGCCGCCCTATGGTGTTCCCCCCTCGTCTGGCCCCCGACTCTGCCCTTCCGCCTACTTAAAGCCTCCGTGACGAAAACCCCAGTACCGAGAACCACGATACGGAAAACCTTCCAGAGACGCCGCCGCCGCCGATCCCATCTCGGGGGATCCAGGAGATCGCCTCCGGCACCCTGCCGGAGAGGGGAATCATCTCCCGGAGGACTCTACGCCGCCATGGTCGCCTCCGGTGTGATGTGTGAGTAGTCTACCCCTGGACTATGGGTCCATAGCAGTAGCTAGATGGTTGTCTTCTCCCCATTGTGCTATCATTGTCGGATCTTGTGAGCTGCCTATCATGATCAAGATCATCTATATGTAATTCTATATGTTGCGTTTGTTGGGATCCGATGAATAGAGAATACTTGTTATGTTGATTATCAAAGTTATGCTTATGTGTTGTTTATGATCTTGCATGCTCTCCGTTACTAGTAGATGCTCTGGCCAAGTAGATGCTTGTAACTCCAAGAGGGAGTACTTATGCTCGATAGTGGGTTCATACTGCATTGACACACAGGACAGTGTGATGAAAGGTCTAAGGTTGTGTTGTGCTGTTGCCACTAGGGATAAAACATTGATGCTATGTCTAAGGATGTAGTTGTTGATTACATTACGCACCATACTTAATGCAATTGTCTGTTGCTTTGCAACTTAATACTGGAAGGGGTTCGGATGATAACCTGAAGGTGGACTTTTTAGGCATAGATGCAGTTGGATGGCGGTCTATGTACTTTGTCGTAATGCCCAATTAAATCTCACTATACTCATCATGATATGTATGTGCATGGTCATGCTCTCTTTATTTGTCAATTGCCCAACTGTAATTTGTTCACCCAACATGCTGTTCGTCTTATGGGAGAGACACCTCTAGTGAACTGTGGACCCCGGTCCAATTCTCTTTCCTGAAATACAATCTACTGCAATACTTGTTCTACTGTTTTCTGCAAACAATCATCTTCCACACAATACGGTTAACTCTTTGTTACAGCAAGCCGGTGAGATTGACAACCTCACTGTTTCGTTGGGGCAAAGTATCTTGGTTGTGTTGTGCAGGTTCCACGTTGGCGCCGGAATCCCTGGTGTTGCGCCGCACTACATCCCGCCGCCATCAACCTTCAACGTGCTTCTTGGCTCCTCCTGGTTCGATAAACCTTGGTTTCTTTACGAGGGAAAACTTGCTGCTGTGCGCATCATACCTTCCTCTTGGGGTTGCCCAACGAACGTGTGAAATACACGCCATCAAGCTCTTTTTAAGGCGCCGTTGCCGGGAGATCAAGACACGCTGCAAGGGGAGTCTCCACTTCTCAATCTCTTTACTTTGTTTTTGTCTTGCTTAGTTTTATTTACTACTTTGTTTGCTGCACTAAATCAAAATACAAAAAAATTAGTTGCTAGTTTTACTTTACTTGTTATCTTGTTTGCTATATCGAAAACACAAAAAAATTAGTTTACTTGCATTTACTTTATCTAGTTTGCTTTATTTACTGTTGCTAAAATGGCCAACGCTGAAAATACTAAGTTGTGTGACTTCATAACCACAAATAATAATGATTTCTTATGCACACCTATTGCTCCACCTGCTACTACAGCAGAATTCTTTGAAATTAAACCTGCTTTACTGAATCTTGTCATGAAAGATCAATTTTCTGGAATTAGTTCTGATGATGCTGCTGCCCATCTTAATAATTTTGTTGAACTATGTGAAATGCAAAAATATAAAGATGTAGATGGTGAAATTATTAAACTAAAATTGTTCCCTTTCTCATTAAGAGGAAGAGCTAAAGATTGGTTGCTATCTCTGCCTAAGAATAGTATTGATTCATGGACTAAATGCAAGGATGCTTTTATTGGTAGATATTATCCCCCTGCTAAAATTATATCTTTGAGGAGTAGCATAATGAATTTTAAACAATTAGATACTGAACATGTTGCTCAAGCTTGGGAAAGAATGAAATCTCTGGTTAAAAATTGCCCAACCCATGGATTGACTACTTGGATGATCATCCAAACCTTCTATGCAGGACTAAATTTTTCTTCACGGAATTTATTGGATTCAGCTGCTGGAGGTACCTTTATGTCCATCACTCTTGGTGAAGCAACAAAGCTTCTTGATAATATGATGATCAACTACTCTGAATGGCACACGGAAAGAGCTCCACAAGGTAAGAAGGTAAATTCTGTCGAAGAAACCTCTTCCTTGAGTGATAAGATTGATGCTATTATGTCTATGCTTGTGAATGATAGGACTAATATTGATCCTAATAATGTTCCATTAGCTTCATTGGTTGCACAAGAAGAACATGTTGATGTAAACTTCATTAAAAATAATAATTTCAACAACAATGCTTACCGGAACAATTCTAGTAACAACTATAGGCCATATCCTTATAATAATGGCAACGGCTATGGTAATTCTTATGGGAATTCTTACAACAATAATAGGAATTCACCCCCTGGACTTGAAGCCATGCTTAAAGAATTTATTAGTACACAAACTGCTTTTAACAAATCTGTTGAAGAAAAGCTTGGGAAAATTGATATACTTGCTTCTAAAGTTGATAGTCTTGCTGCTGATGTTGATCTTTTGAAATCAAAAGTTTTGCCTAATGAGAATCATCATAATAAAATTACTACTACAGCAAATGCCATTCAAGTTAGAATTAATGAGAATATAAGATTAATGGCTGAACTGCGTGCTAGGTGGGATAGAGAAGAAAATGAAAAACTAGCTAAAGAGAAGAATATAGCTAAAGTTTGGACTATTACCACCACTAGTAATGCTAATGCTACACATGTTGCTGCACCTCCTACTCATACTAATAAAAGAATTGGTGTTAGCAATGTTTCCACTTCAAATGCAAAGCGCGAAAAACTGCCTGAAACTGCTAAAAGCTATTTAAACTGTGATAAAGCTGCTGAAATTTTTTCCAACATTGGGGATGATGATCCCATTGCTTTAGATTATAATGGTTTGAATTTTGATGATTGCCACATCTCTGAAGTTATAAAGTTCTTGCAAAAACTTGCTAAAAGTCCTAATGCTAGTGCTATAAATTTGGCTTTCACGCATCATATTACAAATGCTCTCATAAAAGCTAGAGAAGAGAAACTAGAGCGTGAAGCCTCTATTCCTAAAAAGCTAGAGGATGGTTGGGAGCCCATCATTAAGATGAAAGTTAAAGATTTTGATTGTAATGCTTTATGTGATCTTGGTGCAAGTATTTATTATGCCTAAGAAAATTTATAATATGCTTGACTTGCCACCGCTGAAAAATTGTTATTTGGATGTTAATCTTGCTGATCATTCTACAAAGAAACCTTTGGGTAAAGTTGATAATGTTCGCATTACCATTAACAATAACCTTGTCCCTGTTGATTTTGTTGTCTTGGATATTGAATGCAATGCATCTTGTCCCATTATATTGGGAAGACCTTTTCTTCGAACTGTTGGTGCTATCATTGATATGAAGGAAGGTAATATAAAATATCAATTTCCTCTCAAGAAAGGTATGGAACACTTCCCTAGAAAGAGAATGAAGGTACCTTTTGATTCTATTATGAGAACAAATTATGATGTTGACACTTCATCTCTTGATAATACTTGATACACACTTTCTGCGCCTAGCTGAAAGGCGTTAAAGAAAAGCGCTTATGGGAGACAACCCATGTTTTTACCTACAGTACTTTGTTTTTATTTTGTGTCTTGGAAGTTGTTTACTACTGTAGCAACCTCTCCTTATCTTAGTTTTGTGTTTTGTTGTGCCAAGTTAAGCCGTTGATAGAAAAGTAAGTACTAGATTTGGATTACTGCACAGTTACAGATTTCTTTGCTGTCACGAATCTGGGTCCACCTCCCTGTAGGTAACTCAGAAAATTATGCCAATTTACGTGTGTGATCCTCAGATATGTACGCAACTTTCATTCAATTTGAGAATTTTCATTTGAGCAAGTCTGGTGCCATTTTAAAATTCGTCAATACGAACTGTTCTGTTTTGACAGATTCTGCCTTTTATTTCGCATTGCCTCTTTCGCTATGTTGGATGAATTTCTTTGATCCACTAATGTCCAGTAGCATTATGCAATGTCCAGAAGTGTTAAGAATGATTGTGTCACCTCTGAATATGTCAATTTATATTGTGCACTAACCCTCTAATGAGTTGTTTCGAGTTTGGTGTGGAGGAAGTTTTCAAGGATCAAGAGAGGAGTATGATGCAACATGATCAAGGAGTGTGAAAGCTCTAAGCTTGGGGATGCACCCGGTGGTTCACCCCTGCATATATCAAGAAGACTCAAGCGTCTAAGCTTGGGGATGCCCAAGGCATCCCCTTCTTCATCGACAACATTATCAGGTTCCTCCCCTGAAACTATATTTTTATTCCATCACATCTTATGTGCTTTTTCTTGGAGCGTTGGTTTGTTTTTGTTTTTGTTTTGTTTGAATAAAATGGATCCTAGCATTCACTTTATGGGAGAGATACACGCTCCGCTGTAGCATATGGACAAGTATGTCCTTGGTTTCTACTCATAGTATTCATGGCGAAGTTTCTCCTTCGTTAAATTGTTATATGGTTGGAATTGGAAAATGATACATGTAGTAATTGCTATAAATGTCTTGGGTAATGTGATACTTGGCAATTGTTGTGCTCATGTTTAAGCTCTTGCATCATATGCTTTGCACCCATTAATGAAGAAATACATAGAGCATGCTAAAATTTGGTTTGCATATTTGGTTTCTCTAAGGTCTAGATAATTTCTAGTATTGAGTTTGAACAACAAGGAAGATGGTGTAGAGTCTTATAATGTTTTCAATATGTCTTTTATGTGAGTTTTGCTGCACCGGTTCATCCTTGTGTTTGTTTCAAATAAGCCTTGCTAGCCTAAACCATTGTATCGAGAGGGAATACTTCTCATGCATCCAAAATACTTGAGCCAACCACTATGCCATTTGTGTCCACCATACCTACCTATGCTACATGGTATTTTCCAGCCATTCCAAAGTAAATTGCTTGAGTGCTACCTTTAAAATTCCATCATTCACCTATGCAATATATAGCTCATGGGACAAATAGCTTAAAAACTATTGTGGTATTGAATATGTAATTATGCACTTTATCTCTTATTAAGTTGCTTGTTGTGCGATAACCATGTTTACTGGGGAACGCCATCAACTCATTGTTGAATTTCATGTGAGTTGCTATGCATGTTCGTCTTGTCTGAAGTAAGGGCGATCTACTCTGAGTTGAATGGTTTGAGCATGCATATTGTGAGAGAAGAACATCGGGCCGCTAACCGAAGCCATGTTCCATGGTGGAAGTTTCAGTTTTGGACAAACATCCTCAATTCTCTAATGAGAAAATAATTAATTGTTGTTGAATGCTTTAAGCATTAAAAGAGGAGTCCATTATCTGTTGTCTATGTTGTCCCGGTATGGATGTCTAAGTTGAGAATAATCAATAGCGAGAAATCCAAATGCGAGCTTTCTCCTTAGACCTTTGTACAGGCGGCATAGAGGTACCCCTTTGTGATACTTGGTTAAAGCATATGTATTGCGGTGATAATCCAGGTAGTCCAAGCTAATTAGGACAAGGTGCGGGCACTATTAGTACACTATGCATGAGGCTTGCAACTTATAAGATATAATTTACATGATGCATATGCTTTATTACTACCGTTGACAAAATTGTTTCATGTTTTCAAAATCAAAGCTCTAGCACAAATATAGCAATCGATGCTTTTCCTCTATGAGGACCATTCTTTTACTTTCAATGTTGAGTCAGTTCACCTATTTCTCTCCACCTCAAGAAGCAAACACTTGTGTGAACTATGCATTGATTCCTACATACTTGCTTATTGCACTTATTATATTACTCTATGTTGACAATATCCATGAGATATACATGTTACAAGTTGAAAGCAACCGCTGAAACTTAATCTTCTTTTGTGTTGCTTCAATATCTCTACTTTGAATTATTGCTTTATGAGTTAACTCTTATGCAAGACTTATTGATGCTTGTCTTGAAGTGCTATTCATGAAAAGTCTTTGCTATATGATTCACTTGTTTACTCATGTCATACACATTGTTTTGATCGCTGCATTCACTACATATGCTTTACAAATAGTATGATCAAGATTATGATGGCATGTCACTCCAGAAATTATACGTGTTATCGTTTTACTGCTCGGGACGAGCAGAACTAAGCTTGGGGATGCTGATACGTCTCCGACGTATCGATAATTTCTTATGTTCCATGCCACATTATTGATGTTATCTACATGTTTTATGCACACTTTATGTCATATTCGTGCATTTTACGGAACTAACCTATTAACAAGATGCCGAAGTGCCGATTCTTTGTTCTGCTGTTTTTGGTTTCAGAAATCCTAGTAAGGAAATATTCTCGGAATTGGACGAAATCAAAGCCCGGGGGCCTATTTTTCCACGGAGCTTCCAGAAGACCGAAGAACACACGAAGTGGGGCCAACAGGTGGCGAAACCACACAGCGGCGCGGCCCGGGGGGGCCGCGCCGCCCTATGGTGTTCCCCCTCGTCGGCCCCCGACTCTGCCCTTCCGCCTACTTAAAGCCTCCGTGACGAAAACCCCAGTCATCGAGAACCACGATACGGAAAACCTTCCCGTAGACGCCGCCGCCGCCGATCCCATCTCGGGGGATCCAGAGATCGCCTCCGGCACCACTGCCGGAGAGGGGAATCATCTCCCGGAGGACTCTACGCCGCCATGGTCGCCTCCGGTGTGATGTGTGAGTAGTCTACCCCCTGGACTATGGGTCCATAGCAGTAGCTAGATGGTTGTCTTCTCCCCATTGTGCTATCATTGTCGGATCTTGTGAGCTGCCTATCATGATCAAGATCATCTATCCGTAATTCTATATGTTGCGTTTGTTGGGATCCGATGAATAGAGAATACTTGTTATGTTGATTATCAAAGTTATGCTTATGTGTTGTTTATGATCTTGCATGCTCTCCGTTACTAGTAGATGCTCTGGCCAAGTAGATGCTTGTAACTCCAAGAGGGAGTACTTATGCTCGATAGTGGGTTCATGCCTGCATTGACACACAGGACGATGTGAGAAAGTTCTAAGGTTGTGTTGTGCTGTTGCCACTAGGGATAAAACATTGATGCTATGTCTAAGGATGTAGTTGTTGATTACATTACGCACCATACTTAATGCAATTGTCTGTTGCTTTGCAACTTAATACTGGAAGGGGTTCGGATGATAACCTGAAGGTGGACTTTTTAGGCATAGATGCAGTTGGATGGCGGTCTATGTACTTTGTCGTAATGCCCAATTAAATCTCACTATACTCATCATGATATGTATGTGCATGGTCATGCTCTCTTTATTTGTCAATTGCCCAACTGTAATTTGTTCACCCAACATGCTGTTCGTCTTATGGGAGAGACACCTCTAGTGAACTGTGGACCCCGGTCCAATTCTCTTTACTGAAATACAATCTACTGCAATACTTGTTCTACTGTTTTCTGCAAACAATCATCTTCCACACAATACGGTTAACTCTTTGTTACAGCAAGCCGGTGAGATTGACAACCTCACTGTTTCGTTGGGGCAAAGTATCTTGGTTGTGTTGTGCAGGTTCCACGTTGGCGCCGGAATCCCTGGTGTTGCGCCGCACTACATCCCGCCGCCATCAACCTTCAACGTGCTTCTTGGCTCCTCCTGGTTCGATAAACCTTGGTTTCTTTCTGAGGGAAAACTTGCTGCTGTGCGCATCATACCTTCCTCTTGGGGTTGCCCAACGAACGTGTGAAATACACGCCATCAATTTCCTCTTCTCTACTTAAAACTCAAAGTGTTGTTGCTATTGACCAATGCTAAGTTTGCCAAAACCAAATAGATTTACTCAATGCTCCCAAAGTGATACCAATACTTAACAACAAGATCAATCATATAATAGAGATTGCAAACTAAAATAAGATGTGCAATATGTAAATGATAAAACTTCTCATTAATATTTCATAACGATAACTCACACCAAGGGATACATAGATAACCACTAAAGAGAGATACTTCCATACCGCAACACATCTTATATGATAACTTCCCTACTCATGATATGACACTACTTGATAATATAAAGTAAAAGATAGTGATGATGTGATACCGCGGCACTCCCCCAAGCTTGGAACAAACCAAGGGGATGCCAATACCGATGATGAATTACTCCTTCGGTGATGATGGTGAATTCTTGACAAGCTTCTCAACAAGCTCCTGAAGCTCATCAATCTTGTACATGAGGTTGCGGATCATCTCCGAGTTATGCTCGACGCGGTTAACAAGTATGTCCGACGGTGAGTCCCAACTCTTGGAGTTATTTCCCCACTCTTCAGTTTCAGGCTTCATCCCTCCTGCAGTGTTAGAACGATTTATATCCCAATTGCTAGGCAATGCTGCCTTGGGAGTCCTTTCAATTTGATTATTGTAAATTAGATTGCGGAAGGGGTGATGAGTGCCTGGAGAAGATGTCTTTGGAGCTAGGTAATGACGTGGAAGTCTTCCTCCGGTGCGAATTCTTGCGCTCTTCTTTGCATTAAAAGGGTTCTCCACCACCTCGATGCTTGCAATGGTAGCACGCTGGTACGCGCGCGAGTCTTCCTCCACTTCTTCTTCATCTTCTTCCTTGACGCTCTCGTCCACCTCTTTCCACTCGGGATCTTGAATATTTTCCTCCATAGGCTCCTTGTCTTTGTTGTTGGAGACCATGGCGCTTCTAGATTGAAAATAGATCCTGGCAGAAACAGCTCGAAACAAAACACGTCGAGAAAACGATATGCGGACCTCCAGGGGTCCGGGGGATTATATAGCAGTAATTTTTACGTCAGAAGGAAAGTACCAGATCGAACAAGAGTCGGAGGGGGACAACGAGGCGGTGTCCTCATAGGGCAGCGCGACCAGGCTGGGGCCCGCGCCAGCCTATGGGGGCACGCCCTCGTGCGTCTCCTCCACTCCGTTTCGATCTCGTAATTTTTCATATTTTCCAAAAACAGCAAAAACATTGTTCGAAAAGTGAATCGCGGACTTTTTCTTACCAGAACTGTTACCTATTCAAAGTCGGATTCTGCAGGACTGTCAACTTGACTTTTGATGAAAGCTTCCGGAGTTACCACTTGGATAATATCAACATCTTCATTATAAGAATCTCCAGCGATATAATGCTTGAGTCTTTGTCCATTCACTACCTGTGTGGCATTACCTTGAAGAGAGCTAATTTTAATTGCTCCTGATCGATAAACCTCATCAATGACATATGGTCCTTCCCATTTTGAGAGTAATTTCCCTGCAAAGAATCTGAGACGAGACCGATACAATAGGACTTTATCCCCAACATTAAATTCTCTTTTGATAATTCTTCTATCATGCCATTTCTTAACTTTCTCTTTAAAGAGTTTAGCATTTTCATAAGCTTCACTTCTCCATTCATCTAGAGAACTTAATTGCAACAACCTCTTATCATCGGCTAGTTTAGGATCTTTGTTTAGTTCTCTAACAGCCCAATAAGCTTTGTGCTCTAATTCTAAAGGTAAATGACAAGCTTTTCCATAAACCATTTTATAAGGTGACATTCCCATGGGGTTTTTATAAGCAGTTCTATAAGCCCATAGTGCATCCTTCAATTTAATAGCCCAGTTCTTTCTAGTTTTATTAACAGTCTTTTGCAAGATAGACTTAATCTCTCTATTTGATAGTTCTACTTGCCCACTAGTTTGAGGATGATAAGCGGAAGCAATTCTATGATTAATACATACTTAGCAAGAGTTTTTCTAAAACCTCCATGAATAAAATGAGAACCTCCATCAGTCATAATATATCTAGGTACTCCAAATCTAGGAAAAATAATATCTAAAAGCATTTTTAAAGAAGTCTCACCATCAGCACTTTTTGTGGGTATAGCTTCTACCCATTTAGTAACATAATCAACAACGACAAGTATATGAGTGTTACCTTCTGAAGAAGGGAAAGGACCCATGAAGTCAAATCCCCAACAATCGAATGGTTCAATAACAAGAGTATAATTCATAGGCATTTCATTGCGTCTGGAGATATTACCAACCCTTTGACATTCATCGCAAGATAAAATAAACTTCCTTGCATCTTTGAAGAGAGTTGGCCAATAAAATCCTGATTGTAGAACCTTTTGTGCGGTTCTATCTCCGGCGTGATGTCCTCCATAAGCACTACCATGACATTTACTTAATATCTTCTGTTGTTCATATTCAGGAACACATCTTCGCAGAATACCATCTACTCCTTCTTTATATAGGTGTGGGTCATCCCAAAAATAATGCCTCAAGTCATAAAAGAATTTCCTCCTTTGCTGGGCTGAAAAGGTTGGAGGCAAGTACTTGGAAACAATAAAGTTAGCATAATCAGCATACCAAGGACTGTCTCGCGAGCTCACCTTTATTACAGCCAATTGTTCATTTGGAAAACTATCATTAACAGGAACAGGATCATAAGCAATATTTTCCAATCTAGACAAATTATCAGCAACAGGATTGCCAGCACCTTTCCTATCTACAATATGTAAATCAAATTCTTGCAACAGAAGTACCCATCTAATAAGCCTTGGCTTAGCATCTTTCTTTTGCATAAGGTATCTGATTGCAGCATGATCAGTATGTATAGTAACTTTTGAATCAACAATATAGGATCTAAACTTATCACAAGCAAAGACTACAGCTAACAATTCTTTTTCAGTAGTAGCATAATTTCTTTGAGCAGCATCAAGAGTTTTACTAGCATAATGAATAACATTCAATTTTTTTATCTACTCGCTGTCCAAGAACAGCGCCTACAGCAAAATCACTAGCATCACACATAATTTCAAAAGGCAAATTCCAATCAGGAGGTTCAACTACAGGAGCAGTTGTTAAGGCTTTCTTTAGAGTTTCAAAAGCTTCCTTACAATCATCATCAAAAACAAAAGGTACATCTTTTTGAAGAAGATTAGTAAGAGGCTTTGAAATCTTGGAGAAATCTTTAATAAATCTCCTATAAAACCCAGCATGACCAAGAACACTACGAATACCTTTAACATCCCTCGGATAGGGCATCTTCTCAATTGCTTCAACTTTAGCTCTATCAACTTCAATACCTCTCTCGGAAATTTTATGTCCCAATACAATTCCTTCATTAACCATAAAGTGGCATTTCTCCCAATTAAGAACAAGGTTAGTTTCTTCACATCTCTGCAAAACTTTATCGAGGTTTCGCAAGCAATTATCAAAAGAATTTCCATAGACAGAAAAATCATCCATGAATACCTCTACAATACTCTCGCAAAAACCATGAAAAATAGCAGACATGCATCTTTGAAAAGTAGCAGGAGCATTACATAAACCAAAAGGCATACGTCTATAAGCATAAGTTCCATAGGGACAAGTGAAAGTGGTTTTCTCTTGATCTTTAGTTTTAACAACAATTTGTGAAAACCCAGAATAACCATCAAGAAAGCAAAAATGAGTATTTTTAGACAACCTTTCTAGCATTTGATCAATAAATGGTAAAGGGTAATGATCTTTCTTAGTAACTTTATTAACTTTTCGAAAATCAATGCACATTCTATACCCTACAACTACTCTTTGAGGGATGAGCTCATCATTATCATTAGGTACAACAGTCATTCCTCCTTTCTTAGGAACACAATGCACAGGACTAACCCATCTACTATCAGCAATAGGATATATAATACCAGCTTCAAGAAGTTTTAATACCTCATTCCTTACCACCTCCTTCATCTTCGGAATTAGACGACGTTGATGTTCAACAACAGGTTTTGCATCATCTTCCATATTGATAGCATGTTGGCAAATAGAGGGAGAAATCCCCTTCAAATCATCAAGAGTGTAGCCAATAGCTCCTCGGTGTTTCTTCAATATTTCCAGTAACCTTTCTTCCTCAATATCTAAAAGCTTAGAACTAATAATAACAGGATATATTTTCTTATCATCAATATGAGCATACTTAAGATTATCAGGCAATGGTTTTAAATCGAAAACAGGATCTTCCTTTGGTGGTGGTGTTGTACCTAGATCTTCTACCGGCAAGTCATGTTTAAGAATAGGTTGACGAAGGAAAATTTCATCAAGCTCATTTCTTTCTTCCCTAAAGACTTCACTCTCACTATTCTCCAAATGTTGCTGCAAAGGATTATTAGGAGCAAGAGTAATAGACGCACACTGTTCAACTCTAAAATCATTATTAGGCAAATCAGCTTTATAAGGGGTTTTGGCAAATTTAGAGAAATTAAACTCATAAGATTCACCAGCAAATTTATTCAAAATTTTCTCTTTCTTGCAATCTATAATAGCTCCACAAGTATTTAGAAAAGGTCTACCAAAAATGATAGGACAATATTTACTAGCAGCAGAACCAAGTACCAAAAAGTCAGCAGGATATTTAATCTTACCACATAGAACTTCCACATCTCGAACAATACCAATTGGAGAGATAGTTTCTCTATTAGCTAGCCGAATAACCACATCAATATCTTCAAGTTCACAAGAACCAATTTCGTGCATAATCTCCGTGTAAAGCTCATAAGGGATAGCACTAATACTTGCACCAATGTCACATAAACCATAATAACAATGATCACCAATTCTAACAGAGAGCATAGGAACACTAGCTTTCCTAGACTTATTAGGATGTGAAACAATATTAGAAGCATCTTCACAGAAAATAATATGACCATCCTCCACATTTTCAGTCACAAGATCTTTAATTATTGCAACAGCAGGTTCTACTTTTATTTGTTCTTCAGGTTCCATAGGTTTCTTTTCACTTTTATGAACCGCACTATTTATAACAGAGTACTCCTTCATTATAGCAGGGAAAGGAGTTTTTTCAATATAAGCTTCAGGAATAACATGATCAACAGTTTCAATTACAACACATTTGTTTATAGATGAATCTATTTTATCTTTATACGGTTCATGATACTTATCAAAATTCTTCTTAGGCAATTCATAATGAGAGGCAAAAGCTTTATAAAGATTTGCAACGACTTGAGAATCAAGACCATAAGTAGCACTAATATTACGAAATTTATCAGTATCCATAAAAACCTCAATGCATTTATAATCAAAGTTTTTTTTTTTTTTTGAAACCTATAATCAAAGTTTATACCTGACTCTCTATCTTTGTCGTTCTCCCATCCTTCAGTATTCTCCTGGATCCGATCAAGAAGGTCCCTTTTAAACTCTTCTTTGTTGCGTGTAAATGATCCAGAACAAGAAGTATCCAGCAAGGTCTTGTCTTGAAAAGAAAGTCTTGCATAGAAATTATCAATAATAACATTACCAGGAAGCTCATGAATGGGGCATTTGAGCATTAAAGACTTCAATCTCCCCCATGCTTGGGCAATGCTTTCTCCATCATGAGGCCAGAAATTATATATGCGGTTCCGATCTTTGTGAATTTCACTTGGAGGATATAATTTGGAATAAAATAAAGGCACAATGTCCTCCCAATCAATAGAATCCCTATTCTTCAGCAGTTTATACTAGTGCGCTGCTTTATTAGACAACGATATAGAGAATAGTTTCTTTCTAACTTCATCCATAGCAATACCTGCACATTTGAATAACCCTCATAATTCATGTAAAAACAGTAAATGATCACCAGGATGGACAGTTCCATCCCCTTCATAGCGGTTATCCATAACACGTTCAATAATTTTCATAGGTATTTTATATGGTATTACTTCCTCACCTGGCGCCTCATCCACTACCGTTGCAGTAGTAGTAGATTTCCCAAATAGAAATTGAAGAAAAGATCTCTCCATAATGACTTATAGCAGCAGGCAGAAATAAAATCAGCACAACAATAAAGGTTTTCCTTACAAATTCCACTTACCAATAGCGCTTCACTCCCCGGCAACGGCGCCAGAAAATAGTCTTGATGACCCACAAGTATAGGGGGTGTATCGTAGTATCTTCGATAAGTAAGAATGTCGATCCCAACGAGGAGCAGAAGGTGTTGGCAAGCAGTTTCGATGAAGGATTCACTGTAAATGCTCACAGACAAGTATTCAGGGGGTTTTGATGTAACAAATGAATAAAGTACGAGTAAGTAAAGTGCGAGAGAAATAATTGCAGCGAGTGGCCCAATCCTTTTTAGCACAAAGGACAAGCCAGTTTGTTTACTTATAATGACCAAACGTTCTTGAGGACACACGGGATTTTAGTCTAGTGCTTTCGCTTCATACAGCTGATTAATCTTCATTGTTTTGATAAGTGTTGTGTGGGTGAACCTATGCTAATGTACTGCCCTTCCTAGGACTAATACATACTTGTGATTATACCCCTTGCAAGCATCCACAAATACAAGAAAGTAATTAAGATAAATCTAACCACAGCCTTAAACTCTGAGATCCTGCGATCCCTCCTGCATCGATATACCAACGGGGGCTCAGGTTTCTGTCACTCCGGCAACCCTGCAATTGGCAAACGAGTACAAGATGCATTCCCCTAGGCCCATAAATGGTGAAGTGTCGTGTAGTCGACGTTCACACGACACCACTAGAAGAATAACACCACAACTTAAATATCATAACACTGAATACTACTCAACCATGATTCACTACTAACATTTAGACTTCACCCATGTCCTCAAGAACTAAACGAACTACTCACGAGACATCATATGGAACATGATCAGAGGTGATATGATAATGAATAACAATCTGAACATAAACCTTGGTTCAATGGTTTCACTCAATAGCATCAATAACAAGTAGAAATCAACACCGGGAGAGTTTCCCCTATCAAACAATCAAGATCAACCCAAATTGTTACAGCGGTGACGAGATGAAGCGGTGGAGATGGCGGTGATAATGATGGAGATGATGACGATGGTGATGGAGATGATGTCCAGCTCGATGACGGTGACGATGGCGTCGATTTCCCCCTCCGGGAGGGAATTTCCCCGGCGGATTCCTGCCGGCCGGAGAGCTCTTTTCTCTCTGGTGTTCTCCGCCCCGCAGAGGCGGCTGTGACTCCTCGCGACTATCCTCTGTGGCTTAGGTTTTCGGGACGAAGACGTACGCGAAGAAAAGGAGGCGAGAGAGGGCTGTGGGCCCCCTCCTCACAGGGCAGCGCGGCCAGGCCTTGGGTCGCGCCGGCCTATGAGGTGGGCCCACCTCGGGTCCCCTCGGCTCCCCCTTCTGGCTCCCTTCGTCTTCTGGAAAAATAGGATTTTTCATATAATTTCCGTCAACTGCTGATCTTCTGAAATATTGCATCCTGGCGGTGCTTTTTCCAGCAGAATCCTGGCTCCGGTGCGCGATCTCCAAATAATCATGAAATATGCAAAATAGATGAAATAACATAAGTATCATCTCCAAATATGAAATATATCAATGAATAGCAGCAAATTATGATATAAAATAGTGATGCAAATTGGACGTATCAGGCACTATCCAGGGGAGTTTCCCACCTCGCCCGGTGCAGGCCCGGCATACGGCCCGGTTTGGACCGGCCTGGTCCGGCCCCACACCCGGTTGGACTGCCCTGTGGACCGGCTGCCTCGGCACGGACCGGCTCCTGCTCCAGTGGCAACCAGGGTCATGTACTGCAGGGCCAAGAGCCGCCCCGGTCACGGTCGGCACCTGGTCCGGTCTGTGGCCCGGTTGGACCGGCTCCAGCACCGGATGACCCGGCCCCAGGTCCGGTTGACCGGCTCCCTCGACTGATGATGAGCTGGACACTTCCCCAACGGTTAGATTTCAGCTTGGGCTATAAATAGGCCTTCTTCCACCTTGGGCTGTATAAGTTCTTCCACTCTCTCTCCTCCATTGTTGACTTTGAAGAACTTGCCATATCTCTTGATTCCCCCCATGATTCTTTCTCATTCTTGAGGGATCTAAGAGAGGAGATCTAGATCTACAATCCCCACCAATCCTTTTCTCCTCTAAGTGAGGGGAACCCTTTGGATCTAGATCTTGGAGTCATTTGTTGATTTCCTCGTTGTTCTTCCTCTCTAATATCATCCTAGAATTTGTTGCTTTGGTGGGATTTGAGTGCGAAGGATTTGAACACCTCTAGTGTTCTTACTTTGCGTCATTGCATAGTGTCGAGCTCTCCCCCACGATTAGTTCGAGTGAGAGACCTTGAGCTTGTTACTCTTGGAGGGAGACCTCCTAGTTGGCTTGGCGGTGGGTGCTCCGGTGATCTCTTCAAGGAAGATTGTGAAGAGGCACGGGCTTCTTTTTCGTGGAGCTTGTGAAGTGGTTGTGGAGCTTGCCATCTCCGGAGTGGAGGGAAATCTAACCATAAGAAAGGGCCATTATCCTTCGTGGGTTTGGCTCGGAGAATAGGGTGAGCCTTCGTGGCATTGGGGAATCCTTCGTGGGACCTCCACCCCTCCAAACGTGACGTACCTTCTTGCAAAGGAAGGGAGCACGTGAATACATCCTCGTCTCCGCGTGCCTCGGTTATCTATAATATCAAAATAGGAGCAACCCACTAAGATGATTTCTCTTGACATGCAAGATGTCCACCTCATCGAGATGTCTGACCAATCCAAACCTCCCATGTCATCAGCCTACTATGTCATTAATTTTGGTTTTGTTTTTTACATGATTACAACTATGTAACATCACCACAAAATAGACTAGGTGTGACGCACCTGTCCTCTCCACATTTATAATGGATTAGTAAATTGGCCATTGGTCTTCTCAAACCGTCCCAACATGTAAGCCATTTACACGTGAGCTGAACTGATCATTAATCTCTTCAAACCATCACGCTTTTGGTTGCACAAAGAGTCGAGATGATTTGCTACATCTACTCTGATAGAACTGATACGTCATCATGTTCTTATTTTTCCCGTTCCCGCTCGGATTGTTCCTCTTCTCCAACTCCATGCCACATATACTCCTTTAATTATTCTTCGGCTTCATCTCCTTCGGTTCATGCATGGGACAGATTAAAAGGCGTTGACAGATTTGCTCCCTCCTCTTCATCTTATCCACCAAGAGTAACCGGTGCAGGCCATATAACATCTACTCTCACCTCTTGCGCTTAAGCAATAGTGCTGTTGCATTTTCATCTTCTCCACCGCAGCTTCTAATGTGTGAATCATCCCTTCCTCTTCTCCATGTTCTCTATGGCATCTCCCTGTGCCATGAATTTGTTTTTGTTTCTGGTCTGTCTGTTTTTGCCTTCAGAAAGCCAACATGTTGAACATGATGTTTCATCCTCAGGTTGTCCACAGCTATCGCCTGTCGGTACTGCAGGTGCTGAACGGGGCGGATGTTCGAAATAGGGTTTTCACATTATTGATTCTGGAGTCACCCGGTCAGGTAAGCCTAAGTTCGTGGTGCTATTAGCACGTTTGTTTACTTTCACGTATACTAATGTTTTGGTTGGTTATTAGAATAAATTTGTCCAATTTTTATATTATCCTTGAGAAGCATGCAGCCGTCATATTCTTTTTCATGACTGCACAATCTACATCCGAAAACTATTACGTTCATGTAATCTAAGTTTTATATTTATATATTTTTTCCTATATATATTGATGATATGTTGAAGGTTGCTAAGTATCTACATTTTGGAATTATGTAAAAAATGGTAAAGATGTAATTTATTAAGATCGTGCATGATGTGGGCATAGAAATATGTTGGTGATCATATACCAGAACTCATTAGACTCGGTTCCATCCAGTAGATCAAAGCAACATAGCAAGCGCAACCTGGGTGTATTTTTCTAAGCTACCAATTCAGTTTATATATTCATCAGGATTAACAGTCCATTTCTGTGTGAGGTGATACTAGGCATGAACAGAAATTAAACAAAAGGTACATATGTTCGCCCCTTTGAGAAAATAAATCACGTAGGTGACAATACCCATATTTCTATCATCATAGTTAATGTCATCTAATGTTGAAAACTTCTCTATTAGATTGTTGTGAAAGCATGCTATATATTGTGCTTCATCTACTGGGTCTCCAGCTCCAGCCGATCAGCATATTTGTAGTTTTCTTTGGTGTCCATGGCAGATTCAATAGTTTGTAATACTTTACTCCATAACTAAATTCATATATTTTGGATGATTCATATGTGTTGTATATTCGGGGAAACTAACATATGGAAGGTCTTACCCAATGTAAGTTATTCATATATAGTAAATAAAATATGGGAGTTGTTTTCAAGCCCACTAGAAAAGTTAATTGAAAGGATGCAGCAGCTTGCACAATGTACCTACCCTCACATTTGTAATGTGATGTCTGATTCAAGAAAACTATCTTACTTCGATAATAGCTAAATAATTTCCTTAATGTAAACGATCATATTAGTTGTCTACATTGATTTTTGAGTGATATTGTGTCAACTTACACATACGAGAATGATTGTGCCGATCTCCCTTCATTTATTTCAGCTCTAACGTTTTTTCATTTCATCTGTATTGCAAATATTTTTGTCAGTCATTTAGCATGTAAACATCCCGCAACATTTTACGTCATCTTATTTGATGTATGAGTACTTTTTATAATATCCACCACAAATTTCCGCAGCAACGCGTGGGGTATCATCTAGTTTCTATAACCGAGCTTACTTTTCTTGTGATAGCCATCGTGCTTGAAGTACATATATCTTGCTATCACTTGTGCTACATATATCTTGTGTCTATCTTGCTTAGCTCTAGTTGTTGTTGTTGCCCTTAGGTGAGCCTAGCATATTTAGGGTTTGTGCTTGTAAAATAAACGTTAGTTTAATTCCGCATTAAGCCAAATCCGTAAGAGTATTTAAAACGCCTATTCACCCCCTCTAGGCGATATCTCGTCCTTTCACATAGACTAAGTGCTAGTACTACCTGTGCACTTGGAAGATATCATAAACTCAAGAATAAAACATCACACATAGTGTAATATACTAATCATGAGTTTCTCATATGTAACTATTTATCCCTTCACCTTTCTTTTATACCATCCAAACTTAAACATGATTTTATTCCAGTAAGAAAATAATAATAAAATAAGAGCATCTACAGGTGGTGGTCTTTTATTTAAAATAAAGATTGCTTAACAAAATTTAAAAACTAAAACTAGATAAAAAAATTCTCCATTATTTACGATAGTGGTATGTTGCTTGAAAAATAAAGCAAGATGCTCCATTTTTTCACTATTATTAGATAGCTCTATGTTTTTTTCGTTCCTCTGTGAAAAACTTAAACACAAAACTTTCTCTTATTTTTCTTGTGTGGGGTGACACTAGTGGCATAAGATAATATCTAAGATGCTATCTAGACTTCAAATAAATTGGAATATAAAATGTCCTAAGTATTTCATAAGTGCCATACATTCAAATTATTTCAAAAGACTCGAAAAGAATAAAATAGAAACTCAAATAAAAAATCATGCATAAAAACACAAAATCTATTTAAAAATAGCTGTTGAAAAACATAATTCGTCCGACCACTTAAAAGTATCTGGAGTTTTTGCTAGTTTTTGTGCACATAGTAGAAATCTCAGTCTAATCGAACTTACTAGAAAAAATGAAAATTGTTTTTGTGAACAGTAAAATGTAGAAATCGCCAATCCACATATGTATTATCAACTTCATTATCGAAAATGGGTAAAACCTTTTCTTTTAGTCTTTTGTACATAATGTTTTCTTTCTTCTTGTACATAAGTTTGGACGTTTTGAGTTTTATATAAAAAAATTGCTGTGGGGCTTTTTGCCTCACAGCCTTGGGTGTCAAAAAAATGGGTAAAACTTGGTACTCTATTAAAGTAAAAAAAAGACTCTCTCGCTATAGCAAGGAAGCAAAACAAAAACAACCGGATTTCCTCTCGTAAAGCGCTATTTTTATAGTCATATAGCTAGGCTTCATACATTTTTTAAGAGGGGTAGAATTCATATGGGCACTTCACCTTGTTGACCACATCTTTATTTCTTGGGAAGTTTTCCATGAAATTCTTATGAAGGAATTGCAATTTCACATTGCCCTTATTTGAATGAATGATAGCACTTGTGGTTATCAAATAGGGTCTACCATGTATTATAAGACTAGAGGAACTGCTTCCCGTA
Source organism: Lolium perenne (assembly GCF_019359855.2). Lineage (NCBI taxonomy): Eukaryota > Viridiplantae > Streptophyta > Magnoliopsida > Poales > Poaceae > Lolium > Lolium perenne. The sequence continues at coordinate 69,980 of NW_027248984.1, forward strand.
TCCATTACAATAAAATCCAAGGGCACAAAAGTCATATGTAATTCATCCGTAACATTATTAACTCTCCCTAAGGCATGCTTGGTAGAAGTATTAGCAAGTAAGAGATCTGACAGGTTCGTAGCAAATAAAACAAAAAATCTATCGCAAGAATGAACAAAAACCAAGATCCGGTCTACTAGATGGAGGAAACACGATAGATATAGTCTTACCCTCGAAGATACAAAGCGGTAACGAGAACAGATCTCGTGGATGATGTAGTCATTCACTTGTTGATCTCAAGATTGCGTAGATGATCCTTCAGGTGCTGCAATCGGGAAATACCTCCGTACTCGGGCACATGTACGGTGTCGATGACGAAGTCCTTTTCCCGTTCCAGCGAGGCAGCGGAAGTGGTAGATCCTCTAGGAATTCTAGCAACACGACGGTGTGGTGGTGGTGAAGATGAATTCCTACAGGGCTTCTTCAAGCCTTCACATGAGTGGAGAGGAAGGAGGATAAGTGGCGGCTAGAGTTAGGGGGGAGGGGTAGTAGGCGCTACAGCCCCTCCCCTCTTTATATAGGTGAGGTGTGGCTAAGGTTGCCTTGGCCCCTCCTCCAACCTCTAGGGCCAGTGCATGGGTGGGGCAACTTGCCCCTACCCCCTCCCAAGTTGTCCCCCTCTTTTTAGGGATTCTCTCATATCCCTTGGGGTGGACGGCTGGGCCTTGATACATGGTGCGCCTACCGCATGTGTAATGGGATGCACCTCCTCGGCTCATATGGCCCTCCTCGGTATAGTGGGCTGATACGTCTCCAACATATCTATAATTTCTTATGTTCCATGCTAGTTTTATGACAATACCTACATGTTTTGCTCATACTTTATATCATTTTGATGCATTTTCGGCACTAACCTATTAACAAGATGTCGAAGCGCCAGTTCCTGTTTTCTGCTGTTTTTGGTTTCAGAAATCCTACACAGGAAATATTCTCGGAATTGCACGAAACAAAAGCCCACGGCCCTATTTTCCACGGAGGGTTCCAGAACATCGAAGAAGAGTCAGAGGCGGCCAGCAGGGGGCCCACCCCACAGGGCGGCGTGGCCAGGCCCCCAGGCGCGCCAGCCTATGGGGAGGACACCCTTGGCTCCTCCGAGGCCGCCCTTCCGCCTATATATTCTCCCCGTCGCGAAAACCCTAAAACAATCCAGTCATATTCCACGAAGAGTTCCGTAGCCGCCGCCATCGTGAAGACAAGTTTCGGGGGACAGAATCTCTGTTCCGGCACGCCGCCGGGACGGGGAATTGCCCCCGGAGTCATCTCCATCGACACCACCGCCATCTTCATCGCCGTCGCGGTCTCCCATGATAAGGAGGGAGTAGTTCTCCCCCGAGGCTAAGGGCTCTACCGGTAGCTATGTGGTTCATCTCTCTCTCCCATGCTGTGATCTTTATGTGATCATGAGCTTTGTATCACTATTAATCTATGTGCTACTCTAGTGATGTTATTAAAGTAGTCTATTCCTCCTCCATGATGTAAAGTTGACAGTGTGTGCATCATGTAGTACTTGGCGTAGGTTATGATTGTAATCTCTTGTAGATTATGAAGTTAACTATTACTATGATAGTATTGATGTGATCTATTCCCCCTTTCATAGCTATTGTTGACAGTGTGTATGCTATGTTAGTACTCGGTCTAAATTGCAACGGTCTATTTTGCACTCTAGAGGTTACTTTAATATGAACTCCGGATTCACTCTCCACGGTGTGACAGTGACAGTGTGCACATCGTGTGTGATTCCTTTATGAAGTTGTGGAGCTTGTTTACTCCGGCTTGAGGGTGCTCTCGTAGCCCTACACAATGAATGGTGTTTGTTATCCAAGAAGATAGTGTTTGAGAGTAGCACAAGTGAGGAGAAGTTATTTATTTATTATGTGATCATTGTTGAGAGTGTCCACTAGTGAAAATATGATCCCTAGGCCTTGTTTCCAAATACTGCAAACATCGCTTATTTACTATTTTACTGCATCTTTACTTCATGCAATATTTACTGGAAGTTGGATCCGTCCTGGCGCGTTTGGGGTAGCCGGATCTGGTACGGCATGCAAGGGAAGGCGGATCCTTGACGTACACGGCAAGATAGCATACCATAGTTAGGTAACTTGTATTCCAGCTAGGACTCTCCGTGTAAACCCTAGATCCGTGCGCCTTTATAAGCCGGATCCTGGGAGTCCTAGAGGCACAACCACAACTCATTGTAACAACGCCAAAGCGCCCAGATAATTCCAGACAAGCAGCAGTAGGCCCTGTCATCGTGCAGGTGTTCCGAAGTTGGGTAACTCGCGTACCACCGTCCTGAGGACACCCCACCCAATGGCCCCTACTTCTTCTCCCCCTCGTGAGGATCACTCCTCCGAGGTACCGTCGAATAGGCAACGACACTATCACTTTCAGAACACCCAAATGCCACTTTGTTACGGTGTAACATTTGATATCATCAAAGCGCTCCTCCGGTGTCATTGATTAACATGATCTCATGGTCTAAGGATTAGATCCCGCAGCCGCTCCATGTGGGCCTGATCTGGCCCGACGACGGAGTTCTGTTGGTGTCTTCGGGTTGGCGGTCATGAGTGCCTTCTCCAGCGGCAATGATATGTGGGTTGGTCGTGACCCTACGGTGCGACTTAATGGCAGAGGCGATCCTTCGTAGGTCGGGGCATGCGGGCTTGGACTTTGTCCTAGCTTGTTCCTGGCAGCTAGGGATGCCAGGGCGGCGGCCCCGGAACATGGAGTTTGTTGGCGGAGGATTTGGCTGCTCGCCAGTAGTTAGGACGCAGGGGCAACATCCCTTGAGTGGCAAAAAAAAATTGTGCTCCGAGTTGGCACGTTTGTTGTAGAGAGAGGTGCCACGACCACTCATGTCCTACCAGAGTTGGTGGTCGGCAGTGAAGCCTACGAAGTGCGACTTCTTGGCTCACGTGGACTAGGGTGTTGGTGCTCCGGGCGAAAGCCTAGCGCTAGCCTTGGGCTGGTGCAGATGATGACCACGCCTTCATACGTCGCTTTTCCTTCCTGAAGGCATTGTCGGGGAACCCCGCCCCTTCCACACCTCAAAGGCCAAGGTATCTTTGGTAGAAAACCGAAACTGTGTTGGAGCGGGAGGTTGCCGCATCCATGTCGCTATCTTCTTGAAGACATGATGTTGAATCGGTCAAAGGATCCAAGGACCCACGAGCAAGGACGGTGCCAGCTAGGGCCATGGCCCTCTATGCCGGAATTTTTCTGAAAGATCCTCTTGATTCCTAAATTTTGTAAATATTGTCTCTATAGCCCCCTCTATGCAATCTTATGTTGAATTGGCCCCATTAAATAATTTTCCTGGCTCCATCCCTGTCCACGAGCTACACGAGCTTGACTTGCTGCAGCTAACACATGTCTTTTTATTCTTCATTAACCTGGTGTCAGTGTTTATCTTTTATTATATGGATCTACTCCTACCGATCATTTTAATGCAAGTGTGAGTTTGCCATCATAGACTTGGGACGTCTTCCTTAACTAGTCCCCACCTTTGAGACCGACACATCATCAGAGGAGGAGCACACATCATCACTGCCTCAAAGTTAATTTGTTGGGCGGCACGCGAGCGCTTAGCTTAGCATCTCTGCACTAGTATTGTCAGTCAGGTGCTACTTTGTCTTGTGTGACGAGGATATGTCAGGTCATTGTACTGGCAGATTCGTATGTTTAAACAAGGAAAATTAGGTCAACGGCATCATAATGAATCAAGCTAGTAGTTGATGGTAAAGACAAAAGGAATACTCAAATTCAGATTGCTTCATCAACTCTACTAATGCAACAAGGGAGGAGGAAGCTAGTAGACTAGACCGAGGGAGGTGATGAGCAGCATGGTGGAGATGGACGAGGAACAAGCCGAGATAGTAGTGGATCACGAATCATCAGAGAAGAAGGAGGCGGCCTCAGCAGCGAGCAGGCTGCAGCTGGCATCGTCGTCGTTGAGGGAGGCACTCTCCTGCACCTCCTCCCTCTCATTGTCCCTGAGAGAACAGCACAACGACGAAGAAGTCGAGCTGAAATGGGCGGCCATCGAGCGGCTGCCAACCTTGGACAGGCTCCACACCTCGCTCCCTCTCCATGCCAAGGCCGATGCCAACGGACTGGAGCCCGTGGACGTGCGGAGCATGGGGGCGGCGGAGCGGCGGGAGCTGGTGCACACCCTCATCGCCGACATCCACAAGGACAACCTCCGCCTGCTACGGCACCAGCGCCGCCGGATGGACAGGGTGGGCGTGCGCCAGCCGACGGTGGAGGTGCGGTGGCGGAACGTGCGCGTGGAGGCGGAATGCCAGGTCGTCGACGGCAAGCCCCTTCCCACGCTCCTCAACTCCGCCATCTCCATGCTCTCCGTAACTCATTAACCCGCCCACTCTTCTCTTCTCTACTGCCACTCGCCACATGTTCGCTCAAATGCCACCGTTGATATCCGCAGATGCTCACCACCATGCTGGGCTTCAAAAGTAACCAGGAAAGGATCCACATCCTCAAAGATGTCACGGGCATCCTCAAACCTTCAAGGTAACCGATCTCCTCGGCATAATCATCTGTCATTTATGTCCTCATCATGGGTATGCAATATCAATCTGTATATGACTACATGTACATGCAGGATGACCTTACTCCTTGGACCCCCTGGCTGCGGTAAAACCACCCTCTTGCTAGCACTTGCAGGAAAGCTCAATAGAAATCTCAAGGTATCCCCATCCCTATCATTTGCTTGCACACGAAGATATATAACAGAGAAAATGCCGTGTGCCACGATTTCACTACTTTGTTTACTCACAACCACATACATATGTATGCATTTCATAGGTAACAGGAGAAATTGACTACAATGGTGTCAAGCTGCAAGATTTCGTTCCGGAGAAGACAGCAGCTTACATTGGCCAGTATGATCTTCATGTCCCTGAGATGACTGTCAGGGAGACGCTCGATTTCTCTGCAAGGTTCCAAGGCGTTGGCAGCAGAGCAGGTAATTAAGCCTATTTTCTTTCTTGGGAGTAGGCCGGTGTTTCTTTTTTTTTCCCAAAATGGGGAGCCCCAGCCTCTGCATTGAAATTGGGAGCAGGCCGGTGTAAGTGTAACTAGAGAGATGACTTTCAGAGCAGGTGCCCAGTGCCCACCCCATCTCGGCAGGTGCTCAGTGCGCACCCCATCTGGACTGTCTATACTGCATCAACATCCTTGCTATCTTTTTTTCCCTATCAAACAACTTGTCATTTTTGTATCTCTCGCACCACACAATCTTTGAACTTGAAATTTGCAGACCACTTAAACATTAAAACTAGAATGTGGGAAACATATTTCGTATTTTTAATGCTATTATGTATATATATTTCAATAATTTATTTTGAATTTTAATATAATTTGAAATTGCAAAAAAATCCAAACTATTTTTCCCTCATTATATTTGTTATTTTTGAGTGAACAGCAAAAATATCAAATCAAAAAATTATATACTTTGAGAGATATAAAAAATAAAATGTCAAAAAATTTGAAGGTGCGCAAAGCGCACCTGCTCTACTCAAGTTTTCCCGTGTAACTTAGAGTTCTTTAAGGGAAGTAAATACCAAAAGGTCATAGTGACCTTACTTACTGGAAAATTTGATATCCCATTCTATCTACTAAACCAAGTGTTGTAAATTTCTTGTATACAACAGAAATCATGAGGGAAGTCATTAAAAGGGAGAAGGAGGCTGGGATCACCCCTGACCCCAACATAGATACGTTCATGAAGGTAAATAGATACTAACCTTTTTCTGTATAATTTTCCAAAGTATCTGAGTGTGTAGATCAGAACCCTTTTCTCTGATCACATTGAAACAAAATTGAAATCACGACCCTTTCCGCCAAAAAAAATTGGCCTGGTTATTTCCTATTGGGTTTTAAAGAAAATAGTATACTAGTGTGCTTATACCCCTAGTAATTGCAGTTGTGACAGTTAAAAACCATGTACACTTTTTACAGGCAGTATGTGTGGAAGGTTTAGAAAGAAGCTTGCAAACAGACTACATTATGAAGGTAATTGTTACTCAAAAAAAATCTAGACCCGTGCATAATACTTCTCATGCGTGTAATCTCTTTCTTGCCTCACAGATCATGGGACTTGACATATGCGCTGATGTACAAGTGGGAAATGCCATGCGACGAGGTATTTCAGGCGGTGAGAAGAAAAGACTAACCACAGGTGAATTTATAACATATCAACTTTCAGGATACTGTCAGTTCAAAAAAGAAACTTTCAGGATACTGTATCTCAATTCTAATCTTAATTTTTTAAAACATAAATAAGTAATAACTGTGCAATCTGTTGACTAAAATTTATTAACTGCATGTCGAAACTTATATACGTTTCATTTCGTCATCAATGTTTCCAGTACTTTCTTATGGCCATAAACTATGATAATCTTGTCACACCTAAGCTGACAGCAGGGGTAGGGTAAATCACAAATTTCTATTGTGATGAAAGCACACAAGCCACCCTAATAGACGAATCAACTTAGCAGTATTTTCTCCCATTTCTATAGTCTAATCCTAAGCTCGATTTTGGTCTATATGGTACGAGTAAAATAAAATTAATTCGATGCTGGATGCTTACTTTTTCACTTGTAAAAATGTCTTACAATCAGGAGAGATGATGGTAGGACCCTCAAAAGCTCTATTCATGGATGAAATATCAACTGGGCTGGACACTTCGACCACCTTCCAAATTGTTTCTTGCCTCCAACAGCTAGCTCATATATCAGAGTCTACTATACTGGTCTCACTCCTTCAACCAGCACCAGAGACATACGAACTTTTTGATGATATTATCTTGATGGCTGAAGGACAGATCGTATACCATGGATCTAGGAATCGCATTATGAGTTTCTTTGAATCATGTGGATTTAAGTGCCCCGAAAGAAAAGGGGGCGCTGACTTTCTTCAAGAGGTATTTACCAAAATAATAATGTGCATAGTCTGACACCATGACTCATTACTGAATTGCTTATGTAAAAAAGCACCAATAGAAACTAGGAGTTTTTAAGGAGGAATCTAGAAGTTCATGTAAGGCATCTTGGCTTGGTTCGGTTAGCCTGTCGTCTAATAATCCACATGGAACCTTGACTTAACTTAAACATCAAGACATGCGGCACCTGGCGTTCAAATTTGAGCCTCTCTAGTTCTTGTGTGAAACTTTACTGGATTTATGTGCAGTCGTTTGGTGACTATCTAATAACACAACTGGATATTTTATGTTTCAAGAGTAGTGAAAATAGCAATCCTTTTGAAGAGATATGCTTGAAGTTACACATATAATTTTAATGTACATTCCACAAAATCAAACTTTGTTAGAATAAACGAGTTTTAGTTAGAACGTAGCAATCCTAGCCACAAGTTTTTGTTCTAACTATCAAAAATTTGAATGACGTGGTACCTCTATTAGGACCCATGTATATTGCTTTTAGTATATAATAGAAGGTAGATAGATTAACTGGGTGTAGATTATGATAACCTGAGTTTGTCTTCCTTATTTGTAAACTAGCTTGCCATCATAAAGTAATTCACCCCTCAAAACTTGTGTGTATATAGGTCTTGTCAAAAAATGATCAACAGCAATACTGGAGCCTTGCCGAAGAAACATATAATTTTGTTACAGTTGACCAATTCTGCAATAAGTTCAAAGCATCGCAAAGTGGACAGGATCTTGCTGAGGAGCTTTTGAAGCCGTATGACGAATCGAAAGGACATAAGAATGCCCTTTCCTTCAGCATCTACTCGTTATCCAAGTGGGATCTCCTCAAGGCATGTTTTGCACGGGAGCTCCTTCTTATGAAAAGGAATGCCTTCCTCTATATAACAAAAGCCATTCAGGTAAGCAAGTAGATCTGTAACCTAGTTTTACAGTTCTATGCCAAACTTCACAAGCTATTTATTTATGTGTGCAAGTTGAGTTCTAGTCCGTACGCACAATCTTCATATTACACGCATTGTGCTCTCGTGTTACTATGGCAGTCTCAGTAAAGCCTTATGACTAAAAATTGAGATCAGTTTGGTCATAAAATAATTGAGACCCTTAAAGTTGTATCATCATATGCTATATATATTGATTTTATTTTTTGAATTTTCACCGGGGTAGGGAGAACACCCTCCATCTGAATTTTCATTCTAAATGGCCCAAAGCCTCTACAAGTATTACACACATATGCATGTGGCCATCGCAGAACGGGGGCGGGAGGGGGGGGGGGGGGGGGTACAACTTAAGGTGTGCTCAAATGCAAAATATTGTAGGAATTAGGAACTGATGTACTTAAGACACTTTACATGGATTTGTAGCCATTATGCACAAGTTTCTTCTACAGAGGAAGAACATTGAACTGTCGGACTACATGGAAGGCCACAAAGCAGTATGCGAAACATTTTAGCCATTATGGAACTTTCCCTGCATGCAGCATCTTAATGTCTTTTCCTAAAAAATGCAGCATCTTAATATACAATCAGTGCGCAACATGAGGACTTCAATGCTTTGTGTGCTTATATCATTACCTCTACTAGTCTATAGTATCAGAGCTATAGTGTTTTTGGCTGGAGTATTTCTTATAGTGCTCTTTCTAAAATCGATTGATTTTACAGTAAAGTTTGCATTTTTCTCAACATGAACACCATAAGTTAGCATACTACATATTTCACTGCAGCTTGGAGTAATCGCTCTTATTGCTGGGACAGTATTTCTGCGCACACGTATGGGTGTTGACAGAGTTCATGCTAACTATTATATGAGTTCACTCTTCTATGCGCTCCTCCTGCTGGTAGTGAATGGTTTCCCTGAGCTGGCCATGGCAATTAATAGACTCCCAGTCTTCTACAAACAGCGAGACTACTACTTCTATCCTGCATGGGCTTATGCAATACCATCTTTTATCCTAAAGATTCCAGTCTCTTTAGTTGAGTCAGTAGTTTGGACATCAATATCCTACTACTTGATTGGCTATACTCCGGAAGCATCCAGGTAAAACTACAATAAGATTTTAAAAACTAGCTACTAGTGGGAAGGAAGCTCCAACTCAACAACAACATTTTCTGCTACCATCCAGAAGTTATCAACATTAACACTTAATTCATTCAGAGTATGTTATTTTTTTTAAATGGATTCAGAATATGATCATCCTAGTGAAAAATATAACATTGTTTGTACTGGATCTTGTATTCAAATATACTCCTTCCATTCCATATTACTCCACATATTAGGTTTGGTCAAAGTCAAGCTTTGTAATGTTTGACCAAATGGATAGGACAAAATATCAACATATACAATACAAAATGTGTATAATACAAAAGTATGTACTATTGCGGTTCTAACAATATTGATTAGATATTGTACATTTTAATACGTTTTCCTATAAAATTAATCAATCTTTGAAACATTTGACTTTGACCAAACCTTATGTGCGGAGTAATATGGAACAAAGGGAGTATAATTCCCTTGTCTTACACTTCATTTACTTCTCTTTTGGATTTTCTTTCCACAAAACCTAGTGTTTCCATATGCAATACTTACTTGGTGCTAACATGCATCATTCTTGTGTTTAGATTTTTTGGTCATCTCCTTGTCCTCTTCCTCATCCACACCGTGTCACTATCAATGTTTCGATGTGTCGCCTCATACTTTCAAACAGTGGTGGTTAGTTCAGTTGGTGGTACGATGACTTTTGTAGCCATCCTTCTGTTTGGGGGTTTCATAATTCCTCGCCGTAAGACATTCCCTTATTTTCATAAATTTCATATTGCTAGCAAGAGATGAGTCCTACTTTCTTGCAAAAGTATGTTGTACTCAACTATGAAACAAACATCACTAACGTTTTCAGTGCCTTGTTGCTACAGAATTTCTTCCTAATTGGCTAAAATGGGGATTTTGGCTCTCTCCATTATCATACGGTGAGATAGGCTTAACTGGAAATGAGTTTTTGGCACCAAGATGGTTGGAGGTACATTCTGGCATACCAGGTCTGAGTTTATTGTAAACAGTTGCACAGTCAAACGAGACTAAATTTCCATGTTGATAGATCACTGTATCTGGTGTAACACTTGGAAGGAGAATACTAATGGATCAAGGGCTAGACTTCTCCAGCTACTTCTACTGGATCTCAGTTGGAGCACTGATTGGATTCATATTATTGTTCAATGCGGGCTTTGCTATTGGCTTGACTATTAAAAACCGTAAGTTCTTAACTTTCATTAAGCTAAGCAATTTAAATACTTCTAATATCAAATTATAAATAAATCATATGCTGGAGAAAAATAACATCTGAGGTGGGGCAAACATATCTCCATTCAGAAGAAGATATTGTTTTCTCTGTTCTTACCTCCTATGAGCCTCTCAGCTCCAGGAACTTCTCGAGCTATTATCTCTCGCAATAGATCTAACACATTTGATGGAAGAGACCAACATATGTCCAAGGTTATGGATAATGGGATGCCTAAGTTACAAGTAGAAACTGCTTCGACGCCTAATAGGACTGGTTGGTTCAATTGTACACGATGCAAATAAACACAAGTCCTACTGTCAATGGGGATATAGCTAATCAGTAATTAAATCTTGTGCAGGGAGGATGGTATTGCCTTTCACACCCCTTATAATGACATTCCAGGATGTCAACTACTACGTAGACACCCCTGTGGTAATTCTCACGTAGCTTGAACATCTATGAACACATGATGGAGAACTTAGAATCATACCAAGGGATGATCAGTAATATGTAAGTATTTCCTTCTTGCAGAAAATGAGGGAGCATGGTTACATGGAAAGGAAACTACAACTACTCCACAATATCACTGGAGCATTCCAGCCAGGTGTTCTCTCGGCACTCATGGGGGTTACTGGAGCTGGAAAAACAACACTCCTTGATGTTCTTGCTGGAAGGAAAACAGGCGGTGTTATTGAAGGGGATATAAGAATAGGAGGTTATCCTAAAATTCAGCAAACTTTTGCTAGGATATCAGGCTACTGTGAACAAACTGATGTTCATTCCCCCCAAATCACAGTGGGCGAGTCAGTAGCATATTCAGCCTGGTTGCGCCTTCCACCAGAAATTGATTCGAAAACAAGAAATGTGAGCTCTATGTTGTCGTATCAAAATAAAACTTACATTTATGCAAATCTATATGAAAAGAATAAAAGCGTAGCATACAGTATTTGCATAGGTGCTTCAAACAATTGAGATGAGTGTGAGCTCACCATATTTCTTTCCCCACAGGAATTTGTCAATGAAGTTCTTGAAACAATCGAGCTAGACGAAAATAGAGATTCTTTGGTTGGAGTACGAGGGGTAAATGGACTATCAACAGAGCAACGTAAACGGCTCACTGTTGCAGTTGAACTCGTGGCTAACCCTTCAATTATATTCATGGATGAGCCAACATCAGGCTTGGACGCAAGGGCAGCTGCTATTGTCATGCGTGCAGTGAAGAACGTTGCAGACACAGGTCGAACAGTTGTGTGCACCATTCACCAACCAAGTATCGAGATATTTGAGGCATTTGATGAGGTAACTATACATATATATCCTTCTCCAAGATTCTCTCTATAGGAATTACTATGATAGTTTTAAACTGTAAATAATCTAGAATTGGTTCATCACATATATATAGTATTATAAGTCGATTATTTGGAGAAATATATCAAAATCCAGTTAATTAATGTTAGGCCCTTGCGAACTGAAAGTTATCAAACCATATTAACTGGTTACTTAGCTAACCCCAAGACTGAAACCAGATCTCTGTTGCACCACCATGTTAAAATGAGCTGACATTTTCATTCATGGGGTAAAATTTTAGATTAATTGGATATATGAGAGGAATATATCTAGTACGCTTATCTAGGTAGGGTTTAAATGATAACAGTGAGAACAGCTGCATGCAATTTTCATTTATAGGTGTTAAAGTTCTATAAGAAATCAGACTCTACTTTTAAATATACATGTGTGTATTTTACTATTTTCTAATCTATAACTGTCCAATCGTGTGGGCAATACAGCTAATTTCATCCAATCAATAAAAGAATCAGCTAGTTCCATGTAAATTTGGTGTACATTATTGACTGTAAACTCCTTAACCAAAGCAACTCCATATAGAAGTGAGTTACCGTATTCACTAATTATCTTACATCATATATGTAGTTGATGCTGATGAAAAGGGGTGGAGAGTTGATCTATGCTGGGCCACTTGGACACCTTTCGTGTGACATCATACACTATTTTCAGGTAATTAGTAATACTAACTCTTCCTTACATAAAAGGTGTTGGTTCAATGAAATGAAGCACAAAGGTCCTTTGCGTTTTCTCGAAAAAATGCAGATATGATTTTTATCGTCCATTTATATGTGATATAACTATAAGTCAGTCTGAACCTATCGTTTGCATTAAACAAGCCTAAGTAGATTTTGTTTACACCTTTTATGTATTTTTCAAGTTGTGTGTTTTTCTGGACCCATTCCTTATTTTCATGATTTGTGATGTACATAGCAAGTGGCAAGAAATACTATCATTGTTGCACTGTTTTAATTTCTGATGTACGTTGGTTCAGACTCAGTACACCCCCCGCCTTACATTTCTCCCAGTTGCTATGTTGCACATGTTAGAACTGTATATATTTCCGATGCATAGCCGTGTAGTGTCCCTGTAGTATAAGTGGTTTTCTGCATATCTACCACACATGTACGAGTATATTATATATATTCGCCAATGGCCTCATGGAGTACAAATCCCGACTGTTTCTGGTCTCCCAAACAACTTATCTTACTAAGCTCATGCGACTCCACCCTTGAATTATAGATCAATTCCTGCTGCCCCCGCCCCTGTCATGGATTGAATCCTGCTACTCCCCCAATTGGATCACGCATATCCAAATCGTCCACGTCCACCGTCTCGTAAGCCCACATTCGCCGCCTTAGCTGCAGGCAGCAACAACCTATGAACCTCGTCCGGCTCCATGCTGCTTCTTGTTGGGACACTGGGAACCAGCATATCCACAAGCCCGTCAAGCGCTGGCAACTGCGTCGGTAGCGGCATATTGAAGAAGACACAACAGTCATTTTTAGCTGAGTTTTAATCACAAATAAATAAATAATAGACTATCATGCCCTTAATTATGAAGGGGTATGGAGCAATCTCAACTGTCGCTGTGTTTGAATTTGGGGAGGAGGGGGGGGGGGGGGGGGGGGGTGTTGATGCTTCTTTCATCACACTTGCAGAATCATGCGGTTACCCCACAATATGTGCCTCCAGAGTTACATTAGCAGATTTCTTCATGAAGGCCGGTCTTGTTGATTCACCTTGTGTTTTTTGGGGTGTTAGAGTTGTATATACTTTCAATGTATTTTTCCTATTGTATAAGGGGTTTTCCACATAGTGTATATATATCGGCCTATGCTCTATGATCTCATTGAAATATAAGTTGCATATTTCCTCACAACATAGAATGGTGAATTAATTTTCTTTGTTCTTCTAGGCAATACCTGGGGTACCCAGGATCAAGGACAACTACAACCCATCAACGTGGATGCTAGAAGCTACTTCTACATCTATGGAACTTCAGCTGGGAGTAGATTTTGCACATATGTACAGAGAATCATCAATTTCCAAGTAAGTTTTGAAAAATCAGCTCAGTTAGCTCTAGTGCCTGAACAATCTTAATTATTATGTCTACATGATGAATTTTTTTTTCGAAATGGGTGTATGCCCCGGCTTCTGCATCGTGACGATGCACACAGCCCTTTATTAAGCAAAAAAGTTCTGAGTATCAAAAATTACAAGGCACGCTTTATCAAGGATTGATACAACAATCAATCCATGAAAGAAACTCAAAAGAAGAAAGACTACATATCAACATAGCCTTCTAGAATGACGCCAACCAGCCTGGCACAAGATATCCTGAGCGACCATCAGGAGCCGTGTGCATCCAGAAACCATGGCATCCCGTTGTCCCACCGGAGATAGTAGAGCCCAAAGTTGGACCAATGGGAGACCATATGAATAACCTGCAAGAAATGAAATGAAGGTTTTTTATTAAAAATCATATCATTCCTGATCCTCCAAATAGATCAACATAAAGCAACAACCCCAATCCGGATGTATGCCTTAGATTGTCTATCTACTCCATTTAACCAATTACCAAACATATTGGTAATATTGGTGGGAGATGGAAGATCAAAAGTAAAGTTCACCGTACGCCATAAGAGTTTAACTAAGGGGCATTCAATAAAAAGGTGTTGAATGGTCTCCTGTTCCCCACAGAAGACACATTTTGTACACCCATTCCAATGCCGTTTAACTAAATTATCTTTGGTTAACAAAACCTTATTACTCAAGAACCACATGCAAATTTTATTTTTTAGCAGAATTTTCACCTTCCAAAGATATTTTCTCAGAAAAGGGGTATGATCACACATAAGATCTTCATACATCGACTTTACTGTAAACAGACCATTAGACGACAAGTTCCAAACAAAACGATCCTCTTCGTCGTTTAACTGTACCATCATCAGTTTTCTACATAGCTGCATCCATGAAGTCCATTTATTACCATTTAAAATTCTCCGAAAAGTAATATTCATCGGCGTCTGACCTAGTACTTGAGCAACTTTGACATTCTTATGATGCATAATATTATATAACGACGGATATTGTTGGGCCAAAGAAGTCTTACCTAACCAGGTATCTTCCCAAAAGCGAGTACTGCTACCATTACCCACTTTGAAGAAACCCCTAGAAAAAAACTCCTGTTTGACCTCCATTATACCTTTCCAAAATGGGGAGTCAGTAGGTTTCGCTTGAACCTCCGATAATGTCTTATGACTTAGGTATTTATTATGTAATAATTCTTGCCATACTCCTTCCTCATTAATAAGTTTAAAAAGCCACTTACTCAAACATCTGTTTTTTATTTCCAGAACTTCAATACCTAATCTCCCTTGATCTTTAGGTCTACAAACTATGTTCCATTTTGTAAGCCGGTATTTTCTTTTGTTTTCATCGGACTGCCAAAAAAATCTTGATCTATAGAAGTCCAAACGTTTCCTGACCCCAACAGGTATTTGCAGGAAAGACAACATAAACATCGGTAAGCTAGTTAATACTGAATTAATAAGAACTAACCTATCACCATAGGATAGTAACTTCCCTTTCCAGCATCCTAATTTACTCTCAAACCGTGTTTCTACCGGATACCATTCAGAGTTCTTGAGTTTCTTGTAATTGATTGGAATACCTAAATATCTAAAGGGAAGTTGTCCAGCATCACATCCAAAAATCTTTTTATACTGGATCTCCTCCTCCTTAGCCTTTCCAAAACAAAAAATCTCACTCTTATGAAAATTAATCTTGAGTCCCGATAATTCTTCAAAGAGACATAGAATTAATTTCATATTAACAGCTTTGCTCAAGTCATGCTCCAAAAAAAGAATTGTATCATCAGCGTATTGTAGTATAGAGAGACCTCCCTCAACTAAATGCGGAATAAGTCCTCCAACTTGACCATCCTCTTTGGCACGTTCAATTAAGATGGCAAGCATATCCACTACAATATTAAAAAGTATCGGAGACAGCGGGTCTCCTTGCCTTAGGCCTTTTCTTGTCTGGAAATAATGACCAATGTCATCATTCACCTTAACTCCAACACTACCACCTTGGACGAATTGTTTCACTAGCCTACTCCATTCTGGAGCAAAACCTTTCATCCTTAGTGTTTGTTGTAAAAAAAGGCCATTTCACCTTGTCATATGCTTTTTCGAAATCGATCTTAAATAACACCTCATCCATCTTCTTCGTATGTAGCTCATGAATTGTTTCATGAAGTATTACCACCCCTTCCAAAATATCCTACCTGACATGAAGGCTGATTGAGTCGGCTTAATGACTCTCGGGGCAATCCCCGATATGCGATTAGTACCAACTTTAGTGAATATTTTGAAACAGACATTAAGTAGACAAATAGGTCTATATTGGTGAATTTGAACCGCATTTTCTTTTTTGGGTAGTAATGTGATAACCCCGAAATTCAGTTTATAAAGGGGCAAATCCCCATTAGAAAACTGTGAAAATAAGGCCATCTGATCAGTCTTTATTACTCCCCAAAATTTCTGGTAGAACTCAGCGGGAAACCCATCAGGCCCCGGCGCTTTGTTCAGTTCCATCTGAGAAATCGCTTGAAAAACCTCCTCTTCAGTAAAAGGGGCCGTCAAAATTTCATTCTCAATTGGTGAAATTTGCGTAATATCATGTAACTCCGTTTCATTTAATGTAATATTTGTTGGATTGGGTTCTCCAAATAATTTCTTATAGAACTCCGTCATATAAACTTTTAGATTATCTTCCCCAACAATAGTCCCCTCTTGCTGTTCAAGTTGGAAGATTTTCTTCTTTCGGTGTTTACCATTAGCTATTAAGTGAAAATATCTTGTATTATTACCCCCTTTCTGAATATGCTTAACCTTCGCTCTTTGGGCCCATTTGGATTCCTCATCTCTTCTTAATTATCATTCGCTTTTTTAATTCCTCTCTTTAATTTATATTCAAAATATTTGTTTAGGCTTTCACGTCCAGCTTGTCGATGATATTCAATAATCGCTCTTTTTCTTTCTTATACCTTCCACTTTGGTTCTTTGCCCAACCTCTAAGAAATCTTCTTATATGTCTTAATTTATTCAACCAAATCTCCATAGGATTAGCTCCACCAATAACTGAGTTCCACTCCTTTACTACCATATCAAAAAAATCTTCTTGACGCAACCAATGTAACTCAAAAGAGAATTTTGCTTGGTTACCCAGGTGTGTTTTCACTCCTGAATCAATAAGTATAGGAGTATGATCAGAATCAGCTCTGGATAAAGCTCTAACAGTTACCAAAGGGAATTTCTGTTCCCACGAAATTGATGCTAGAACTCTATCTAGCTTCTCATATGTAGGCTCAGTTCTTCTACTTGCCCATGTAAATTTTCTCCCAGTGAGAGCAATTTCACGCAAGTTCAAGTGCTTAATAATTGCATTAAAAACAAAGGGCCAACGCGCTTTGAAATTATTATTATTTTTCTCCTCTCGCTTACGAATAATATTGAAATCACCCCCTACCAACATAGGCAGTGTTTCAGATTCACAAGTTCTCACTAATTCAGCCAAAAATTCTGCTTTGTGCTCGTCTTGGGCAACCCCATAGACCGGCACCAGAATCCATTCAAAACCATCTCTCTTACATTTGATATGGAGTTTAACACAAAAATCTCCTGTACTTACTTTTAACACTTGTAGTCCGGCACCAGAATCCATTCAAAACCATCTCTCTTACATTTGATATGGAGTTTAACACAGAAATCTCCTGTACTTACTTTTAACACTTGTAGCGTATCGAAGTTTATTCCCACTAGAATACCTCCTGAGCGACCATGTGGTGGTAAGCAAAACCAAGAGAAATTATACCCCGCCGCCAATTGGTTCAGAAAGGGAATCAAAAAATTAGATCTTCCAGTTTCCAACAAAGCTATGAAGTCCAATTTATGTTCCCTAATCGCCTCTTTAACAAACAAATGTTTAGCAGTATCCCCAAAACCCCCTGGATTCCAATTAATACCTTTTAGATTCTGCATTACGACAATTGTTTCTTAATTCTTTTTCTAGTACTTTTTCGGATATTGTTAGTATCATAAATTTTCTGTTGCCTCATTTTCTTTACCTTCACCACTGGTTTAAGATGTTCTATTTGATCATCCAAATCAAGTGAGGTGACATCATCATCAATCAAGTCTTCATGAAGGTTGGATACTCTTGACAATACAAGAGTCTCCAGCCCTTCCTCCATATTCTCAGTCTCAATCTTCTTTTTCTCTAAAATAGTTAGAATACGTGCTTCTTCCACCATTTTAATCCCTTTAACAGAGTTACCTATCTCTCCAACTGAATTACCTAAAGATATGCCTAATCGATCCGCTCTCCTAGCAATCTCAGAATCAGGGATATTAATAATAGAGTGCATGGGGGTTGTCAACTGACGTGAAGTGAAAGAATCATCCCGCAACTGCGCCATCTTCATTGCCTTCTCCATCTGAGGCATGTCGGCATTAGGCTGGCCACCCAACCGTATACTCGACCTCACACCAGTATTGGGCTTTGGAATACCCCCAAACGCAATTACCTCCTCTATAGAAGGACGATGAGAAACAGAATCATTCTCCACTAAAGATATAGATCGAGTGTGCAAAGTATCGCTAGATGAACCCTCGAAAAATATAGGTAACTCACCGGTATTTTTCAGAAATGAGTCATCCCTCGTTGTATTATTAGGACCAAAAGCACTCTTCTCAGTCTTCTGAACACAAGAACTTCCCATAGCATCACCCATATGTATGTTATCTGGTTCCAATGAAGCAGCAACATCATTAACAACGCTAAAATAAGGTGGCACAAAAAGCCCCGAATCAGAAGGTAAATTGTTAAAAAGCGGATTAAGGGGCAACACATCAGAGGCCATACCAGTATCATGCACACCCGATCCGCTCGGATTCTGTACCAGAGACCTCATGATTGGTCTATCATCATCCGCATGATTTGCCTGGTCTCCGCAGTCAGCAGAAATGGCAGTGTGAGCAGATGGCAAGATTTTCTGTGGCGCAGCAGACATATCCACCGACCCAGACATCGTTTGCATTGCCACAGAAGATCCTCCCTGCCCAACTGTGCCAACGCTGCGCCTGACGCCAGCAGGGCCGACCGGCACTGTCCCCTGCTTCTCATTGGTCCATCGTGACCCCGCCCCGGTCTCTGCAGCAGCGCCGGGCTGCTCCTGGCTAGCTGGCGACATCACGTTGGTTGCTGCAGCAACCAGCAGCACCCCTGGTCGGCCACTGGGCTGGGGATCACCGCCTCGGGAATCGTGCGGCCTGTTGCCAGCGGACAGCGCATCACTGCATGCCCCAACTGCCCTGCCCCTCGGCAATCCCGAGGAGAATCGGACCTTCTCTGAATCTGCATTGAAATCAGTGTGTAGTTTGTTGTTTAGTGATAGTTTTAAAGCATGTAATATAGGCTCAACCATAATGTTTTTTCAGCTAACTTTTGATCAGAAGGAGCAGTACCTATTGGAGAAAGAGGCACCCTTAGTGTCCCAATTTTAATTCCCTCCACTTGATCATTGAGCTCTTGCATCCCTACAACGCCATTTTGTGCAACACTTCCATCTTGGCCATCCTTGTTGGAAGTTGCCTCTTCTTCCGCTCCTCTAGCATCCATCTCCATATCATTATGCCCATCAAAACCCCCCAAACCATTGTTTGGATCACCTCCCCCATCCTTGTCAATATTTGCCTCAGTCATATTCACCTCCTGAGCAATATGTCCAGTCTCTACCTCAAAACGGAGTTTATAGAAGCCCCTCCTAATGAAAACATCACTATCCGCGGGAATAAGGTTACGGTCCAAACACCCAATCTTGATTCTAAGCAGCTTATTCTTGCGGGTAAAGGGCATGTCCACATCCAAAGTTTTTCCAAAAAGAGAACCAATCCCCCATAAGGACAAATAATCAGATCTCATGTCAGATGGCACCCCATCAACACGTACCCACACCTCTGGCAGCATATAAAGTGGCTCCTCCACTGAAGACCAAAAATCAAAGAATAAAACAGTGTCCTTCTGAGGGCAAACATAAGAGCCAAAGTTCTTGAGTCTCTGCACTTCATGTTTGCTTGGTAATTTTACTCTGTATATATTATCCTTGTAATGGAAGACTTCCCAGTGGAATTTCTCATAGGGCACAATCCTCTTCATATGTTCTATAATCTGAGGGATAGTCATAACTTCCCCCTCAACCGACACCTTAGCAAGTTTAGGATTTTCACCTTGGATTTGAAAGCTCCACATGGCATTTCAAAAAACATCAGGGCCTCATTGGCATAACCATGAAGAATAGCAGTAGGTTTTGTAGCTTGCAAAAGATGACAAGCAGAAGAAACATGATTAACTGACTCACAAATGTCGCAATATGGTGTAGTGCAATCATCAATAAAGTGACCCGGCTTCTTGCAACGAAAACAAGTCTCCTTGTCTTCCTTCTTTTTCTTTGCAGGCCCTGCCCCTTCATTGTCTTTTGCATTGCCTTGAGCCACAGGAGGCTCAACCACATTCACAGCCGGTATAGGATTTGCACCGGCTGCCACATTAGAATCTGGTGCACTAGCCACATCATTAACCTTATTAGCCACCGTAACCGCAGCAACTACGGCTTGAACTGTTTGATGAAGTAAGTCAGCATCAATTTGTCCTCTAGACGGTGCCCCATCACCATTCCCTCGGAACCTCGGCTGAAAAGCACCTCCTCTTCCCCCATTATTCTGACTAGGCCATCTCTGCTGGTTGTTCCCAAAACCGGCCCTATTGTTGCTCTATAAATTGTTGCCATAGTTTCTCTATCCTCCCCAATTTTCATCTCTGGAGTTGGTGTAGTTCCCACCTCCTCCTGTCCCGCTTGATTCTCCTTGAACAAAATTGCGTCCGAAACCAGCTTGAAACGTACCTTGGTAGCCACGGCCGCCGGAGAAGCCTTGCCCTCCTCGGCCAGTCCCTTGCCCCATGCGTCCGCGCATGACATTGCCCGCACGGCCACCACGAGGTTGATGACCCCCGCGCCCATGGTTGAAACCGCCCCTGCCAGGGTTGAAGCCACCCTGGGCGTCATCTCCGTTCATCACCTCGGCGGAAGTCGGCTGCTGGACAACCTTCTCGCCTCTCTCTATCTTTCGCCAGGCAAACCCTAGCAGCCGTCGAAAAGCGTGTCCCGCGACAACGCCTCCAACCTTAACTTGGATCGGTCTATCAACCTCAGCAGATCGATCAAAGAACATCGAAACAGGCCTGCGAACCAGCGTTCGGGCCGGGCCACGCCGAACTGGACAGGGCCGCAAGTTTGAGCCTGTGTCCCGCAAATTCGAACGCCCCGCAAAACACGGATCAATCACCGGATTATGCGATTTCTTGCTGAGCTCCGACCATCGTCGCCGGCGAACGGTAGTCCAACCTTCTTGACCATCATCAACGAAAAGAGATGGTTCAAGCACAGGTAGATTCAGAGATTTTTTTGAACTCGACCTGCCCAACGGCGTCGACATCGTAGAAAGTGACGTACCTTCCATTGCCATGAACTCCATGGCCGCCTGTCTCTGCAACTGACGCCGATGAAGCCGCTTGATCGACCTCCATGCCATCTCGCGAATAGGATCCTGGAGATCCCTGTCGACAACCTCCTCCGGCGTGCGGCAGAGATATCTCAAAGATCCGGCGGACGGTAAAGGCGATACATCGCCCATGGCGACTTCATCCTCCTCTTTGTTAGATGTATATATATCTGTATTTTGTAGTTTCCCCATATGTTAGGGGGCTTTCTGCATATGTGCACCTGTACATGTACTATATATTGTGGCCTTTGGCCCCCTGGTAATACAACAAGCATATTGCCCTAACATGGTATCAGAGCAAATATTGATCCTCTAGTCTCCCCCGGCCGATGTTGCTTGTTCAATCTTCCGTCCGTCGTCCGTCGCCCGATTCCTTTGTCTTCTGCCCGGCCGATTCCGCTCGTCCCGCGCGTGGATCCTCTCCTGCGCGTTGCTCTCCTCGCCCCCCGGCCGATTCCGCCGCCAGGCCGATTCCTTGTCACGCCCGAGTGCCCGAATTCCGCCGCCCGGCCACCCGGCCGATTCCTGGTCCCGCCCGACGCCGGCCGATCTGCTCCCGCCCGAATTCCGCCGCCCGGCCGATCTCCTGGTCCCGCCCTGGTCCCTGGCTGCCGGCTGATCGTGCTGGCCCTGCTCCCGCCCGATCGTGCTGGCCTGCTCCCCTGCCTGGTCGATCTCCCCTCGCTGCGTCGTCCGTTTCTATTGTTTTCTCTATCTCCCGATCCGCACCTTCCCAGTTGACTTGGATCTGAAAAAAAAAAAGAGCAAAAAAAAAAAAAAGAATACAAAAAAAAAATTTACTGTGTGCTATCCGATGTCTTCTTCCGCTGATCCCAAATTATCTTTGGGCCTCCC
The DNA here is from genome assembly GCF_019359855.2 of Lolium perenne. NCBI lineage: Eukaryota > Viridiplantae > Streptophyta > Magnoliopsida > Poales > Poaceae > Lolium > Lolium perenne. The sequence continues at coordinate 92,082 of NW_027248984.1, forward strand.
TTCGGTCCTTGGTCTTTGTCCGCTGCCTCCGTGTATGACGACTAGCCATTCTTCGTCGCCGTTTGCGGCCTCTTCGCGCGGCTCTGGCCGCGCTTCGCCGATTTCGTCTCCCTCGGCCTGCCGCTCTACATCGACTTTTGCGGCCTCTTCATGCAGCTCTGCCCGCGCTTCGCCGACTTCGTTTACGTCGGCCCGCCACTCTACATCGACTTTTGCGGCCTCTTCATGCGGCTCTGCCCGCGCTTCACCGACTTTTGCGGCCTCTTCATGCGGCTCTGCCCGCGCTTCGCCGACTTCGTCTACGTCGGCCCGCCGCTCTACATCGACTTTCGCGGCCTCTTCCCGCGGTTATGACCGCGTTTTGCCGACTCTGTCTTCATCGGCGTGTTGCTCTCCGTCACCCCCTTTGGTGGCCTCTGTGCGTGTGGGTGATAGCTCCTCATCGGCACCTGATTGTACGTCGACCTCTCCAGTCGCGCCCCTCTCTGCGCATGAGATAGCGCAGCTTCACCGCCTGCTTGATGCTTGGGATTCCAGTTTATGTCAGCAGCCTCGCGGTCCGAGTCTCCGCCCTCGTCCTCATTGCACCTACTGTGGCAAGGTTGGCCACACTTCCTCCACCTGTTGGACGCGGGATCCCAGTTTACGTCAGCAGTTCCAGGATCGTCAGCAGGCTGGCTCTTCGAGATCTTCTGCGGTTGCACTCTCCGATCGGGACATTCTCGTGGGTCTTCGTGGTCTGCTTGCTACTACGAGACTCTTTCTCGCCGGCGCGTTGCTAGTTACGTGGATCGGCTCTTCCAGCTAACGCGACCACCAGTTTCTACACAGTCAGGTATGTCCCCGTGGTATCTGGATTCTGGAGCTTCTTTTCATATGACCTCTGAGTCTTCTATTCTGTCTGCTCTTCGGTCTCTTATTTCTCCTGTCCGTGTTGTCACGGCTGATGGTACCTCTATTCCTGTTTCTAGTAGAGGCACCCTTTCTACTCCCTCTTTCTCTGTCCCTGATGTTTCTCATGTTCCTCGCCTTCAGATGAACCTTTTCTCTGCTAGCCAGCTCACCGATTCTGGTTGTCGCGTCATTCTTGACGCTGAGTCTTGTGCGGTTCAGGATCGTCGCACACAGGCCCTGGTTGGAGCTGGCCCTCGTAGCCGTAAGTCTCCGGGGCTTTGGGAGTTAGACTGGCTTCGTGTTCCTTCCGCTGCCACTCCATATGTCAGTTCTCCTCCGGTTGTTGCCTCTGTCACCGGCTCTTTTCAGCAGTGGCATCATCGTCTTGGTCACCTTTGTGACTCTCGCCTGTCGTCTTTGGTTCATCGTGGCCTTCTAGGGTCTGTCTCTGGAGATGGGTCGTTACACTGTCAGGGCTGTAGGTTAGGCAAACAGATTCAGCTTCCTTATCCTACTAGTATGTCTGTCTCTCATTGACCGTTCGATTTAGTCCATTCAGATGTTTGGGGTCCGGCTCCCTTCGCTTCGAAAGGGGGCCATCGATACTATATCTTATTCATTGATGATTTTTCACGGTACACCTGGGTGTTTTTCATGCACTCTCACAGTGAGGTGCTCTCTATTTATCAGCGTTTTGCGGCCATGGTCCGCACTCAGTATTCCTCACCCATTCGCGTGTTCCGTGCTGATTCTGCTGGTGAGTATATCTCCCAGCACCTTCGTGGTGTCCTTGCTGAGGAGGGCACCCTCGCTCAGTTTTCTTGTCCCGGCGCGCATGCTCAAAATGGCGTCGCCGAGCGTAAGCATCGTCATCTTCTTGAGACCACCCGTGCTATGATGATTGCTTCTTCTCTTCCGCCACATTTCTGGGCTGAGGCTGTTGCTACGTCGGCCCACCTCATTAACATTCAGCCTTCCGCTGCTCTACAGGGTGGCATTCCTCTCGAGCGTGTCTCTGGTGTTTCTCCAGACTACTCGACTGTCCGTTCATTTGGTTGCGTCTGCTATGTCCTTCTGCCTCCTCGCGAACGCACCAAACTGACCGCTCAGTCTGTTGAGTGTGTTTTTCACGGATACAGTGATGAGCATAAGGGCTATCGCTGTTGGGACCCCGTTGGTCGTCGGATGCGCATCTCTCGTGATGTCACGTTTGATGAGACGCGTCCCTTCTATCCTCGCCCCACCTCGGGTACTTACCCGGTGGATGATATCTCTTTTGTTCTTTTTCCGGATGCACCCCCTGCTGTCTGATGTGTGTGGTTGGCACGTCCGTTGGGAACCCCAAGAGGAAGGTGTGATGCGCACAGCGACAAGTTTCCCTCAGTAAGAAACCAAGGTTTAATCGGACCAGTAGGAGTCAAGAAGCACGTTGAAGGTTGATGGCGGCGAGATGTAGTGCGGCGCAACACCAGGGATTCCGGCGCCAACGTGGAACCTGCACAACACAACCAAAGTACTTTGCCCCAACGAAACAGTGAGGTTGTCAATCTCACCGGCTTGCTGTAACAAAGGATTAACCGTATTGTGTGGAAGATGATTGTTTGCAGAAAACAGTAGAACAAGTATTGCAGTAGGTTGTATTTTAGTAAAGAGAATTGGACCGGGGTCCACAGTTCACTAGAGGTGTCTCTCCCATAAGACGAACAGCATGTTGGGTGAACAAATTACAGTTGGGCAATTGACAAATAAAGAGAGCATGACAATGCACATACATATCATGATGAGTATAGTGAGATTTAATTGGGCATTACGACAAAGTACATAGACCGCCATCCAACTGCATCTATGCCTAAAAAGTCCACCTTCAGGTTATCATCCGAACCCCCTCCAGTATTAAGTTGCTAACAACAGACAATTGCATTAAGTATTGCGCGTAATGTAACTAGTGACTACATCCTTGAACATAGCACTAATGTTTTATCCCTAGTGGCAACAGCACATCCATAACCTTAGAGGTTCTTGTCACCCCTCCAGATTCACGGAGACATGAACCCACTATCGAGCATAAATACTCCCTCTTGGAGTTACTAGCATCAACTTGGCCAGAGCATCTACTAATAACGGAGAGCATGCAAGATCACAAACAACACATAGATATAACTTTGATAATCAACATAACAAGTATTCTCTATTCATCGGATCCCAACAAACGCAACATATACAATTACAGATAGACGATCTTGATCATGTTAGGCAGCTCACAAGATCCGACAATGATAGCACAATGGGGAGAAGACAACCATCTAGCTACTGCTATGGACCCATAGTCCAGGGGTAGACTACTCACACATCACACCGGAGGCGACCATGGCGGCGTAGAGTCCTCCGGGAGATGATTCCCCTCTCCGGCAGGGTGCCGGAGGCGATCTCTGGATCCCCGAGCTGGGAGCGGCGGTGGCGGCGTCTCCGGGAAGGTTTTCCGTATCGTGGTTCTCGGTGCGGGGGTTTCGTCACGGAGGCTATTTGTAGGCGGAAGGGCAGGTCAAGAGGCGGCACGGGGGCCCCACACCACGGGGCCGCGCGGCCAAGGGGGGCCGCGCCGCCCTAGGGTGTGGCCCCCTCGTCGCCCCTCTTCGTCTCTCCTTCGGACTTACGGAAGCTTCGTGGAAAAATAGGCCCCTGGGCTTTGATTTCGTCCAATTCCGAGAATATTTCCTTACTAGGATTTCTGAAACCAAAAACAGCAGAAACAAGAATCGGCACTTCGGCATCTTGTTAATAGGTTAGTTCCGAGAAAATGCACGAATATGACATAAAGTGTGCATAAAACATGTAGATAACATCAATAATGTGGCATGGAACATAAGAAATTATCGATACGTCGGAGACGTATCAGCATCCCCAAGCTTAGTTACGCTCGTCCCGGCGGGTAAAACGATAACACGTATAATTTGCAGGTGACATGCCATCATAATCTTGATCATACTATTTGTAAAGCATATGTAGTGAATGCAGCGACCAAAACAATGTATATGACATGAGTAAACAAGTGAATCATAAAGCAAAGACTTTTCATGAATAGCACTTCAAGACAAGCATCAATAAGTCTTGCATAAGAGTTAACTCATAAAGCAATAATTCAAAGTAAAGGCATTGAAGCAACACAAAAGAAGATTAAGTTTCAGCGGTTGCTTTCAACTTGTAACATGTATATCTCATGGATATTGTCAACATAGAGTAATATAATAAGTGCAATAAGCAAATATGTAGGAATCAATGCACAGTTCACACAAGTGTTTGCTTCTTGAGGTGGAGAGAAATAGGTGAACTGACTCAACATTGAAAGTAAAAGAATGGTCCTCCATAGAGGAAAAGCATCGATTGCTATATTTGTGCTAGAGCTTTGATTTTGAAAACATGAAACAATTTTGTCAACGGTAGTAATAAAGCATATGCATCATGTAAATAATATCTTATAAGTTGCAAGCCTCATGCATAGTGTACTAATAGTGCCCGCACCTTGTCCTAATTAGCTTGGACTACCGGATCATCACAATGCATTGTTTTTACCAAGTGTCACAAAGGGGTACCTCTATGCCGCCTGTACAAAGGTCTAAGGAGAAAGCTCGCATTGGATTTCTCGCTATTGATTATTCTTCAACTTAGACATCCATACCGGGACAACATAGACAACAGATAATGGACTCCTCTTTTATGCATAAGCATATAACAACAATTAATAATTTTCTCATTTGAGATTTGAGGATTGTTGTCCAAAACTGAAACTTTCACCATGGATCATGGCTTTAGTTAGCGGCCCAATGTTCTTCTCTAACATATGCATGCTTAACCATAAGGTGGTAGATCTCTCTTGCTTCAGACAAGACGGACATGCATAACAACTCACATGAAATTCAACAATGAATAGTTGATGGCGTCCCCAGTGAACATGGTTATCGCACAACAAGCAACTTAATAAGAGATAAAGTGCATAATTACATATTCAATACCACAATAGTTTTTAAGCTATTTGTCCCATGAGCTATATATTGCAAAGGTGAATGATGGAATTTTAAAGATAGCACTCAAGCAATTTACTTTGGAATGGCGGAAAATACCATGTAGTAGGTAGGTATGGTGGACACAAATGGCATAGTGGTTGGCTCAAGTATTTTGGATGCATGAGAAGTATTCCCTCTCGATACAAGGTTTAGGCTAGCAAGGCTTATTTGAAACAAACACAAAGATGAACCGGTGCAGCAAAACTCACATAAAAGACATATTGAAAACATTATAAGACTCTACACCGTCTTCCTTGTTGTTCAAACTCAATACTAGAAATTATCTAGACCTTAGAGAAACCAAATATGCAAACCAAATTTTAGCATGCTCTATGTATTTCTTCATTAATGGGTGCAAAGCATATGATGCAAGAGCTTAATCATGAGCACAACAATTGCCAAGTATCACATTACCCAAGACATTTATAGCAATTACTACATGTATCATTTTCCAATTCCAACCATATAACAATTTAACGAAGGAGAAACTTCGCCATGAATACTATGAGTAGAAACCAAGGACATACTTGTCCATATGCTACAGCGGAGCGTGTCTCTCTCCCATAAAGTGAATGCTAGGATCCATTTTATTCAAACAAAACAAAAAACAAACCGACGCTCCAAGAAAAAGCACATAAGATGTGATGGAATAAAAATATAGTTTCAGGGGAGGAACCTGATAATGTTGTCGATGAAGAAGGGGATGCCCAAGGCATCCCCAAGCTTAAACGCTTGAGTCTTCTTGATATATGCAGGGGTGAACCACCGGGGCATCCCCAAGCTTAGAGCTTTCACTCTCCTTGATCATGTTGCATCATACTCCTCTCTTGATCCTTGAAAACTTCCTCCACACCAAACTCGAAACAACTCATTAGAGGGTTAGTGCACAATATAAATTGACATATTCAGAGGTGACACAATCATTCTTAACACTTCTGGACATTGCATAATGCTACTGGACATTAATGGATCAAAGAAATTCATCCAACATAGCAAAAGAGGCAATGCGAAATAAAAGGCAGAATCTGTCAAAACAGAACAGTTCGTATTGACGAATTTTAAAATGGCACCAGACTTGCTCAAATGAAAATGCTCAAATTGAATGAAAGTTGCGTACATATCTGAGGATCATGCACGTAAATTGGCTTAATTTTCTGAGCTAGCTACAGGGAGGTGGACCCAGATTCGTGACAGCAAAGAAATCTGGAACTGTGCAGTAATCCAAATCTAGTACTTACTTTTCTGTCAACGGCTTAACTTGGCACAACAAAACACAAAACTAAGATAAGGAGAGGTTGCTACAGTAGTAAACAACTTCCAAGAAATAAAATAAAAACAAAGTACTGTAGGTAAAAACATGGGTTGTCTCCCATAAGCGCTTTTCTTTAACGCCTTTCAGCTAGGCGCAGAAAGTGTGTATCAAGTATTATCAAAGGGTGGTACTTCTACAGCGGGGTGTGGGCTTTTCTCAACCAGGCATAGTATATTAGATACATAAGTTTTAGCATCTCCCTTTTCATTAGTCTTAGGCGTGCTACTCTCATCAAACAAATTTTCAGGAACAAGCCAAGCATAGTTATTTTCTAGTGCATCATTCATAGCTAGGAGCTTACATGGTATTGGTGCTTTGATCTCCCCTCCATCATCAATATTATTAGTGTATCTTATTCTATCCATATCCAACTTTTCAAGGAGACTAACAAAATTAGTAGGAGAACCAAGCATATTAAATTTAGCAAACACCTTTCTAGCTTCTCTTGCTAGACCTCCAAATTCTCTAAGAAGGGTTTCTAATACAAAATCTTTCTTTTCCCCTTCTTCCATATCGCCAAGTGTGAAAAACATGTGTTGGATTATAGGATTAAGATTAACAAATTTAGTTTCCAACAGGCGAACTAAATGCGCAGCAGCAATTTCATAAGTAGGCGCAAGGTCTACCAAGTGTCTATCTTCAAAATTTTCAATAGTACTAACATGGTTGAAGAATTCTTCTATATTATTTCTCCCAACTATAGACCCACGTCCTACCGGTATGTCTTTTGTGGTAAAATTAAAAGGAAACATGATGAAATAAGTAAAGTAAATGCAAGTAACTAATTTTTTTTTGTGTTTTTGATATAGCAAACAAGATAGCAAATAAAGTAAAACTAGCAACTAATTTTTTTGTATTTTGATTTAGTGCAGCAAACAAAGTAGTAAATAAAACTAAGCAAGACAAAAACAAAGTAAAGAGATTGAGAAGTGGAGACTCCCCTTGCAGCGTGTCTTGATCTCCCGACAACGGCGCCGTAAATTTGCTTGATGCGTGTGGTTGGCACGTCCGATGGGAACCCCAAAAGGAAGGTGTGATGCGCACAGCGGCAAGTTTCCTCAAGAAGAAACCAAGGTTTAATCGGACCAGTAGGAGTCAAGAAGCACGTTGAAGGTTGATGGCGGCGAGATGTAGTGCGGCGCAACACCAGGGATTCCGGCGCCAACGTGGAACTGCACAACACAACCAAAGTACTTTGCCCCAACGAAACAAAGGTGAGGTTGTCAATCTCACCGGCTTGCTGTAACAAAGGATTAACCGTATTGTGTGGAAGATGATTGTTTGCGAAAAACAGTAGAACAAGTATTGCAAGAGGTTGTATTTCAAGAAAGAGAATTGGACCGGGGTCCACAGCTTCACTAGAGGTGTCTCTCCCATAAGACGAACGACATGTTGGGTGAACAAATTACAGTTGGGCAATTGACAAATAAAGAGAGCATGACAATGCACATACATATCATGATGAGTATAGTGAGATTTAATTGGGCATTACGACAAAGTACATAGACCGCCATCCAACCGCATCTATGCCTAAAAAGTCCACCTTCGAGTTATCATCCGAACCCCCTCCGGTATTAAGTTGCTAACAACGAGACAATTGCATTAAGTATTGCGCGTAATGTAACTAGTGACTACATCCTTGAACATAGCACTAATGTTTTATCCCTAGTGGCAACAGCACATCCATAACCTTAGAGGTTCTTGTCACCCCTCCAGATTCACGGAGACATGAACCCACTATCGAGCATAAATACTCCCTCTTGGAGTTACTAGCATCAACTTGGCCAGAGCATCTACTAATAACGGAGAGCATGCAAGATCATAAACAACACATAGATATAACTTTGATAATCAACATAACAAGTATTCTCTATTCATCGGATCCCAACAAACGCAACATATAGAATTACAGATAGACGATCTTGATCATGTTAGGCAGCTCACAAGATCCGACAATGATAGCACAATGGGGAGAAGACAACCATCTAGCTACTGCTATGGACCCATAGTCCAGGGGTAGACTACTCACACATCACACCGGAGGCGACCATGGCGGCGTAGAGTCCTCCGGGAGATGATTCCCCTCTCCGGCAGGGTGCCGGAGGCGATCTCCTGGATCCCCCGAGATAGGATCGGCGGTGGCGGCGTCTCTGGAAGGTTTTCCGTATCGTGGTTCTCGGTACTGGGGGTTTCGTCATGGAGGCTATTTGTAGGCGGAAGGGCAGGTCAAGAGGCGGCACGGGGGCCCCACACCACAGGGCCGCGCGGCCAAGGGGGGGGCCGCGCCGCCCTAGGGTGTGGCCCCCTCGTCGCCCCTCTTCGTCTCTCCTTCGGACTTCTGGAAGCTTCGTGGAAAAATAGGCCCCCGGGCTTTGATTTCGTCCAATTCCGAGAATATTTCCTTACTAGGATTTCTGAAACCAAAAACAATGACAAAGAATCGGCACTTCGGCATCTTGTTAATAGGTTAGTTCCAGAAAATGCACGAATATGACATAAAGTGTGCATAAAACATGTAGATAACATCAATAATGTGGCATGGAACATAAGAAATTATCGATACGTCGGAGACGTATCACTGTCCCTCCTCCCCTCCCTCCTACTTCTGATGCGCCCCCTTCGGCGCCATCTTCTCGTTCGTCTAGTCCACCTAGTACTCCTCGTTCTCCGGCTTCGGCTCCTTCCGATGATGTCCCTTCTTCCTCTTCTTCTGATGACTTGTCTTCTGCAGATGAGCTTCCCCCTTCACGGCCTGTTCGTCAGCGTCGTGCTCCAACTCGTTACTCTCCTAGTCAGTATGGTCTCTCTGTCGTTTCCGAGCCGACTTCTTATCGGGAAGCCGAGCGTTATCCTGAATGGCAGCTTGCCATGGCTGAGGAGATCGCTGCGCTTGAGCGCACTGGCACTTGGGATCTTGTTTCTCCCCCTTCTGGTGTTCGTCCCATCACGTGTAAGTGGGTCTATAAAATTAAGACTCGCTCTGATGGATCTCTTGAGCGCTATAAAGCGCGTCTTGTGGCTCGTGGTTTTCAGCAGGAGCACGGCCGTGACTATGATGAGACTTTTGCCCCTGTGGCTCATATGACTACTGTGCGTACCCTTGTTGTTGTTGCTTCTGTTCGCCGCTGGTCTGTCTCCCAGCTTGATGTTCAGAATGCTTTTCTTAATGGCGAGTTGAGTGAGGAGGTTTACATGCAGCCTCCTCCTGGGTATTCTGTTCCCGATGGGATGGTTTGTCATCTTCGACGTTCTCTCTATGGTCTCAAACAGGCCCCTCGTGCCTGGTTTGAGCGCTTCGCCTCTGTGGTGACTGCTGCTGGTTTCTCTCCTAGTCTTCATGATCCAGCACTTTTCGTTCACACTTCTCCTCGTGGACGAACTCATCTTCATCTCTATGTTTATGATATGATCAATAATGGTGATGATCCCGAGTATATTGCCTTCGTCAAGGCTCGTCTTCGGGATCGGTTTCTTATGACCGATCTTGGTCCTCTTCGCTATTTTCTTGGCATTGAGGTTTCATCCACTTCGATGGCTTTTCTATCTCTCAGGAAAAGTACATTCAGGATCTTCTTGCTCGTGCTGCCCTTGGGGATGAGCGCACGGTTGATACTCCTATGGAGCTTAATGTTAAGCTTCGTCCTACTGATGGTGATCCTCTTCCTGATCCCACCCGTTATCGCCATCTTGTTGGGAGTCTTGTTTATCTTGCTGTCACTCGTCCTGATATTTCTTATTCTGAGTCAGTTTGTCTCAGCTCCTACCACTGTTCACTATAGTCATCTCCTCCGTGTTCTTCGTTACCTTCGTGGCACGATCACTCGTCGCCTTTTCTTTCCCCGTTCCAGCTCTCTCCAGCTCCAGTGCTATTCGGATGCTACGTGGGCGAGTGATCCTACGGATCGTCGTTCACTTTCTGCTTACTGTGTGTTTCTTGGTGGTTCGCTTGTTGCTTGGAAGACGAAGAAACAGGTCGCAGTTTCTCGTTCGAGTGTTGAGGCTGAGTTGCGGGCTATGGCTTTGTTGATTGCTGAGGTGACTTGGTTACGGTGGTTGCTTGCAGATTTTGGGGTCTCTGTTACGACACACACTCCACTTTTGTCTGACAAGATCTTGGTGCTATCGCATTGCACGTGATCCGGTCAAGCATGAGCTGACCAAGCATATTGGTGTTGATGCTTTTTACACACGTGCTCAGGTACAGGATGATGTTGTTGCGGTTCATTATGTGCCTTCAGATTTGCAGTTTCTCGTTCGAGTGTTGAGGCTGAGTTGCGGGCTATGGCTTTGTTGATTGCTGAGGTGACTTGGTTACGGTGGTTGCTTGCAGATTTTGGGGTCTCTGTTACGACACACACTCCACTTTTGTCTGACAGTACTGGTGCTATCAGTATTACACGTGATCCGGTCAAGCATGAGCTGACCAAGCATATTGGTGTTGATGCTTTTTACACACGTGCTCAGGTACAGGATGATGTTGTTGCGGTTCATTATGTGCCTTCAGATTTGCAGTTGGCGGATTTCTTTACGAAGGCACAGACTCGAGCGCAGCATGATTTCTTACTCTCCAAACTCAGTGTTGTGGATCCACCATGAGTTTGAGGGGGGGTGTTAGATGTATATATCTGTATTTTGTAGTTTTCCCATATGTTAGGGGGCTTTCTGCATATGTGCACCTGTACATGTACTATATATTGTGGCCTTTGGCCCCCTGGTAATACAACAAGCATATTGCCCTAACACTCTTCATCGTCCGACGACGTCAACACCCAGAAACGACCCTCACCGCCATATACACATGCCATCTTTTATTTTTAGGTGTCTACCAGTGACTGGCTGAGTGCATCCTTCTACATGATGAATCGTGCAAAGAAAAGTTGTGTGTTAAACACACTCTAATCTGCTTCCAGCCTTTCACGGTTCTTGAGAAAAACAAAAACAGGCATGTGGGTCTCAAAAGTCAGATTTGATCAGAATGGAATATAAGCATGGGTCACCGTACCATACTTAACAGAGCTCTTATTTAGTCTTAAATTAAACTTAACAGAATTTTCGTGCTAAGGGCTAACCAGTATGTAAATTTGGCGATCAAAGGGACAAGGAAATGCTGGTGAAGCGCTTGAGCATACCAGCTCTAAGTACGAGTGATCTTTATTTCCCAACACGGTTTCCTCATAAGTTTCGGGAGCAATTCAAAGCTTGCCTCTGGAAGCAAAGTTTATCGTATTGGAGAACCCCTTCATATAACCTGGTGAGAATGGTGTTCATGACGGCTTCATGCATTTTCTTTGGTGTATTGTTCTGGCAGAAGGGCAACATCAACCACATGTATGTAAGCTGTCTCTTAATTCTGTATCTTAACCGATGCATACATGGGGAAAGCACATCATTGAAGTTGCTTGTTTTGTTTGAGGGTAGAAACGACCAGCAAAGTCTGTTCACCATATTGGGGTGCATGTATGGAATCACTCTGTTCACCGGCATCAACAGCTGCCAATCAGTGATGCCATTTGTTGCCATTGAGCGCTCCGTCGTGTACAGGGAGAGGTTTGCAGGGATGTACTCTCCTTGGGCCTACTCCTTCGCGCAGGTGAATTAATCACATGAAGGTTACTAGTTTCAGAATTCAGACAGATTATATTTACTGCTATGTGCAGAGACTGACTTATCTTTTCGCGAGATAGGTTGCCATGGAGATACCTTATGTGGTGGTACAGGCAATGCTGTTCATGTTAATAGCATACCCAATGATAGGATACGCATGGACAGCAGCAAAGTTCTTTTGGTTCATGTACACCATGGTATGCACGCTGCTCAGCTTCGTCTACCTTGGAATGGTGATGGTGTCGCTCACCCCCAACATCCAAGTCGCATCCATACTTACATCCATGTTCTACACCCTACAAAACCTCATGTCTGGCTTCATTGTGCCTGCGCCGGTAAGTCCAGCTATTTTAACTCTGGTATATATACCATTACCTTTATTAGGGGTCAAAAGAAAGGTGCTTATAAGAAATTCATAAACATATGGCAGCAAATACCGAGATGGTGGATATGGCTCTACCGCCTCTCCCCGATGTCGTGGACGCTCAATGTCTTCTTCATCACACAATTTGTGGAAGACAATGAGAGGACGGTGATCGTATTTGGAGAGACCAAATCCCTCGGAGTGTTCATGAGGGAATACTTTGGTTTTCGCCGTGACCTGCTGCCACTGGCAGCTGTGGTTCTGGCAGCATTCCCCATCCTCTTTGCTGTCCTCTTCGGTTACAACATCTCAAAGCTCAATTTCCAAAGGCGATAGACACTCAGATATTTAAGTAGTGAGTAGCAAATTACAGAATAGTAGATGTGTCGTACAGACGTGTATCTTTGTGTAGTAAAATTTGAAGCATTTTTTATTTATTGTATAAATATGATATTGATAAAAAAGACTGAATATAATTAGATTTATTATACGAAGTCATCAACTCATCATCATATACTACTATGCTATATAGGAACTCTAACGGAGACACCATGTTGATTTGCACCATTCGAATTATTTAGAAAATGAAACCATGTCTAGGAGGAACTAGACACTTTTTGATATAGTAGAAGCGGGACTTGGCGTGATAATTTCAAAATTCGTCCGGAATCGAACTCCGGCCGTTAGGGTGCGCCACTGCGACCGCAAGCACTGAGCGAAGCTCACGTCGTCAAAAGGAGACCAACTGTGGGAGGAACCACTATGGTATTTTTATTAAGAGAGTGGTGAGGCTCGAACTTGGGCTGCCCAGCACACCACCTCATGTGCTAGCTAGTAAGACCCCAAGCCTTTCTCACCATTTGAATTATTTAGATAGGTGGATATGTATTTAACATTCAGATTTAAAGAGAGACATGTATTTTTACTGATGCATACATTATTTTTATTGATTTATTCAACAAAAATCTAACAAAGATCATACATCATAGTAGAATCCACCACACAAGATCTACACATCCCAACAACAAGAGAAGATCATGTTAACACGCCTTCATTCCCTATTAAAAAAAAACTCACATCGACAGCACTGATACGGTCTAGTAGACTCTTAACGAGCACCTCATGCACACTCTAGAGAAGTTGTCACCTCTATCGAACCACTGAGCAATCTTTAGGGTCAATATCCGCATAAATTTCCTCGTTCATGTCGTCAACGCCACCATGATGACGGACAACACCTCCTCCCGGCGCGCGCCCATTCTCACATGGCCGCCACCAAAACTCGTCGTCATATATGGTAGATGCCACGCCGCTCCACCTTGGTCCCCGCGCGAGAAGCACGCAGAGACCACTGGCTGGCCCAACCACGAGTGAATAGCATAAAACTAACACATTGTCGCTCGAATTGACCAGATCATACCCTTTACATTTTTGGAACAAAAATCTACCACTCCACTGCACTAAATTTACAAATCACACAAATTATAAGTTGAGAATGAATTAGCAAAATTAATAGCGGGCCCCACCTACTGAGGTGGCATAAAAGGATACAATTTGTTGAGGTGGACATGGGCTCCACATGTCAGGAAAATTAAAAATCCTAAATATCTAAAAAAAGATCCACCATTCTTCCCCCACCTGCCGACCCACCCACCTCCATCGCACATGTCCTGCGCCGCCGCCAGCCATGACCCCACCGCAACCTGCCGCCTCCTCCTCCGCCAACTTCCGGTGGGCCTCCCCAAAATCCTGTGGCGGGCGCGCATCCCCGGGAACTCGTGGACACGCTCGCCACACGTGGAGCAGGGGCGGCAGTGACCGCATTCGAGCGGAGCAGGGCCGGCGTCCCAGAGGGCGACTCTTCCGTGGAGCATCGGCGGCGGTGCCCGCATGTGAGCGGAGCAGGGGCGACGACACCCGGCCCGCATTCGAGCAAAGCAGGGCCAACGTCCTGGAGGGTGGCGCTCGTGTGCGAGCCAAGCAACGGCGGCAGCGCCCACGTGTGGGGGGGCAGGGGATGCGTGCGGCTGGAAGAAAAGATTGGTCTTTTATTTATTATTTTTAGATTTTTAGAGTTTTTTGAATTGTGCTGACATGTGGGCCTCATGTCCACCTCAGCAGATGGCCTACTCTTTTGCCACCTAAGCGTTGGTAGGTGCAGCCCGTTGTTAGTTTCGCTGTTAATTTATTGGCAATTGACCATTTGTGTGAAGTCATAGATTTCCATTCCAAAAGCATGTGATTTGGTAAATTCGAATGTGTTAATTTTATTCTATTCACTCCCCAGCCACCAAAGCTATCCACACGTCCGTCCAACCGATGTATGTATCCAAAGATGATGCCCCCACGGGGTGACACACATAGGTTGCCATCATCCGATCCGGGAAGCCTCCACAACACCTCCAACAAGGACTACAACACACACGGGTGCTGCCGTCAATGGTGGTCTTCCCCGGATCCGAGGTTTCTCTCGAAAACTGCAGAGCGAGAGACGTCCCCACCGACGCCTCCAACGAGGAATACGACACACACGGGCGCCGCTGCTGATGATGGCATCCTCACCCACTTCATCAGTTGGTCTACCGTCTCCTCCTCACTGTGGACCGCCACACCCAAAGGCCAATCAATCCGCCGCCCGAAAGCAGCCGCGAGGTTGCACCACCACCGACCGGATCCCATTGTACCGATGAGGAGGGCAATCAACAATGAGGTAGGACACATCGCTGCGTTACCGGCGATGGAGACACACACACGCTAGAGCGAGGCTCCTTCTGAAGATATACCGCCACAGCCGCGCCTCAAAGCCACGACGGAGTGAAGCCCCACCGCCACCATTCTCCCCTGCACGGGCTTTGCCATGCTGGTATCCGACGGCGAGGAGAGGGGAGGAGGTAACCAATCCTACACCGCCTGGGGGAAGGGGTACATTGTGTCATATCTTTCAATTCTTTTAGGAAAACTTAGGTCCTCCAATTCTCCAGTAGTTTAAGGCAGATGAAATATACATGCGGGAGCTAGTTCTACCTTTATGTTGGTAAAAGTAATCTGGCATCAAACAACATTAGTACATTACTTTCAGTAAACTAAGTACATCTTACATGGTAGTTGGTACCAGATTGAAATTCTCAACTAAAATTTGGCAGATAGAAATGTATTGGTACTTTGTATTCTGAAGAACCAAGCATGAGCTCAGCAAAATAGTACTGTTAGTAAGAAGCGAAGTGGAGTCTTCACTGTGTATACGAACTTTTAGAGCATGTGCGTGCAATGTAATCCAAATCTTAATTATGCTTCCTCCGTTCACTATTATTATATTTTTTTAGATTTTTCATAAAATCCATGTATTTTGATGTGTTTTAGTGTGTAGATCTATTTAATTCGGTCCATATCTAGCTTTAATAAATAGAAGAAAATCCTAACTCTTTTAGAAATCACAAGTAATACCTTAATATCTAACAACAATTCAAAATAATACTTCAGCACCAAGTTGTAAAACCAAAAATCGATAGGGAAGGGTTCAACAAAACTCAATCTACTAAGCATGCATTATTTGAATATTTAAACATTGTCCTTACCGAACAATGATGTTTCTTTTCAGAGAGGTCCAGGTTCAGTCCAAAACTTTGAAATACACTATCTCAGAGTCTCCAGGCGAGTTCATCACTTGCTCATGCCTTTGATTATTTTATATCATTTTACTTGAAGCATTATACTTAACACTCCTGCACTGAAAATGAAATGTTATTTTTCTAACTATGAATATGACTATGTGGTTGGCAATGGAATCATGGTTTGAGATGATGGTGGACGTTCCATTGCAAGGGATGGTATATCATCTAGGACTAATAACCTATGCCGTCTAGTAATTCTAGCGCCGTATATTACGCGTTAACCATAAGATCTTTAATTGGACGGAGAAGTCAGTTGTACCTTTTTCCTCTCGCATATCAACGGATGCCTATTTGCCGTAGTTGTGGTGTACTGCTGGTCTCCACAGTAAGGTTGAGAGGCCATTAAGCTCTCCGGTCCAAGTTGGATGTCTTGTGCAATAGGGTCTACGAGGGGTTGTATCATGGCCGGGGATCAAGCACTCTAGATTAATAAGCGATCAAGGACCCTCTGAATACAAAAGGGTGGGTATGCATGCTCGTGGAAAAGAACAATGATTAGCTTAGATCTTATATTGGGCCTCACACCAATGAAGTGTAGACTGGATGGTACGCCTGGTTGACAACAAGGATAGCTTCTCTTATGAGAAAAGTAAAGCACAATGTATCAAATTTTGGCTTCTCACTCCCTGTTTCGGGAAAGAACTACGAACGTGGCAGGAAAGAAACTCCACAAAGTTCTGGTCAATCTGTGAAGATTGACGGGCATAGCTTTTAGAATAAAAACAACATTTTTAAGAAATATTTGTGAAACATGCATTGACCTGAGATTTCTTGATCAATGGTGAGAGCTAGTGCATCAAACACATTTTCTTTCGAACTTGATGAGTATCTCTGTACTCAAACTTTCCTTCTAAACCCTTGCTATACTGTGAGACTGAAGACGGAGGTTACCCCGAAGTTTCAGAAGAAAGCTATGAGGTCTTCTAGGAGGAGCCAGACCTTTCCGGAGGGGTTGAAGGCGTAAACTATGGGATAGTCTACGGAACTGAATAAGTAGGGGTTGATGAGTAGAGTCCTCACTAGTAGGAAAAGGCTCATCAGTGGCGCACGAAAAAATGATTCTGTGGCGCATGGGCGGTGCGCCACACAAACTTCGCCACAAAAATAAGGTTTATGTGGCGCACCGGACCATGCGCCACAGAATTAAGGTTTCTGTGGCGCACTGGCTGTGGTGCGCCACAGAAATAAGACGTTCTGTGGCGCATATGATCCAGATGCGCCACAAAAATAGGTGCGCCACTGAATTATATTTTGGTGCGCCACAGAACAACGTACAGGTATACTCGATTTTATGCTCCCTGGTGTATTATACATGTTTTATACAGGTTTTGTACACAGTATATAGGTTATATACAGATATAATATAGACAGATATAATATGGATACATATAACATAGCAACATTATACATCATCATCACATTACTTAGAGCCCGATCGAGTTATACATATAGCTCCATACAACTCACAATCCATGCAAATTAATTAAGTTCATCATCTCTAGATACAAATGAAGTGGCACCGGCCGCCGCCTACACTAGGATGAAATGGAGTACCGCCGTGACGATGGTGAGCAAGAGCGAGAGCACAAGGAAGGTCTTCATCTTCATCTTGCTCTTGTTCGACTGGTGCTTCCTCCACTTGGCAACCGCCTCGTGTCTAGTCGGGTACCCTTTGTAGCAGTTGCCGTTGAACTTGTGCACCTGTTTCTTGCACTCCTCCCACTCCTCGTACACTCCTGGAACCCGCCCCTCGAACACGACGTAGTACGTCATCTCTATGGACGCAAGTCATATTAGTATATAATGCAATGGAAAGAGTTAGCGGGTTCACATGCATACATATTCACAAGAATTAAAGCAAGGAAATAATAATAAACCTAAAACACATATAGCATCGGTATCACATAAGTAATCAAGTTCAACGATAACGACTAAAATAGTAATTGAAGTCCAACAACGATGACCACCGTTTCGAGCAAATTAAATAAGTTTAGTTTACAACACGGTACAAATTTTCCATTGATTCAAAGTAATGCTAGGCACACCGGCATCTCGTTCAACGAGACGTCTTCTTGAGCGGCTCCGGGATCGGCTTGTACAATCCCTTCGTCGTCCACGTCCTTCCATCACCCTGCCTATGTAGGCGTTCTTCGATATCCCTCTTAGACAGCCCTCTGAGTTGGTGTAAGAGCCCCGATGTGTTGGATACATCTTGTACGATAATTTCCGAGAGCGTTACTTAGATGCGATGGAAGTCTTCTCTAAGATCATCATCATTGATTTCCCCCGACATTTTAATGGGGTCTCGCTTACTAGGTGGCAGACACATCATCTCTGCATCCTCGACAAACCCTTTAAGGTGATGGAGGATATAGAATGCCTCCTTAATGCTGCCAGCTGGCTGCTTGATACAAGGGAAATCGATCACGTGCTTGAACCCGAGCTTTTTAGTGTCTGGCCTGATATATTGCCCATTCTTGTCGAAGGTGCCTCCATTTTTGGAGTATCCAAGGATAGCCTCATCGAGAACACCCCTTATTCTCTTGTAGTCTTTCTTCGTCGTCGTACTCGATGAGTCGAAATACAGGGCTAGTGACCACTTCGGGCAAAGGATGATGAGTGTGCAGTATTTGTCCCTGCTCAACACATGCAATTGAAATGGAATGTTGGAAATGATCAGCAATGGAAGAAATATATAAGAAAGCATAAGTTACGACGGTTGTGAGCGGATGTGTACTTACTCGGGAAAGGCATGCAGAAGAATGGTGTTGCTCTCTTTGTACATGAGCATGAAGCTCTGGAGGTACCGCACCGCCTTGGTCCGTGTCCTTGAGTGATCCTGGAGCTGGCTATCGCGCATGTAGTAGGGATCCGCTACCGCGATGTGGGGGGTCTCTCTCTGTTGATCTTCATCTGAAGATTGATCGTGTATAGGCGGACCAAGTTATAGTCGAGCCGTTTCGAGTGAAATAGATTGAAGACTGATGTCTACGCACGCTTCTATTCCTGTAGACAGTGTTGGGCCTCCAAGAGCAGAGGTTTGTAGAACAGCAGCAAGTTTCCCTTAAGTGAATCACATCAGGTTTATCGAACTCAGGGAGGTAGAGGTCAAAGATATCCCTCTCAAGCAACCCTGCAATTAAGATACAAGAAGTGTCTTGTGTCCCCAACACACCTAATACACTTGTCAGATGTATAGGTGCACTAGTTCGGGAAGAGATAGTGAAATACAAGTACTATGGATGATTATAAGTAGTAATTGCAATCTGAAATAAAAATGGCAGCAAGCGAACATGTAGCAGAACTTATTGGAAACGGTGTTTCAATGCTTAGAAACAAGGCCTAGGGATCATACTTTCACTAGTGGACACTCTCAACAATGATCACATAATTGAATAAATAAATGCTACTCTCAAACACTCTCTTGTTGGATAACAAACACCATTCATTGTGTAGGGCTGCAAAAGCACACCTCAAGCCGGAGTAAACAAGCTCCACAACGTCATAAAGGAATCACACACGATGCGCACACTGTCACCATCACACCGTGGAGAGTGACTCCGGAGTTCATATTAAAGTAACCTCTAGAGTGGATAATAGACAAGAGTAACATCTACATATTCAAGTATATTACAAAGCTCATGATCACATAAAGATCACACCATGGGAGAGAGAGATGAACCACATAGCTACCGGTAGAGCCCTCAGCCTCGGGGGAGAACTACTCCCTCCTCATCATGGGAGACATCAACGGTGATGAAGATGGCGATGGAGTCGATGGAGATGGCTCCGGGGGCAATTCCCCGTCCCAGCAGGGTGCCGACACAGAGACTTCTGTCCCCCCGAATTAGGGTTTTTGGTGGCGGTGGAGCTACGGAACTCTTCTGGAGAAATCGTCCATCTCCTTAGGGTTTTCAGGGCAGGAGCTTAATATAGGCAAAAGGGCGGCGTGAGGGCGTGCCCGAGGGGCCCACCCCATAGGGCGGCGCCGCCCCCTCCTGGCCGCGCCAGTGGATGGGGAGAAGGTCGTGGGGCTCCTCTGGCCTGGCCCTTCTGGCTCCGTGGGTCTTCTGGCGAAATAGAATTTCTGTAATTTTTCTGGATTTTTCCGAGCACTTTGGTTTTGGGCCTTTTCTGCAATAAACAGACATAATAAACAGAAACTGGCATCTTGTTAATAGGTTAGTCCAATAAATGCCATAATATGATATAAAGTGCATATAAAACATGTAGCTATTGGCATAAAACTAGCATGGAACATAAGAAATTATAGATACGTTGGAGACGTATCAAGCATCCCCAAGCTTAGTTCCTACTCGCCCTCGAGTAGGTAGACGATAAAAAGAATAATTCCTGAAGTGACATGCTACCAACATAATCTTGATCAATAGTATTGTAAAGCATATGAGATGAATGAAGTGACTCAAAGCAATGGTATATAGTTTGCTAACAAAAAGATAATGACTAAACAATTGAATCATATAGCAAAAACTTTTCATGAATAGTACTTTCAAGACAAGCATCAAAAAGTCTTGCATAAGAGTTAACTCATAAAGCAATAGATTCTTAATAAAATGTTTTGAAGCAACACAAAGGAAGATTTAAGTTTCAGCAATTTCTTTCAACTTTCAACAGGCATATCTCATGGATAATTGTCAACACAAAGTAATATGATGAGTGCAATAAGCAAGCACATAAGAAATGATGCACACAAAGTTGACACAAGTGTTTGCTTCTAAGATAGAAAGAAGTAGGTAAACTGACTCAACATAAAGTAAAAGAAAGGCCATTCGCAGAGGGAAGCAGGGATTAAATCATGTGCTATAGCTTTTCAAGTTTTGAAATCATATAGAGAGCATAAAAATAAAGTTTTGAGAGGTGTTTGTTGTTGTCAACGAATGGTAGTGGGCACTCTAACCCCCTTGTCAAACAGACTTTCAAAGAGCGGCTCCCATGAAGGACGTTATCTCTACCAGCAAGGTAGATCATCCCTCTTCTCTTTTGTTTACACATGTATTTTAGTTTTATTTATAGATGACACTCCTCCCAACCTTTTGCTTTCACAAGCCATGGCTAACCGAATCCTCGGGTGCCTTCCAAAATTTCACATACCATGGAGGAGTGTCTATTGCAAAATTAAGTTGCTTACTGATAAATCAGGGCAAAACATGTGAAGAGAATTATTAATGAAAGTTAATTAATTGGGGCTGGGCACCCCGTTGCCAGCTCTTTTTGCAAAATTATTGGATAAGCGGATGTATATGCCACTAGTCCATTGGTGAAAGTCTGCCTAACAAGATTGAAAGATAAAACACCACATACTTCCTCATGAGCTATAAAACATTGACACAAATAAGGAGTAATAAAGTTTTGAATTGTTTAAAGGTAGCACATGAAGTATTTACTTGGAATGGCAGAAAAATACCACATAGTAGGTAGTGATGGTGGACACAAATGGCATAGGTTTTGGCTCAAGGTTTTGGATGCACGAGAAGCATTCCCTCTCAGTACAAGGCTTTGGCTAGCAAGGTTGTTTGAAGCAAACACAAGTATAAACCGGTACAGCAAGACTTACATAAAAGCATATTGCAAGCATTATAAGACTCTACACTGTCTTCCTTGTTACTCAAACACTTTTACCAGAAAATATCTAGACCTTAGTGACAAGGTATTAACTTGTCAATGCCTATGGATTGTAGGATAGGGTTTAGTTGGAAGTAGAGGGCAAGTAGATCTCGAAGGTTTCAGCCGAAAAGTACTCGACGATTATGAAAACTAGGGTTTGTAAACAATGATTCGATGATCTCTGCGTCCCTCGACTCCCCCTTATATAGGAGGCGGAGCCGAGGGATTCGTGTAGTACAAGTTACATAGTCCGGGAAGGTTTCTAACTCATCCCGCAAGATTACAAATAACACTTCCTATTACAACTCTATCTTTCCTTAAATACATCTTGGGCTCCCGAATCTTCTTATTCTTCGGGTAGTGGGCCTTCAGTAAACCCCAGGTACTATCTTCGGCAGGCCCATTTGGGATGCCTATGTCAGTAGCCCCCGAGATTTTGCTTGAATCGTAGAGTCAAGGAAAATCTCCGCTGTTTATTTTTATTCGACAGCTTCGACTTTTCTGTATTTCATCATATAAAATTCTATATTGTACAGGGATAATAGTAGTTGGGGCTAGTTCATCTGACGGATCAGGTACTAGTTAACTGCCCTCGTGGCAATCCGCAAAACCTACTTCAAGATCACGTCCCTGGACATGACCTCGGGATACTGGTGTAAACTTCGACAGGCGCCGCTTAAGGTCTTACCATTCTGTCGAGTCCCAGTAAAATTTATCGGGTACCTAACGCGTCCGTTAGGATTTTTCTTCGTATCTGTTGATACGGATAAAAAAATGTGAGCGCAGTCTTCGGCGATGCCACGCCCAGCAGAACGGATCTGGGGTCTTACCTTCGCAAATTTGCGGCATTCAGAAATTGATCGCAACTTTGGCGTTCTGAGAATATATTGTCGAGTGCTTTTTTGGCTGTTGGAATGGCACATTTTATCGAGTCAAAGATGACTTATATTGCTCTCCCGATGGGAGTATATGTAGAGTTAGTTATAACTCGAAATATACTCTTTTGCTTTTCTATCTTTCATTTTTCTCTTTCTTTCTTTCTTTTCTAATTTCATCGGGCACGCGAACAGCGTTCCCGATGGGAGTAGCCCCCGAGGCTACAGCCAAGGACTTGTTCTTGGTTGTAGGCTCCACGCTTCATGCCGATATATTCTCCTTTTATCTCCCGAAGTTTTTTCAATTTCTCGGGTGCGCGAACAGCGCTCCCGATGGGAGTAGCCCCCGAGGCTATGAACAAATATTTGTATTTGATCATAGGCTCATGCCACTTCTATTTTGTCTTTCTAGATCTTTTTCTTTTTTCCAAAGTAGCCCCCGAGCATTTGATCAGAAACTTGTATTTGATCAAAGGATCAATCATTATTTTTCCGTGTCGCCTTTTATGAAGCTGTTGAGTCGAATTTTTCCCTCTGTCAAGATGACGTTGTTGCTGACGATAGCCACGATTGCCTGTCAAAAATTTGCGACAAGCCTTTTCTCGCCGCCATGCGGGCCCAATTAATCCACTATCTTGACACGTCGTGCAAGTGGGGGACACACGTCCTCCGCTTTTTCTGGCACGCGCACCGTAACTTCCGCGACGTTGAATTACTTTTTTACCCTTGATGCCACGTGGCTATCATCTTTTGCTCCGCCGAAGATCGAAGAGTAATCGAGAGAACAAATCTTCTCGTCAATCTTTCCCTTAACCATGGCTGTCTATTCTGGGCCTCCCCTGAACGAACCCAGCAAATTGTCAGGTTTCAAGATCGTGCTTGCCAAGTGCGCGAATTTCTCAATTTTTGCACGACAACATTAACCCTTGTTTACAAAACTCTGTTTCCTCGGAATGAAATTCCAAAGACTCTACCTGAATTGCTGGAGGTTTTCAGAGATGCTCCCCGCATTCATAATTTTGTGCGAGCTCAGTTGACTGCTGGAGCAAGGTTCGCCCTGATTATGATAAATATTTGCCATCCAAAATTAGACCTGACGAAGATTGTTGCTGATTGCCTGGCCAAGAAATCGCGGCGAAAAAATGATATTGACTCTATCAATGAGATGGTAACTCCTATGGCTGAGTCGATGATAGATGAACTCCTTCGGATGGACTCAGAATTCTTCATCAAGGGGTCCTATGCTGAGCATAAGACAACCAGAGGCTTGTCCATAGATAGTATTCTAGGTTTTGACTGATTTGTACTATATTGAACAACATTATGTCTGTATCTTTTTTGATTTCCGAAGAAATTTGTTGTATATTGTAAACTGCTCTGTATTGTTGGAGCCCCCGAGCCTTCTGGCTAGAGTTGTACTGTTTTTTCCATCTCGGAGATTTTTCCTCTTGTCATAATAAGATATCTCTGTTTTTTCACTGATGGGTTGAAAGCCCCCGAGTGTCGTGGTGTCACAGTTCTATATTTTTGTTGCGGGGTTTTTGGACCAAAGCAATAAGTTTTTTGGCGCGTACACTATATTTATAATTTTATTAGCTTCCGATATTTGGCGAGGTATTTAGTGTACCAAGGCGAAATATTTTGGTAAGTCTAATATGTCTATATTGTATGTATTTTGAAAACTTGAAGGCGCTGAGCCCCCGAGCGTGTCGAAGAATAAGAAATATATCTCCACTATCTTTATTATATTGCAGCACCGCGAGCCCGCCTCATTAAAAACCTTTCCGGCCCCACTCGGTGCCCCGAAAAGGAAAAGAGTGCGTCTGAAAACTCGCGGGCGTTTCAGTACATTGTATTTTTACAGAAGAGGACTATATTTCGACTCTAGGCGTAGAACCGCCTGAGCTGTGCTACGTTCCAGGGGTTTTTCTCGGGAGCCCCCGTCTTCTTGTCCTTGATCCTGTATGCGCCTCCGTTGATGACTTCTGTGACAACATAAGGCCCCAACCATGGTGATTCGAGCTTTTCAGTGCGTTCTTGATTGAGTCGCAAAACTAAGTCTCCAACTTGAAAAGATCTTGGTCTCAAACGTCGACTGTGGTAATTTTTCAGGTCCTGCTGATATTTGGTTACCCTTGATAATACTTCGTCTCGAGCCTCGTCGAGTGTGTCGACGTCGTCTTCCAATGCTTTCCTGGCAGTTCCTTCATTATACTCTGTGACTCTAGGGGAGTCGTGCTCTATTTCTATTGGCAGTACTGCCTCTGCTCCATGGACAAGGAAAAACGGGGTCTCCTGTGTCGCTGTATTCGGTGTTGTTCGGATGCTCCATAACACACTTGGTAGTTCTTCTGGCCAGGTATGTCGAGCTTTTTCCAGTGGTCCTAATAGGCGTTTCTTGATGCCATTGCAAATGATGCCATTGGCTTTCTCGATTTGACCATTGGTTTGAGGATGTGCAACTGACGCGAAGTGCAATTTGATGCCTACCTCTGCACAGTACGCCTTGAACTCCTTTGACGTAAAGTTGCTGCCATTGTCTGTGACGATGCTATTAGGTACTCCAAATCGAAAAACGATACCCTTCACGAATTTTATTGCTGATGCTGCATCTGGTGAATTTATCGGCTTTGCTTCTATCCACTTGGTGAATTTGTCGACAGCAACCAGCAAGTACTCATATCCTCCTGGCGAAGCTTTGTGCAATTTGCCCACCGTATCAAGTCCCCATTGGGCAAAAGGCCACGACAATGGTATTGGTGTTAATTCTGCTGCTGGAGAGTGAGGTTTTGCGGCAAACCTTTGACACGCGTCACAAGTTCTTACTATTTCCTTGGCGTCCTCGATTGCTGTCAACCAGTAAAATCCTGCCCGAAAAACCTTGGCTGCAATAGCTCGACTACTTGCGTGGTGGCCACATATTCCTTCGTGTACATCCTTTAGAATTATTCTTCCTTCTTCGGGTGTGACACACCTTTGCAAGGCGCCTGAAATACTTCGCTTGTACAATTCCCCTTTGATCACCGTGAAAGCTTTGGATCGTTGAATCACTCGCCTTGCTTCAACTGGATCATCGGGTATTTCTTTCCTGAGGATGTATGATATATATGCTTGCATCCAAGGAATTTGTACCATCATCACAAGCTCTTGGTCCTCTTCACCCCCCGTGGTTTCTTTGAGGGGTGTCGAAATTTTCTCTTCTTTTGCTTTTTTCTGCACCTTTTTTGGCTTCGTGGATCTCTCCGCTATTTCTTCCCAAAATACTCCTGGTGGGATTGGGAGGCACTGCGACCCGATGTTGGCGAGAACGTCGGCTTCATCATTGCTCAATCTACTGATGTGATTTACCTCGCATCCATCAAACAGCTTCTCGAGCTCATTGTACACCTCCTTGTATGCCATCATGCTATCATTAACTGCATCACATTGGTTCATAACTTGCTGAGCCACCAATTGTGAGTCGCCAAAGATTTTTAGTCGAGTTGCACCACAAGCTTTCGCCATCTTCATCCCGTGTATGAGGGCTTCATATTCTGCTTCATTGTTAGATGCGTTAGGGAACGTCATCCGAAGGACGTACTTCAACTTGTCGCCTTCAGGTGATATAAGTACTACTCCTGCGCCAGCTCCTTCTACTCTCTTGGACCCGTCGAAGTTCATGGTCCAGGTTCTCGACAAATCTGGGGGTCCCGTGTTTTGTAGCTCCATCCACTCTGCAATGAAATCTGGCAGAACTTGCGACTTGATTGCCTTTCTTTTTTCATACGTGATGTCCCGAGGGGAAAGTTCTATTCCCCAAAGGGAGACACGCCCTGTAGCTTCTGGGTTGTTCAGTATATTTGAGAGAGGTGCTTCATTGACTACTATTATCGGGTGTGCCAAAAAATAGTGGCGCAACTTCCTTGCCGTTGCAATTACTCCATATGCTAGTTTTTGGTACTGCGGGTACCGCTGTTTGGAAGGCGACAGAACTTCGCTGATGAAATATACTGGCCTTTGCACTCCATGGAGTTTTCCTTCTTCTTCTCTTTCGACAACTAGCACCGTGCTCACCACTTGGGGCGTGGCTGCAATATACAGCAGGAGAGATTCCTTTTCCTTCGGCGCCACCAAGATTGGTGGTGTCGAGATTGTGCGTTTCAAATCCTCGAAAGCTCTGTCGGCCTCTTCGTTCCACTGGAATTTATCTCCTTGCTTTATTAGAGCGTAAAATGGTAACGCTTTTTCTCCCAGCCTGGCGACGAATCTGCTCAGAGCTGCGACTCGCCCAGTTAGCTGTTGTATTTCTTTTAACTTTGTTGGCTTCCTCATTGTTACGATAGCTTGTATTTTGTCGGGATTTGCTTCAATCCCTCTTGCTGAAACTAGAAACCCCAGAAGTTCTCCTGCTGGAACGCCAAAAGAACACTTCGTTGGGTTCAGCTTGAGGCAGAATTTGTCAAGGTTGTCAAAGGTTTCCTTGAGATCCTCGATCAGCGTTGTCCCCTTTTTTGAAGTTATGACGACGTCGTCGATGTATACTTGCACGTTTTTCCCAATCTGTGTCGCCAAACACTTCTGCATCATCCTCTGATATGTTGCTCCCGCATTTTTTAGACCAAAGGGCATTGTTCTGTAGCAAAACACGCCGTAAGGTGTAATAAACGCGGTCTTTACTTCATCTTCTTCTTTCAATCTGATCTGGTTATAACCAGAATATGCGTCCAGGAAGGAAAGACGTTCACATCCAGCCGTGGAGTCGATAATTTGATCGATCCTCGGGAGGGGAAAGTGATCCTTTGGACAATGTTTATTGAGACACGTAAAGTCGACGCACATGCGAAGGACTTTAGTGTTTTTCTTTGGCACCAACACAGGATTTGCTACCCATGTGGCTTCTGTGAATATCTCTTTGATAAAACCAGCTTCTCGTAGTCGATCGATTTCTGACAGCATGGCTTTGCGGTTTGGTTCCGAAAAACGCCGCAAAGGTTGTTTGATTGGTCTCGCTAATGGATCCAAGTTTAGGTGGTGCTCGGCAAGTTCCCTGGGTACTCCTGGCATGTCAGCTGGACACCATGCGAAGATTTTCCAGTTCTCACGGAGGAACTCGACGAGCGCGCTTTCCTATGCGAGGTCCATGTCGTTTGCGATGGATGTCATCTTTTTCGGGTCTGTCGGGTGAATCTGCACCTCCTTAGAATTTTTCTCGGTGCTGAAGGTTGATTCTTTGTTTGGCCTTCCAACGTCTGGCAGCACGTCGTAGTCAGTCACACTCCTTGATGCCAGGTACTGAGCTTGCATCCCGAAAGTTTCTGATAGCCGGTGAAAATCCTTGTCGCACTTATCGGCTAAGGCAAAGCTTCCTTTGACTGTGATTGGTCCCTTTGGTCCAGGCAACCTCCACAATAGGTATGTATAGTGTGGCACCGCCATGAATCTAGCATATGCTGGTCGTCCCAACAGAGCGTGGTATTGTGACGGAAAATCCACGACTTCAAATTCCAGCCTCTCGATTCTATAATTCTCTCGGGTTCCAAACTGAACGTCGAGATTGATCTTCCCCAATGGATAACTTGGTTTCTCTGGTGTGATGCCGTGGAACCTTGTGTCTGTTGGCTTCAAGTTTGCTAGGGATATGTTCATCTTTCTCAATGTATCTGCATACATAAGGTTTAAGCTGCTGCCGCCGTCTATGAACACTCGAGAGACATCAAAACCCGCAATAACTGCTGGCAAAATAAGTGCTGATTGCCCTGGTCGAGGAACTTGCTGCGGATGATCTGCTATGGTGAAGCCGATATCTTGCCCTGACCAATTAAGATACTCAACTGTTGGTGGAGGCATTTTTTCTGCCATAAACACCTGTCGTGAGATTACTTTCTGAGCTCTATTAGATGGCCTTCCCTTCTGAATCATCGACACCGCTCCGTTGGAGTTAGGATCAACATAAGGTGGTGGTGGAGGTGCTGCCGCTATTCTGAGCTGATGTCGATTGTCGTCTGTAATCGCGGGAGGAGGTGGCAAGTGAATCTCGCTCCTGGGTTCTCGAGGATTTCTCTGTGCTGCCCGCGCGTTAGCGTGCTCTGCATACCTTAGCATTGCCTAAAAATTACGACAGTCTTTCTGCAGGTGCCCTGACTATCTTTTTCCGTTGCTGTCGAGGAAAAAGTGCATCTGACACGGCCCATTCATCATCTCTTCAGGAGACACGAAAGGCCTTGGGAACCTAGGCCCGCTGTTTTGCCTGTTGTTGCGAGAATCGTCCCTGTTATCGCCTCGCTGCTCATTGCTTCTCTGATAGTCATCTCTATTGTTTCCTCTTGTGTTTGCCCTAAAACCTGCCGAAATTTGTCCTGGAGCGTCATAGTTCAGGTACTGCCAAGGGAAACGTCGCCTCGGTTGATAATTTCGACCACGGTCCTCCTCTGGCGACCTGTGCCGTTTGTTGTGGACAGCATCTTCTCCATCTGCCCATCTGTTTGCTATCTCCATTAACGCGGATACTGTCTTTGGATTGGTCCTTCCCAAGTCCTCGACAAAATCTCCACGCCTGATTCCTGCGACAAACGCATCTATTGCTCTCTCGTCAGATATATTTTCTGCCGAGTTTTTGATGATGTTCCACCTTTGGATATATTTTCTCATTGGCTTATCTGGCTTTTGTCGACATGCTCTCAACTCCTCTAACGATGCAGGTTTTTTGCACGTGGATCTGAAGTTCTTGACGAACACATCCTCGAAGCTTTCCCAGCTGTCGATAGATCCTGGAGTAAGTTTCTTTATCCAAGATCGTGCGGCTCCACTCAAATGCACCTGGATGCTTTGCATAGCTGTTGCCCTGGTTCCTCCTGTGAGCTTCACTGTCTCGAGATAATCAACTAGCCAATCCTCTGGATCTTGAAGGCCGTCGAATTTCTTGAAGTTGTCGGGTAACTTGAATCCTGAAGGGACTCGAGTTTTTCGGACTCTCCTCATGAAACACGGCAAGCCACACATATCTTCGTCGTTAAGCTCTGGGGATTGCCGATGTTCCCTTCTGCTTTGCCGCGCTCTGTCGACCCTTGCCTGTGCTGCCGTGTCTCTTCCTCCACTTGGTCCTTCAGGTGCTGCCGCTGTTGCTGCTGCAGGTCGTGGACTATTTTGCCTTGCCGCTCCTTCGGGAGGCGTTGATACAAACGCTGTCCCCATAGCTCCAACTCCTGCTACCGCCATATTGTATAGTGTTTCCCTTGGATCGCCTGGAGGTGGTTTAGATGCAAGGATAAAAGCATGTGTCGCCATATACCCAGCCTCTGGTGTGTTAGGGATGATGTTTCCTCTTGTATCTATCGACATAAAGGACATGTCGAGGTTTTGGACCAAGTGCTCTCTTTCTGCTTCGGGTATATGTTGCAACCTTGATCTTGCTCTGTTCCGCGCCTCCCTGTGGCTATCACCCGAAGTTCTAGATTGTCGACTCAGATCTGCC
Source organism: Lolium perenne (assembly GCF_019359855.2). NCBI lineage: Eukaryota > Viridiplantae > Streptophyta > Magnoliopsida > Poales > Poaceae > Lolium > Lolium perenne. The sequence goes on from NW_027248984.1 coordinate 121,938, forward strand.
CTTCTCCTGCTAGATGCAGAAGCTGCCTCCTTTCTTCTGTTTAACTCAGCTGTCTGTTTTTCCAATTCTCTTGCAGCTCGTGCGAGCCTATATTGATATGCTTGCAATTCCTCTGGTGTGGCTGTGGTGGCCATTGGTTCTGAACCGTTCATAGCTCTCGCGGCTCTATCCCACGCTGCTTGCGAAAGTTGAACTCTGTCTCGCGGCTGTGGCCCAACGTATTTGTTGCCCAGACCTTGTCGCAGATTGGAGGGATCGACGTATGGATTTCCCAGATCGTCGAAAGCCTCAGATGTTTCCTCTTGATCTTCAATGGCATAAATCTGATGATATTTTGTATTCAGATCTATGTTGGGTTTGGTGACATCATCGTTGAGATTGATGAAGACCTTGCCCACTGTGATAGATTTATCGATGAAGTCGTAACTGTCGACATCGCTTGAGCCATCGCTTATATATGAGTCTGCAGATGACTCAAACGACATGTCGCTGAAGATCTTGGCGAGTTTCTCTCTTGCTCTGGTGCTGACGTAGCGTGTCGACGAAGTTTCTTCTTCTTCTGATTCGGTTGACGATGTATAGCTTGAAAAATCGGAATCGATCGCCAACGATCCCGACGAAATCGGAATTTCGACACGATACGATCCTTCCTTCTCGACGCGAAAGCGAAACCTTCCGAACGTCATCTCCATGGGCTCCGCCAGATACGCATATGCATCCAAACGGGAGGGTGGGTGAGGAACAAAATCGATAGGACCAGCAGCGATCTGTTTACCTCGATCCATTGCGTTGCTTGCGGTTGATGATGTCGAAGATCTTGAACGTGCCATCGAGATCGGATCCTTACGCCTCTAGTCCCCACAGACGGCGCCAATTGACAAGGTATTAACTTGTCAATGCCTATGGATTGTAGGCTAGGGTTTAGTTGGAAGTAGAGGGCAAGTAGATCTCGAAGGTTTCAGCCGAAAAGTACTCGACGATTATGAAAACTAGGGTTTGTAAACAATGATTCGATGATCTCTGCGTCCCTCGACTCCCCCTTATATAGGAGGCGGAGCCGAGGGATTCGTGTAGTACAAGTTACATAGTCTGGGAAGGTTTCTAACTCATCCCGCAAGATTACAAATAACACTTCCTATTACAACTCTATCTTTCCTTAAATACATCTTGGGCTCCCGAATCTTCTTATTCTTCGGGTAGTGGGCCTTCAGTAAACCCCAGCTACTATCTTCGGCAGGCCCATTTGGGATGCCTATGTCACTTAGAGAGACCAATCATGCAAACCAAATTTCAGCCAGCTCTACGGAATAGGCTTAAACTACAAGGTGCAAAAGCTTAAACATGATCTACTTGAGAGCTCAAAACAATTGCCAAGCATCAAATTATTCAAGACAATATACCAACTACCATATGAATCATTTTCTATTTCCAACCAAATAACAATCAATGTTGAGGCTTTCAGCTTTTGCCATAAACATAAACAATAAGTGCTGAGGCTTTCAGCTTTCGCCATGAATATTAAAGTAAAACGAAGAACACAAGTGTTCAAATGAAAAAGCGGAGCGTGTCTCTCTCCCACACAAGCATGCTAGGATCCGATTTATTCAGAGAAAAAAAATAACAAAATGAAAATAAAAGCACACAGACGCTCCAAGTAAAGTGCATAAGATGTGACGGAATTAAAATATAGTTTCACTAGAGGTGACCTGATAAATTGTTGATGAAGAAGGGGATGCCTTGGGCATACCAAAGCTTAGACGCTTGAATCTTCTTGAAATATGCAGGGATGAACCACGAGGGCATCCCCAAGCTTAGACTTTTCACTCTTCTTGATCATATTATATCATCCTCCTCTCTTGATCCTTGAAAACTTCCTTCACACCAAACTCAAAGCAATCTCATTAGAGGGTTAGTGCATAATCAAAAATTCACATGTTCAGCAAGGACACAATCATTCCCAACACTTCTGGACATTACCCAAGGTTACTGAAATTTAATGGAGCAAAGAAATCCACTCAAACACAGTAAAAGAGGCAATGTGAAATAAAAGGCAGAATCAGTCAAAAACAGAACAGTCCGTAAAGACGAATTTTTTCGAGGCACTTAACATGCTCAGATGGAAAAGCTCCTGTTGAATGAAAGTTGCGTACATATCTGAGGATTACTCATGAATTGTTTCAGGATTTTTAGATTTTTCTACAAATAGAAAAACTCAAAACCGTGACAGCTAAAAATCTGTTTCTGCGCAGAAATCCAAATCTAGTATCAACTTTCTATCAAAGACTTTACTTGGCACAACAATGCAAGAAAATAAAGATACAAAGGTATTGCTACAGTAGTAGGCAGTACCTTGACTCAAAAATAAAACAAAAATTGCAGAAATAAAACAATGGGTTGTCTCCCAAGAGCGCTTTTCTTTAAAGCCTTTTAGCTAGGCATGATAATTTTCATGATGCTCTTATAAAGATGAGAGTTGAATATAAGAGAGCATCAAAAAGCAAATACCAAACACATTTAAGTCTAACCCACTTTCTATGCAAACGAATCTTGTAAGAAAACAAATTATTGAAGCATGAAGCTACTATCATAGAAATAAAAAGCAAGTGCAACTTCAAAAATTTCAACAAAAAGAGAGGTGACTTAATATTATTGAGATATATAAAACCATGTCTCCTTCTCTCATAATAATTTTCAGTGGTATCATTGATAAACTCAACAATATAGCTATCGCATAAAGCATTTTTATCATGATCCACATGCATAAAAGTATCATTACTCTCCACACAAGCATAATCAATTTTATTAGTAATAGTGGGAGTAAAACTATCACATCCATCATTATAATCATCATAAATTGGAGGCATAGAATAATCATAATGAATTTTATCCTCAATAGTAGATGGACTGAAAATATCACAATCATCATTCGAATTACCACATATTGGAGACAAAGCATTATCAAGGCAAAATACTTCATCCGAAGCTGAGGAGCAAAAAAGATTATTTTTATATAAACTAGCTTCCCCAAGCTTGGGTTTTTCCATAGCATTAAAAAGAATGGTGTCCAAAAAATTTATAATAATAACATTACTACCACTATTATGCAGACAAACTTCCATAGGTTTTTTAATTTTCTCTTCAAAAGCATCATGTCCTAATTCAATATAAATTTCATAAAGATCTCTAATTTTTTTGTTGTTTTCCATTAAGCCTAACTAGTGAAATAAAACAAGAAACAAAAAGATATAATTGCAGAATCTAAAGGAAATAGCTTCGTGCACTCACACATCGGCAACAGTGCTAGGAAATAGCTTAGTAGTTGGAGGATGTGAATACCTTTTGCCTTACCTCCCCGGCAATGGCGCCAGAAAATAGCTTGATGTCTACGCACGCTTCTTTTCCTGTAGACAGTGTTGGGCCTCCAAGAGCAGAGGTTTGTAGAATAGCAACAAGTTTCCCTTAAGTGAATCACCCAAGGTTCATCAAACATAGGGAGGTAGAGGTCAAAGATATCCCTCTCAAGCAACCCTGCAATTAAGATATAAGAAGTCTCTTGTGTCCCCAACACACCTAATACACTTGTCAGATGTATAGGTGCACTAGTTCGGTGAAGAGATAGTGAAATACAAGTAATATGGATGATTATAAGTAGTAATTGCAATCTTAAATAAAAATGGCAGCAAGCGAACATGTAGCAGAACTTGTTGGAAACGGTGTTTCAATGCTTAGAAACAAGGCCTAGGGATCATACTTTCACTAGTGGACACTCTCAACAATGATCACATAATTGAATAAATAAGTGCTACTCTCAAACACTCTCTTGTTGGATAACAAACACAATTCATTATGTAGGGTTGCAAAAGCACACCTCAAGCCGGAGTAAACAAGCTCCACAATGTCATAAAGGAATCACACACGATGCGCACACTGTCACCATCACACCGTGGAGAGTGACTCCGGAGTTCATATTAAAGTAACCTCTTGAGTGCATAATAGACAAGAGTAACATCTACATATTCAAGTAGATTACAAAGCTCATGATCACATAAAGATCACACCATGGGAGAGAGAGATGAACCACATAGCTACCGGTAGAGCCCTCAGCCTCGGGGGAGAACTACTCCCTCCTCATCATGGGAGACAGCAACAGCGATGAAGATGGCGATGGAGTCGATGGAGATGGCTCCGGGGGCAATTCCCCGTCCCGGCAGGGTACCAAAACAGAGACTTATGTCCCCCGAATTAGGGTTTTTGGTGGCGGCGGAGCTACGGAACTCTTCTGGAGAAATCGTCCATCTCCTTAGGGTTTTCAGGGCAGGAGCTTAATATAGGCGAAAGGGCGAAGCGAGGGGGTGCCCGAGGGGCCCACCCCATAGGGCGGCGCCGCCCCCCTCCTGGCCGCGCCAGTGGATGGGGAGGAGTCCGTGGGCCTCCTCTGGCCTGGCCCTTCTGGCTCCGTGGGTCTTCTGGCGAAATTGAATTTCTGTAATGTTTCTGGATTTTTCCGAGCACTTTGGTTTTTGGGCGTTTTCTGCAATAAACAGACATAATAAACAGAAACTGGCAATGTGGCATCTTGTTAATAGGTTAGTCCAATAAATGCCATAATATGATATAAAGTGCATATAAAACATGTAGCTATTGGCACAAAACTAGCATGGAACATAAGAAATTGGGATTTCTATTTTCGTGCCCCCGGGTCCTTAGTTGTGCTCAGTTTTCCCCAGCTCCTTAGTTTTTCCTCAGTTTTACCCAAGCGTTTGTCTGAAACCATCACACGTGATGTAACGCCCGGTTGCCCGACGGTTGACCGTTATCTTCTGACTAGTGGGGCCACGTAGAGCCTGCAAAGACACGTTAGACCATCCATCTTTGTTTGACCGTAAGCATCGCTGTATCCCTGACCAAAACGCGAACGAGTGGGGCTTCGCTATATCAAATGACAAGTGGGGCCATGGCGCTGATACAAGGGGCAATACACGGGTAGGATTAGATTTTTAAACGGAGCTCTACAGCGATGGCACGGAGGAGGTGGCCTGCGGAGTGCCGAGATGAGATCGACGTCCACAAAGAACTGCATGAGGCGAGACCAGACGCATTAGATAGAGATGAACTAGACGCGTTTAACCATGCAAAGAAGAGAAGAAATGGTCAACGACATCGACGACTACCTCAAAACTTTGACTGACCGTGTCCGACACGAACGCGAGCAATGTAGAGAAAACTAGTGTCTCTCCTTTCTGGCGTGTATAGATGGGTGCTAGAAGAGTGTGGTGGCGAAGGGAAAGACCTCGCGGTGGTCTGTGGCGTCCAACATAGCGGGGCGGCATGGCCGTGCCCACATCGGCGTGGATGCATGTTCGGCATTGGCATCAGCATGTACGTTCGGCATTGGCCTCGGTGGTATCTCTGGTGTGTCAGTGATCGAATGAGGGGACGGGATTGAGGGTGCATCCCGACGGTGACCTAGCAGTGGCGTCGAGCATAGCCGTTCTGACCATGCCGATATCGGCATCGGCAAAGTTTGGAGGCTGTGGTGCTCGAATCAAGGAGGGATTTGTTTCTTGTACGCCAAAAGTGATTTGAAACAAGTTTCGTGTTGAAGGTTAGGTAACGAAAGTTTGTAAGTAAGCCCAAAATTATACTAGCGCCATGGTGAGGTTCTTTTTGATAGAGCTATACGGTTGGGCAAACTTTTTTGACACTTTTTAGATAGGGTTCCTTGTTGTTACACGTATGGCATCATGTATGGCAAATTTGGGATCATTTGGAGATGTTCGAAAAATCACTTTGCTTAAACGCATGCCGTTTCGTCTCACTGAAACCAGCTTTTCTAACAAGGTGATTTATTCTACCTCCTCTAAATGACCTCAAATTTCATACAGCTGATCTTCTATACATAGATAGATAGATTGTTTCGTTTTTATATTTTTTGAACTTTTTATTTCCCTTTATAATATCCAATTGATTTTCAGGTCAAAACCTCGAAAAACAGCATCATGTATGGCATCATTTTCGCCATAAATTTCAAATTTTGTGAAACTTTCCCTTTTAGATATTCCTTGTTGTTATAGATATGGCATAATGTATGCCAAATTTGGTTAGGTCTCACTGAAACCAGCTTTTGTAACAAGTTAGGTTTTTTCGGCCTTCTCAAAAGGGATTTTTTTCTACCTTCTCTAAATGACCTCAAAAATCATACGTACGATCTTCTATACAAAGATAGGTAGATTGTTTCGTTTTTACATTTTTTGAACTTTTATTTCCCTTTATAATACCCATTTGTTTTCAGATCAAAACCTCGAAAGTTAACATAACTAGATGGTGAACCCTTCCAAACTTCAAATACAGAGATAGATAGATTGGTTCATTTATCATTTTTACCGTGAATAGTAATGGCTACAAGAAATCGGTGATGGTCTATCATTTTTTGCGTGAAAAGTAATGGATACAACAAATCGGTGATGGTTTATCATTTTTTGCGTGAAAATTAATGGCTACAACAAATCGGTGATGGTTTATCATTTGGGATTTTCGTGAAAATTAATGGCTACAACAAATCGGTGACGGTTTATCATTTTTTGCGTGAAAATTTATGGCTACAACAAATCGGTGATGGTTTATCATTTTTTGCGTGAAAAGTAATGCCTAAAAGAGTTTATAATTTTTAGCGCGTGAAAATAACTACAGAAAACCGCCATTTAGCAAACTTAGAGAGTGGAAGGTAACCGCCGACAGAGAGAGAGAGGGGTTATCCTGCCCGTTAGATCATACGATCAACGGTCGGCGGGCACGATCCGCGTGACATGGGCTAGACCAATCAGGGCAATGTTGCACGTGTGAGAGAATTTGTGGAGGGAGAGGGCAAAACTGAGTAGTATCAAGAAACCAAGGGCACCTATGTAATAAACAGACTAAGGGATTCAAATATGAGATTTAAAAAATGAAAAATGCGTGTTTTGTAGAATAAAACCCATCTTGGCCTATCTCAAACTATTTGCAATACAAATATACATGAGTGTGAGAATTGTGGCCTCATTTAGACAAAGTATGTTTTGGGGAAAGCTGTTTTGGGAAGGGCTTATTGTGGAAAACCATGCACCTTCATAGCTACTAGGTGATTTGAGAAGGCCTTTGAGAAGTGGCAATTTGTGGTAAAACTTGATTTATCTATGACTTATCTATGTTTTGAGAACTGGAAATTTGTGGTAAAGACTCCATGAGTATGTGCCACTATTTTTCGGAATTTTTTGCACATTAAATGACTCATTTAACTAGTTAATCCCATTTGTTGACTGTCTGTTGACCAGCTACTTGAGGGTAAAACTGAGCATATTGCACTAGCCAGTACTAGCACTCAAGGGGAAAATTGAGCACACAAAAAATGCTAGTATAATGCTCGAGGTTATAACTGAGTATATCTAAATTTTCAGGGTTAGACTCGAGGACGCGTGTTGCGGTGCAGAAATGAAAGACGTGCAATATTTGACGCGTAGACGCCGGTCGCGGTGCAGAAGTCGAGGACGCGTGGCGCATTGCAGAAGTCCAAGACGTGCAGACGTGCAGCGGTGGACGCGTAGGACGCGGGTCGCATTAACCACCACTTGCCTTTATAGACGCCTCCTCCCACTATCTCTGTCACTCTCACTCGCCTACGCAACGCCGCCTCTCTCACGTCCCATCATCTTCTCCAAAGCAAAAAACCCTCTCCCTCTCCCTCTCCTCTGCCGGCGAGATGGACAAGGAGAATGCCAATCCCATCGTCCACGGCGCCGTCGGCTCCAAGCGCGACGCCTCCCTCTTCGACGCCGTCCCCTCAACGGACGTCGCCGCCGTCCCCTCAACGGACGTCGCCGCCGCCTCCGCCGGTGCATCGGAGGCTGCTGCCGCCGGTCGCGGTCAGATCCCACCGGGATGGGACCCCTACGAGCCGGTGCCGTACGTCCCGCCCCCGAACCGCTACGACACCTCCATAGAGGACCCATGGAACGAGGTAACTACGGTTTGCTTCCTTTTTTGTTCCCCATTCCTTTTTGAACCCTATTTGTGCTGGTGTAGATGGATCTGTGGATGGATGAGTATTGGGCTAATATTTGCGCCGATTTTATTCCATTTTGCTTTGATCCCTCCTTGATTTCGTTCAAGATTTGGGTTTCGGCCGTTCGGTTAATTTATGCAAGTAATAATGGGATCTCAATCAGTTAATTTATGCAAGTAATCATAGGATCTCAATCAGTTATTTTATGCACGAATCAAAAGATATCAACCGTTTAATTTTGCAAATAATCTGGAATGTGTTCAAGTTCAGATCTGGAATCTGTTTCTTTGCCTATGATGAATCGGTGGGCACAGATTTTTACAGGGAGGGTTCAGCGAACCATTTTTGTGTACAAATCTATTGTGCATGAGCTTTGGTTCGCTTACACCGTCCCTGTAGACATATAATCGTGTCCACTCTAACTGAGGCTGCCTCTGTTTTTCCTAACTTTGTTATCATGCACGTTTGCAACTCATTCACTAATAAATTCCCGTTTGATATGGATCAGCTGGCGGGCAGCGTCGTCGGCGGCGACGCCGAGCACCATGACGTCAAGACTCGCCGAGTCTTTGCGGAGGCTGCAGGTCGGCCGATATGTCTCCTACCTCGACGTCGCCAAGGGTGTCTACAGGTGCCCCTTCTGCACTAGGAGGCTCGGCGGCACTGACTTCAACTGCGTCCTCACGCATGCCGAGAACATCGGCCACACCAACCCCAAGGTCGGCGCGTCGGTGAACCCCAACTCCTTCCGCGCCAAGCACTTGGCGCTCGGCATGCACCTCCGCAGCATCCAGCGGGTGGAGATCTCCGGCGGGCGCATGCCTCCGCTCAAGCCCAAGGCTCCCAAGGGGAGCAACAAGTGGAGGCAGAGGCAGATGGGGTAGGCGGAGTCCTGGACGTGTGCTGCTGCTGCCTCCTCCATTTTGTTGTTGGGATCCCTTTGTTGTTAGCTAGGGATCCCTCGTTGTTATGTTGTTAGTATGATGGTGCTGTACTGCTGTGAAGAACCTCGAACCCTACTATGTTTGGCTGCTGAATGCAGCTTATTATCTATATTATCTATCCCTATTCTACTATATGACCTTGTGAATTTATCGTACATTCCCTGTAGATTTGCTTCTATATTTAACTACATACATATGGACCAGATGGAGTACTAGATTGGGCTCCCTACTAGATTTGCTGCCATATTGGGAAAACAACCAGGGCCAAAAGGCACAAATAATAATTGAAGAAAGACAGAAATGCAAGCTTCTCTAGATTTGATACTAATTATGTGAAAAAAGGCAGAGAGAAGGAGGCAGAAAAGGTACTCTTAAAAGGGAAATGCCAATGGCCGAGAGAGACAAAACCCAGCTCCTGCTCACGTGCAACCAAACGCTATCTCGTCCTGTCCCACGCGGTCCCTTTCTACCAGCCCCACGCGACGCGGGCCCACACGACGCGGCCCCACACGTCAGAACGGAGCGGTCAACTTAACGGGAATCCTGCCGTCTGAGCTGCCTTCTGCGGGTTTCAAACAAGGACTTGGGGAAAAGTGAGGAAAAACTAAGGGGCTGGGGAAAACTGAGCACAACTAAGGAACCGAGGGCACGAAAATAGAAATCCCTAAGAAATTATATATACGTTGGAGACGTATCAAAGACGTCCTCGAACGCTATGAAGAAGATATCCGCGGGGTCTTCATGGATGAAGTTCGGGTCGGACGGCACCTTGACCGAGAACACCTGGTAATTTGGATGTTTTTCTTTAAGAAGGATGCACTCTAGATAATTAATAGAGTGCTGCAAAGGGAGCATTGGTCCACTTGCGAGGTGTTCCATGTCCGAAGGCAGTATCGCTTTACCAGCTTCATGACACCGGGGCAAGCCATCCGGTGTAGGTGGTACCATGTCATCGGCCCGGATCCTCTTAGGAGCAGGCTGGCTCGAAGATGCGCCCTTCTTGGTCGCTCTCTTCCTTGCCTTCTTCACCTGACCTGCTGGGAGTGCTGGTGGTGCTGATGGTGGTGCTTCGGACGCTGCTGGGGTCGGTGCTGGTGGTGCTTCTGAGGTTGCTTGGGTTGCTGCTGGGGTTGATTTGGGTGGCTCCCCGATGATCGTCTTACGCAGCGTGTTAGGGCTGAAAACGGTAGCAGGCTTGACTTGAGCTGGATTGCCAGCCTCTGGAGGAGTGTTTTGAGAAAAACCCGTGAAGACCAGGCGCTGCTTCGTGACTGTAGTGGGACGACCAAGTTGATCGCCGTGAGTGCGGAAGGCTTGTTCATCCATATGAGGCATGTACATATCTTGGCTGTAGGCGCCAGTGTTGATGTAGGCATTGACAAGGGATTAACTTGTCAATGCCTACGAGTTGTAGACTAGGGTTTAGTTGGAAGTAGAGGGCAAGTAGATCTCGAAGGTTTCAGCCGAAAAGTACTCGACGATTATGAAAACTAGGGTTTGAGAGACAATGATTCGATGCTTTCTTTGTCCCTCGACTCCCCCTTATATAGGAGGTGGACCCGAGGGATTCGTATTGTACAAGTTACAGAGTCCGGGAAGGTTTCCAACTCATCCCGCAAGATTACAAACATCATCTCCTAATACAATTCTAACTTTCCTTAATATCAACTTGGGCTTCCGAATCTTCTTATTCTTCGGGTCGTGGGCCTTCAGTAAACCCCGGGTACTATCTTCGGCAGGCCCATTGGGGATGCCTATGTCAGTAGCCCCCGAGATTTTGCTTGAATCGTAGAGTCAAGGAAAATCTCCACTGTTTATTTTTACTCGACAGCTTTAAACTTCTTTATATTTCTTCATAGGAATTTCTATATTGTACAGGGATAATGGTAGTTGGGGCTAGTTCATCTGACGGATCAGGTACTAGTTAACTGCTCTAGTGGCAATCCGCAAAAACCTACTTCAAAATCACGTCCCTGGACATGATCTCGGGATACTGGTGTAAACTTCGACAGGTTCCGCTTAAGGTCTTACCATTCTGTCGAGTCCCAGTCATATTTATCGGGTACCTAACGCGTCCGTTAGGATTTTTCTTTGTATCTGTTGATACGGATAAAAGTAGCAAACCGACGTCAGAGACGGCGCCACGCCACACAGAACAGATCTGGGGTCTTACCTTCGCAAAGTTTTGCGGCATTCAGAAATTGTTCGCAACTTTGGCGTTCTGAGAATATATTGTCGAGTGCTTATTCGGCTGTTGGAATGGCACATTTTATTGAGTCAACGGATGACTTATATTGTTCTCCCGATGGGAGTATATGTAGAGTTATTTATAACTCGAAATATACTTTCTTGTTCTTCTATCTTTCTTCTTCTCCTCCTTTTTTTTATAATTTCACCGGGCACGCGAACAGCGTTCCCGATGGGAGTAGCCCCGAGGCTACAGCCAAGGACTTGTGCTTGGGTGTAGGCTCCACGCCTTATGCCGCTATATTTTCTTTCTCTCCCGAAATTCTCAAATCTCTCGGGTGCTTGAACAGCGCTCCCGATGGGAGTAGCCCCCGAGGCTATGAGCAAATATTTGTATTTGATCATAGGATCACACCATTTCTATTTTGTCTTTCTGGAATTTTTCATTTTTCCAAAGTAGCCCCCGAGCATTTAATCAAAAACTTGTATTTGATCAAAGGCTCTCCAATATTATCTGTTGTCGCCTTTTTATGAAGCTGTTAAGTCGAATTTTTCTCCTGCTAAAGTGACGTCAATGCTGATGATAGCCACGACTGCAGTTCCTGAAATCGCGAGAAGTTCTCTCTCGCTGCCTTGCGGGCCCAAATTACGCATCATGTTGACACGTCGTGCAAGTGGGGGACACACGTCCTCCGCTTTTCCTGGCGCACGCACTGTAACTCCTCCAGGGTGAAATTAGTTTTTTACCCCTGTTCCACGTGGTCATCATCTGCCGCACACTTTTTCCATCCAACGGTACGCCGCTTTGCCACACCTCTATATAAGATCCCCTTCTTCTTCCTCGAGCACCTTCGCTCGCGCCGCTCTCCTGCTCTCCTCTGCAAAAATCTCCTCTTGCGCCCCATAGTTCCCTGAGCTCCACTTCCTTCGAGCTGTACTCCTGCGCCATTGTTGATGCCACCGCGTAGACTGACAAGACACAGCACGCCGGAATCAACGATGGCTTCCGTGGATCTGGGAAGCGCTGAGTGGGAGAGATCCAAAATCTCCACCCAAGACATCAACCTTCTGAAGAAACTGGGGATCAGCAAGAAGCCCAAGGCGCTGTGCTTCCCCAGCGAAGAGAGCTACCCAACCCCTCCAATGGAGTATCGGTTTAGTTTTGTCGACCATCTCATCCGCGGCCTTTCTGCCCCCATTCACCCTTTCCTTGGGGGATTGCTTTTTGTTTATGGTCTGCAACTTCATCACCTCACACCCAATTCTATCCTCCACATTTCCATTTTCATCACCCTCTGCGAGTCCTTCCTTGGCGTCCAGCCTAACTGGGCGCTGTGGAAGCGCATTTTCTTTTGTCGCCGCAATGGCTCTCCCAATGTCGCCTATAACATAGGCGGCGTTGTTATCTGCGTTCGCCCCGATGTCGAGTATTTCGATGTAAAATTCCCTGACTCAGTTCAAGGGTGGCACAAGAAGTGGCTGTACATCCGTGAGGAGAACCATGGATGTGCTGAAGATAACATCCCTCCTTTTGACGGTGCCAAGAAAATCTATCGCCACCGCTCCTGGGATGCAGAGGCTACCGAGGAAGAAAAGACGACGACGGAGGCATTGATGACCCGCATCCACGAGCTGCAAAACACTCGCGGCAAAGAGCTGTCGGGTATCCAAATCACGGCGTATTTCCTTAGAATCAGAGTGCAACCTCTACAGGCTCGCAAAAATCCTCTCTGGAAGTATGCTGGCGACAGTGATACAGATCGGTTGTCGGTGGATTTATCGGTCAAGGACTTAGAAAAACTTGTCCGAAAAATCTCCTCCTTAACTTCGAAAGATCCTATCCCTTCGTCTTGTCGCGTAAAGCCATACAGCGCCACCAATGCGCTTCCCAAGGTAACCTTTGTCGACTGAGTCATTTTTATTTTGCCATTCTTTACATAACTCTTTTATTGACACCTCTCCTTGTTTTTGTATAGAACCATCCAAATCTTGTTTCGCTTCCTCCCCTTCCTGAAGGTGGAGAAGTCGAAGAACGAGTTGTTGTCACGGATGACAACCAAGATGCCCCTTCTTTTGATAATGAACCCGCAGGTTCTCGAAAATCTGCGGGATCTTCTGAAAAGGAGGCTGCCTCTGAGGCTACTACATCGGCACAGTCTCCTCCTCCTGCTGTTTTCCCAAGAACAAAAGGAAAAGGGCTGATGTCGAAGATTCTGGCACCTCCAAAGCCGAAGAAGCTGCTCCTTCATGTCGGAAGGCAGCTTTTGATCCATACCTTGAATTCCTCGTCAGCTCGTAAGTCATCTTTTGTTTCTCCTTGTTTTGCTACTCGAAGATTTTTGTCTATCTTGTTTTTTATGCTGCCACCATTTAATCGTAGTGGTGACGAGGAAGAAATGCCAACTTTTCATGCGACTGCTCGAACGAGTACGTCGCATACTCTAGTTGTTTCTGAGGTGCAAGTTGAAGGAGAAGAATCTTCGCCTCCTCAACAAAACACTGATGCTCCTACTCCTCCTGCAAGCCCCCTTGTCCCTTCACCAAAAAGGGGAAGGGTTGAAACAATCACGGAGCCTACCCTACAATTGGGTAGCTCCTCAACTCCTCTTTTGGATGATGTAAGTCTTTAAGTTCTTTCTGCTGTCTATGTTTTCTCTGTTTGCTTCTTTGTGCTTATCGCATTTTTTCACATACCGACGCTTTCTTTCTCTATCTTGCTTTGATAGCCTGTGATTAAGGAATTCACCTGCTTCGGTGCCCAATTCGTTGGGTACCGCGAGTATGCCAGCAAGGCCGAAGGTTCTGACTCCCTGCTTTCATTTGCTCATGCTTTATTGCTCCTTTGTCGTCGTGTTTTTGACTTACTTTTGACTATTTTGGCAGAAAAACTTGCGGAGGCCAACAAACTTGCCGACACGCTTGCTCAGAAATTAGAGCAAATTGAGGCGGCTCGCAAGAAGGCCGAATCTGATGCTAGCAAAGCTAGGGCAGAAGCTGACAAGGCCAAGGCAGAAGCTGCTGGTGTCGAAGGTCTTCAGAAGAGGCTTCATGACGCCGAAACTGCCTTGAGCGAGCATAAAACCGCACAAGCTTCTCGTGAAGAGGCGATCCTCAAGCGCTTGGACTCGCAAAATCGGTGCTTTGTCAATAAGTACCCGATCTATTTTGCCTTCCTTGGACTTGCTTTTGTTTACTTGTTTGTTGACCAACATATTTTTTCCTCGACAGGAAAAACAAACCAAGAATTTGAACTTGAAGATCCTGACAACGATCCCCTCCTCGACGCACTCTCTGTCCTTGAGTTTCATGGAACAGAAACCCGTGAAGGCATTGTGCAGGCCCAGGAAGGATTGTCGCGGCTCTACCCTTACGTCTTCCCGAAGAAGAAGGAACCCGCGACTTTCCTTGCTCTTGCCAAGGACTTTAATCCGCCAGAAGATCTTGGATTGAAGCTGCACCAAGAAAATATGAAGATTGCCGTTGAGAGCACTGTCGCCCTGGTTGCAGACAGCCAGCAAAACATTGACTGGACCAAAGTTGGCGACACACAGGAGATGGAGACCACAAAGTGGCGATCGCTGATCAAGGTTGCGAAGCCCAATACAAAGAAGATCCTTGCTTATCTTGGATTCAAGCCAACTTCAACTCCTAGCTCGTCCAAGCCGGAGGTCTAGTTGAATGCCCTGTCTTTTTATTTCTTTATTTTTACTGTTTCTTTTGATGTTGTCGCCACAGTAGCTTTGGCGACAATTGTCGTAGTAATCCTTTTGAAAAACTCCTTCTGTAATATCCGTGTAAATTTCATGAAGATCAATGGAATTCTATCTTGCGCGATCATTGATATTGAAATTTTCTTTTCCAGTTGATATTTGATAACTACTCTGCAAATCCTCATCCTGCCGATACTTCTCCTGCTTCCTCCTTCTCGAAGAAAACACTCGTCGATGATAACCTTATCGAAGGTTCTTCGAGTAAACACTTCTCGCAAGATTTGCAAAAACTTCGCCAACAACTTCAATCCATGAAAAAACAAATGCTTGTACTAATGGAACAGTCTCGAAGATCTTTAGAGAGAGAAAAGATTGCTCTTCAATAGGCTCAAGATGCTATGGCTGCAAAGGATACCGCGGTTGCTGAGGCTACCGAAGCTTCTTCTCGAGAAAATTATATGCTTCAACTAATGAATGACGCCAGCCTGGACATGACAGGTATGCTTCCTGTACATAACCATGCTTGATGTTGTTTCTGCTATTTTCCCTTCCTTAACAATTTCTCCGCTGGAACAGGCTCATTTTTGGATACTGCTGCCGAAGATCAACGCGTTGAAGCTCCAGCCAATGTTCTGCTCAGACTTGCTGCACAACATGGTTCTAACTTTTGGGTTACCCCTGAGCGTACCCGCCAAATTGTCAGATTACAAGATCGCGAGGCTCAGGTCCGTGATTTCCTCGAATTCTGTACAAGGACCTTGTTTTTAGTTTATGGGACCATGTTCCCACGCAACAAGATGCCAGAAACTCTTCCTGCTTTGATGGAGAAATTTCGAGATGCCCCTCGAATCCATGGCTTTGTGCGAGCTCAACTCTCTGCTGGCGCGAGATTTTCTATGATGATGATAAAGATTTTCTATCCAAAATTGCCCATGAATCAAATTGTTTCCAAGTGCCTGGCCAAGATGTCAAAAAAGAAGAGAGACATGGGCAAAATTGACGATATTGTGACTCCTGTAGCAGAAGATATGATGGATGAATTTCTTCGGATGGATGCTGAGTTCTTTGTGAAGGGTAGCTATGTTGAGCATAGTACTCGTGCTACAAATGAACGAATAACCATAGATCATGTGCTAGGCATCCACTGAGGGTTTTTCTTTTATCTTGCTGTATTTTCTCCATTGGTGCATCTTGTATGTTCGTGAGCATAATCTATATTGTAAAGCTGCCAACTATGTATATGTATTTTTTTCTTATTTTTGATCGTCAAGCCCCCGAGTGTCTTGGTGGCGACGTTCTATATTTTTGTTGCGATGTTTTCAGACCAAAGCAATAGAATTTTAATGAGTATACTATATTTATGGGTGTTAGCCCCTGATTTTTTATTTGGCGAGGTATTTTGTACCAAGGGGAAATATTTTTTTGTAAGTCGAGTTCATCTATATTGTGTATATTTTGTAACCTTGAAGGCATTTAGCCCCCGAGCATGTCGAAGAACAAGAAGTATATCTCCACTATTTTTATTATATTGCAGCACCGCGAGCCCGCCTCATTAAAAACCTTTCCAGTCCCACTCGGTGCCCTGAAAAGGAAAAGAGTGCGTCTGAAAACTCGCGGGCATTTCAGTACATTGTATTTTTACAAAGGAGGACTATATTTCGACTCTAATCGTACAGCCGCCTGAGCTGCACCACGTTCCAGGGGTTTTTCTCGGGAACCCCCGTCTTCTTGTCCTTGATTCTGTATGCTCCTCCTTCGATTACTTCTGTGACGACGTAAGGACCCAGCCATGGTGACTCTAGCTTTTCGGTACTTTGCTGATTGAGCCGTAAGACCAAATCTCCGACCTGGAAAGATCTTGGCCGCAATCATCGACTGTGGTAGTTTTTCAGGTCCTGCTGGTACTTGGTGACTCGTGATAGTACTTCATCTCGAGCTTCATCGAGTGCATCTACATCGTCCTCCAGAGCTTTTCTTGAAGTTTCCTCGTCATACTCTGTCACTCTTGGGGAGTCATGCTCTATTTCAATTGGTAGTACTGCCTCTGCTCCGTGGACGAGAAAAAACGGAGTTTCTTGTGTCGCCGTATTTGGTGTTGTTCGGATGCTCCACAAAACACTTGGCAATTCTTCTGGCCAGGTATGTCGAGCCTTTTCAAGCGGTCCTAGCAGGCGCTTTTTAATACCATTGCAGATGATACCATTGGCTTTCTCGACTTGGCCATTGGTTTGCGGGTGTCCAACTGACGCGAAGTGCAATTTGATGCCTACTTCTGCGCAGTATGCCTTGAACTCCTTAGACGTAAAGTTACTACCGTTGTCTGTGACGATGCTATGACGTACTCCAAACCGAAAAATGATGCCCTTCACGAATTTTATTGTTGACGCTGCATCTGGTGAGTTTATCGGCTTCGCTTCTATCCACTTGGTGAATTTGTCGACAGCGACCAACATGTACTCATATCCTCCTGGCGATGCCTTGTGCAATTTTCCCACCATATCGAGTCCCCATTGGGCAAAGGGCCAAGACAATGGTATTGGCATCAGCTCTGCTGGTGGAGAGTGAGGTTTTGCGGCGAGTCTTTGGCACGCGTCGCAGGTTCGTACTATCTCTTTTGCATCCTCGATTGCTGTCAACCAGTAAAATCCTGCCCGAAAAACTTTGGCAGCAATAGCTCGACTGCTCATGTGGTGACCACATATTCCCTCGTTCACGTCCTTTAGGATTATCCTTCCTTCTTCAGGTGTAACGCACCTCTGCAGAACGCCCGAAATACTTCGTTTGTATAACTCCCCTTTGACCACTGTAAAGGCTTTGGATTGTCGAATAACTCGCTTTGCTTCGACTGGATCGTCGGGTATTTCTTTCCTTAGGATATACGATATGTACGTTTGCATCCATGTAACTTCTACCATCATCACCAGCTCCTGGTCCTCTTCTTCATCTGGGGCTTCTTTGAGGGGCACCGAGGTTTTCTCCTCCTTCGTTTTCTTCTGCGCCTTCTTTGGCTTTGTGGATCTCTCAGCTATTTCTTCCCAAAACACACCTGGCGGGATTGGAAGGCACTGCGACCCGATGTTTGCGAGAACGTTTGCTTCATCATTGCTCAGCCTACTTATGTGATTTACTTCGCATCCATCGAACAGCTTCTCAAGCTCGTTGTACACCTCCTTATATGCGATCATGCTGTCATTGACTGCATCACATTGGTTCATAACCTGCTGAGCTACCAATTGTGAGTCGCCAAAGATTTTTAGTCGAGTTGCGCCGCAAGCTTTCGCCATTTTCATCCCGTGTATGAGGGCTTCATATTCTGCTTCATTGTTAGATGCGTTTGGGAACGTCATCCGTAGGACATACTTCAATTTGTCGCCTTCAGGTGATATGAGTATCACCCCTGCGCTAGCTCCTTCTACTCTCTTGGATCCATCGAAGTTCATGGTCCAAGTTCTCGATAAATGTGGGGGTCCTGCATTTTGCAGCTCCATCCACTCTGCAATGAAATCTGGCAGAACTTGCGACTTGATTGCCTTTCTTTTTTCATACGTGATGTCCCGAGGGGAAAGTTCTATTCCCCAAAGGGAGACACGCCCTGTAGCTTCTGGATTGTTCAGTATATTTGATAGAGGTGCTTCATTGACCACTATTATCGGGTGTGCCGAAAAATAATGGCGCAATTTTCTTGCTGTTGTAATCACTCCATATGCTAACTTCTGGTACTGCGGGTACCGCTGTTTGGAAGGCGATAAAACTTCACTGATGAAATATACCGGCCTTTGCACTCCATGGAGTTTTCCTTCTTCCTCTCTTTCAACGACTAGCGCCGTGCTGACCACCTGAGGTGTGGCTACGATGTATAGCAGGAGAGGTTCCTTCTCTTTCGGTGCCACCAAGATTGGTGGTGTCGAAATTGTGCGCTTTAAATCCTCGAAGGCTTTATCGGCCTCTTCGTTCCACTGGAATTTCTCCCCTTGTTTGATTCAAGCGTAGAACGGTAGTGCTTTTTCTCCCAACCTGGCGACGAATCTGCTTAAAGCTGCGACTCGCCCAGTTAGCTGCTGTATTTCTTTCAACTTTGTTGGCTTCCTCATTGTTACGATAGCTTGGATTTTTTCGGGATTTGCTTCAATCCCTCTTGCTGAAACAAGAAACCCAAGAAGTTCTCCTGCAGGGACGCCAAAGGAACACTTCGTCAGGTTCAGCTTGAGGCAGAACTTGTCGAGGTTGTCGAAGGTTTCCTTCAGATCCTCGATTAGCGTCGTCCCCTTCTTTGATGTTATGACGACATCGTCGATGTACACTTGTACGTTTTTCCCAATCTGTGTCGCCAATCACTTCTGCATCATCCTCTGGTATGTTGCTCCCGCGTTTTTCAGACCAAAGGGCATTGTTCTGTAGCAAAACGCGCCATAAGGTGTGATGAACGCTGTTTTGACCTCATCTTCTTCTTTCAATTTGATCTGGTTATAACCAGAATATGCATCCAGGAAGGAAAGACATTCACATCCTGCCGTGGAGTGGATAATTTGATCGATCCTCGGGAGGGAAAGTGATCCTTTGGAGAATGTTTATTGAGACACGTAAAATCGATGCACATGCGAAGGACTTTAGTGTTTTTCTTCGGCACCAACACTGGATTTGCTACCTATGTGGCCTCTGTATGCAGCTCCTTGATAAAACCAGCTTCTCTTAGTCGATCGATTTCTGACAGCATAGCCTTGCGGTTTGGTTCTGAAAAACGCCGCAAAGGTTGTTTGATTGGTCTCGCTAGTGGATCCAAGTTTAGGTGGTGCTCGGCAAGTTCCCTAGGTACTCCTGACATGTCAGCTGGACACCATGCGAAGATTTTCCAGTTCTCACGGAGGAACTTGACGAGCGCGCTTTCCTATGCAAGGTCCATGTCTTTTGCGATGGACGTCGTCTTTTTCGGGTCTGTCGGGTGAATCTGCACCTCCTTAGAATTTTTCTCAGTGTTAAAAGTTGATTCTTTATTTGGCCTTCCTACATCTGGCAACACGTCATAGTTAGTCGTGAGCCTTGACGCCATGTACTCTACTTGCATCCCGAAAGTTTCTGACAGTCGATGAAAATCCTTATCACATTTATCGGCTAGTGCAAAGCTTCCTTTGACTGTGATTGGTCCCTTAGGTCCAGGCATCCTCCACAGCAGGTACGTGTAATGTGGTACCGCCATAAGCCTAGCATATGCTGGTCGTCCCAACAAAGCATGTATCATCAATAAAGTAGCATGGAACATAAGAAATTATCGATACGTTGGAGACGTATCACCGACGCGGACAACCGCTCTCTGGGCCGTCCGATTTTCATTCGGCGACCGCATGCAGGCCGGCCCCGTTTGGTTGCATGGCTGCGGGCCCCGCACCAGGCCATTTGAACTCCGCCTGTCTCCCGTGCAGCCGCAGCAGATCTGGGCCGAATCTGGCTGGCCCAGAGACTCGGCCCTCTTCCCTTTTCTTTTATTTCTGTTTCAAACCTTCCAGTAAATCCTGCGGTCGTTTTACAAAATACCATTTATTCCTAGATGATCCGATTTGGATGATTCAAATTGCTGGATGGTCGTGAACAAAATATTAACCATTAATAATTGCATGCATGTGCTAATTGGTTGTATAGCTATGTAGATAAATCAAAGTCCATAATGTTACTGTAAGTGCATTTGAATTATTGTGAGTTTCGTATGGATCCTTTTTGCATGAGGTTAATTTTGGGCGTGCAGTAGGATTAAATACCTTACTTTTGACACTGGTCCCACATGCAGAATCTTCCTGGATCTGGTTTTATCTACAAACCAAATTTTGTCCAGAGAGCTCTTTAATGATTTTTATTTTAAAAACTACATATTATTTTGGATCAAACGAAAGTGCTACTGGTAGGCATAATGATAGGATATTTCTGTGCCAAAGGAGATGATTTTTCGAGTGGTAGATTAGGCCTGGTGAATTTATTTCTGAAATAGGGCACATTTTAGTAATTTATTTTTGTAAATTTATTTACAAATCATAAAAATATGAATCCAGTGGGGTTAGTTCACATTTGGCATTAGCTATGCATATGTGTGCTTGGATTTGATTGGTGATGCTCTGATTCTGGTGGGCCTAGCTATTTGTGTGCTCTGGTTTCTGTTTTAATTAATTTGTCTAGGTCATTTAAAATTTTATTTGCATGTGATTCTTGTGCATGTGTGTTATAAATGTTATTAGCTTTCAGTAGGTATGCTGCATGTATTTTTGTGACACACAGAAAGTTTTATACCATTTAAACGGTTCCTAAGTCATTTCTGAAATTGTAAAAATCATATCTTTAGTTTTGCAAACTATAAAATAGTGAAACTACTTTCAGTAGCTTGTGTTCGTGAATATTTACATACTGTGATTTTACCAAATTTTTATGTGCATTATTCTGGAGTGGCTTAGTAAATTGATGCTATTGCTTATTTTACCTATAGGGAAATTGTGTTGTTTTTGTTTAAATGTTTTATACTGAACTGTGGCACCAGACCACTTCCGGTGGTTTCCAAAAATCGTTAAGCGCCAATGCTTGAGTAGTTTATGCCTTGTTGAGAGGGAGAGCCTTTGTAGCAAATAAATGTTCTGTTAAGGCCCTTTTCCAGTAACGATAGAAATAGTTCTTCTATAAACCATCTTGCCCGAGGTGCTATTTGTTTGATGTGATTAGTGCCTCTGATTGAGTGGTTACTACAAGTTGTGTGTGTTTGATGCTATGGTTATGTGTTGATCATTCACCTTTTTATTTTGCGGCGTTAGAATGCGATCACTATCGGAGAAGAGTGAGAGGATCTCGGTGAGGATCTCGAAGAGGAAGGAAGAGCAGAAGTTCGTGAAGAAGAAGTCCAGGGACAAATAACCAACCAAGGCAAGCCTCCTCTTGGTGCATCTCTGATCCTATATATATATACCTTGCTCTTGCATTATTACAGGTTTTACAAAGTGCATGTCTTTTATTTATTATGTCGGTGGTTAGCGCCACCCTGAGTTTTATCGATCCACCTCTAGGGTAAAACCTTTGCTGATACCTACTGATCACACCTCTATTAGAGATATGGTGCTTACCACCTTACCACACTTGTCGCCTCTTTTCAAAAGGAAATTGGACTATAGGTTGGGAGCCCTGGAAAAATATTTGTGAAAATTGTTTTCTAGCAAAGAGGTTTTTCTGGAAAACCTTGGAACGGGGTAGCCCTGCCCAAGTGTGGTTTTATGAAAGACAAAAAGGTTTATAAAAGATATTGCTGGAGGCAAATGGAGATGATAAGTTGTTTTATAAAACTTTGGTGACTAAGTACCTCACCGGACCTAGCCAGTACAACCACATTACCCTTTAGTCGGACGGGGCGTAGCGTAGTAGTTTGTCTCGCCTTAGTTTGGGTCCTGCAAATGTAAGGGGTAGTCCGATCATGGACACCTATCGACCGTGTCCTTCCCGACGAACTGGGAACGGCTTTTCGCCTCAGACAGATGGCAGGGGTACAACCTATGAGCTCCCATTGAATAATGCCCCGCAGTTGGTCGCGGCATTCCGGAGGGTCGAGCTGGTCGGGGAATTTGCTACTCCTGGGTAAACGACCCCTCGGACTCTGGTGTTGGGAGGTACAACTCTAGGCGGCATGTCTTAGGATAAGGCGAGCAGGCGAAAAACTACAATCGGGTATTTGTCGTGGCATATGTCATTATGCAGGGATGATGCCAACACGATGAGCATTCAGATCTTGTGGGGAAAGTGTACAACCTCTGTAGAGTGTAAATCTATTCGAATAGCCGTGTCCACGGTTATGGACGTGGGGAAGGCTGCTGCTTGGCATTGAAGGAGTTTTGATTTATAAAAGTGTTTTTCTCAAAAACGGTTTCGGGAAAATGATGCCAATGGGATTGGTTGAAATGTACTTGAGAGGTACGGTGGAAAGTTGGGAAAGTTGTTTTGGTCATACTGAGATGGCCGAAAACAAAAATGGTCACCCTTACCTATTAGTCTTCAAAAGAAAAACTTGTTTTCAAAAAGGTTTTCAACAAAGATTTTGAGATGTCATACTCCCGAGAGGAACCACCTCTTGCTCCTTGTCGCCCTAGTTTAGTGCATGTTCCTTGCTACTGCCAAATTGCATATCCTTTATTTCTCTCTAAGGTGGTTTGCGAGTACAATTCATAATATACTCATGGCTTTGTCCCTGGCTATTTACTTGGCCAGACTTGGTGGAATCCGACAGATGAAGGAGTCGGCGACGTCTATGCGAGCTAGGAACATCTTCCCAGTCAGTTGCCTGTAAGGTTGTGGCATGATTTGGGCCATGCAAACGCTTTCGACTGAAGTATTTCCGCTGTGTTTTTGTTGATCTCCTGCCATTGCGGCTCTTGTGTAAGTATTGGTCATGTGACCTATTGTAATCCTTTTATTCGGTACTGTAATGGATGATGTAATTGATACCAGTTCGGTTATGCTTTCACGACACTGATCATGGGATCGTGAATGTGTATGCATAACCGGTGTTTCAGACAGCTAGTCCGGGGCCCCACAATAGTCGTCTCGCTCGACATGGTCTTCATGCGCACCATTTGATGGGGCCGGCCGCGCCTGGTTGTCTTGCATGAAACCGCGCCTCAGCAGGTGCTCCTCCAGTTGTCCGGAATCAGGGTTGATCGAGCGCTCGAGTTTGCATGATCGATACGGACATCTTATTTGGCGCCTATTGTTCCGAATCATGTCCTCCTTCGCGTCTATCTTGTATCTAGAGATTCGAGCGGAACTCATCAAGAGGACCATGCTTGCCTGCAAATGGTATACATAGAACAGGAAATTAGAACCGCAACACATGCACACACATGCATGGGCCGTACCTCTCCTCAAGGTATTACATGGAGCGGAAAAATTCGGCATGACCTCTCCTCAAGGTAGAACATATGGGTAGTGCAAAAGTTTGTTGAAACGGAAATGAATCAACATTTCGGCAAAAATCCAAGCACCACACCGGCACATACACAAGTGCTTCACCTGCAACAAGCATCCATACACACGACGACCACACAATATCTACAAGCATATGCATGTCTCCTCCAAGCATATGCATGTCTCCTCCAACTACTCACCTTGTAGATTCGATACCGAGACGAAACCGCGATCGATGAGTTGGAGAGGAGGAGAGAGTATGGAGAGCCTTCTCCTCAACTCCCCAATTATGTATCAACCAAACTAAGTGCAATAAATACCCAAGCAAGTGAAAAGTACGGCCAAAATGGTATGAGAGAGAAGGGGGACGAGCTAGTTGGAGGAAGAAGAATGGCTTGGGTAGTGTGGTAGGTGGGAGGTTGGCTCTACTTTTGTATATCTGGTTCGCTAATTCTGTGGCGCACAGATCACAGTGCGCCACAGAATACCTTATTTCTGTGGCGCAGCCGAGCCGATGCGCCACATAATAGCTTATTTTTGTGGCGCACCGCGGCGCTGCGCCACAGAATAACTTATTTCTGTGGCGCACTAAGCTCAGTGCGCCATAGAAATAGTGAAACCGATGATTGGGGGGTGGCAGGGTGTGGGCCCCACCAAGTTTCTGTGGCGCATGGATTCCTGGTGCGCCACAAAATTAAGCTATTTTTGTGGCGCACCATGCCTGGTGCGCCACAAAATTACTTTATGTGGCGCATTTTTGGTTGTGCGCCACAGAACTAAGCTCCCACCTATAAGCGTTTTCCTACTAGTGCCTCGAGTAGTCATTGATGAGCCGAGCAGCCTAGAGACTTGCCTAAATAAGTTTTTGATCTCTTAGCATGTTTACCGAGTTAGTTTAGGTAGTTTTTTAAGTTACTTCAAGTCAAATTAGAGTCTATGTGGTGTTCTCAAGGAACCTACGAGAATACTAAGGAGTTTCTGCACTTATGGCTTGTAATAATAAATGTATGATGTTAAAGACCTGCAATGTTTCTGGTGTACCACTCTGAGGGATGTGATATTTGTGAAGAAGTCCCTTCATGAGTAACATACTACCTCCGTCTCGGTTTACAGGGCCTATACGTATGTTGGGGGGATGACCCCCGGTATGCCAAAGGCATGCCAAATTAAGCCTTGTGCAGACTATCGATGTACCGGTTTAAAGGTTATTCTGGAAAACAAAGGTTGGATCGTGGTTAAGTGAATCTATACCGGTATCCCAGAAGGGGTATACCGGAATAGGCAAAGAAGGTATCGGATTACCGGTACAGGCTACACTGTAGCACGTCGGCAAGACTGGTCAAAGATGCTCTCAAGAGCTAGAGGACAAAGATGAGCGAAGCACTTCAGCTTTAATCGAAGCCCTGGGGCCAAAGCAGATGATGACGTAAAAGGTACCGGAGGATGTCACCGTTCCTGATTAAAGGTCTACCGGTGTCATCCGGGCCAAAGTGGCTTTGTAAATTAGTTTGTCTAGTCAAAGATGCCATTAGGGTTTCTTCCCGTGTAAGCCACCCTCTCCCCTATATAAGGAGAGGGAGCACACCCATGCGTGGGACGATCGACCCAGTTAGCAGAGGAGAAGTTAGAAGTAGAGGGAAAGACCTTGTACTGTACATCTTCAACCTCTGGCCAAGGCCAAGTTCATCAATAAAGATACCGGAATCCATCCGGAGTTCATTCCATAAATACCAACCCCCCCCCCCCCCCCCGAATCCTCTAGCGCACATTCGGCCCCAACTTAAGCCATCCCATGGCATCTGTCTGTTCACCACGACGACAGTTGGCGCCCACCGTGGGGCCAGCAGCTGCGCGTGCTGGAGTTCATATTCGGGCGGGCCTCCTCACCATCGCCGGCGAGTGTGTGGTCACCTCGCTCGTCGACCGCGTCCTCGCCATGGACTTCATCAACGACAACACGGGCTGCTTCGCCAACGGAGGTAAGTTCCCCAAGAACGGTCGCGTCATCGAGTTTGGGAGCTTCCGCGTCTACTACGGCACCGTCCCCGAGCGCCAGTGCCCCTCGCCGGTGCTGGTGGCTCCGGACCCTCCAAGGTCCGCACTTCGCAGCGGCCACGCTGCCGGCAGCGTCGAAGTGCTGGTGGTTGGCGCGGCTAATGCCGGCAAGGGAGCTGCAGCGGAAGGCGCGGGACAGACGAAGTCCACGCGCACGGCCAAGCTGCCGACCGAGCGCAACCAGGAGGTTGCGGGTGCATCCACAGCGCCACCGGAGACTCCTCTTCAAGCGGCCATGAGCGTGCTAGCGACGCCCATCACGCAGAACATCGATCCGGCAGCGGCTCAGGCAGAGCTGGAGGCATAGCGCCAGAAGTTGCTCTCCGGAGGCGCGGACATCATCCGGGCGCATCGCGAGCTGAACCTAACCCTACGTGAGTATAACGCTGCCCATGGCTTTGCTTCTGTTAGCGCTCAGGCTGCTAGAGTACCGGAAAACCGGCTTAGAGCTCGCAACCTATATCAGGATCTGTGTAAGGAGATTCTTGCCGGAAAAAGTACCTCTACATCTTTGAGCATTGTAGAGAAACCTAAGTACAGCAGTCCGGATAAAACCATAAAAGCTGCTAGGGCTGCAGCGGAGCTGTGTGAATCACTTACCGGAGATGCTTTAGCAAAACAGCAGGATCGTTTTAGGGAGTTGCTTGACATGATTCAGGAACAAAATGCTGAGCAGCTTGCTAAGGTAAACAAAGCTGCGGCTTCAAAATCTGTGCGTTCTACAAAGAATGTCGGAAGTAAGTCCCATGGACAGGCATCGTCCCCCCATCCGGACAGGAGGAAAGAAAAAGAAGTGAATGCGCAGCAAATGACTGTGTACGATCCGGTACTTGCCGGAAAACAACAAGCCGGGCGATACGAGGCCAGTAGAAAAAACCAAGGGGCAGTACGCGGTTATGCCGGAAAGGGCTACGCCGGAAATGATTATGCCGGTAGAGAAGAAAGCGGGAAAATCTATCGCGCAGCAAGAGCAGCGTATGTGGAGAAGGAAATGCCTCCGCCAAGATACCGGCAGGCAAGGGCCGCGGTACCGGAACATTACGATGAAGCTGATTCAGGAACTGAAAGAATTGCAACCTACCGGAACCCTTTGGGGGAACGGTTAGGAGAAAGATGCCTACCAGACTGGGATGCGAGGCACAGGCTGGATAGGGTATACTTGTCTGAAATGATCGAGGCAGAAGGTCCTCCGGGCCCAAAATGCTTTGGCCCATGAATCATGAGAGAGGAACCACCGGTTCGCAACTTCCAATTACCTCGTGACACAAAAACATATGATGGTACCACTAAGCCGGAAGACTGGCTTGCGGACTACGTGACCGCAGTTTATGTTGCTGGTGGCGGAGGAACCGTAACAGGCGGAGGAAACTGGCGCTGGGCCGTGAGAATCGTACCATCTTTCCTGGTAGGACCGGCACGCATTTGGCTTAACAACTTGCCGGCAGGAAGCATAAATGGCTGGTTGGATTTTGAGGAAGCTTTCATGAGTAACTTCAGTAGTACATACCGGAGACCAAACAGGCTGCAACAGCTCGCTTTGTGCGTGCAGCGCTCCAATGAAACAGACCGGGATTACCTGACCCGGTGGAACTCCACAAGGAACTCCTGTGAAGGAGTGATCGAGGCACAGGCCATTGCTTGGTTTTGCAATGGGTGCAGAAGAGGTTCACCACTGTGGCAAAAGCTACAGAGAAACATGCCAACAATTTTGGTAGAAATGATACGTGTGGCAGATAGCTACGCATTGCGAGACACAATGCAACCAGCAGTACAAGCCGATCCGATGCAAACAAGCCAACCGCGCCAGGATCAATACCAGGATAACCGGCACAACAAAAGAAGGGAAGATTTTCCGGATCGGAGGTACGGTCCGCAGCAAGTAGCCGCGGTGCAGGATAACTCCGGCGCCAGTGATGACCCACAAGTATAGGGGGTGTATCGTAGTATCTTCGATAAGTAAGAATGTCGATCCCAACGAGGAGCAGAAGGTGTTGACAAGCAGTTTCGACGAAGGATTCACTGTAAATGCTCACAGACAAGTATTCAGGGGGTTTTGATGTAACAGATGAATAAAGTACGAGTAAGTAAAGTGCGAGAGTAATAATTGCAGCGAGTGGCCCAATCCTTTTTAGCACAAAGGACAAGCCGGTTTGTTTACTTATAATGACCAAACGTTCTCGAGGACACACGGGATTTTAGTCTAGTGCTTTCGCTACATACGGCTAATTAATCTTCATTGTTTTGATAAGTGTTCTGTGGGTGAACCTATGCTAATGTACCGCCCTTCCTAGGACTAATACATACTTGTGATTATACCCCTTGCAAGCATCCGCAACTACAAGAAAGTAATTAAGATAAATCTAACCACAGCCTTAAACTCTGAGATCCTACTATCCCTCCTGCATCGGTATACCAACGGGGGTTCAGGTTTCTGTCACTCCGGCAACCCCGCAATTGGCAAATGAGTACAAGATGCATTCCCCTAGGCCCATAAAGGTGAAGTGTCATGTAGTCGACGTTCACACGACACCACTAGAAGAATAACACCACAACTTAAATATCATAACATTGAATATTACTCAACCATACTTCACTACTAACATTTAGACTTCACCCATGTCCTCAAGAACTAAACGAACTACTCACGAGACATCATATGGAACATGATCAGAGGTGATATGATGATGAATAACAATCTGAACATAAACCTTGGTTCAACGGTTTCACTCAATAGCATCAATAACAAGTAGAAATCAACACCGGGAGAGTTTCCCCTATCAAACAATTAAGATCCAACCCGAATTGTTACAGCGGTGACGATGTGCAGCGGTGGAGACGGCGGTGATGATGATGTAGATGATGACGATGGTGATGGAGATGATGTCCAGCTCGATGACGGTGACGATGGCGTCGATTTCCCCCTCCGGGAGGGAATTTCCCCGGCGGATCTCAGCCTGCCGGAGAGCTCTTTTCTCTCTGGTGTTCTCCGCCCCGCAGAGGCGGCTGTGACTCTTCGCGACTAACTCCCTGGAGCTTAGGTTTTCGGGACGAAGAAATACGTGAAGGAGAGGAGGCCAGAGGGGGCTGTGGGCCCCCTCCCCACAAGGCGGCGCGGCCAGGGCAGGGCCCGCGCCAGCCTATGAGGGGGGCCCATGGTGGCCCTCCTCGGCTCCTCCTTCTGGCTCTCGTCATCTTCTGGAAAAATAGGATTTTTCATATAACTTTCGTCAATTGTTGATCTTCCGAAATATTGCATTCTGATGGCGCTTTTTCAGCAGAATCCCGACTCCGGTGCGCGATCCTCCAGCAATCATGAAACATGCAAAATAGATGAAATAACATAAGTATCATCTCCAAATATGAAATATATCAATGAATAACAGCAAATTATGATATAAAATAGTGATGCAAATTGGACGTATCAACTCCCCCCAAGCTTAGACTTCGCTTGTCCCCAAGCGAAACTGAACTCAGTAAACAGGACCACATGTTTATGGAGTGAAGAGTCGATAAATCAAATACAGACAAGAAGCATCATATTCATTCACACAAGACATTCTAGTAAACAACTTCCTCATATAATTCAATCTGAAACAAGTATAAGGTAATCACAAATAAAGGTGCATAAGAAATCATAGTTGGTGATGGCAAACTTCGTTCTTGGTCAGAGAACAATTAACAGGTTATACTTATCTATCGAGCAGCGCTCTTATGTTAAAGTTTATATGGCACAACTTGCATACTCAATCATAATAATCTCCTCATAATCATTGATAACTTTCAAAGCTATATTCATTCAGATAAAACTTATACTAAACAAGGAAGAGTAAAAGACATGATGAAGTAAATCACAATATAATGGTTTGATCACAACAACTCAAATGCTTGCTTGAGATGGAGGGAAATAGGTTTACTGACTCAACATAAAGTAAAAGACAGGCCCTTCGCAGAGGGAAGCAGGGATTAAATCATGTGCTAGAGCTTTTTCAGTTTTGAAATCATATAAAGAGAATAAAAGTAATATTTTGAGAGGTGTTTGTTGTTGTCAACGACTGGTAGCGGGTACTCTAACCCCCTTGCCAGACAAACTCTCAAAGAGCGGCTCCCATAAAGTTTTATTTTAGGTTGGCACTCCTTCCAACCTTTGCTTTCACAAACCACGGCTAACCGAATCCTCGGGTGCCTGCCGACAATCTCATACCATGAAGGAGTGCCTTTTATTTTAGTTTTATTTAGATGACACTCCTCCCCACCTTTGCTTTCTCAAGCCATGGCTAACCGAATCCTCGGGTGCCTTCCAACAATCACATACCATGGAGGAGTGTCTATTTGTAAAATTATGAAAGTTAATTAATTTGGGACTGGGAACCCCATTGCCAGCTCTTTTTGCAAAGTTATTGGATAAGTGGATGAAGCCACTAGTCCATTGGTGAAAGTTTCCCAACAAGATTGAAAGATAAAACACCACATACTTCCTCATGAGCTATAAAACATTGACACAAATAAGAGATAGTAAATTTTGAATTATTTTAAAGGTAGCACACGAAGTATTTACTTGGAATGGCAGGAAATACCATGTAGTAGGTAGATATGGTGGACACAAATGGCATAGGTTTGGGTTGAGGTTTGGATGCACGAGAAGTATTCCCTCTCAGTACAGGTCTTTGGCTAGCAAGGTTAATTAGCAAGCACAAGAATTGAGGGAAACAAACAAATATATATGTGATAGAAACAATCATGCATCTTCCTTGTAAGCACAAACAATTTTAACTTCAGAATAATAAGCTATGAGCTAACAAGAAAGGAAGACAATGAAACCAACTACATGTATTTCTCTTTTCTACTTAAACCTCAAGGTGTTGTTGCTATTGACCAATGCTAAGTTTGCCAAAACCAAATAGATTTATTCAATGCTCCCAAAGTGATATCAATACTAGTGACAAGATCAATCACATAATAAGTATTGCAAACTAAAATAAGATGTGCAATATGTAAATGATAAGACTTCTCATTAATATTCCATAACGATAACTCACACCAAGGGATACATAGACAACCAACTAAAGAGAGATACTTCCACACTTCAACCCATCTTACATGATAACTTCCCTACTCATGATATGACACTACTTGATAGTAAAAAGTAAAAGATAGTGATGATGTGATACCGCGGCACTCCCCCAAGCTTGGAACAAACCAAGGGGATGCCAATACCGATGATGAATTACTCCTTCGGCGGTGGTGATGATGAATCCTTCCCGCGATTCTTACAGATCTCCTTCAGCTTCAGCTTCTCAGTTTGGCAGTTCTGCACTAAGACTCGAAGAGATTCATTGTTATCTGAAAGTGGCTGTGGCTGCCTTGTGATGGGAATCGAGTAATATTCCAGCATTCTACGAAGTCGGTAATTCTCCTCCTGAAGTATCTCCACTTCTCTTCTTAGAGCACGGTATTGATCACAAAACTCATCGGTAGCCCGTAGAGCTTCTTCCAACACAGGGAAAGAGTCGAGGCTAAGAGCAGGTGGTAAGGGTCCCTGCAAGTTATGAGAGAAAGAACGTCGAGTGTCAACAGATCCCACCAAGATTTGCTTACTCCCAACGGCTTGTTGCTCTTGTTTTGACGACACCCTCTTCACTTCCTCCTCCGAAAGCCTTTTGCCCTTGTTGTTGGAGGCCATGGTGCTCCTAGATCAAAGACAGACCCTGGCAGAAACAGCTCGAAACAAAACACGTCGAGAAAACGATATACGAACCTCCAGGGGTCCGGGAGATTACATAGCAGGAATTTTTATGTCATAAGGAAAGTACCAGGTCGAACCAGAGTCGGAAAGAGGCGACGAGGCGGCCAGCTCATAGGGCGGCGCGGCCAGGCTGGGGCGTCTCCTCCACTCCGTTTCGATCTCGTAATTTTTCATATTTTCCAAAAACAGCAAAAACATTGTTCGGAAAGTAAAACACGAACTTTTTATTACCAGTACTGTTACCTATTCAAAGTCGAGTTCTGGTGGACTGTCAATTTGACCTTTGATGAAAGCCTCCGGTGTTTCCACTCGAATAACATCAACATCTACATTATAAGAATCACCTGAGATATAATGCTTGAGTCTTTGTCCATTCACCACTTGCGTGACATTGCCTTGGAGAGAGCTAATTTTAATTGCTCATGAACGATACACCTCCTCAACAACATATGGTCCTTCCCATTTCGAAAGTAATTTCCCTGCAAAGAGTCTGAGACGAGACCGATACAATAGGACTTTATCCCCAATATTAAATTCTCTTTTGATAATCCTTCTATCATGCCATTTCTTAACTTTCTCTTTCAAGAGTTTAGCATTTTCATAAGCTTCACTTCTCCATTCATCTAGAGAACTCAATTGTAGCAACCTCTTCTTACCAGCAAGTTTAGGATCTTTATTTAGTTTTCTAACAGCCCAATAAGCTTTGTGCTCTAGTTCTAAAGGTAAATGACAAGCTTTTCCATAAACCATTTTATAAGGTGACATGCCCATGGGATTTTTATAAGCAGTTCTATAAGCCCATAGTGCTTCCTTCAATTTACTAGCCCAATTCTTTCTAGTTTTATTAACAGTCTTTTCCAAGATAGATTTAATCTCTCTATTTGATAATTCTACTTGCCCACTAGTTTGAGGATGATAAGCGGAAGCAATTCTATGATTAATACCATATTTAGCAAGAGTTTTTCTAAAACCACCATGAATAAAATGAGAACCTCCATCAGTCATAATATATCTAGGAACTCCAAATCGAGGAAAAATAATATCTAAAAGCATTCTTAAAGAGGTCTCACCATCAGCACTTTTTGTAGGTATGGCTTCCACCCATTTAGTAACATAATCAACAGCAACAAGTATATGAGTGTTACCTTCTGAAGAGGGAAAAGGTCCCATGAAGTCAAATCCCCAGCAATCAAACGGTTCAATAACAAGAGTATAACTCATAGGCATTTCATTGCGTCTGGAGATATTACCAACCCTTTGACATTCATCGCAAGATAAAATAAACTTCCTTGCATCTTTGAAGAGAGTTGGCCAATAAAAACCTGATTGTAGAACCTTTTGCGCAGTTCTATCTCCGGTGTGATGTCCCCCATAAGCACTACCATGACATTTACTCAATATCTCTTGTTGTTCATATTCGGGAACACATCTTCGCAGAATACCATCCACTCCTTCTTTATATAAGTGTGGGTCATCCCAAAAATAATGCCTCAAGTCATAAAATAATTTCCTCCTTTGCTGGGCTGAAAAGGTTGGAGGCAAGTACTTGGAAACAATAAATTTAGCATAATCAGCATACCAAGGACTGTCTCGCGAGCTCACCTTTATTACAGCCAATTGTTCATTTGGAAAACTATCATTAACAGGAACAGGATCATAAGCAATATTTTCCAATCTAGACAAGTTATCAGCAACAGGATTATCAGCACCTTTCCTATCTACAATATGTAAATCAAATTCTTGCAACAGAAGTACCCATCTAATAAGCCTTGGCTTAGCATCTTTCTTTTGCATAAGGTATCTGATTGCAGCATGATCAGTATGTATAGTATCTTTTGAATCAACAATATAAGGTCCAAACTTATCACAAGCAAAGACTACAGCTAACAATTCTTTTTCAGTAGCAGCATAATTTCTTTGAGTAGCATCAAGAGTTTTACTAGCATAATGAATAACATTCAATTTTTATCTACTCGCTGTCCAAGAACAGCGCCTACAGCAAAATCACTAGCATCACACATAATTTCAAATGGCAAGTTCCAGTCAGGAGGTTCAACTATAGGAGCAGTTGTTAAGGCTTTCTTTAGAGTTTCAAAAGCTTCCTTACAATCATCATCAAAAACAAAAGGTACAACTTTTTGAAGAAGATTAGTAAGAGGCTTTGAAATCTTGGAGAAGTCTTTAATAAACCTCCTATAAAACCCAGCATGACCAAGAACACTACGAATACCTTTAACATCCCTAGGATAGGGCATCTTCTCAATTGCTTCAACCTTAGCTCTATCAACTTCAATACCTCTCTCAGAAATTTTATGTCCCAATACAATTCCTTCATTAACCATAAAGTGGCATTTCTCCCAATTAAGAACAAGGTTAGTTTCTTCACATCTCTGCAAAACTTTATCAAGGTTCCGCAAGCAATTATCAAAAGAATTCCCATAGACAGAAAAATCGTCCATGAATACCTCTACAATACTCTCACAAAAGCCATGAAAAATAGCAGACATGCATCTTTGAAAAGTAGCAGGAGCATTACATAAACCAAAAGGCATACGTCTATAAGCATAAGTTCCATAAGGACAAGTGAAAGTGGTTTTCTCTTGATCCTTAGTTTTAACAGCAATTTGTGAAAACCCAGAATAACCATCAAGAAAGCAAAAATGAGTATTTTTGGTAACCTTATTAACTTTTCGATAATCAATGCACATTCTATACCCTACAACTACTCTTTGAGGTATGAGCTCATCATTATCATTAGGCACAACAGTCATTCCTCCTTTCTTAGGAACACAATGCACAGGACTAACCCATTTACTATCAGCAATAGGATATATAATACCAGCCTCAAGAAGTCTTAATACCTCATTTCTTACCACATCCTTCATCTTAGGAATTAGACGACGCTGATGTTCAACAACAGGCTTCGCATCATCTTCCATATTAATGGCGTGTTGGCAAATAGAGGGAGAAATCCCCTTCAAGTCATCAAGAGTGTAACCAATAGCTCCTCGGTGCTTCTTCAGTATTTCCAATAACCTTTCTTCTTCAAACTCTGAAAGCTTAGAACTAATAATAACAGGATATATTTTCTTGTCATCAATATGAGCATATTTAAGATTATCAGGCAATGGTTTTAAATCAAAGACAGGATCTTCCTTTGGTGGTGGTGTTGTACCCAGATCTTCTACCGGTAAATCATGCTTAGGAATAGGTTGACGAAGGAAAATTTCATCAAGCTCATTTCTTTCTTCCCTAAAAACTTCACTCTCACTATTCTCCAAATGTTGCTGCAAAGGATTATTAGGAGCAAGAGCAATATATGCACACTGTTCAACTCTAAAATCATTATTAGGCGAATCAGCTTTATAAGGAGTTTTGGCAAATTTAGAGAAGTTAAACTCATAAGATTCACCAGCAAATTTAGTCAAAATTTTCTCTTTCTTGCAATCTATAATAGCTCCACAAGTATTTAGAAAATGATAGGACAATACTTACTAGCAGCAGAACCAAGTACCAAAAAGTCAGCAGGATATTTAATCTTACCACATAGAACTTCCACATCTCGAACAATACCAATTGGAGAGATAGTTTCTCTATTAGCCAGCCGAATAACGACATCAATATCTTCAAGTTCACAAGAACCAATTTCGTGCATAATCTCCGTGTAAAGCTCATAAGGAATAGCACTAATACTTGCACCAATATCACATAAACCATAATAACAATGATCACCAATTCTAACGGATAGCATAGGAACACTAGCTTTCTTGTACTTATTAGGATGTGAAACAATATTAGAGGCATCTTCACAGAAAATAATATGACCATCCTCCACATTTTCAGTCACAAGATCTTTAACTATTGCAACAGCAGGTTCAACCTTTATTTGTTCTTCAGGTTCTATAGGTTTCTTTTCACTTTTATTAACCGCACTATTTATAACAGAGTACTCCTTCATTTTAGCAGGGAAAGGAGTTTTTTCTATATAAGCTTCAGGAATAACATGATCAACAGTTTCAACTACAACACATTTATTTATATATGAATCAATTTTATCTTTATACGGTTCATGATACTTATCAAAGTTCTTCTTAGGCAATTCATAATGAGAGGCAAAAGCTTTATAAAGATTTGCAGCAACTTGAGAATCAAGACCATAAGTAGCACTCATATTACGAAATTTATCAGTATCCATAAATGCTTCAATGCATTTATAATCATAATTTATACCTGATTCTCTATCCTTGTCGTTCTCCCATCCTTCAGTATTCTCCTGGATCCGATTAAGAAGGTCCCTTTTAAACTCTTCCTTGTTGCGTGTAAATGATC
This sequence comes from Lolium perenne, assembly GCF_019359855.2. Lineage (NCBI taxonomy): Eukaryota > Viridiplantae > Streptophyta > Magnoliopsida > Poales > Poaceae > Lolium > Lolium perenne. The sequence goes on from NW_027248984.1 coordinate 157,863, forward strand.
CAGAACAAGAAGTATCCAGCAAGGTCTTGTCTTGAAAAGAAAGTCTTGCATAGAAATTATCAATAATAATATTACCAGGAAGCTCATGAATGGGGCATTTGAGCATTAAAGACTTCAATCTCCCCCACGCTTGGGCAATACTCTCTCCATCATGAGTCCAAAAATTATATGTGCGGTTCCGATCCTTGTGAATTTCACTTGGAGGATAGAACATAGAATAAAACCGGGGCACAATATCATTCCATTCAAGAGAATCCCCATTATCCAGTAATTTATACCAATGCGCCGCTTTACCAGACAGCGATATAGAGAATAGTTTCTTCCTCACTTCATCCATAGCAATACCTGCACACTTGAATAAACCGCATAATTCATTTAAGAACAGTAAATGATCTCCAGGGTGGACAGTTCCATCCCCTGTATAACGGTTATCCACTACACGTTCAATAATTTTCATAGGTATTTTGTATGGTATTTCTTCCTCACCTGGCGCCTCATCCACTACCTTTGCAGTAGTAGTAGATTTTCCAAATAAAAATTCAAGAGAAGATCTCTCCATAATGAATTATAGCAGCAGGCAGAAATAAAATCAGCACAAACAGTAGAAATTTCCCTTACCAATTCCACTTACCAATAGCGCTTCACTCCCCGGCAACAGCGCCAGAAAATAGTCTTGATGACCCACAAGTATAGGGGGTGTATCGTAGTATCTTCGATAAGTAAGAATGTCGATCCCAACGAGGAGCAGAAGGTGTTGACAAGCAGTTTCGATGAAGGATTCACTGTAAATGCTCACAGACAAGTATTCAGGGGGTTTTGATGTAACAGATGAATAAAGTACGAGTAAGTAAAGTGCGAGAGTAATAATTGCAGCGAGTGGCCCAATCCTTTTTAGCACAAAGGACAAGCCAGTTTGTTTACTTATAATGACCAAACGTTCTCGAGGACACACGGGATTTTAGTCTAGTGCTTTCGCTACATACGGCTAATTAATCTTCATTGTTTTGATAAGTGTTGTGTGGGTGAACCTATGCTAATGTACCGCCCTTCCTAGGACTAATACATACTTGTGATTATACCCCTTGCAAGCATCCGCAACTACAAGAAAGTAATTAAGATAAATCTAACCACAGGCTTAAACTCTGAGATCCTGCTATCCCTCCTGCATCGATATACCAACGGGGGTCCAGGTTTCTGTCACTCCGGCAACCCCGCAATTGGCAAACGAGTACAAGATGCATTCCCCTAGTCCCATAAAGGTGAAGTGTCATGTAGTCGACGTTCACACGACACCACTAGAAGAATAACACCACAACTTAAATATCATAACATTGAATATTACTCAACCATACTTCACTACTAACATTTAGACTTCACCCATGTCCTCAAGAACTAAACGAACTACTCACGAGACATCATATGGAACATGATCAGAGGTGATATGATGATGAATAACAATCTGAACATAAACCTTGGTTCAACGGTTTCACTCAATAGCATCAATAACAAGTAGAAATCAACACCGGGAGAGTTTCCCCTATCAAACAATTAAGATCCAACCCGAATTGTTACAGCGGTGACGATGTGCAGCGGTGGAGACGGCGGTGATGATGATGTAGATGATGACGATGGTGATGGAGATGATGTCCAGCTCGATGACGGTGACGATGGCGTCGATTTCCCTCTCCGGGAGGGAATTTCCCCAGCGGATCTCAGCCTGCCGGAGAGCTCTTTTCTCTCTGGTGTTCTCCGCCCCGCAGAGGTGGCTGTGACTCTTCGCGACTAACTCCCTGGAGCTTAGGTTTTCGGGACAAAGAAATACTCGAAGGAGAGGAGGCCAGAGGGGGCTGTGGGCCCCCTCCCCACAAGGCGGCACGGCCAGGGCAGGGCCCGCGCCGGCCTATGAGGGGGGCCCATGGTGGCCCTCCTCGGCTCCTCCTTCTGGCTCTCGTCATCTTCTGGAAAAATAGGATTTTTCATATAACTTTCATCAATTGTTGATCTTCCGAAATATTGCATTCTGACGGCGCTTTTTCAGCAGAATCCTGACTCCGGTGCGCGATCCTCCAACAATCATGAAACATGCAAAATAGATGAAATAACATAAGTATCATCTCCAAATATGAAATATATCAATGAATAACAGCAAATTATGATATAAAATAGTGATGCAAATTGGACGTATCAGCCAGCGAAAGCCAGAGGCAAAAAACAGGATCGCAGCCATGGGCGGGTCCTAAAAAACAATGGGTTGAAAAGAAGCCGTGGGGAGAGAAAAAGAATTGGCAAGAACATGCAAGATACACCATGGAATCGGCTATGGAACAACCATGCCGGTGGCACACTCCGAATCTGGCGAAGCCGGCAAACCATTTGACAAAGGATTGTTCTTGGACCAAGTACCTGATGTTGAAAGGTGCAGTAAAAGATGTGCAAGCACAAGGCTGTACTAATTTGCTACCACCATCGCAAAACCTCTTGCGGCAACAACTACCACCACCACCACCGCTTACCGGAGCAAATGCTCTACCGGTACAGCCTCAGCCAAATCGGCAGCAACACCAGCAAGTTCATCAGGTGGGAGATGGCAATGGCCAACCGCCACCGCCGGCACCTTTGGGCCGGAATGTTTACCAGGATCCGGACTTGTGCTGTGTTGTGTTTCTTACTGAGCCGACGAACAAGCAAAGTGTGCGTCGCCGTTCCATGGAAGTGAACGCAGTGATGCCGGCAGTTCCAAAATACATGTTGTGGTCAGATCAGGAAATCACCTGGTCATTCAAGGATCACCCTAAGATAATGCCGAATCCGGGTGGCTACGCTCTCGTTGTAGACCCAATCATGCATGGGCCAACGACTCGTGTCAAGTTCAGCAAAGTGCTGATAGACAACGGGAGCAGCATAAATATCATGTACCGGCACACCATGCATACACTTGGGATAACCGAGAACATGCTGCAACCAACTCACAAAACTTTCCACGGAATCGTTCCGGGGTTGTCCTGTTCGCCTATGGGAAAAATCCGGGTGGATGTATCGTTTGGAGGACGTGATAATTGCCGAGTTGAAAACCTTCTGTTCGAGGTGGTGGACTTGGATAGTCCTTACCATGCACTGCTGGGGAGACCGGCATTGCCGGCGTTTATGGCCTCCACTCATACGGCGTATCTCAAGATGAAGATGCCGGCACCTCATGGACCCTTCACCGTGGTGGGAAACTATTAGATCTCACTGGAAACCGCTTCCGCCGGATCAAACCTGGCTAAATCGCTGGTAATTGCAGAGGAAAAAAGAAGGATACAAACCGCAGTTGCGCTGGCTCAGTCCTCATAGTTGAGCTTAGCGGCAATGAGTGGCAACTTGGGCACACCGGCATTCAAGCCCACCAAGGAAACAAAAGACATTGTGCTGGACCCGGCATTCCCTGAGCGTACCGTTCGTATCGGTGCTGGCCTGAGTGAGGCATAGGAAAGTGCGCTCATCAACTTCCTCCGTGAGAATCGGAATATCTTTGCCTGGTCTACTGATGACTTGGTAGGTGTTCCGAGGGAGTTGGCTGAGCACTCTCTGAATGTCCGGAAGGATGCGAAGCCGGTAAGACAGCCCTTACACCGATTCGCTGAAGACATGAGGAAAATCATTGGAGAAGAAGTAACAAAGTTACTGGTTGCCGGTTTCATCGTGGAAGTGTTGCATACCGAATGGCTAGCCAATCCGGTGCTGGTCAAGAAGAAAAAAGGGGAGGAACCCAAAGCTCCAAAGGTGTGGCGCATGTGCATCGACTACACCAACCTGAACAAGGCTTGCCCAAAAGATCCTTTCCCTTTACCCCGGATCGATCAAGTGATTGATTCTACTGCTGGCTGTGAGCTGTTGTCTTTTCTGGATGCTTATTCCGGTTTCCACTAGATTCCCTTGAAAAAGGAAGATCAAATAAAAACTGCGTTCATTACCCCGCACGGGGCTTATTGCTATGTCACTATGCCTTTCGGTTTGCGCAACGCTGGTGCAACGTACCAGCGCTGCATGCAAAAGTGTTTGTTTGATCAAATTGGAAAAAAAGTGCAAGTCTATGTGGACGATGTCGTGATAAAAACTAAGGTCAAGGAAACCTTGATCAATGATCTGAGGCAAACGTTTGACAACTTAAGAAGGTTCCGGATGAAACTTAATCCGGCAAAATGCACCTTCGGTGTTCCTGCCGGCAAATTGCTTGGTTTTCTCGTATCAAGCCGGGGTATAGAGGTTAATCCGGTAAAAATCCAGGCCATTGAAAGAATGACTATACCGCAAGATCTCAAATATGTGCAAAAGTTTACCGGAAGCTTGGCATCGCTAAGCCGGTTCATACGCAGGTTGGGGGAAAAGGCCCTACCACTCTATGCTTTAATGAAGAAATCTAATACTTTCGTCTGGACCTCTCAGGCAGACGCAGCGTTCGAAGAGCTAAAAAACAAGTTAGCCACTGCGCCGATATTGGTGTCGCCTTTGGAAAGGGAGCCCATGCTATTATACATAGCAGCAACGAACCGGGTTGTGAGTGTTGTGGTTGTGGTAGAAAGAGAAGAGGAAGGAAAAACCGTGCAGAGGCTGGTATACTACCTGAGCGAGGTGCTCTTCCTCTCAAAACAAAACTACCCTCACTTCCAGAAAATGACCTACGGTGTGTTCATGGCTGCCACGAAGCTCAACCACTACTTTGAAGAGCACCCTATGAAAGTGGTGAGCGAGGCACCAATTTCAGACATCATGTGCAACAAGGATGCTAGCGGCAGGATCGCTAAATGGGCAATTCAACTATCCCCATACGTACTGGTGTACGAAAGAAGAGATGCCATCAAATCACAAGCTTTGGCTGATTTCTTAGTCGATTGGGCGGAGATGCAATACAAGCCGCCGGAACAAAAAAAATAGAGTACTAGAAGATGCACTTTGACGGATCCAAGCTCAAAGAGGGTCTAGGTGCCGGTGTGGTCCTCACTTCACCTAAAGGAGATCATCTCCGGTATGTTTTACAAGTACACTTCAGGGCTGAGTATGAGGCTCTAATACATGGGCTCAAGGTCGCGAAAGAAATCGGCGCACACCGGATCATTTGCTACGGCGACTCAGATCTTGTGGTGCAACAATGTTCCGGAGATTGGGACGCAAAAGATGCCAACATGGCCTCATACCGGTTTCATGTGCAAAAGATTGCCGGCTTCTTTGAGGGGTGTGAGTTTCACCATGTGCCATGCACGGAAAATGAAGCCGCCGATACGCTCTCTAAGTTGGGCTCCTCCAGACAGGAAATCCTTCCCGGAGTGGCTTTGGCTCATCTAAGGGCACCATCCATCAAGCCAAGTATGGAGTCTGAGTCAATTTTTGTACCGGAGTCGCATGTTGTGCCAATGGACATTGACGAGGGAAACCCGGGGACTGTTTCGGTAAACCCGGGGACTGCAGGATCTATGCCGGAAGAGGCTATGCTGGTGGACAGTATGGAAATAGATGTGCCGGTATTTCTGGTTCGAGAAGCACCAACCTGGGTTGAACCTATTAAGGAATTCCTGATCAACGGCACTCTGCCGGTTGACGAAAATGAAGCAAGGAGGATCCAAAGGAGATCCAAGGCCTACACCATCATCAATGGAGAGGTGTACAAGAGAAGTGTTACCGGTGTTCTCCAAAGATGTGTGGAGCCGGAAGAAGGAAAATAAATGCTGGTGGAAATTCACCAAGGAGAGTGCGGACACCATGCCTCGTCAAGGGAACTGGTGACAAAAGTGTTTCGGCATGGGTTCTACTGGCCCACGGCGCTGGAAAACACTGAGAATTTGGTACGAAAATGCAACGGGTGCCAGCGGTCCGCCAAGCAAAACCATACCCCAGCATCCGGTTTGAAAACTATACCATTAACCTGGCCGTTTGCTGTTTGGTGCCTTGACATGGTTGGTCCATTCAAAACTGCAAGGGGAAGCATGACCCACATCCTGGTAATGGTGGATAAGTTCACCAAGTGGCTGGAAGTGAAACATGTCGCAAAGTGTGATGGGCATACGGCGGTGATGTTCTTGAAAGATGTTATCTTGCGGTATGGATACCCGCATAGCATCATCACTAACAATGGGACGAACTTTCCCCAAGGAGAGTTTAAACGATTCTGTGAGGATAACAATATCCGGTTGGATTTGTGTTTAGTAGCACACCCGCAAGGCAACGGCCAAGTGGAAAGAACTAACGCTCTGGTGCTTTCCGGTATCAAACCGAGGCTGATTGAACCACTTGAAAGGACACCGGGATGCTGGCTCGACGAGCTACCGTCAGTGCTATGGAGTATAAGAACAACACCAAACCGGTCTACCGGATATACTCCATTCTTCATGGTTTATGGGGCGGAAGCCGTGATACCAACCGATATCATTCATGATTCACCAAGGGTTCAACTCTATACCGAAGAAGAGGTAAAAGAGGCCCGAGAAAATGATGTGGACTTGCTAGAAGAAGCAAGAGAGCTGGCTTTGGCAAGAACGGCCATATACCAGCAGAACCTCAGACGCTATCATAGCCGGAAGGTTAATCCAAGAGTGTTCTGGGAAGGGGACCTGGTGCTACGCCTAGTGCACCGCACTGTGGGGCGCCATAAACTCTCACCTCCGTGGGAAGGACCTTTCATTGTGAGCAAGGCTCTACACAATGATGCCTACTACTTGATCGATGCACAGGAAGCGAAGAAGGGAAAGGCGGACAGGTCAGGAGAGGAGACTAAGCGTCCATGGAACATAGCCTTGCTGCGTCCTTTCTATTCCTGAAGATGTGCTGTAAAGAGTTCTTTTTTGTACCTTATATGTTATGAATAAAAGATGCCGGCACCTCGAATGAATTTCGGGGACTGCCTCTACCGAAATTGCATGCAATGTGTTTATTTTTTCAGTTTACCGGTTGCTTGTTGAACGTTTTTTCTTTCTGGTTTAGTAACGTGCTAAACCTACCGGAGTCTTCGACTTTGCTGCTGTCCGCAACCCGGCTTCATGGAAAGCAAGATAAACCGGAAGGAACTAAGCATGTGAAACACGAAAAGAGAGAGTGAGAACAAAAAATCCGGAAAAGTTTAACTAACCTCGGGTATACCGGTTTTTTGTGAAAAATTTCGAATTATTTCTAAGTTCAAGAAAGTGCTTGCTTGGAAAATGAATTTTGTGACTCATACGCCAAAACACCCAGAGAGGTAGGCAGAGCCAAAGCAAAAGAACCAAGCGTGCATCAGATTGGATGCGGAAACAATTTCGGAATCTTCACAGTGCAAGATAGAAGCAAACAATAAGCAAAGTGCTAAGGTAGCATACTAACTTAACTAAATAAGTTACCGGCATAAGGAATTGTAGCACAACCAAAAGGAACGGCAGAGTATTATCTTACATCATAAACGCCGTCATATCGGGGTAGAATTTAATGAGCATTGTTTTGAGACAACCAGGTGTGACAAGTACGAACTGAGGTATATTCAGACAACGGGGGGCTGAGGACCGGCTTCAGGAGCTTCCGGGGCTTGCTCTGCAGGCGCTTCACCTTCTTCCGCTTCCTCCTCTTCGCCCTCACCGGAACCTTCCTCCTCGTCGTCAGAGACGTCGTCTTTGATATCTTCCGGAGGAGGGATGAAGGTGCGGAACCGGGCAAACTCAGCAATCCGGTACGCGTGATCTTGGCGCTTTGCGGTCAAGAGCGGGTTCGTATCAGTAGGCGCATCGCCGCGGAGACTGTGGAGGGCGTCGACGTCCAGGTCCACGTACCAAGAGCAGGCAACGCGTAGCGCTGCGTCAGCTCCGGCACGGGCCGCTGAGCACCTCCACTCCCGGAACCTCCGGCAGGCGCCCTTGAGGCGGTCGGAGAGGAGGGTAATATTCTTCGAAATGGGTTCCCCAGGCCACAGCACCTTGAAGATCTGCATTGCCCCTTCCGGGAGATCGACCAGGTGCCGGTCCACAACTCGCATGTGTTGGATCCGGGCGGCAAGCGCGACCAAGTGGTCATAAGCGTCCCAGGGCGCATCCGGGTTGCTCATAGCTTGCTCAGCCATGCACTCTGCTACCTTCTTATGCGCATGCGTCTCCGAATCCGGAAAAAGTCCTAGAAGGAAAGAAAAAAGTAACCGATGTAAGGACATACCGCCAGAAAACATAAACTGATAAGCGAGAGGGAAAAGAAGAACGGCTTACTGAGGGCCAGGGCATCGGCCTGCAAGACCAACCGGTCATATTCAGCCTGGTCTGTGATCAGGGTGGCGATCCGGTCTTGCGCTCTTTCCACGCCCGGGTCTCCTCCTCCAGCTCCGTCCGCTGCACCGCGGTGGCGTTGGTGTACTCCTTCAGGGACTCATCCAACTTGGCCTCAGGTGCAGCCTGGGCCTCCTTGAGCTCCCGCGAGTGCCAAAGTTCAACCTCCATCAGCATATCCTTCAGCACGGCGGTGATAGCCTCCTGAGCATCCAGAGCTTTGCGGTGCTCCGAGACAAGCTGCTCCTTTTCAGCTGGAATCCGGAAAAGAAATGTTAACAGCAAAATAACCGGTAGATTAAAGAGAGGCAAGACAATCGGGAAAGAAATCTGTACCCTTGAGCGTGGAGAGCTGGGCGGAGAGACCCTCAAAGGAAGCTTCCGGAAACGCTGTTGTGTAAAATACTTGTGAATACAGATGGGAAAAAGCAACCGGTACAAAAGAGGCCGGAGAGCGAAAAAACAAACCTTGGCACTTGTTGTGAGCATCGGCAAGGAACCGGTGCTCCCACAGAAGCTCCTCAAAGAGTTGCTTTCGGGTGTCCAAGGTGTCATGTTCAAGTTAAAAGGTTCCGGTTAGACTTTGCCGGCATTTTGTTTCAAAAAAGTTTCACGCTAAGAACTATGTTCTCAACCTGAAACTCGGGGACTGTGAGAATATGTATATATATATAAGATTGAAAACCGGCATGAATATAAAAAACTTTGAGGTTGTGCAACTTACCACCACGTTGTTGTTGGCATCGTGCCACGCGGTATCAAACTCTCTGACCGTGCGCCGGAGCCGGCTGAAGTGTTGCCCAGTGCTCCGAGGGCCGGCAGTGTCGACCACCGGTAGCTTGTCCTTCCCGAGGCCGCGGGTCGCGGGGGACAGATCCGCCTGATTCCACTTCTCAGCGTAATCAAGTAGATGCCCCAGGTCAGCCTCTCCGCGTTCGAGCTCAGTAATCCGGCCCAGCTGAACTGAGGCCGTCTCACTGGCTGCAACGGCAGCGCGGCCGGCAAGAAGAACCAGTGACCGCGAGCCGGAGGAAGGGCCAGTTTCCGCCGTGACCACCGCAACAAGTTGTTGGGCGGAGAGCTTGGCACCTTCCGGTTGAGGAGGCTTGTCAACGGCTGGCTGGCCGGTAGGGGCAGTCGTCGTGGGTGCTGGCGCATCCTTGGGTGGCGCAGGAGCTTCCGGTGCTTCCTTTGCCGGAGGGGAGTTTGCCGGCGCGGAAGTTTCCGGCGCGGTCTTGGAGGGGGAGGCAGTTGCCTTCTTCTTTTTCTTCTTGGGAACGGGAGGAACCAGAGGTTCCGCCCACTCCGCTTCTTCTTTACCGGCGCTGATGTTGCTGGCGCCGGTGTCTTCAGCTTCAGGAGGGGAAGATAAATCCTCCTCCGCACGGTGATCAGTAGGTTCAGGGGTCGCGCGCTGATGGCGTGTAACTCACACGTTCGTTGGGAACCCCAAGAGGAAGGTATGATGCGCACAGCAGCAAGTTTTCCCTCAGAAAGAAACCAAGGTTTATCGAACCAGGAGGAGCCAAGAAGCACGTTGAAGGTTGATGGCGGCGGGATGTAGTGCGGCGCAACACCAGGGATTCCGGCGCCAACATGGAACCTGCACAACACAACCAAAGTACTTTGCCCCAACGAAACAGTGAGGTTGTCAATCTCACCGGCTTGCTGTAACAAAGGATTAACCGTATTGTGTGGAAGATGATTGTTTGCAGAAAACAGTAGAACAAGTATTGCAGTAGATTGTATTTCAGTAAAGAGAATTGGACCGGGGTCCACAGTTCACTAGAGGTGTCTCTCCCATAAGACAAACAGCATGTTGGGTGAACAAATTACAGTTGGGCAATTGACAAATAAAGAGGGCATGACCATGCACATACATATCATGATGAGTATAGTGAGATTTAATTGGGCATTACGACAAAGTACATAGACCGCCATCCAACTGCATCTATGCCTAAAAAGTCCACCTTCAGGTTATCATCCGAACCCCCTCCAGTATTAAGTTGCAAAGCAACAGACAATTGCATTAAGTATGGTGCGTAATGTAATCAACAACTACATCCTTAGACATAGCATCAATGTTTTATCCCTAGTAGCAACAGCACAACACAACCTTAGAACTTTCTGTCACTGTCCCAGGTGTCAATGCAGGCATGAACCCACTATCGAGCATAAGTACTCTCTCTTGGAGTTACAAGCATCTACTTGGCCAGAGCATCTACTAGTAACGGAAAGCATGCAAGATCATAAATAACACGTAGATATAACTTTGATAATCAACATAACAAGTATTCTCTATTCATCGGATCCCAACAAACGCAACATATAGAATTACAGATAGATGATCTTGATCATGTTAGGCAGCTCACAAGATCCGACAATGATAGCACAATGGGGAGAAGACAACCATCTAGCTACTGCTATGGACCCATAGTCCAGGGTTAGACTACTCACACATCACACCGGAGGCGACCATGGCGGCGTAGAGTCCTCCGGGAGATGATTCCCTTCTCCGGCAGGGTGCCGGAGGCGATCTCCTGGATCCCCCGAGATGGGATCGGCGTTGGCGGCGTCTCTGGAAGGTTTTCCGTATCGTGGCTCTCGGTACTGGGGGTTTTGTCACTGAGGCTTTAAGTAGGCGGAAGGGTAGGTCAAGAGGAGGCACGAGGGGCCCAGACCATAGGGCCGCGCGGCCAGGGCAGGGGCCGCGCCGCCCTATGCTCTGGCTGCCTCGTGGCCCCTCTTCGTCTCGTCTTCGGACTTCTGGAAGCTTCGTGGAAAAATAGGCCCCTGGGCTTTGATTTCGTCCAATTCCGAGAATATTTCCTTACTAGGATTTCTGAAACCAAAAACAGCAGAACAAGAATCGGCACTTCGGCATCTTGTTAATAGGTTAGTTCCAGAAAATGCACGAATATGACATAAAGTGTGCATAAAACATGTAGATAACATCAATAATGTGGCATGGAACATAAGAAATTATCGATACGTTGGAGACGTATCAGCATCCCCAAGCTTAGTTCTGCTCGTCCCGAGCAGGTAAAACGATAACACAGATAATTTCTGGAGTGACATGCCATCATAATCTTGATCATACTATTTGTAAAGCATATGTAGTGAATGCAGCGATCAAAACAATGTATATGACATGAGTAAACAAGTGAATCATAAAGCAAAGACTTTTCATGAATAGCACTTCAAGACAAGCATCAATTAAGTCTTGCATAAGAGTTAACTCATAAAGCAATAATTCAAAGTAAAGGCATTGAAGCAACACAAAAGAAGATTAAGTTTCAGCGGTTGCTTTCAACTTGTAACATGTATATCTCATGGATATTGTCAACATAGAGTAATATAATAAGTGCAATAAGCAAGTATGTAGGAATCAATGCACAGTTCACACAAGTGTTTGCTTCTTGAGGTGGAGAGAAATAGGTGAACTGACTCGACATTGAAAGTAAAAGAATTGTCCTCATAGAGGAAAAGCATCGATTGCTATATTTGTGCTAGAGCTTTGATTTTGAAAACATGAAACAATTTTGTCAACGGTAGTAATAAAGCATATGCATCATGTAAATTATATCTTATAAGTTGCAAGCCTCATGCATAGTGTACCAATAGTGCCCGCACCTTGTCCTAATTAGCTTGGACTACCTGGATTATCACCGCAATACATATGCTTTAACCAAGTATCACAAAGGGGTACCTCTATGCCGCCTGTACAAAGGTCTAAGGAGAAAGCTCGCATTTGGATTTCTCGCTTTTGATTATTCTCAACTTAGACATCCATACCGGGACAACATAGACAACAGATAATGGACTCCTCTTTTAATGCTTAAGCATTCAACAACAATTAATTCTTTTCTCATTAGAGATTTGAGGATATTTGTCCAAAACTGAAACTTCCACCATGGATCAAGGCTTTAGTTAGCGGCCCAATGTTCTTCTCTAACAATATGCATGCTCAAACCATTCAACTCAGTGTAGATCGCCCTTACTTCAGACAAGACGAACATGCATAGCAACTCACATGAAATTCAACAATGAATAGTTGATGGCGTCCCCAGTAAACATGGTTATCGCACAACAAGCAACTTAATAAGAGATAAAGTGCATAATTACATATTCAATACCACAATAGTTTTTAAGCTATTTGTCCCATGAGCTATATATTGCAAAGGTGAATGATGGAATTTTAAAGGTAGCACTCAAGCAATTTACTTTGGAATGGCGGAAAATACCATGTAGTAGGTAGGTATAGTGGACACAAATGGCATAGTGGTTGGCTCAAGTATTTTGGATGCATGAGAAGTATTCCCTCTCGATACAAGGTTTAGGCTAGCAAGGCTTATTTGAAACAAACACAAGGATGAACCGGTGCAGCAAAACTCACATAAAAGACATATTGAAAACATTATAAGACTCTACACCGTCTTCCTTGTTGTTCAAACTCAATACTAGAAATTATCTAGACCTTAGAGAAACCAAATATGCAAACCAAATTTTAGCATGCTCTATGTATTTCTTCATTAATGGGTGCAAAGCATATGATGCAAGAGCTTAATCATGAGCACAACAATTGCCAAGTATCACATTACCCAAGACATTAATAGCAATTACTACATGTATCATTTTCCAATTCCAACCATATAACAATTTAACGAAGGAGAAACTTCGCCATGAATACTATGAGTAGAAACCAAGGACATACTTGTCCATATGCTACATCGGAGCGTGTCTCTCTCCCATAAAGTGAATGCTAGGATCCATTTTATTCAAACAAAACAAAAACAAAAACAAACCGACGCTCCAAGAAAAAGCACATAAGATGTGATGGAATAAAAATATAGTTTCAGGGGAGGAACCTGATAATGTTGTCGATGAAGAAGGGGATGCCTTGGGCATCCCCAAGCTTAGACGCTTGAGTCTTCTTGATATATGCAGGGGTGAACCACCGGGGCATCCCCAAGCTTAGATCTTTCACTCTCCTTGATCATGTTGCATCATACTCCTCTCTTGATCCTTGAAAACTTCCTCCACACCAAACTCGAAACAACTCATTAGAGGGTTAGTGCACAATATAAATTGACATATTCAGAGGTTACACAATCATTCTTAACACTTCTGGACATTGCATAAAGCTACTGGACATTAATGGATCAAAGAAATTCATCCAACATAGCAAAAGAGGCAATGCGAAATAAAAGGCAGAATCTGTCAAAACAGAACAGTTCGTATTGACGAATTTTAAAATGGCACCAGACTTGCTCAAATGAAAATGCTCAAATTGAATGAAAGTTGCGTACATATCTGAGGATCACTCACGTAAATTGGCATAATTTTCTGAGTTACCTACAGGGAGGTGGACCCAGATTCGTGACAGCAAAGAAATCTGGAACTGTGCAGTAATCCAAATCTAGTACTTACTTTTCTATCAACGGCTTTACTTGGCACAACAAAACACAAAACTAAGATAAGGAGAGGTTGCTACAGTAGTAAACAACTTCCAAGACACAAAATAAAAACAAAGTACTGTAGGTAAAAACATGGGTTATCTCCCAAGAAGTTCTTTCTTTATAGCCATTAAGATGGGCTCAGCAGTTTTAATGATGCACTCGTAAGAATAGTATTTAAAGCAAAAGAGAGCATCAAGAGGCAAATTCAAAACACATTTAAGTCTAAAATGCTTCCTATGCATAGGAATCTTGTAAATAAACAAGTTCATGAAGAGCAAAGTAACAAGCACAGGAAGATAAAACAAGTGTAGCTTCAAGAATTTCAGCACATAGAGAGGTGTTTTAGTAACATGAAAATTTCTACAACCATATTTTCCTCTCTCATAATAATTTTCAGTAGCATCATGAGCAAACTCAACAATGTAACTATCACATAAAGCATTCTTATCATGGGTCTCATGCATAAAATTATTACTCTCCACATAAGCATAATCAATTTTATTAGTTGTAGTGGGAGCAAATTCAACAAAGTAGCTATCATCATATATAGGAGGCATATTGTAATCATAAAAGAATATTTTCTCCTCAATGCTTGGGGGACTAAAAAGATCATGCTCATCAGAGCCAGCCTCCCCAAGCTTAGAATTTTCCATAGCATTAGCAACAATGGTGTTCAAAGCATTCATAGTAATAACATTCCCATTAGCATGCATATAAAGTTCCATGGGTTTTTTAATTCTCTCTTCAAACACATCATGTCCTAATTCAAGATAAAGTTCATAAAGATCTCTCATATTTTTGTTGTTTTCCATTATGCTTAACTAGTGAAATAAAAACATGCATGATATTAAGTAAAGTAAAACAAGTAACTAATTTTTTTGTGTTTCTGATATAGCAAACAAGATAGCAAATAAAGTAAAACTAGCAACTAATTTTTTTGTATTTTGATTTAGTGCAGCAAACAAAGTAGTAAATAAAACTAAGCAAGACAAAAACAAAGTAAAGAGATTGAGAAGTGGAGACTCCCCTTGCAGCGTGTCTTGATCTCCCCGGCAACGGCGCCAGAAAATATGCTTGATGGCGTGTAACTCACACGTTCGTTGGGAACCCCAAGAGGAAGGTATGATGCGCACAGCAGCAAGTTTCCCTCAGAAAGAAACCAAGGTTTATCGAACCAGGAGGAGCCAAGAAGCACGTTGAAGGTTGATGGCGGCGGGATGTAGTGCGGCGCAACACCAGGGATTCCGGCGCCAACGTGGAACCTGCACAACACAACCAAAGTACTTTGCCCCAACGAAACAGTGAGGTTGTCAATCTCACCGGCTTGCTGTAACAAAGGATTAACCGTATTGTGTGGAAGATGATTGTTTGCAGAAAACAGTAGAACAAGTATTGCAAAGTAGATTGTATTTCAAGAAAGAGAATTGGACCGGGGTCCACAGTTCACTAGAGGTGTCTCTCCCATAAGACAAACAGCATGTTGGGTGAACAAATTACAGTTGGGCAATTGACAAATAAAGAGGGCATGACCATGCACATACATATCATGATGAGTATAGTGAGATTTAATTGGGCATTACGACAAAATACATAGACCGCCATCCAACTGCATCTATGCCTAAAAAGTCCACCTTCAGGTTATCATCCGAACCCCCTCCAGTATTAAGTTGCAAAGCAACAGACAATTGCATTAAGTATGGTGCGTAATGTAATCAACAACTACATCCTTAGACATAGCATCAATGTTTTATCCCTAGTGGCAACAAAGCACAACACAACCTTAGAACTTTCTCACATCGTCCTGTGTCAATGCAGGCATGAACCCACTATCGAGCATAAGTACTCTCTCTTGGAGTTACAAGCATCTACTTGGCCAGAGCATCTACTAGTAACGGAAAGCATGCAAGATCATAAATAACACGTAGATATAACTTTGATAATCAACATAACAAGTATTCTCTATTCATCGGATCCCAACAAACGCAACATATAGAATTACAGATAGATGATCTTGATCATGTTAGGCAGCTCACAAGATCCGACAATGATAGCACAATGGGGAGAAGACAACCATCTAGCTACTGCTATGGACCCATAGTCCAGGGGTAGACTACTCACACATCACACCGGAGGCGACCATGGCGGCGTAGAGTCCTCTGGGAGATGATTCCCCTCTCCGGCAGGGTGCCGGAGGCGATCTCCTGGATCCCCCGAGATGGGATCGGCGTTGGCGGCGTCTCTGGAAGGTTTTCCGTATCGTGGCTCTCGGTACTGGGGGTTTCGTCACTGAGGCTTTAAGTAGGCGGAAGGGTAGGTCAAGAGGAGGCACGAGGGGCCCAGACCATAGGGCCACGCGGCCAGGGCAGGGGCCGCGCCGCCCTATGCTCTGGCTGCCTCGTGGCCCCTCTTCGTCTCGTCTTCGGACTTCTGGAAGCTTCGTGGAAAAATAGGCCCCTGGGCTTTGATTTCGTCCAATTCCGAGAATATTTCCTTACTAGGATTTCTGAAACCAAAAACAGCAGAAACAAAGAATCGGCACTTCGGCATCTTGTTAATAGGTTAGTTCCAGAAAATGCACGAATATGACATAAAGTGTGCATAAAACATGTAGATAACATCAATAATGTGGCATGGAACATAAGAAATTATCGATACGTTGGAGACGTATCACGCGCCCTGCACTTGTGTTCCCCCCCCCCCCCCCCCCCGAGAGGAGGCAGGAGATTTGCCGGCACCAGATGGTACCGGACTCGGTTAGGAGGAGGTGAGGCCCAGGCGGCTTCCTCGGAAGTCTCCGGCCTCATGCCAGAGGCACTCTTAGTGAGGCTCAGGGCAGGCCTGAGAAAGAGAAAAAATAGAAAGAAGGTCAGAAAAAGCAATCGGGCAAAGAAAGTTCACAAACGGAAGGCAAAATAAAAGAAAAACCGGAAACTTACCCGGCAGTGACCGGAATCTGCCTCCGATAGCGCTTGACGGTGCCCTTCTTGGAGCGCTTGGCGGGGGGATCCTCGCTCGGGCCAGCCTCGGACGCCGGAGCCTTGTTCTTGCGGCCGCGCGAGGTGAGGTTGTCCAGGTACTCCCTGCCAACCTCTGCCTGCAGGGGTGCAGCGTGCTCCACGACCTGAGGATTGGCGCTGGCTGAGGGGAGATCTACAGAGAGACGATATATGAGGAAGCGAAAGAACAAAATACCTCAAGAATAGAGACCTCATCATCAGAACCGGAATCATTGGCTGGAAAGTTACCTGGGCGCGAGGTATGGGTCCGGCCCATCTTGTGTTTATTCCCGACCACGTAAGGATCCGGGTCCACCTCGTCCAAGGGGCGCTTGCGGCAAGGGCCTCGTGCCTCCGCAACAATGCGAGGAAAACGCTCGCAGGCCTGAGAAAGAGAAAAAAGATAGTTAGCTACACATCAGAGGCTACCGGAAAAACAATCCGGATTGCTCAAGCTCTTACTTCGGCAGATGGAGGATTGGTGGAGCTGAGGGGAAGGAGGCCCCAGGACCACTTCAGCGGCATATCGGAATGGCAAATTTGCCTAGCCTTAAGGACCACGTCCATTGTGCTTAGGCTACAGCTGGTGATCTTAGTGGGATCGCGGCGGCCGCACATCTGGCTCATCTTGTGAACCCGACGCTGGAGGGGGAGCACCCGGCGTGAGATGAAAACGCGGATGATATCGTCGGAACAGATGTCCGTGTCCTTGATGAGCTGCTCCATGAACCGGACAATCCGGTTGGTTTCGATATGGGAATTCCCCGGATTGTGCCTCCAGTTGGCCCTCGATGGCGTTCCCGGATGGTAGGCCGGCAGATTGATGAAATCAGCGGCGCCCTTGTTTTTCACATAAAAGAAGGTCTGTTTCCATGCCCGGCATGACTCCAGACCGGAGAATTTGAAAAAGGGGCTCCCCTGGCGCGCGCTGATGATGCAGGAGCCGCATTGAGTCGGAGGTTTGGGCTTGGGAATGTTTTTGCCCTGGACCGAGTTGATCCGAAGACAGAAGAAGCGAGCAAAAGCTTCAAGAGTTGGGAGGAGACCTATGTAGGCCTCCATGAAGGAAACAAAGCAAGAAAGATAAAAAAAATAGCGTTGCCAGGAAGATGGTGAGGTTGGAGTTCGTAAAAATCGAGGAATTGACGGAAAAAGTTAGAGGCCAGTAGTCCGAAGCCGCGCTCGAAGTGAGCGGTGAAGACTACGAATTCTCCGGGTTGAGGCGCGGGCTCCCGCTCGTTGCCAGGAATCCGGCAAGACACCTGTGCCGGTACCTGATACGTCTCCGACGTATCGATAATTTCTTATGTTCCATGCCACATTATTGATGTTATCTACATGTTTTATGCACACTTTATGTCATATTCGTGCATTTTCTGGAACTAACCTATTAACAAGATGCCGAAGTGCCAGTTCCTGTTTTCTGCTGTTTTTGGTTTCAGAAATCCTAGTAACGAAATATTCTCGGAATTGGACGAAATCAACGCCCAAGTTCCTATTTTCACCGGAAGCATCCAGAACACCCGGGAAGGACCAGAGGGGGGGCACTGGGCCCCCTGCACCATAGGCCGGCGCGGCCCAGGCCCCGGCCGCGCCGCCTATGGTGTCGTCGCCCCTTCGACCCTCCTGCGCCGCCTCTTCGCCTATATAAAGCCCCTGGATCGAAAACCCGATACGATTGACGAAAACCACAAACCTTCCGTAGCCGCCGCCATCGCGACGCCAAGATCTCGGGGGACAGGAGTCTGTTCCGGCACCCTGCCGGAACGGGGAAGTGCCCCCGGAAGGCTTCTCCATCGACACCGCTGCCATCTCCACCGCCATCTTCATCACCGCTGCTACTCCCATGAGGAGGGAGTAGTTCTCCATCGAGGCTCGGGGCTGTACCGGTAGCTATGTGGTTAATCTCTCTCCATGTACTTCAATACAATGATCTCATGAGCTGCTTTACATGATTGAGATTCATATGAGTTTTGTATCACAATTCATCTATGTGCTACTCTAGCAAAGTTATTAAAGTAGTTCTATTCCTCCTGCACGTGTGTAAAGGTGACAGTGTGTGCACCGTGTTAGTACTTGGTTTATGCTATGATCATGATCTCTTGTAGATTGCGAAGTTAACTATTGCTATGATAATATTGATGTGATCTATTCCTCCTACATATGCATGAAGGTGACAGTGTGCATGCTATGTTAGTACTTGGTTTAGTCTATTGATCTATCTTACACTATAAGGTTACTTAAACATGAGCATTATTGTGGAGCTTGTTAACTCCGGCATTGAGGGTTCGTGTAATCCTACGCAATGTGTTCATCATCCAACAAAAGTGTAGAGTATGCATTTATCTATTCTGTTATGTGATCAATGTTGAGAGTGTCCACTAGTGAAAGTCTAATCCCTAGGCCTTGTTCCTAAATACTGCTGCGTTACTACTGCTTGTTTACTGTTTCACTGTGTTACTACTGCTGCAATTCTACCACCATCAACTACACACCATCAAGCTATTTTCTGGCACCGTTGCTACTGCTCATACTTATTCATACCACCTGTATTTCACTATCTCTTCGCCGAACTAGTGCACCTATTTGGTGTGTTGGGGACACAAGAGACTTCTTGCTTTGTGGTTGCAGGGTTGCATGAGAGGGATATCTTTGACCTCTTCCTCCCTGAGTTCGATAAACCTTGGGTGATCCACTTAAGGGAAAACTTGCTGCTGTTCTACAAACCTCTGCTCTTGGAGGCCCAACACTGTCTACAGGAAAGGAGGGGGAACGTAGACATCAAGCACTTTTCTGGCGCCGTTGCCGGGGAGGAAAGGTAAAAGGTACTCACACTCCGGATCTCGGCTACCAAGCTATTTCCCGGCGTTGTAAGTACTCGAAGCTATTTCCTTTAGATCCTGCAATTGCATCTTTTTGTTTCTTGTTTACACTAGTAAGGCATAATGGAAAACATCTGTGAGCTTTTTATTCTATTTCCTGAGTCAAGACATGAATGGTTTAATGTGAAAATTAAAAAACCCATGGAACATGTTAGCATGAATACTTTGAACACCATTGTTGCTAATGATATGGAAAATTCTAAGCTTGGGGAAGCTGGCTTTGATGAGCATGATATTTTTAGTCCCCCAAGCATGGAGGAGAAAATTTACTTTGATGATACTTTGCCTCCTATTTATAATGATTATAATGATAGTAGTCTTTTGGTTCCGCCTGTTATGGAGGATAAATTTGATTATGATTACAATATGCCTCCTATATTTGATGATGAGAATGATAATGATAGCTACTTTGTTGAATTTGCTCCCACTACAACTAATAAAATTGATTATGCTTATGTTGGGAGTAGTAATAATTTTATGCAGGAGACTCATGATAAGAATGCTTTATGTGATACTTATATTGTTGAGTTTGCTCATGTTGCTACTGAAAGTTATTATGAGAGAGGAAAATATGGTTGTAGAAATTTTCATGTTACTAAAACACCTCTCTATGTGCTGAAATTTTTGAAGCTACACTTGTTTTATCTTCCTATGCTTGTTACTTTGCTCTTCATGAACTTGTTTATTTACAAGATTCCTATGCATAGGAAGCATGTTAGACTTAAATGTGTTTTGTATTTGCCTCTTGATGCTCTCTTTTGCTTCAAATACTATTTCTTGTGAGTGCATCATTAAAACTGCTGAGCCCATCTTAATGGCTATAAAGAAAAGAACTTCTTGGGAGATAACCCATGTGCTATTTTGCTACAGTACTTTGTTTTTATTTTGTGTCTTGGAAGTTGTTTACTACTGTAGCAACCTCTCCTTATCTTAGTTTTGTGTTTTGTTGTGCCAAGTTAAGCCGTTGATAGAAAAGTAAGTACTAGATTTGGATTACTGCACAGTTCCAGATTTCTTTGCTGTCACGAATCTGGGTCCACCTCCCTGTAGGTAGCTCAGAAAATTAAGCCAATTTACGTGCATGATCCTCACATATGTACGCAACTTTCATTCAATTTGAGCATTTTCATTTGAGCAAGTCTGGTGCCATTTTAAAATTCGTCAATACGAACTGTTCTGTTTTGACAGATTCTGCCTTTTATTTCGCATTGCCTCTTTTGCTATGTTGGATGAATTTCTTTGATCCACTAATGTCCAGTAGCATTATGCAATGTCCAGAAGTGTTAAGAATGATTGTGTCATCTCTGAATATGTTAATTTTTATTGTGCACTAACCCTCTAATGAGTTGTTTCGAGTTTGGTGTGGAGGAAGTTTTCAAGGATCAAGAGAGGAGTATGATGCAACATGATCAAGGAGAGTGAAAGCTCTAAGCTTGGGGATGCCCCGGTGGTTCACCCCTGCATATATCAAGAAGACTCAAGCGTCTAAGCTTGGGGATGCCCAAGGCATCCCCTTCTTCATCAACAACATTATCAGGTTCCTCCCCTGAAACTATATTTTTATTCCATCACATCTTATGTGCTTTTTCTTGGAGCGTCGGTTTGTTTTTGTTTTTGTTTTGTTTGAATAAAATGGATCCTAGCATTCACTTTATGGGAGAGAGACACGCTCCGCTGTAGCATATGGACAAGTATGTCCTTGGTTTCTACTCATAGTATTCATGGCGAAGTTTCTCCTTCGTTAAATTGTTATATGGTTGGAATTGGAAAAATGATACATGTAGTAATTGCTATAAATGTTTTGGGTAATGTGATACTTGGCAATTGTTGTGCTCATGATTAAGCTCTTGCATCATATGCTTTGCACCCATTAATGAAGAAATACATAGAGCATGCTAAAATTTGGTTTGCATATTTGGTTTCTCTAAGGTCTAGATAATTTCTAGTATTGAGTTTGAACAACAAGGAAGACGGTGTAGAGTCTTATAATGTTTTCAATATGTCTTTTATGTGAGTTTTGCTGCACCGGTTCATCCTTGTGTTTGTTTCAAATAAGCCTTGCTAGCCTAAACCTTGTATCGAGAGGGAATACTTCTCATGCATCCAAAATACTTGAGCCAACCACTATGCCATTTGTGTCCACCATACCTACCTATACTACATGGTATTTTTCCGCCATTCCAAAGTAAATTGCTTGAGTGCTACCTTTAAAATTCCATCATTCACCTTTGCAATATATAGCTCATGGGACAAATAGCTTAAAAACTATTGTGGTATTGAATATGTAATTATGCACTTTATCTCTTATTAAGTTGCTTGTTGTGCGATAACCATGTTCACTGGGGACGCCATCAACTATTCATTGTTGAATTTCATGTGAGTTGCTATGCATGTCCGTCTTGTCTGAAGTAAGAGAGATCTACCACCATAGGGTTAAGCATGCATATGTTAGAGAAGAACATTGGGCCGCTAACTAAAGCCATGCTCCATGGTGGAAGTTTCAGTTTTGGACAACAATCCTCAAATCTCAAATGAGAAAATTATTAATTGTTGTTATATGCTTATGCATAAAAGAGGAGTCCATTATCTGTTGTCTATGTTGTCCCGGTATGGATGTCTAAGTTGAAGAATAATCAATAGCGAGAAATCCAATGCGAGCTTTCTCCTTAGACCTTTGTACAGGCGGCATAGAGGTACCCCTTTGTGACACTTGGTAAAAACAATGCATTGTGAAGATCCGGTAGTCCAAGCTAATTAGGACAAGGTGCGGGCACTATTAGTATACTATGCATGAGGCTTGCAACTTGTAAGATATAATTTACATGATACATATGCTTTATTACTACCGTTGACAAAATTGTTTCATGTTTTCAAAATCAAAGCTCTAGCACAAATATAGCAATCGATGCTTTTCCTCTATGGAGGACCATTCTTTTACTTTCAATGTTGAGTCAGTTCACCTATTTCTCTCCACCTCAAGAAGCAAACACTTGTGTGAACTGTGCATTGATTCCTACATATTTGCATATTGCATTTGTTATATTGCTTTACATTGACAATTATCCATGAGATATACATGTTATAAGTTGAAAGCAACCGCTGAAACTTCATCTTCCTTTATGTTGCTTCAATACATCTACTTTGAATTATTGCTTTATGAGTTAACTCTTATGCAAGACTTATTGATGCTTGTCTTGAAGTGCTATTCATGAAAAGTCTTTGCTATATGATTCACTTGTTTACTCATGTCATATACATTGTTCTGATCGCTGCATTCACTACATATGCTTTACAAATAGTATGATCAAGATTATGATGGCATGTCACTCCAGAAATTATCTGTGTTATCGTTTTACCTGCTCGGGACGAGCAGAACTAAGCTTGGGGATGCTGATACGTCTCCGACGTATCGATAATTTCTTATGTTCCATGCCACATTATTGATGTTATCTACATGTTTTATGCACACTTTATGTCATATTCGTGCATTTTCTGGAACTAACCTATTAACAAGATGCCGAAGTGCCGCCTCGTTTTCTGCTGTTTTTGGTTTCAGAAATCCTAGTAACGAAATATTCTCGGAATCGGACGAAATCAACGCCCAAGTTCCTATTTTCACCGGAAGCATCCGTAACACCCGGAAGGACCAGAGGGGGCACCGGGCCCTGCACCATAGGCCGGCGCGGCCCAGGCCCCGGCCGCGCCGCCTATGGTGTCGTCGCCCTTCGACCCTCCCGCGCCGCCTCTTCGCCTATATAAAGCCCCGGATCGAAAACCCTGATACGATTGACGAAACCACAGAAACCTTCCAGCCGCCGCCATCGCGACGCCAAGATCCGGGGGACAGAGTCTCTCGTTCCGCACCCTGCCGGAACGGGGAAGTGCCCCCGGAAGGCTTCTCCATCGACACCGCTGCCATCTCCACCGCCATCTTCATCACCGCTGCTACTCCCATGAGGAGGGAGTAGTTCTCCATCGAGGCTCGGGGCTGTACCGGTAGCTATGTGGTTAATCTCTCTCCATGTACTTCAATACAATGATCTCATGAGCTGCTTTACATGATTGAGATTCATATGAGTTTTGTATCACAATTCATCTATGTGCTACTCTAGCAAAGTTATTAAAGTAGTTCTATTCCTCCTGCACGTGTGTAAAGGTGACAGTGTGTGCACCGTGTTAGTACTTGGTTTATGCTATGATCATGATCTCTTGTAGATTGCGAAGTTAACTATTGCTATGATAATATTGATGTGATCTATTCCTCCTACATATGCATGAAGGTGACAGTGTGCATGCTATGTTAGTACTTGGTTTAGTCTATTGATCTATCTTACACTATAAGGTTACTTAAACATGAGCATTATTGTGGAGCTTGTTAACTCCGGCATTGAGGGTTCGTGTAATCCTACGCAATGTGTTCATCATCCAACAAAAGTGTAGAGTATGCATTTATCTATTCTGTTATGTGATCAATGTTGAGAGTGTCCACTAGTGAAAGTCTAATCCCTAGGCCTTGTTCCTAAATACTGCTGCGTTACTACTGCTTGTTTACTGTTTCACTGTGTTACTACTGCTGCAATTCTACCACCATCAACTACACACCATCAAGCTATTTTCTGGCACCGTTGCTACTGCTCATACTTATTCATACCACCTGTATTTCACTATCTCTTCGCCGAACTAGTGCACCTATTTGGTGTGTTGGGGACACAAGAGACTTCTTGCTTTGTGGTTGCAGGGTTGCATGAGAGGGATATCTTTGACCTCTTCCTCCCTGAGTTCGATAAACCTTGGGTGATCCACTTAAGGGAAAACTTGCTGCTGTTCTACAAACCTCTGCTCTTGGAGGCCCAACACTGTCTACAGGAAAGGAGGGGGAACGTAGACATCAGTACCCTGCGGGAGCGAAACAACCAGTCGATCTCCGGCTGCTTCACATCGGAGCCCTTCTAGGCACCGCGGGTAGGCGCGGCCAAGTTCACACCGGAACCTTAGCCGGAACTTCTGGCCTCCTGGCCCCTTCCGGTACCGGCTTCCGGAGCGGATGATGAAGCATCCATCTGGGCGAGTTCACCCTCGAGCCCGTCGGAGGCCTGGTTGGCTGAGATTTCTTCCCCGGTAGATGCGGTGGGGGTCTCGCTGTGGTGGCTATCGGCGGTGGATTCGGAAAGGTACTCTTCGGTAGACATTCAGGCTTAAAAGGTTCCGAGATCTACCTACAAATATTTTTCCCCAAACCTAGCCGCTCGAGAAGATCTACGAGTAAGAGAAAAAGCAAAAGAAAAGGAAAGATAAATACTCTACCGGCCCAGAAGCAATGCAAGGAAGGAGGAAGAAGTACCTGAGTCTGTGAGGCTAACCTGGGGCGGTAGAGAATGATGGAGGCGACGGCCGCCGGAGTAGGGTGAGCTTGCGGACAACGGTGAAGAACAGAGAAGAGGAGGAGAGTGTCGTGGCGGCGCTCGGTGCAGGAAAGGCGAAGGTGCACGGTGAACCCCTGCGGAGCTTCTTCGCAAGTTCGTCAGAGAATAGAACTTCGGCGGCGAAGGGCGGCGTAAGGAGCGCAAGGGGCAAAGGCTCAGAGCGCGTGAGAAGTGGTGAATACGAGGAAGAAGAGAAGGAGGAACTGCCGCGCCCTTAAATAGGGAGATGGGTTCGTGGGCCAGAAACCGCTGGGCCACGGAGGTTCACTTCATGGGCCGCCACGTGGCGCGATGATACACGCACAGAAAACAGAAAGCCATTGGGAGGCCACACGGATCCGGAACGGCGGCTAGGATCCGGTGTGGCACCATAAATGCTAGCGCAGAAGTCGAAGGGAAGTGACCCCTGACACTGCTGCGCTAGAAACAGTGCGAATGTCACTGACAGGCACTGTGTCCAAGAAATTCTCGACTTCGTCGAGGAAGGATTTAATGAAAAAGATACCGGAGAAAATCGGTATGATGAGATAAGTTCGGCAGAGACGCCGGAAAGTTGGAACTGGTTGCCGGAAGGTTTAAACCGGTATGTTGATGATGGGAAACTGGCATGGTCCGTCGGATAGGATCCGCCGGACTATACCAGCTTCGGGGACTAATGTTGGGGGGGATGACCCCCGGAATGCCAAAGGCATGCCAAACTAAGCCTTGTGCAGGCTATCGATGTACCGGTTTAAAGGTTATTCCGGAAAACAAAGGTTGGATCGTGGTTAAGTGAATCTATACTGGTATCCCAGAAGGGGTATACCGGAATAGGCAAAGAAGGTACCGGATTACCGGTACAGGCTACACTGTAGCACGTCGGCAAGACTGGTCAAAGATACTCTCAAGAGCTAGAGGACAAAGATGAGCGAAGCACTTCAGCTTTAATCGAAGCCCTGGGGCCAAAGTAGATGATGACGTAAAAGGTACCGGAGGATGTCACCGTTCCTGATTAAAGTTCTACCGGTGTCATCCGGGCCAAAGTGGCTTTGTAAAGTAGTTTGTCTAGTCAAAGATGACATTAGGGTTTCCTAGGGTTTCTTCCCTTGTAAGCCACCCTCTCCCCTATATAAGGAGAGGGAGCACACCCCTGCGTGGGACGATCGACCCAGTTAGCAGAGGAGAAGTTAGAAGTAGAGAGAAAGACCTTGTACTGTACATCTTCAACCTCTGGCCAAGGCCAAGTTCATCAATAAAGATACCGGAATCCATCCGGAGTTCATCCCATCAATACCAAAAACCTCCCTTGAATCCTCTAGCGCACATTCGGCCCCAACTTAAGCCATCCCATGGCATCTGTCTGTTCATCACAACGACAACGTATCTCTAGGTTGTCAATTTAAGCAATGTAATACAAGATATATACTGCAAAACATATATCATTAGAAAGTTCAGATGTTGTACTTTCTAATGGTATAATTTTTATATTATAAAATTTACATTATATTAGTCAAATTAACGATTTTGGGAGACGCGTAGGCCATGTAAACCAGGACGGGGGGAGTATCAATGAATTGTATACTACAACATGCAGTGGTATGCTGGGTCACCGCACCCGGCGTCCTCCTCGGGAGAGATGGGGAGGGGTGCTAGGGTTGGGGGTCCTCCGGTGTCGCCCAATCGGGGCGACATGGGATGATGGGGGTGTAGTCCTCGACCTCGCCGCAAATATCCAAATCATCCCGATTGACCGTAATAGCTCCACTTCCAGTAGAGGCGGAGTTATTAACCCACCTATGCCAACTTGATGAAAAAACTTTCGTCCGAATAGTCTGTTGGATAAAAGGCCATTTTAGGAAAGGACAACGGAAAAATCAGATATACCAGATAGATCCCTAGCTTTTACAAGAAAAACCTACATAATGAAAAGTAAAAAGCAATCAGGTCCTCCACTGGAATTGAGCAAGACAAAGCTCCATCCATGGCCGTCGGCATTAGCGTCGGGGACTGCACCACTTGATACCGGGTCGATGAAGAGCGTCACCGCGAGCTCATCAGAGGGCCTCCTCCTGGAGGTTAAAGAAGCGTCGAGAATCATCACCGACGACAATGGCTGCCAGTAGGCCGTCGGGGTCGGCAGGCAAACAAAGGCTACCGAGAATGAATTGCATGATTTGGTATCACGACTCCAAAGCACATCACCTCCATTAACAAAGCCAACAGTCCACCTCCTCCTCCCAACACCACCTCTGTGAGCAGAGGAGCAAGACAGGACCGTAGCCGCTGCTGGAGTTGAGATGCCGACATGAAGAGCTTCATAGCACCTCACCAAAGGAAACCAATCCGCCGTCGAACTCCAAGCTCCTGCCACGAGCCAGAGGAGGAAGATGAAGAACGGATTTGAAGTAGAAGAAATTGTGGACTCGGGCCTTATTTATGGAGCCAGCGGGGATTTTCACGGATGCATCTTCTGGCTCTCCCCATGAGAGCACCACCGCATCAGGAAGAAGAACCACTCCAAGCCATTTTTATTCCACAGAATCTAGCTTGAGACTCTTGTAGCGGACCTTATTTCAAGGTATGCAGGTGCTTCTCCACTCTGCCTGCGCCGCCACCTGCCACCGGAGGGACACAATAAAGTAGAGCAAGAACAAGACGCGGTGGATCTGGCTGCAGGAGATCACCATCCCACCCTCAAACTACACAAAGGGTAAACTTACTCGAAAACTAGCGAAAAGTCATTTTGGATCCTAGACACTAGTGCTCTCACTGTATCAAAAAAAATCGTATGTAACAAAATTCTAAAAGAAGCTGATGATGTAACGTACAAAATCTCAATTACAAATATTTTGTTTTCTGAGCTACACAAAAATGACAAAGCCTGATTTATTTTTGAAGATTTGAATCACTATATTCAGATCCACACATTTGTTATTTTTGTGTGGCACAAAATACCCATTATTTCCAATTAAAAGTTTACACGTTTGTGGGATACAATACTAGCTACATTCTAATTTATTTTCAGATTTTTCTAAAACTTAAAAATACATTAAAAAAAGATCACTGGTGCTCATGTACACCAAATCCCTATCCAAAAACTACCTAAATCTGCAACGGGCACCTTCCCTTCGCCAACTCCACCAGCATTGCTGGCGAGAGGGGCGCCGGTCTGGTCCGGTAGCATGGATAGCCTAGGTTTCTCAAAACCAATTTTCCGTATTACACCGTGGAGCTTTTACCTGTGCGTTCCGCGCCTTGTCCTGTGTCAATAGCATTTTCTCCCCTTAAACTGACTAAGGCTGGTGCCAACGCACCGCCCCGCTCCCGCCCCGCCACGTCAGCTTTTGGCCCACTCTCACCCCACTCTCACCCCACTCTCACCACACGGTGCCAATGCATGGGCTATAGTCCCCACTCTCACTTCTCTCTTCTCCACATCACCATTTCTTTTCCACATTAAGTTATTTCACTCGATTTTGTTTAGACATTCAAAATAATGCAAGAAATTATTCAACTAAAAATGTTACCGATTACATAATAATCTATACCTAATAATAAAGGGAAAAGTGTTTCCGTGGTTCGGTCCGTCAATATACGTTTTGGTTCGTCCCACTTTACGCTTTCGTATGTTGTTTCGTCGTACGCGATCTAGACGTGCATTGTTAGAGTCCTACCGTTGCAGACGAATCTGAAACCTACAGGAAGTCTGTCTCCGGCCCGTCTCCCTTTTCTTTTAATAATATACTCTATAATATACTCCCAATCTAAAACCAAACATAGGCAAAGCAGCCTGTGTGACGTGGGCAACGATCGATCCGCAAGACCGCAACCGCGCTTCTCCTCTTGCTACGGCTCGACGCGGCTGACAAAACGTGCGGCCTGAGGCGAAGAAGATGTCTCCGCTGCCGAACGAATCATTGCCATTATTTTGTTTTGCGTCTCGACGGGAGTAGGAAGGCGTCATGGCGGTGACATGGACATTCGGCAGTTGAGGGCCTCACGCGGCGGCTGCCTGGACCAGCAGCAACGATAGCCTCACAGGCCGGTGCTCGGTCATACTTCTACGGAGGAGCGGCCTCCTCTCCCTCGCCGGCCGGTGCCATATCCGGACGCAGCTGCCCGTGTGGCTAGCTCCACGCAACATCTGACGCCCTCGGCCCCGTTGCCGCTGCTACCGGCGGAGGCGGTGCCCAGTGCGAACGGTACTCCTCGGCTCCGGCGTGGCTCTGTCCGGCGATTCCTCGATCCATCGGCTTTGGTTCTTCAGTTAAGCTAACGAGCAGCATGTTAGGATCCTCCGTGGTTGTCAGTAGTTCTGCATGTCCACAAGCACATGGAGGAGGGACGTACTAACAAGATAGATGCTGGCTTGGGAGCAACGGAGGAGCCTGCCGCTGTCACAACTTCGGGTGTTGCCGGCCGCGGCGAGGCCAGTGAAGGACAGCGTCGCCCTGGTGCTCACAGTGGACGTGGACGATTCTGCATGATCCGGTGCGCACGTTTGAGTACAGGTATAATACACGTATTTGTACATGACGCGGCATGATCTTAACTGATTGAGTACCACACAATGCATGATTGGAGATAGCAGCATGCAACGCCACAGGGGTGCTAATTGGCATCGCACGATCCACACGTGTATCTCGGAGTTACGTTATTCACTTATTTAGCGTGTTGGAATATATTTTTACGGTAACCTTAATTCTTGACCGTCCTGTTAAGAGACGATTTGTCCTATAAAAACTAATATTGAAATCCTTGGTGTATTTTTTTTCTTATGCCCTAGATCACCGCTGCAGAGTTGTCGGTGTTATTTTCTCTGTAGAGCCGCGTTCACGGTTGGGGTTCGCCAGCCTCATGTCGCCCCGAGCGTCTCTCATGGAGCGTGGCCTGAACGGCTGAACCTGCCACAAGTCTAGCCGTGAGAATCCCAGAGGAAGGCATGCAGGTCATATTCACAGACATCAATGCTGAAGCTCAGCTCATTGCTATAAGTTAAATTGTTGTTCCAGCTAGGGATTTGTCCTGGTTTTAGCTGGGAGTATGCTATAAGTTAAACTGTTGTTTTGTACTATCATTTTATTTTCCATGGAAATGAAATGGGGCGGTGGCCTATTGATCTAAAAACATTCACAGATATCAAAGCTTTTGTGGAACATTCTATGGATTCGAGTTTATTTTAACAGAGAAGCCATCAGAGATTGGGAGCTTTGTTCTATTTTCAAGTGAATATATTTTGCTCATCCGCAGCAACGCGCACGGGCATTGTCCTATCTATACCTAATAATAAAGGAGCTAAGGTTTTTGCCAAAAAGTTTCGTCAACGCTTTTTTTGGGACCGTTTTGCCCTCCCACCGATTCGCATAATACACACATATGCCACGGTACCGGTTCGGTAGTATTGTTTCTTTCCTAGAATGAACCCAAGTGTTTTCGTTGACACGGAACTCTCCCGCGAGCTAGGCGATGTGGGCCGGCAGAACAGCCCAATACAGTAGCAAGAATCAATAGAGCAAATTCACGAGCATCTCGGTTCTTTCGTAATTCCTATGTTTCGGGTCTTCTTATGTTCCTGTTATTAGTCCCACCTCGCTCGCATCTACCGGGTTCCATCATATGCGTACGTTTTCTGAGTTATAACAAGCTGATTTGAATAAGAAACAGCATCAAACATGGGAGCGCATGAATTGCACGCTGCGTACGAGGCGGCGGATTAAAGAGTGAAATTGCGCTCTAAATGGCATGAGGGAGCGGAAGGAAGCATCTGACGAATTTGGGAAAAGAGGGAGAGGCTCAGAAGTCCGGAAGGGAAGGATCAGACAAATTCCTGGAAATCTCGGCGCGAGCGGTCGGGGTAGCAGGAGGAGGTGAGAGCGCAGCATCGGGAAGGCTTGGTCCAGGCCTCCAGCTAGGTGGAATCATCGAACCGCACCAGGCTATGCCCGCGCCGGGGGCCGGATACGGGCGCGAGCGATTTGCCTATGATGTGGTCAGGCGTCGCTGTACGACAGCCAAGCAAAGCCACCAGGGGGCGCAGTAGGAGATCGCCCGCGAGAAATAGCAGCTTGGTTGGTGGCGTGGCCGAGCACCGGCCAAGACGACGGAGCGGAGCCACGGCCGCCGGCAGCTCACCGTGTTTGTGAGGAGCAGAATAGGGAGAGGAGAGAAGTTCGTGATTGAGAGTGGCGGCGCTGAGAACGGCAATCTAGCGATAGGGGACATGCGGTTCGTTCCTAGAGCTAGGGTTGGCAGAGACAAATGCCGATTTGGGCCTTGGGCTGGTCTGGGTCTGGCTGGGAGAGTAGCTGGGGCATTTTCTTTCTTTTTTCCACTGATTTACAGAAAAACAAAAGGAAGAAAGGAAAAGTGGGTTGAGGAAAAAGAAAAGGACATATATTTTTGGTTTTTCTGCAAAACTTTGTGACAGATTTTAAAAATGTTTCAAATATCCAAAACAATATTATTCTTTTAGTTTTATTTAAGATATGAAAAAGGGAATAGGGGTTTATAAAACCCAGTATAACAAAATAGGGTTTGGAATTTAATAGGAATTAGAAAAGCATGTAAAAACATGCAATGCAATGATGAAATGACTTCATAATGATGTAAAAATAAAATCACAAGCAAATCTAATTAGGGTATTAACCGAGTTGTTATAGCGATATACTTAAAAATGATTGTACGAAGTAAGATGCATAAAGTAAATGTACGATAAATTAACACTTTCTCATTATGTCCCATATCATCTAACCCGGTGCTACCCACAAGGCATACATTCATGTAAATTTTGAATTGTATAGATGCTTTTTTACTAAATTTTGGAGCCATTGGACAAATATTATGCATGTATTAATTATAAATTCGCTTGAATTCATATCTTAATTAAATTTCAGAATGGGGCACAACAATATAACCAGTTTGCGTATTACAAGTCAGTGCATCGATCAGTCTAGAATTTAAGCTAATTAGGTACAAATATTATACTATATATTAAAGCTAAAGCCATTTGCTTGCATGAGAGTGCTTCACTGTTGATGTTTGCTTTCTTCCAATCATTCTCCACCACGTGGCATGTACTATAATGTGTTTTTTTACTTGAAACTTTTGCATTGTAGTTTTAGATGCAAAAAATTTCCATCTAAATTTTTCCGGCTGTAGCTATCTACCTCTACCTCTTAAACAAAAAAGTTATGTACGTCCGCAACGCCATATTTTACGTCCCTGATTTTAAAACTTGATAGTAATTTCTTGACACAGCTTTACGCCCATAATTTGTAGACCCTATATTTTTTAGCTTCTTTTCAAAATATATAGTTGACGGTAATCTTCCATCACAACTTCTCGGACATAATGTTTGACGCAACTTGATTCGATACATATTTTCATCAGTAAGTTTCCGAATTTAGTAGCCTATGTCTAGAGTGGTATTATCCCAAATCTTTTTAATTACACGATGGTCATTTTCTAGCACCATAATCTGTTTCGATCGGTCTCCGCCACGTGGCCTATGCTACATTGTATTTTTTTTTTCTTTTGAGACTCTTAGATTATAGCTTTAGACGCACCAACTTTCCAGCAGTAATTTCTCAGCGCTAGCTACCTACATCTACTTCTCAAAAAAAATAGCTACCTACATCTACACCAATCGTTTATTTTAAAAATACTTGCTGGTGATTTCTTGACACATCTTTATGGCTATAATTTGCATACCTATACTTTTAGCTCCTTTTCAGAAAAATTACTTGACAACAATCTTCCGGCCAATTTTTTTAACGGAACTCGATTTGATACACATTTCCGACTGTAGCTTCCTGCGGTAGTTAGCCTATGTGTACGGCGATATTTTTCAGCTCCTTTTAATTACTCGATGTTCATTTTTCGACACAATATTCTAGCCTATGTGTATGGTGATATAATTACTCGATGGTCAAGTTTTAAAATCACAGACGTAAAATATACCGTTGCGATGGTCCTACAACAATTTTTCGAGATTGCACGTCAGCTATCAACCGTAAACTTTCCCTTGGACAATAATTTTCTGATACAACTTTTCAACTATAGTTTCCCTAGGTGGTCTCCATACTCTCAATCTTCAATGGTGCATATTTTTTTGTCAACCTGTGATTTCCCATCTTACTACACGCATCAAAAAATACACATCAAACTTAATATATCGAGCAACCAGTGTATGAATATATACTACGTACTTAGCTCATAGCGCTCCACCGCATGGGCACTGGAGAACCATCATTTTCTACCAATAGTGGCCGCCCCGTCGCCCTTTACTGAAAAATATATGTTTTTTTTACGTTTCTCTCCTTTTATTCTTTGACGGTAGCTTTTTGCCCCTAACTTTCTACCGGTTGGTACCCCATGGTACCTCCTCGATGATGAGAAATTCTCCAGCAGTACTTCTTCGACCATTTTTTCGTTTCTCTCCGTTTACTTTTCAAGATAACTTTTCGAGACAACTTCTCAGCTGAAATGTAGCACAAGTAGTTAACCCAAGGTACCTCCTGTATGATGAGTAATTCTCTAACAGTAATTTTTCTTCTCCTTTTTTATATTCTTTGACACATTTTCCCAGCCATTGTTTCACCATGGTAGCATCGAATGTGTTTTATCGGTTTGTTTGATGGTTTTTTCCCTACATAGAATTTGGATCTTAGAAGTGATTATTCGACATTAGTCCTTCATCGGCGTGCCAGTGGTTATTCGATGCAAATCATCAGCCCCAAATAGTAATTTCCCTACGGTAATTTTTAACACCGGTTTTTCAACAACGCATAATTCTTCAGCGGTGATATTTTCTTAAGGGTAATTTTCAAAGTTACACATGAAACAATCTTCATTGGTAATTTTTAAATTTGCACGGGCAACAATCTTTAGTAATAATTTGCGGATGGTAGCTCTCCATCTGTACTTGCCTTCTTCTGTAGTACCTTCATAGTTCTACTATGGTAACTGTAAGAAACAAAATACTCCACTATTTATCGCCTCTTCTATTCGAAAGTAAAATTAATACCTTTTGTTAATTGCCTCACGGTTGTCTTACACTCCATCTGTAGTTACCTTCTTCTAAGAAGTATCTTCATGGTTCTACTATGGTAACAGCGAAATATTTCACTATTTGTTGCCTCTTCTATTTGAAATGATATTAATATCTTTGGTTAATTGCCTCATAATTGCCTTATGAGAATACCACTACGTTCTTCCACAGCTATTTTGACACAAAAAATTACATTATCCATCACCTCTTCTATTCAAGAAACAAATGTTCCTATCTTTGTATTAATCTCCTCATGATAACCCTAAGGGCACGGCGTGCCGCCGTGCCAATACTTCCTAGTTAATAAAAATACAAATTATGTTTCTTGTTTTTCTAAATAGCCTATATGACAAGTGTGTGCTTGTGTTTGTATTTTGAACTGAAAGAGTAAAAAAAGGAAAGAAAATAAAAGAAGGAAACAAAATAAAATAAAAACTGACATTTAAAGAATAAAAGAAGGAAAGAAAAAAAGAAAAAAAGAAAAAAAACCGACCAGGTCTCTTCTTCTACCTCTCGCCCCTCCTCCCGCCCGCGTCGCCATCGCGCCGCCCCGCCTCCCGCCCCTCTCCCGCCTCCCTCCCGCCGCCAACGCGGGCGCGCCGGCGGGAGCGGGCGCTACCGCCGGGCGCCGCCGGCGCCTCCCTCCCGTCCCGCCCGCCTCCAGCCCCTCTCCCGCCCCGCCCCGGGCGGTAGCGCCCCGGCTGCCGCCCGCGTTGGCACCAGCCTAAGGAGCTGACTCAACGTTGATTTACATGTCGATGAAATCAGAGTTTTCACTTCATTTGCGCCAGTGTCACTGACTGTCGTAACTCCGGACAAATCTCTTGTTGCAACGTCCTTATCTTCACGGCAGCATAATATCCAAGGAGGCATTGAACTGAAATCGCCTCAGTATTGTGTCGTACCCAGTGGATTCTGGACCAAGTGTAGAATCTGCGCCGGAGGACCAGAGAGGTAAGCAGCGTGCTGCTTCGTCCAACCTGAAGTTCGGCACCGGTTAGTTTTTTTTTTCTTTAACAATCTATACCACATGTATTAGCAAGTGTACATATATGGATACACGAGCTGTCTTCAATAATTATAAAATAATAAAATCTATAAGAAAGGAGCAAAATTTGAGATCTCTTCAAACTCTTTCTTATTTCATGACATAATCTTTTTTTTAAGACGGGCAAAGACCATATACCTGTAATACCAATAAAAATTCTTTTATAATTTTATTTTAAACCGCAAAGCCAAGGCTACTGATAGATACCAAACCATACACCTGTAATACCACCGAAGATTCTTCTATGATTTTATTTTGAACAGGAAAACAGCCAAGGCTACGTGCACGTGTATAATCATTAAAGTAGTCAATCAACACTGGCAAGCGTACCGTTTGACGTTGCAAAGACTGTCAAAGAACAACTCCTTGGTCGTTCCCCTCCTCACCGCACAGTAAAGAGAGAGGCGACTTTTGAAAACAACCTCTGCTCCCACCTCGCCGCCGGCGATCTGCGTGATTTCCCATCCTCCGGCGGCCGCTCCGGCGGCGGGAGGGTGGGGAATCGCCGGATCCCGGCGTGTACATAGTGTAGGAAGTAGTAGGGCTCCAGCCGGTGTCGTCATGGAGGTGGTGGCGTGGCCGGTGTTGAGTTTGATGGTGGTGCTCGTCCTCTCCGGCGGTGAAGCTCCTTGGAGTTCCACGGCGGAGCGCTGCCCCCTTCCTCGTGCTCGCGTTCCTCTGGGATCGCCGTGTGCGGGGCTCCCCCTCTGGATCTGCGTGCGGCGGATCTGGTTGACGACCTAGATGCAGATGGAGGTGAAGCAAGCGGTGCTGCCGACGGAGTTGGGTGGAGGTTCTTCGGGATCCAAGGTTCGACGACTTCCCGTCCGCTAGGGGGCTTCTTCCGATCCAAGGCGTCGGGGAAGATGCAGCGACGGCGCGCCGTCGGCACGTCCTGCTCCTCGCCGGTGTCATCGTTGCAGAAGGACTTATGTGTATTTTCTATCTTTGTGGTGTCCTTTTCTGTAAACTTGCTGTAATCTCCAGATGTATCCTCGCAAAAAAAAACACTGGCAAGTGTACCAACACCATTGTGACAGAGAAAAATAACCGAACAGCTTTGTCGATATTGCTGGGGAGAGCATTGTCGAGGATGTATCAGTTGGGATAAATATTGTGATGATAATCCTCCTCGTAGCAACCATTAGAAAAGATCTAAAATTGATCTCGCGAATCAAGATCTGAAGGATCATATCTAGAGAATTTGTAATCTTCCAACACCACCATAAACACCGAGAAGGAGATCTCATTGTCAAAGTGAAAGGCCGAAGATCACATATTGTGCACTATGACATCTCCATCGAGGCGATGCAAAAAAAAAAAAAAAAAAAAAAAAAAAAAGCTGCCAAATCTATATCTATATCTAATAATAAAAGGGCTAAGGTTTCTGCCAAAATTTTGGTCAATGCTTTTTGTTAGACGGTTTTGCCCTCCCACAAAATCGCATAATACGGCAGATTACCATTGTACCGGTTCGCTTGTTTAGTTTGCTCCGGCCTCTTCTCCCCCATCGATCCCCTCCTCCCCCAGTCAACATGCCCCACTAGAAACGCAACCGACGATCTCAATTCCTATCTTCAAAATTTCTCTCATGGAATTGGATTCCTATGCTCCTACTCCCGGATTAGATGCTACAGGTTCGCGTTTGCTCAAGCGTCTCCTCTACCTTGGTCATCCTCCCCACATCGTCCCGTGGCTGCCTACTACCGTGCCGCCGCTTTGCTCGGGAGCGGCTGCGGAAGAACAGTGAGGAGGCCACGACGAGGCCCCACGCTCTTCAGGTGAGGGCAGCGCGGACGAGCGTCACGACACATCACGGATGAACGTCGTGACGGAAGGGAGGAGGAAGATCTCGAGCAAGTGATCCCGCCACGAAGTGGATGGTGGCGACTGGTGAAACTAGGTATCTGCTCCGGCGGCGGTGCGCCGTCACAGTCAGTCCATGGCGGTGTCTCGTGCAGAGGGATACATGAGCAGTGAGGCATGCGTTGACTTGCCGAATGCGTGCTCCAGCTGCCGCCGCCGAACAAGGAAGCGTGGCCGACGAGCCCAAGCATCAGAGCTATGAAAGCGAGCGGCGCCGAGCGCTGAGCGGCAGAACATTAACAGCCGGCGGCGCAGAGCGGTACGATGGTGGAATTCAGTCTTCAGATCGGCAGACCAATTTCAGACGCGGGTTCCGCTGGTTGCTTGCAGAGGCAGAGCAGAGATTATCTTCTCCTTTTTTTTATTTATCAAAAGCTAGAGCGGTCCCATCGCTGCGAGCGTCGTTCCTTTGGCACGCTGGGCCAGCGATCGCTGTGGGCCGGATTTGTTCATACTCGGGAGCTAGCGCCTTGGCGTTGCGGCCTGCGCGCTGGACATGAGATCCTTGGGACAAGCTACGGCAGGTCCAAGGCAAGCAGGGGTGCCACGCGTAGTTTTTTTTTATCAATAAATAGTCCCACCTCGCTATTTAAGATCGAGTCCAACATGTTTATATACGTAGCTTCCTGGGGAATCAACAAGAAATAGCACCGTTGACTAAACTACTCAACCCATGGAAGGTGTAGAGTGCAAGCGAGAGAGGGACCGCCTGAACAAACATGAGTAACGGAAGGGAAGAAAGCAGACGGAGTGGGATCAGAGAAGGGAGACGGGGGAAGCTCAGATATGAAATTCAGAGGATGCAGAGAGGGATTTTAAAGAAGGGAGATGGGGGAAGTTCAGATATGCATGAAAAATTGGGTGGTGGCGGCTGAGGTTGAGCACAGATGCCTCAAAGAGGGGAGATGGGGGAAGTCAGATGCAGGAAAAATTGGGTTGTGGCGGCCTGAGGTTGAGCACAGATGCCTCAAAGAGGGGAGATGGGGGAAGTCAGATGCAGGAAAAATTGGGTTGTGGCGGCCTGCACGAGAGAAGACGGAGGATGCGCGGCGCTGGAAGAAAAATCCCCTTTCCTCTTCCATCTGCGTTTCAAGGAAGCCTTATCCTCCATGCTCGACCATTGGCCGCTGCTACACACGCGGCGCTCATGGCTTGTATGTTCTTATTATCCTGACATGATGGCATTGTAGGTTAACAGCACAACACCACACGAGTTTCTTTTTATTTTCCCTACTACCATCTTTCAATGACATGTGAGTTTTTTTTTGTTCTTTACACGTTGCATCAAAAGAGACATCGCACAAAAAAAATGAGTGCACATATTCTTCTTCCTTATTTTCCTCCGTTCCTAAATAAGAATTTAGACGCATTTTAGTTTTTTTGCAAATACATTTCTAATTTCTAGATATATTTGTATCTAGAAAAAATAGAGTCACTACTTTACCGCCTAAAACTTTCCTCCAACGTTTTATTTTATGGTTTTACCATTCCACCAAAATATACAATACAACACAATGCCATAATACCTGTTGGTTCTCTGCCCGAGCTTGGTCGAGCGAGGCGTGGAGAATTGGTGGGAAGTCCTCACCTCCCCTTCCTCCTGCTCCACCAAGGCGTGGCCCTCCCACTTCCGACCATAGCCCGATGGGTGCCGAGCTTGGCGCTGGAGGGAGGCATGTAGGAGCACGGAGGAGGATGGAGGCAGTCCATGTCGAGGACTTATGCGAGGCACCACAACGTCAATCCACCGACTAGGTCCGGTGGTATTGCATGCTACTTAATATCTTGACAAATTTGTGTCGGGATTTCAAGTAGGAGAACATCTGATGGATTGGATAATTATGCATCCTAAATTCCTACGCTGTGATTTTTGTCAACATAGTTGTTTGGTGAATCTATGGCGTTGTTAGATGCGGGATTGGTGTCAGTTCACATTGCAGAATTTGTGGCATTGCTCGATGCCACTGGCCAGCTGCCTTTGCAGAATTTATGAAATTTATGCAGCTCAATATTTTAATGTAACTTTCTACATAGCTTTACTTGTTGGAATTAAAGCGGCCACATCCATCGAGATTTTTATGATGGTAATCGCATCCGTAGATGGTGCCTTCCAGTTATGTGCCTTCTATCTTCAAATGTGGCGTACAAAAGAGCTGTTATCTATGAGCTTCATCTTTACAACACAAGACCTAGGAGTTTGCATACCTTTCATCTCAACTTTGGATAAACATTATAGAAAGCAAAAAGATTGGAAAGTAGGCGCAAAGCTTTTCCTATCCCAAAAGAAATGCTTTATTATATTATATACAAAGAAAATTAAATGCGAACTGAGAGCTAACATATTCGAATAATCTAAAACAAAAAAAAAACAAATAACATGTTTGTTCAAGGTCTATGAGCATGTATTGTTTATTGTAAACCCGGTGCAACGCACGGGCACTTTTGCTAGTCTCTAATATAATATACTAAAGCACTACTTTACTTGAAAAATCCACCCACAGAACGGCTTCCTCATTCCTCCTCACGCCAGCGAGACTGAACAGAGTAGGAAACCGAGCTATGGAGGAAATAGAGGTGAGTGGCGGTACTAAGTTTTTTCTGGGAATCGGACTACTTCTTTTGTTTTCTCTAAGATAAGAAGTCATGTTGAAGCACGTTTTTTTTTTTTTTAAGAAGTCATGTTGAAGCACGTTTTTTTTTTATTTCAAAAAAAAAAAAAAACGTGCTCTCTGCACTGGTTAATTACTGCTACGATAGTAGATTCCTAGTATCGTTACTTCAAGTCGTTGTGATGCTTCATCAGGCGCTGAGCATGAAATTTTTTACTCTGATGCCTTCTACTTACAACACTACCTTACCTAAAATCTAATCCGTCCTTCGTCACCAGTAGAAACAATATATCTTGTCACGCAAAACTCTACTAGAGGATTATTTAATTTATCTATTTTGAAATGCAACATAGCTTGTTCAAAAAAAGGACATACAACATAACCACATCATCAACTAATGGCAGCCATACGATTCTCATCTTCAATCGTCCATTTTGTTGTCCCTCATCGTGACAGTGCCTAGGCAACTCGACTTTATTTTTTTTTGCGGGTAAAATAGGAACTTTATTAAGCAGGAGGGATTACAAGTCGATCAAGGTCAAGAGCCTGAGAAATAGCTTCAGGTCCTGGGTTGTCCGTTTCGGTCCGCGCGGACTGCCGAACAACCCGTGCATGCTCTGTGGGGCGACGCAAATAGACCGACCCATCCGTTGCGACCCATCCGCGCCCCAAATTTGGGAAACCGATGCGTCGAGCCAGACGCTGCGTGGATTGAGAGCGCGTGCCGCGGACCCACCTAGAAGCAACCCGTTGGCAGAAGGATGACCGGTGGCAGCGTTTGCCATCAAGGCTGCCGCTGACCACTGCGCCCGCCGCTGAAGTATGCGCCCGCCACCTGGACTCCTGCGCCCGCATTGAAGCCGATGGCGATGGAACCTACGCGGGCGCGCTTGGCATTGAGGGTCCGTGGTATTTAACCACGGACTCACCAGCATCTTCTCCTCACTCCAACCGCCGCCGCCATTGCCACTTCTATGTGCATGATACATCCCAGTTGTATCTACTTTTTCAAGGACTTTGCTCAATGAATTACTCCGGAATCTCACCATATTTGGATAAAAACTACTGAATTTGATGTTGTTTTTAGCAAAGTCTCCCTTTTGTCAAGTTTTCACAGGAAATAAAATCGGGGAAAAATACCACGGGAGCTTTGGATCACGAGAGAGGGACCCAAGAGGCCCGAACGAGGCCAGGTGACGCGGCCCAAGTTCTTGGACGCGCCACCAGTGCCCATTCGGCCCTCAATCATCGTCTCGCCCTCCCCCTCCCCCTTCGCGAGGTGCCTTATATATCCTAAAAACAGATCCCCTGGGAGCACACGACAGTCCGCGAAACATAGTGCCGCCGAGACCACGATCTTCGTTTCGGGGGCCAGATTGATCCTACTCTCCACCCCGGAGAGAGGGATTTTGAGGGCTTCTTCATCATCACCTCCACCGACATCATAACCAACCATCATGGACTCACTCTCCATCACCATGAGTGAGTAGTTCTCTGTAGGTTTAGAGGTGGATGGGTTTTGGATGAGATTGATCATGTAATCCCCCATATGTATCGAGATTTTATATGTTCGTCTTGAAGATATTATTGTATGAGTCTTGGTACACCTTTGCTATGTTTAATGCTTGTTACTAGGGTCCGAGTGACATGATTATTTCAGTAGTGAACTTGTATTGCTTTATCATATATATGAGGTTGGTATTTATCTGCAAGGTGTATCACTTGTTATTACGTTGATCCTGCAAATCTCTAAGGTGATAGGTGGGAAAAAACAAAGGTGAGATGTAGTAATGTCGAGGATTATGTGTGTTCATGGATCTTAATGCTTTGTACCTGTCTATTCGGAAGGGTAGAATTGTAGTTCCAAGTTGGCTCCGGTGAAATGGGCGGGACAATAGATGTTATGCAAATTCTCATAGTTAGTACGCATAACTATATTTGGAGCACACACCTAGACACAACTGAATTAGAGCTGAGTGCTATGTTAGTTGCATTACATTACATGATCAATATCATCCATATATCACCCCATTGCTGCCTCATGCCTACGCTTTTAGCCACTGCAAGTTTCACATTACTACTTCCGGTGAAAACTAGAAATCTACTGCTTCTGTTTACTGTTTTCTTTTACTGCTTTGAATCAACTGCTATAAAATCACCACTTGCTTTGTGAGTTTATTAATATATGGGTGTGGTTGAGAGTGACGTCTCAATTGCTGAAGTATTATTGGTACTCTTGTGTTTCCCTTGAGTTGAACTATAAATTGTGTAATACTTCCCATTGAAGATTTCAGCGATCCCCTATACTTGTGGGTATCAGCGCACGCCTCCAGGATGAAGCTACCGAAGTGGATGAGAAGTCCGCCAACGACCACAAGGACGGGGTCGTCGTCCGGCTGGCGGCGACGCCAGGATTCTCCGCCTCGACGGAACTCTGCACAGCACCGCATGATCCCTCCGCCGCCGCAGGCGCACATGTTGCGGCACAGCCTCCTCCTCAGCACCAATTATGCCCCAACAAGCGATACGTGCCTGTGCTGGATGTGCACCGGTGGTGGGCGTAGGGCGGCCCCTACTGCCACCGCGACGTATCCCTCCCGCACGGGTGCCATCTGAACAGGGGGATCCTCCCTATTTCACCACCTTCAGCGGACTGGTGAGCCCTCCGGCAGGAGATGCGCCACCGGATCGAGCGCCTCCCGCCGGCGATGTAGCACTAGGAGGTGTACCAGCGCGAGGACTTCTGGCGCGCGTTCCTCGCCTGGGAGCACGAGGCGCGCCGTGTCATCCGCGACCTTTGCGAAATCAGGCCCCGCGACGACGCGCCGAACATCGAGAGCGAGGTCTACTATGATGATGAGGACGACGACGACGATGAGGAGATGGACGACGTGCCTCCAGCTGTTGTGAATCTGGAGGTCGTTGTCCCTGACAACTATGACGAGGACGCAGCCACGGCCGCCGCAATGGCCACGTCCTTGGCCAATGAGGACGCCAAGTGGCCAGGGCTCGAGAACATCGTGCATCTCTCGGCCATGGTGGCGGCGCACGTAGCATCGATACCATCGCCACCACCGCTGCAGCCGCACGCGCCACCACAGGCAGCGTGGGACGACCAGCAGGTTCCACCGCTTCTGCCACCGATGACATCACAGTACGCGTCTCATCTGCAGTACGCGCCGCCACCTCCGTAGTACTCGCAGCCAGCTGAGGTGCCTACTTGGGTCCAGCAGCTCTGGACACCACCGCCGTTCGTGGACCTCGTCTCCGACGATGAAGATGATGGCGGCGATTGAATTAGTTTAGATTTTCATTTTAAACTATGTAAATTATGTTCGATTCGTGTGTTTCTATTTGGTTCCTGTACGCGGGCCAACTAGCTAGCGGTCCGAATGGGTCGCACCGCTGCACACGCTGTCCGAACAAGCCGGACCGCACGACGCATCCTGTCCACGAGCGATCCAAACAGACAGAAACAGATATTTGTGTTGTCGATTTGTGTTGGCCCGCTGGAGATGCCCTCGCCGCCGAGGAAAGGTTGTGGAGTGTTGTTGTCTCCACGCAGCCGATCATCTTCGGTGTGTCTTCCACATGTCTCAAACAGCAGGTAAGTGCTGACTCCCTTTCACTTTTGGACTCCTATTTTATGCCCTATATCATGTTTGAACAGTTAGTAGCTGATTGCAAATGGTCACAGTATATCCAAGATGACAAGGTTGTACTTCAAATTTGTTAATTATCCACCACTTAAAGCTACACGTGATATGAATGATTCTCACGGCATGCCCCCCCCCCCCCCCCCCCCCCCAACCTTTCTTGGTTAAATTGTTTTTATACCACCTTTTTTTTTAATTGTTGTATACCACCTTGGATTGATAATAAGTATGGTCTAGGACGAAACATATCAATTTTCTTCCACTGTGAATGTAAAGCATTATTTGACATCCTATCACGAGGGGTTAAAAGTGTTTTGCAGGAACTGTGATATACATGAACAATCATGAAGAGTATTGTACACCACTTTCACTGTAGATGGTTAACAATGATAATGCTAAACTAATAGCACCCTATGCCTTGTGTATGGTCAGTACCTTGCACATCATCCTGTCACTGCAGGTGAATCGAAGCCTGCATCAGGCTCCTGCAAGACCGCGTATGTATGCGCATGAACATTCAAGGACAGGGACAAGTGATGAAGTCCGGCCAAATTCAACCCGGACTAGTCCGGCCAATCGGCATCATCCAATTAAGATTCTTAGGGAATCGTGTTTCTTTTTCATCGGAAAATAGAGCACCTGCGCAACAAGTAGGACCATGAGGGAAATGCATCGTTGAACCGGCGGGCATTTGCTCCGGGCATGTGGCAAGTTTTAATTGGCTTAAGCTATTGCGTTTGGGACCACAGCAGCAAGCAGCAGCTATTATCATACGATGTACGGAGTATGAATACAAACGAGTGGGACCAAGAATTAAAAAACCTGCCCCTCTCCACACCACACGAATGCCAATCTATTTTCTCCATCTGAGGGGCGACGCGGGCTCGCCGGCAGCAGCGTGAGTGGACGTGGTCTGCGGGGGCGGCGCGTGGGTGGGCCAGGCGGCGACAGCGTGGGACTGGTTGGCCGGCGGTCAGGTCGAGCGGGCAGGGCAGCTGGCTACGCGCGTGGGGGTGGGCAAGGCCGCGGCGGTGGTTGACTTGCTCGTGGGCGCACGTGAGGAGAGGCGGCATGGCCGTAGCCGGAGATGGTCGGCGACGGGGCGGCGTGGTGATGGGCACCTGGGCGGGGCCCCTCTCCTGATGGCGGCGCAGAGCACTCAGCACATGTTGCCGCGTCACGCGTGTCCGTCCGCGCCGTAGCAGATGAGACGAGGATGGCGTGGGAGGCATCACGGGCGCACCTGAGCATGATGCTCTTCTTGCCGGCCTCCGCGTTGTTGCTCCTCTGTCGCTACCCCCGCCGTCGCGCCACGGGAGAAGCATCGGCTGCTCCGACGGGCATCGGTAGTGGCGGTGCAGGGTGCGGCTGCTCCGACGGGCATCGGCCTCCGGAGCATCGTCGGTGGCGTCCTACGCGGTCGAGTGAAGCGGGCCTGTGCGGGGGAAACCATCCCGGGTCGAGCCATGCCGGCACCATCTTGGGTCGACCTCAACCTCAGGCACGGCCACCTACGAGTGGGAGGCAGTGCGCCACGACGGGCGCTACCGTCTGCGTGACTCCGTACACGCAGCAGTCAATGCTCAGGTCGTCGCCGCCTCTTCGGTGTGTGCAGGCGACGGTCGTCAGCTCGTCGCTCGCCTCCGCGCTGAGCTGGACGTAGCGGTGCCAGAGTAGCCGACCACAGTGGGCGTGCGTAGCGGTGTCAGAGCAGCCGGCTGAGCTGGACGC
Organism: Lolium perenne; assembly: GCF_019359855.2. Lineage (NCBI taxonomy): Eukaryota > Viridiplantae > Streptophyta > Magnoliopsida > Poales > Poaceae > Lolium > Lolium perenne. Next base: position 202,813 of record NW_027248984.1, read on the forward strand.
CCGAGCTTGTGTCCGGTGGACCGACGGCGACCGCGAGGACGACGACGAAGCGCCGCCGCCGTCCACAACCTCGCCTCAGCGCCCCCCGCGACCTCACCCGGCGGTCGCCGTCCGCAACCTCGCCGTCGTCCGCGACTTTTCTCGCCTCGCCTGGGCGCCCGAGAGGAGGGGATGGGGATGGATAGGTTGCGATGGAGGACCACACATGTATTCATTGGCGTATACTCGCTGTAGCAGCGGACCTCACACATTTTTGCTGGACCAATGAGATGCTGATTTCAGCCAAGCTCACATACCGCCGGGTTCTAAAAATGCACTCTCTTTCCCGACATATGATGGCTACATCCACACAGCCATCGTGTTGAGCTAGACTGACCCGGGGAACAACCCGGTCAATTTACCGAGAGGCCCCTAAAACTAGTCACATGCATAGTATCATATAAAAGTATCATGTGTATGATACTATTATATGTTAATATATCTACTATACATGGTATCACGTACTAGTATCATAATCTTTTTATATTAACTAGGAAATGCCCGCGCGATTGTTGCGAAAAATTAAAATATATGAACATTAAAATAGAAAATAAAAAAGTTCTCTAGCAACATGGTAGATAGATTATATGGCACTCTCTTTGTCCTGAAAAAATTATCGAAGGTTTATCTAAATATAGATAAGATTTTGCCGACGAAGCTCCCAGCGGAGCTCGCTTGGCTTCGTCCCGAACCAATGAGGTGCATGCGTGGCGGACCGCAAAGACTACAAGCCGACATCTAAAGAGAGACGCTTTTATTCTCAATCGGAATTAAATTTAGCAAGAGAAAAAATTCATGTTGTATCAATGTGTATAACTAAGGCCTAAGGGACCTTTTATATCTCTACTATTAATTTGCTTGGGGTCTGGTACGTCATACGTCGCTACTCCGGCGTATGTCGTATGTCATAGCCCAAATTTGTGCACTGTCCCAAATACCACTAAAACTTGCAAATTACTCTAAAAATTCCCCCCAGCTTTTTAAAAGATCATTGCGATCTGCCTAGCATTCAAGACAATAGCCAGTCCACAAAATACTTAAAGTCTGCATGTACCTGAAATTTAATTTAGAAATGTCAAAGACCACAAAGGATCTAAAATGCTCAAGGAGTTATATTTCTTGAGAACCAGACAGTAATAACACCTGATTGGTTAGCTCTTTGGTAGGAAGCAGACTAAAAACACTCGTAGGCCTTGCCGTAATCGGTCCTCTGAAGCCTTTCCGTAATCAGTCCTTCTGGTTGCTTGTGTGCCCATTAGCAAATGACCAATTTAACACATAAATTTTCCAATGGGTCTTCCAATTCAATGGTGTAAAGCAATTTAATAGTAACAAAACTTTCAGTTTACTGAAATTTCTAAACTTCGATAACTCTGAAGGAGTGTATAGACAGCATTGCTAAGAACATATACCCGTGGATTTCAGAAATAGACCAGCAAGAGATGAATGGAGGTACCTCAGTCTACACATCGTTGCTGATCTTGGAAGGGCTATAATCGTTGCTGAGCGACGGTGGCGCTTTAGGTCCTGTTCAGGGCGGCAGAGAGTGATGCGCAGGGCGTCCTGGTAGGGGGATGAGAAGGGAACTGGAACGCGGAGTAGGCATCCGGACATACATAGATTCTCTTCCGCCTCCCGCTGCGCAGCCTCGCCGGCCGCCACCGGCTCCTCCACACGAGCCTGCCGATGGACCCGGGGCAGGTTCTATACGCTCTCTTCCCGTAGGTTCTTCCTGCAGTACCAGATGCAGTCCTGTGAACGCATCTGGTTTGTCATCCCGGTTCCATTGCATCACGCCCCTGGAGTTGATCGTCTCCCTGGATCTGCGCGCACGCACGTCCACGCCGGTCCTCCGCCGCCAGTCACATCGAACCCGAGCTGATCCTGACGGAGCCCGCCGTTTCTCCCTTCCCAAGCTAGCGCTGGTGGTTGGGTCTTTTAAGGCTGTGCCATGGTAGTGAATCCCGCCGTGGCTTCGTTCCCCAAGCTGGAGCTGGTCTCGAACTAATAAATCGGCGACGGGTGGTTCCATTCCTTCCGCAGGAGGAGGTCGGTGGCGACGCTCGCCGAAGATCGAGGGCTGGCGGCTGGTGGCGGCCGGTTGGGGAACAAGGGATCCAATTTCGGGTGGAGAGAATTTTGGCCGGGTGGGAAGGAAAAGAAGCGAATCGGTTCATACGGTGGCACTGTGTATTATGCGATTTGGCGGGAGGGTAGAACCGTCCAAAAAAATGTTAGACGAAAATTTAATTTTAGCAGAAACCTTAGCTCCTTTATTATTAGGTATATAGATTGATTTGTTGAATCTTAATGTAGATCTACGTACAAGATGTATTTAACATTAAACTTTGTAGTACTACGTGCTACGATACGACATCTACATATGATACTACAATCCTCTCTCTCATCTTTAATTGTACTGTTACATCAGCTTTTTGCATGCATGAGATGCATGATACTACATATGATACATCCATTGTGGGTAGTTTAATAGTACAGTATCATGTAGTATGTATTCCTAGGAGGAGACGTGGAGAAATTCAACTTTAGCTTGCACCTGTGCATGGTCATCTACTTTCTTTAATTTGTTTCAAGATTTGGACATGGAGGAATTCTTTTGGATGGACATGGTTCATTTCCCATAACAACCATCACACTCTCTCCCATCCATTATCCAACCTATTTAATTGTCAAGCCTAAATTTAAAAGTGGTGTTGTATGCCAGAATGCTTATTAAAATGTGTTTTTACCATTTCTACCACTATGACCAACATCAATGTCAAATTTGCCATTTAACTGATGGAAACCTCAATGCGATTACTCACTTACAACACTCATCAGTTTTGCCATTCTATCATGTCCACCGTTAGTCTATAGTCAGTTTTGCCAATTCAAACCTCAAATTTGCCACTGTTCCTTTACAACACTCCTCGGTTTTGCCATTCAACCATCTCAACTGTTAATTTATAACCAATTTACCATTCTAGGTTTTCAAACATTTCTCTTTATTTACATCTAACTAATTAGTGGGACCTACATGTCATCACTTTTAACAATCAAAATGAGTAGTTCACCATGCCATGGTGTCTCCAGTTGCCCGCAAAATGCCACACCATGGTGTCTTCGGCGGTATTTCCCTCCACCTACCAACGTGGAACAACAATGGGAAAGAGGCCGCATCTACCCACCGACATGAAGGTGAAGCGAGAGATTAGCTAATTGAAGAAGCAACCTCGCTCCTTAGTTGTTGCAAGTCATTCATCAAAAAAATTCTAGCAAAAACTCCTTTGTATTGTTATCAGAATTTGACCCATGCCATGAATCAGTACTTTACAAGGGTAGCAATAGATATTGTGCTAGCATTTTCATTGATGGTCTCTTACTCGTCAAATTCGGGCTAAATTAATTCATGCATACAAGTGAAAATACTTTGAATGCCAAGTGTAAAAATTTGTGGAGACGTGCCTTTGTAGAAAGAAGATTATAAGGCTCTTTGTTTGTAATTCTAAATGTTGAATGATTGCCCCTTTGACATATTAAATGCATTTCCATCTTCTTCCACTCTTCAAATGGCAAAATTGATTATAGACTAATGGTGGAGATGATGGAATGGCAAAATTGAGGAGTGTTTTAGCTTAGCAATGGCAAGATTGAGGTTTCCATCGATCAAGTGGCAAATCTGAGATTCATGTTGGTCATAATGGCAGGAATGATAAAAACCCTATTAAAATAAAAATCTATTTATAGTTTAATAATATTTTTTAAACAAGGCCAAAATACCCTGAATTCTGAAACATAATGAAATGTCATTATTCACAATGACACCCAATGAAACAACATTGGAAAAGTATTTCCGTAAAATTATCAAACAAATCTAACACAAACTTGAAGTATGATGAAACACATTCAATATTGTTTATCTTGTTTTTGATCAATATATGTTATGGTTTGAACTCAAAACAAATTACCAATTTGTGTCTAACTATGATGAACAAAGCTTGAAACATAATGAAAATGGACATTTTCAAAATAAAATTTCACCAACTGTCGTAATTTTTTTCAAAAGTTTCATCAGATTTCAAATGTTAATATTCAAATATTGTCAAATCATATTCAAAGTTGGATTTGTTTTGAAGCTCTCTTCAATAAAAACCCAAATATGCAAATGGTTTTCAAATTTAACCACACTTTTGGTTGAAAGCTATAGAGAACTTCCATGTTTTAAAATAGTTTCTATAAAGTGTGAAAGGAGAGAGAAGAAAGCTGATACAAAGCCCCGAAAGCAGCGGGTGACTCGACGGGATCCTCGTGCCACCGCATTCAACTCTAGTGGCGGTGGGGCCTGCTCCCTAAGGGCGGTGGGGACCTCAGGTTGCGCATCTTAGGTGGTGGAGGTTGCGCGCTGGGGCGGCAACCCCGGGCAGATGGTGGGCGACGACGGCATGTGCATGGGGGAGGGGGCGCAACTGCTATTGGGGATGAAGCTGGCGCGAGATGGGTATCTTTGCTCCTGCAGATCGGGGAGCGGCTCATCGCGATCTGGGTGCACCATCTTGCTCTGCTGCGGTGAGGTCAGCTTGCAAGTGGGCTACAGCGGTGCCATGGTAGGGGAGATCGATGGCAGGGCTTGGCCCTGTTTGGTCTGCGTGGAAAGTTTGGTTGAGGTTGATGGTTGGCCGGTACTGGCGGTCAGGGTTGATTCTCCTGAAAAAATTCTTGTTATGGCTTCCCCTAGAATCGTGACGGTGACGCCTGTGGGTTTCACTGACCTTGTTGGAAGCGTCCATCGGGGCCGAGTGATGAAGACTGTAAGGGTATTTTACCCTTATCCATTATTTTGGTATCTATGACACCGTGCTAGAGTATTTGGACTAATACATGCCTACAAGATGACTTTGAGGTATTAGCCAAAGAGGTATGATGGTGTAGCAATGGAACAAAAGGCAACGGGAGACCCCCCAATTCGACGAAAAATCAGCTAGTTTTTCTGAGCCTGGCCGGTCACTGATCCGGTCGGATCGGCCCTGGCACCGGGCAGCCCGGTCACCAACCGGACCCAGAACCGGTGCCATCCGGGCAAGTTCCAGTAAAGAAGGCGAGCCCTCCAGTCTGCGTCCGGTCACCAGCCCGGTTTCGGACCGGCCGATCCGGTCCACGGCCCGGCTCGACCGGCACTGCATCGAGCGGCCCGGTCAAGAATCGGACTCTGCGCCGTGACATCCGGCGCCATCCAAGAAGCTCGAAGCCTGCCCGGTCAAGACCCGGTCCCAGCTCCGTTGGAAACCGGCCGGCCGGCTCAGGTCCGGTCCGACTGGCCGTGGACCGGCCTGTCCGCGCCAAATCCGGTTGACCGGGTTTCTCGAAGAATCGCCGATGTGGCAAGTGACCAACGGCCGTATTTCGAAGAACACTATAAATAGGTCTTCTCCTACCTCCGAACAGCTAGGCACTACCCAACAAGCTGTTCTTGAGCTCTCTCTCTCATACTCCATTGCTAGAAACACCAAAAGCCTCAGATCTCCCTCCTCCTCCACCCAAACTCAAATCCCTCTGGGGAATCATTAGAGGAGGACCCGATCTACCGTTCTACCAAGCCAAATCTCATTCCCCCTTGTATTCATTGAGAAGCTTGCTTCCTAGGGTTCCTTGGAAACCCCAGGTAGGCAAGAGGAGTCCGGAAGCATCCGGGCTGTGGATTTGCTCCGGGCAAGATTGTGAAGGTTTGGAGGCTACCTCAAAGTCTACCACAAGTGAGTGAGCTATTCCTTCGTGGGATAGGCTCCGGAGAATAGGGTGAGCCTTCGTGGCGCGGGGAATCCTTCATGGGACCTCCACTCCTCCAAACGTGACGTACCTTGTTGCAAAGCAAGGGAACACGGGAATACATCCTCGTCTCCGCATGCTATCGGTTATCTCTAACCGAACTCCTTACTTGTGATTTAACTGCCTGTGAGAGCCTTCGTGCTCGAGTTAGTTGTATCCTCATATAGGTTGCTTCACCTAGTTTGCATTAGGCTCATCTTTATATTCCGCAAAGCCTAATATTGCAAAGAAAGAATTAAAATTTGTAGAAACCTATTCACCCCCCCCCCCCTCTAGGTTTACCATCTCTACACTTTCAATTGGTATCAGAGCGTGGACTCTTATTAAGGGCTTCACCGCCTTAAGAGTGAGATGGATAAACTCTTCGAGGGTCTAGATGACGACTCTAACCTTTCGGTTAAAGAGATGAAATCTAGATTCTTGGCATATGATGCCGAGAAGAAGAAAAAGGAGGATGAGCTACAAAACCAAATGACAGAAATGACTGCCATGCTTAAGAACCTAACTGCGGGTGGAACTCCTAGTGGGGCTTCGGCCTCTAAGGAATCCTACCATGATGTTAACCATGACTATCCCAGAAACACTTCACCCATGCCTCATATAAACCATAGTGGGACCGTTCCCCATTACGATGGAACTCACTTTCCACATTGGAAATCTTCTATAAAATCTCATATTCGCAGCTGCAGTGTGGAGCTATGGGAGCTCATTGTTCATGGACATCGGGAGCCACAAGATCCTACTCGGTTGACCTCCACCGAGTTCTACAACCGTCAACTCAATGCATCCGCACGTGACAAGATTAGAAGTGGCATCAACCGCAAGCTTCTTGATCAAGTCGATGACATTGTCTCCGCTAAAGAGTTGTGGGATCGGATCATAGTACTCCAAGAGGGAACCGATTTGATCCAATCAGCTCTCTATGAGACCGCAAAGCAAGAAGCCTACCAGTTCATGATTCGAGATGGAGAATCCGTATTCGATGCCTATGCTAGGCTTGGTGCTCTGAAAGTAAGGGTCAAGGGACTTGGTGCTGAGAAGTACAATGACGGATTCGAGATGAACGAAGCCTTCATAAAATCCAAGGTCATTGCTATGATTGCCGTCAAACAAGAAGACACCAACCTTGGACTCAACTTGCAAATCATGACCAAGAGTGCCGATCTCAACTCCGATGATCTAGTCTCCTATGTGGCCGCCAATGAAAGCATGGCCAAAGCCGGAAAGAGGCTCAAGGCAATGAACCGTGTTGATGAAGCCTCAAGCAACCATGAAGCGTCACATAACCTTGCTCTCAAAGCTAGAGCCGACCATGAAAGCAAAGAAGACTATGAAATTGAAGAAGATGAAGAGATGACTTCAACTAGTGACATTGCTACCGACTTTGCTTTCTTTGCCAAGAAGTACAAGGCAAAGTTTCCAATGCTCCTCAATGACAAGAAGAAGAAGAGAACTTGCTACAATTGTGATGAAGATAACCACTTTGCAAATGAGTGCCCTTATGAGAAAAGGGTAGACAAGCCAAAGTTCATCAAAGGGGTCAAGCCAAGATTGAAGCCGAACCCAATCAACGATCGGTACAAGAAGAACAAGGGAAGAGCTTTTGTTGGGGCCGAGTACTTGTCCGATGAAGAAGAGGAAGATGAGGAGAAGGAGGCCGGAGTGGCCGGTTTAGCTTTCTCTAAGCCCGGGTCACTCTTCACATATGACTACTCCAAAGATTACTCCACGGAGAATGATGTTGGTTTTTCCTTCATGGCAAGAACAACTCAAGATGATGACTCCGATGACTCTCCCTCCTCTCCAATCATTGGCTCTTGTCTTATGGCAAGGGAAACCAAGGTAATGGAATCTCCACCTTCCCTATCTAGTGTTCTTGATGATGAGAACGAAGATCAAGAAGAATTAATTGTGCTTAAGGAACTCTATGATGTTAGATGCACCCTTCGTGGTGAAGCTCTTGTCAAGTTTGATTTCTTGATGGACTCACTCAAAGAAAAGGATGAGTCCATTGAGGAATTATAATATCAATTGAATGAGAAGGAACGGAGATTCAATCTCCTAAGACAAGAGCTGAAAACCGAAAGGTGCATATCTCAAGGTCTTAAGCAACAAATTGAAACTTATGAACTTGATAAAGTTAAGGACCTAGAAACTATTGATAGGGCTCAATTATTGACCCAAGAGCTCAATGTCTCAAAGGAGGAACTTGAAGTTGCTCATGCTTCTCTCACTAGGGATCTTGACCACCTTGAAAGAGCTAACAAGCTTGTCAAGGATGAGCTCAAGAAACTTGGAGAGAACCATGATCTACTTCAAGAATCCTACAAAAGGGCTCTTGGATCAATGAAGGATCCCATTGATGATGAAAAGCTTGCTTGTTCCTCCATTTCCTTTACTAATGAGCATGCTAAACTTGTTGAGGAACATATTCGTTTACAAGAGGAACTTTCTTTACATGTTGAGACCAATGCATATCTTGAGTCCTTGGTGACCAAATATGGTCTTGACTATCATCCTAATGAATCTTCTTGTGAGCAAGCATCTATTCTTGAGGAAAATGTTAGGCTAACAAAGGAACTTGCAAAGTTCACCACCGCCAAGAACAAGATGGGATTGGATGACCTCTTGAGTAAGCAAAGGTCAAACAATCAAAAGTATGGACTTGGATATGTCCCCAAGTCCCACAAGAAGAACAACTACAAGAAGGAGAAACCCGCTCAAGATAAGAACAAGAAGGTCACTAACAATGGCAAAAACTCAAAGGGCAAAGCCACTAGTGGTGACCGCACGGGGCCAAACGATCACTATGCATTATTTGTTGATTATTATGGTGATGTCTATGCTAACTATGTTGGCCCTCCTAATGGCTATGCTTATAGAGAGTACTCAATTTGGGTACCAAAAGATATTGTTGCCATTGCAAAGGAACCCATTAATCGATGGGTTCCTAAATCCTCTACTTGATTTTGTAGGGGTATTTCTCCGGTGGTCCAAAATGGGTGTTTGATAGTGGATGCACCAATCATATGACCGGAGGAAAAGGTGTGCTTGATCAATTCATTGAAGATATCAACAAGAAGTCAAGCATTACCTTTGGTGACAACTCAAAGGGAAAGGTACTTGGGTATGGCAAGGTAGCAATCTCTAAGGACTTGTGCCTTGAGACGGTTATGCTTGTTGAACACCTTGGCTATAACTTACTTTCTATATATCATCTTGCCGATGCTCGGGTACAATTCATATTTCACTAAATATTATGTGCAAGTCTTTAGGAGTGACAATCTCAAATTGGTCCTTGTTGGATATGTGGAGAACAACCTTTATGTGGTTGACCTCTCGAAAGAGAGCCCCTCCTTCTCCACATGTCTAATGGCGGCCAAGCATGACGAAGGATGGTTGTGGCATCGCCGCCTTGGTCATGTTAACATGAGGAATCTTAAACAACTCCTAAAGGGTGAGCATATTGTAGGACTAACCGGTGTTTCTTTTGAGAAAGATCGTGTTTGTAGTGCATGTGTAGCCGGAAAGCAACTCAAGAAGAAGCATCCCATCAAGAGTATTGTTACCACATCTAGGCCTTTGGAGCTCCTTCATCTGGACCTCTTTGGGCCATCACACTATGATACTCTTGGTGGAAGCAAGTATGGACTTGTCATTGTTGATGATTACTCAAGATACTCTTGGGTCTTTCTCCTTAAGTCTAAGGACGAGACCCATAGAGAGTTCATCACCTTCGCCAAGAAAGCTCAACGTATGTATGAATCCGAGATCAAGGCAATTAGGACCGACAATGGCACCGAGTTCAAGAACTACACTATGCAAGAGTTTGTGGATGATGAGGGCATCAAGCATGAGTTCTCGGCGCCATACACCCCTCAACAAAACGGTGTTGTTGAAAGGAAGAACCGGACTATCATTGAGATGGCAAGAACCATGTTGAGTGAATTCAACTCACCCCACAACTTTTGGGGAGAAGCCATCTCTACGGCCGTCCACTACTCCAACCGGCTCTTCCTCCGTCCCCTCCACAACAAAACTCCATACGAGCTCCTTACCTTAACAAGCCTAATGTCATGTATATTCGTGTCTTTGGATGCAAATGCCTTGTTAAGAACAACAAAGGAAAGCTCGGTAAATTTGAAACTAGAACCATAGAGGGTATATTTGTTGGATATGCGGAGAACTCTCACGCCTATAGATACTACAACCGGTCCTCCGGGACTATTGAAGTATCCTGTGACGCGGTGTTCTTGGAGGATAATGGCTCCCAAGTGGAGCAAGTTGTTCCATGTGTTGCAGGTAATGATGATGATCCATCTAGTGCCATCAAGCATATGGGCATTGGACACATCCGGCCCATGGAAGTTCATAATGATGATCAAGATGATGGAGTAGATGTCTCAAGTACGCCACAAGTGGAGCCTAGCTCAACTCAAGCCGAACCATCAAGTGCAACTCAAGAACCATCCTCTACTCAAGATGAGTCTCAATCCGAAGAACAAGAAGAAGATCCTCATTCCATGGAGCAAGATCATGATGACGATCAAGAAACATCCTCAACTCATGATCAAGCTCAAGTGGTCCCTCATGATCAAGTACTAGCAAGAGATGAATTCATTGATCATGAAGGAACCGTTCGGAAGATCAAGGCCGCTACAAGGGCAAGTGACATGAAAGTGGATCAAGTCCTTGGTAGCATCTCAAGAGGAGTGGTAACTCGTAGACACCATGCATTACTTATCACTTATTGTCAACATCATGCTTTTGTGTCTAGTTTTGAACCACTTAAGGTACATGAAGCCTTGGTCGATCCGGATTGGGTAATTGCCATGCAAGAAGAATTGGAGTGTTTCACTCGTAATGAAGTATGGTCTCTAGTTGAGAGACCCAAGGATCATCGCATCAATGTCATTGGGACCAAATGGGTATTCAAGAACAAGCAAGATGAGAATGGCATTGTTATACGAAACAAAGCAAGGTTAGTGGCGCAAGGGTTTGCCCAAATAGAAGGTATGGATTTTGAGGATACCTTTGCGCCGGTAGCCCGTCTTGAAGCTATTCGTCTTTTGCTTGCATTTGCATCTTTCCACAATTTCAAATTGTATCAAATGGATGTGAAAAGTGCATTTTTGAATGGTCCCCTAAAAGAAACCGCATATGTGGCTCAACCCCCGGGTTTCGAAGACCCATGCCGACCCAACCACGTGTATTTACTCCATAAGGCACTCTACGGTCTCAAGCAAGCTCCACGTGCTTGGTATGAGTTCCTTAGGGATTTCTTACTACATGATGGGTTTTGCATGGGTACGGTCGATTCCACCCTTTTCACCAAGCGGGTTAAAGGGGGTGGCCTCTTTATATGTCAAATATATGTTGATGATATTATTTTTGGTGGAACTAACCCCAATCATAACAAAGCTTTTGAGCTATTGATGACTAGGAAATTTGAGATGTCCATGATGGGAGAGTTGAAGTTCTTTCTAGGCTTCCAAGTGAGGCAACTTGCAAAAGGCACCTTCATCTCTCAAGAAAAGTATGTGAAGGACATGCTCAAGAAATTCAACATGACCAATGCAAGTCCAATGAAGACACCCATGCCCGTAAAGGGGCAACTTGGTTCATGTGACGGTGAGAAGGATGTGGACATAAAGGTATACCGCTCCATGATAGGATCCTTGCTCTACCTTTGTGCCTCTAGGCCGGATATCATGCTAAGTGTAGGGATGTGTGCTCGTTTTCAATCCGCTCCCAAGGAGAGCCATTTAGTGGCGGTCAAACGGATACTAAGATACCTTGTTCTCACTCCTACTCTCGGGCTATGGTATCCAAAGGGGTCAACCTTTGAACTCATTGGCTATTCGGATTCCGATTGGGCCGGTGATAACGTTGATCGGAAGTCTACCTCCGGGGCTTGCCAATTTATTGGCCGGTCACTGGTGAGTTGGTCATCCAAGAAACAAAACTCCACCGCCTTATCCACCGCCGAAGCCGAATACATATCCGCGGCATCTTGTTGCACTCAATTGTTATGGATGAAGCAAACCTTGAAAGACTATGGTGTGTCTCTTGGTACGGTGCCTCTTCTTTGTGACAATGAAAGTGCAATAAAGATCGCCAACAACCCGGTTCAACATTGTCGCACCAAACATATTGACATTCGCCATCACTTCCTACGTGATCATGTTGCCAATAAGGATATTGATCTCACTCATGTGGGAACAACCTACCAATTGGCGGATATTTTCACTAAGCCTTTGGATGAAGCCCGCTTTGTTAACTTGAGAGGAGAACTTGGTATTCTTGATCCTAAAAACTTGGATTGATTAACTTCTTGCACTATATTCTTGCATTTATCTTGCTATCTAGCTTAGAGGCATAGCACATATGGGGATAGTCATTCTACCATATCTTGGTATGATGCATACCTATGTGTGCAACATAAATAGACCCAATGTCATTATATGGACCCAAGCATGTCTCTTCGAGGTCTCATGACATTTGCGCTTTCACATAGGGGGAGTAATCCCCCGCCCCTCATTGAGCCTTCATTACAACTTGATTTGACTATATAAGGCCAAATGATCTTATTGCAAAAACTATTTCAAAATGCTCTTATGATTCTTGATATACTTCGAATCATGCCCATTGTAGCTATTTGTATCTTGTTTGCATTTTCACTCCAATGGGTATGCCTAGAGAACTTTGTGTTTTCCAACCCCATGTCTATGCTCATCTCATCATCATCTATCTATCTATATGTACATGTCATCATATGAGCACTCACACACATTTACACAAAGAATAGGGGCAAAACGAGGCAAAATGACACATTTTTGGGAAAATTGACACTGGCCGGTCACTGGCCCGGTCGGACCGGCCTGTGCGCCGGATCGTCCGGCCATCGTCGGCCGATCGGCGCCCGACCGGCCGTGCGGGCTGTTATGTTTTGGAGAGGATACCCCTTGGGGATCTTCTTCCTCATTATCCCCCACCTCTCAAACCTCCATGGCCGCCGCCTCCACCATCTCCACCACGCCCTAGGCACTTCCCACCACTAGATTCTCCCCAAACTTCACACAACCATAGATCGGGATCTCGCAAGCATCTTCACCAAAGCATTTGGTCCCTCTCAAGCTAGTTTGGGAGATCGTGGGGATTTGGTCCTCAAGCCTTCTTCACGAGTTCTTCTTGCTCACTTAGGGCAAAGAGGACGATGTCTTCGGGTAAATCTTTCTCCCTATCCCTCTCCCTCTTGCTTTCCCTCTCCCATTGCCCATTGTTGAGGAAAGTTGAGAAAAGTTAGGGTTAGGGTTAGGGTTAGTAAGTCCTCATGCCACCTAGAGTGTCACACCCCTCCTATGCACATTGTTCACTCTCCTGGTATAATCTATGTTCAAGTTTGTGAGTTTCTGCATGATTTTGTGTCGAATTTCTGGGCAAACATCACAACTCAGCATGACCCGGTCTACAGCCCGGTCGACCGGCCTCTCGACCGGCTGGTCCGGCGCAGCGCCCGGTCAACCGGATGGCCAACCGGCTCGTCCGGTCTGTCGTCCGGTCGGACCGGCCCCTGCGCCGGCTCGCCCAGCTTTTTCGCATGATCTCGTCGAAACACTTGAATATAGGCTATGCTTTTGGCTTCCTCACATATGCTGATGACATGTACACTTACCTCTTTGCTATCCTCGCCCTATTTTGCTGATTCACAGGTGATGAATGGACTGATGCGGACCATGGCCCTGTTGCTGCGAGGAGGCGCTCCGGGGTTCCACCACGGCGCTCTACTGGTCGTGCTCCTCAGACTATGGGTGGCAGCTCAACTGGAGGCCGAACCAAGACATCTGCCAATAAGAGGAAAGATAAACATGCAGCACAGGATGGTGATGAGGTACTGCCAGATTTCCATGTTGGTAATGTACATATTGGGGCATGGAGAAGACTCAGAGAGTCCAACCCCTATCGCTTTGAGGAACCCACTTACACAGGGGGAGATCAGTTTTTCTGGACCAACACACAGCAAGTCATGTGGGATGACTTCTATAACTCCCGCGAGCACATGAAGAAAGGCACCATTGTTATGCCCAAGGCCATCAAGGATGTCATTGGAATGTATGAAGCCACCGGTTGTGGTTGCGACCTTGAGGCGGATGGGGTTGTATGATCTTATGTGCTTGACACCTACTGATGGGTGCTATTGTCCAACCTTGGTGAGACAGTTTCACTGCACAGTCTTTTTCCATGATGATGCAGCTCGGACTATGACTTGGATGACTGGCAAACAGAAATACACTTGCAACTATCTTGATTTCTGTGACGCTTTGGGGTTTGGTGGAGGGCGTGCTTCTGGTTTCAAGATATATTCTCAGCAGAAGTTCAACCGTGGGGACATTGCCGGTTGCTATCCGCCGGAACCCACACCTGGACCTCCCACCATCTCTGGGATGTACTACTCCTACCTCTTACTTGCCAAGCTATTCCGTGAGACTCTCATCAGCAAGTCCGGCGATACAAGTGAATGCCGTGCATATCATCTGAACTTGATGTACTACTGTCAACCTGAGCATCGGCAACTTATTGATGGCTGTGATCTCATCTACTGTGAGTTACGGCGCTGTGTTCGTGAGAGGTTGACTCCTAATCTTGCCCAGTATGTTCAGCTGCTCATCAACAAGGTTGTGCCCGCACCTCTCAATACTCAAGGTGAGCGGGTCAGGCTGGAAGCTTTCAAAGTACCTGCCCAAGGTGATAGCCCGGATGTTCCTGAAATGATGCCTTCTGAGCGCCGGTCCAAGGCACGCCATGACCATGCTAGCTCCAGCTCCTCTCGACGCCCACAGCATGGTGTCGCACGGTTCTTCTCTTGCTTATGGCAGATGTGCAAAAATACAAATGATGTTGCACATCAAAGTCTCTCTTTGAACCAAGAGACAAGGAGGCGCCAAAATGAGTTCATGGCTGCTAGGAATGTGCCTATCCCTCCTCCTGGCCCTGAGTTGGAGCCTGTCCACGCACCAAACTGGGAGATGCCTCTTCTTTCTGATGAGATGTTCCAGAACTTTGATCCTTCTCTGTACTTTGGTGGTCCTACTCCTAGATTTGCTCATGCACCTCCTGCTGATGATGATGATGAAGAGGATGATGATGACGGTAATGAGGATGATGATGAAGAGGATGACGATGAAGAGGATGACGATGGGGATGGTGATGGCAACTCTCCATCCGCGGGGCCCCATTTCTATTGATGGGACGCTAGCATCTCTCCTCTTTTCTTCGCCTTTTTGGTGTTCCGATGCCAAAGGGGGAGAAGAGAGTAGAGTCTAGAATTACGGGGTTCTTTCATTGTCACAAGCCATGGGAGTTGCTTTATTTGGATTTTATATGGCTTGTGCGTATTTGCTTTGATTTCTCAAGAACCATTTGCTCCTTTGAATAATTCATGTATGGATATGTATGGACGACTATTATGTGTGCTACTCTATGTTAGGATAATCATGCTTTATGGATAATCATGCTTTATGCTTATATATGTTGATATACTTGTCCATACCATGCTTGTTTCCTAAAGATATTGGGGGAGCTTCTCATATTCCACAAATGGTGCACTTTGCATTCAAACGCAAATTCTCCAAGTGCACACATTATGGGGGAGCTGTCGTAATATCTTATATGGAATCAAGGTTTAGAGCTTATCATAATATCTATGTGTTACTCTAGCTCGGTTTGTCATCGTATACCAAAAAGGGGGAGATTGTAAGGGTATTTTACCCTTATCCATTATTTTGGTATCTATGACACCGTGCTAGAGTATTTGGACTAATACATGCCTACAAGATGACTTTCAGGTATTAGCCAAAGAGGTATGATGGTGTAGCAATGGAACAAAAGGCAACGGGAGACCCCCCCCAATTCGACGAAAAATCAGCTAGTTTTTCTGAGCCTGGCCGGTCACTGATCCGGTCGGACCGGCCCTGGCACCGGGCAGCCCGGTCACCAACCGGACCCAGAACCGGTGCCATCCGGGCAAGTTCCAGTAAAGAAGGCGAGCCCTCCAGTCTGCGTCCGGTCACCAGCCCGGTTTCGGACCGGCTGATCCGGTCCACGGCCCGGTCTGACCGGGCACCAGACCGAGCGGCCCGGTCAGCAACCGGACTCTGCGCCTGTGACATCCGGGCGCCATCCAGTAAGCTCAGAAGCCTGCCCGGTCAAGACCCGGTCCCAGCTCCGGTTGGAAACCGGCCGGTCTGCCCGGTCTTGGTCTGACCGGGCTGTGGACCGGCCTGTCCGGCGCCAAATCCGGTTGACCGGGTTTCTCAAAGAATCTGCTGATGTGGCAAGTGACCAACGGCCGTATTTCGAAGAACACTATAAATAGGTCTTCTCCTACCTCTGAACAGTTAGGCACTACACTACAAGCTGTTCTTGAGCTCTCTCTCTCATACTCCATTGCTAGAAACACCAAAAGCCTCAAATCTCCCTCCTCCTCCACCCAAACTCAAATCCCTCCGGGGAATCATTAGAGGAGGACCCGATCTACCGTTCTACCAAGCCAAATCTCATTCCCCCTTGTATTCATTGAGAAGCTTGCTTCCTAGGGTTCCTTGGAAACCCTAGGTAGGCAAGAGGAGTCCGGAAGCATCCGGGCTGTGGATTTGCTCCGGGCAAGATTGTGAAGGTTTGGAGGCTACCTCAAAGTCTACCACAAGTGAGTGAGCTATTCCTTCGTGGGATAGGCTCCGGAGAATAGGGTGAGCCTTCGTGGCGCGGGGAATCCTTCGTGGGACCTCCACTCCTCCAAACGTGACGTACCTTGTTGCAAAGCAAGGGAACATGGGAATACATCCTCGTCTCCGCGTGCTATCGGTTATCTCTAACCGAACTCCTTACTTGTGATTTAACTGCCTGTGAGAGCCTTCGTGCTCGAGTTAGTTGTATCCTCATATAGGTTGCTTCACCTAGTTTGCATTAGGCTCATCTTTATATTCCGCAAAGCCTAATATTGCAAAGAAAGAATTAAAATTTGTAGAAACCTATTCACCCCCCCTCCCCCCTCTAGGTTTACCATCTCTATACTTTCAAAGACGTTGTTTGCGCCGTTCTCCTCCTTGGGGCCATCATTTGGGAGCCGACTTCAGTTTGGGGAAAGGATGGCATCATGTTGAGGCTGATATTTGAGGGCGCTGCGTGCACTTTGGCAACAATGATGGGTCGCGCCTCGGGATTCGGTAGCTAGTCTTTTCAGTGTGTTCGATTGGTTCTTATGTGCTCCGATGTGTTTTTGTGGAGTTGGGGGTGCGGCGGAGCGTGTCCAGGTGGTGACAATGGCAAGCCGCCACTGACCTTTTGTGCAAGCCCAACATATTTACCTTGCAGAGCTCATTGTCAAATTCGGAGGTGTCCCTCGTTGATATGTGTGGCTGACAGTTAGCATGTGGCCATGTCGGTCGGTGGTTGTGTCTGATGTGATTGTGTTTTATAACGACATTGGTGCATTTGTATTGGTTTTGATCGATTTTTTTGTGTTATATTCTTCTTTATCAAGGGAAATGACAAGCCTTTGTATTGTTTTTAAAAAAGGAAAAGTCTTAAATACAACTGTATGTATCTACAGACGATTCGTTGCCTTATCTTCTCCATCCAAACACAACGCTCTTCTCTCCATCTCTTGGATCCGGACAAAGACCAGCACCTCCGCTCGTCACTCTGTTCCCATACCCCCACACACGTTGCGCCGCCGCCGCCCAGTCTTGACATCGTTGTCCAGCCAACCGGCCCTCTCCGCCTGACTCCACAGCTCACAGCGACAACCACCCACCTAAATCGCGACCCGGCGACACATCCCCGTGCTCGGATCCGCGAAGCATGCACATAATTTGGCCAATCGGTAGCACAGCGCTGACCAAGAGCACGACCGGCCGCGCTCTTCCTCGAGACCAGATGGCGGCGCTCTTCCTCGACCGTGTCTGCGAGTGCCTCATCGAGTGAGCTCGAGCTCCGCCTCACCACGCCACCCATCGGGAGACCACGTCCTCCTTCTCCTGGTGCAACTATTGGGAGGTTCATGCTCCCCTGCTCCAGGTGCCGCCGCCGGGAGGGCCCGTCCCTCATGCTCGTTGTGCGCCACTGTCTGAGCCGCGACCTCCCCTATCTCCTACTGCCATACCCCCCCCCCCCCCCCCCCCCCGAGCACCCACACCACACAAGTTGCGGATACCCATCGCTCTTCCTGCAGGAGCCTCCGCCTCCCTGCCGCCGAAGTAGCCACACCACGTCAGCGCAGCAGATTGGTGGCCGGCAAGGTCAAATCTGTCGTGGCTGTCGTGGTTGTGCCTCTATAGTCCACAGCGAAGATCAATTTTGTTGGGAATTTTGTCGATGTTACATAGGTGTTGAGTTTGGTACATGTGTTTCTCATTTTTGTTGTCCAAGTATGGACACACTGATACAATGATTTGTGTCTACATGATACAGAGAGATTGCACCAATGTTACATATGTATTCATGTATTGTTTGATAACTTAGGAACAGATATTTGACACGCTGTAGAGAAATGTTGTAAAATGATGTAACAAAAAAATCCTACCCTACTCTCGAATTAATGGAAATTTGTGTACCATAACCGGTTGTAGCTACAGGCTGATCTCTAGGATTGGTCTAAAAATAAGAGGATGTGAAGTATGCATGCTAGATAGCGTGAATGGTAGAATCGGGCCCTCACAAGATGTGGTGTACTGGTCCTAACATGTCACTCGCAACTCGCAAGTGTGCAGACTTTTCTGCTGCTCTATTTTACTCACTCAGTTACATAAGGGTGCATGTTAGCACGACTGCTGTATTTTACCGGTGCAAGATTCAGAAAAACAGCAATGGCTGCTCTGAAGCCATGCTTGTGCTCGAGTAGAACAGCGACTGATCTACTCGTCTTGTGCTTCTTGCTCCTCCATGTTTACGTTCATCATGCGACCGCTCTCTCCTTCAGTTACGATTCATTCAGCCTCGACGATTTCAAGCCAGAGGCCGACGCGATGATCACCGCCGCCGGCAGGATCGAGCTCCTCGGCGACGAGGCAGGCGGTCGGGCAAGAGGCCGCGTGCTGTACAAGCAGGCAGTGCAGCTCTGGGACGGCGTCACGGGCGAGGCTGCCGGCTTCAACGCCACCTTCAACTTCAGCATCCAGTCTCTGCCCAACCGGAGCAGCAACGCCGGACACGGCATGACGTTCTTCCTCGCGCCGTACCCGGCTGACCTGCCGCAGGACTCCTACGACGGTTGCCTCGGGCTCTTCAGCGAGAGCCTGGTGCCCACAGACGGCGCCACGACGCTTTCCGCCAATGCGTCCGGTGGCGCCATGTTCCTCGCCGTGGAGTTCGACACCTACCGTGACGACTGGGATCCGAGCAGCCGGCACATCGGCGTAGACGTGAACAACGTCGACTCACGCGGAAACTACAAGATCTTGCCAAACGACAGCCTCGTCGACGCCGGCGTGATGTCTGCGACGGTGAGCTACGATAGCGCGACGACGAGGCTGGACGTCGTCCTCAGCGGCGGCACCAGTGGCGCCAGTTACACCCTTGCTGCCACCGTCGACTTGCGAAGCATTCTGCCACCGCAGGTGACGGTAGGCTTCTCGGCAGCCACCGGCGACGTTTTCGGGAGCAAACACACGGTGCTCTCGTGCTCCTTCCAGTCCACGCTCCCGACCAGGAACGACACGTCCCTCCCATCCACTTCCTCAACCAAGAAAGGCACCGTACAACTCATTCACGGGGTGGCCGCCGCCGCCGCCGTGCTGGTGCTCCTGCTCGTCGTGGCCGTCGGGGTGCTGCTCCGCCGCGCGAGCAGGAGAAACGAGCGATCAGAGGAGAAAGACATGTTCGCCGGAGATATGACCCCGGACTCCCTCGACATGGACAAAGACGATGATTTCGGTTCCAGCACGGGACCCCGGCCCATCCCGTACGCCGACCTAGCGGCGGCGACAAGTAACTTCTCGGAGGATGGGAAGCTGGGACAGGGCGGGTCTGGGTCGGTGTACCGGGGCCACATGAAACAACTCGGTGGCCGAGACGTCGCCATTAAGGTCTTCTTGAGGGGGGCGTCCACAGAAGGGAGGAAGGAGTACAGGTCCGAGGTCACGATCATAAGCAGACTGCGGCACCGGAATCTCGTGCAGCTAATCGGTTGGTGCCATGGCCGCAGGAGGCTGCTGCTGGTCTACGAGCTCGTGCACAACGGCAGCCTCGATGGGTACCTCTACAGCAAACAGGAGACGGCTCTGACTTGGCAAGTTAGGTATGCTTTCTTGGACTATCAATCAATACCGGTCGTATTCTTAACTTAATTTCTTGCAGCGACTAAATGACCCCAGTTTATTATCAGCTAGAAATATCTTCGAATCAGTTGAATTTCCTCTATCTTTATTTTCTTCGTGTTTTAAATTTAGTCAAACTCGAACTTTATAAAGTATGGCTAAATGCTTAGTAGAAATTTTCAATATATACAATATAAAATATATGGTACTTAGTAGAAAATATCAACATTTACAATATAAAACCTATGGTATTAGAATCTGCATAAAGTATATGCTTTTGGCTTTATGGATGTTAATATTTTCTTCTATATTTTTGGTTAAACTTTGTAAAATTTGATTTTAACCAAATATAGAAACTTGAAATAAATAAAAAACGGAGCTTGTAGTGCCGTAAGTCAAACTAACCTAGAAAGCAAAGGCGATGGGCACCAAACTATATCATTGTTTATTGATACAAGTTTTAGGGTGATTGATATTTTTAATAACCGTCCATCTGCCCCCATCTAACGGTGATAATTAGACGGAACCAAACTCACGGAACCAAAATTACGGGACCGGGACCAAATTCGGTGGGACCGGAACCTGATATATATATATTGCGAATATTATAAAAAAACAACCATCCTTTTAAGCGGCCAAATCATCCGATGATAATACACAAATCTTAAAGCAACAAAAATTGATCATATATGCACATATCTTGAAGCTCGTACTATTCTCACCAAAAAAAATTAGAACTCACCGATTTATCTCTCTCACTCTCTCATCCGCTCTGTCTCCCATCTCCCGCTCTCTCTCATCTCTCACTCTCTGGATACGAGCAACGGAGGAGAGGCCACATATCCGGCGAGTTCTGCCCACCGACGGAGGGGAGGGGGGCGCGTCGGAGCTCTGCCCAGCGACGGAGGGGAGGGAGCGCTCTGTCCAGCGACGGAGGGGAGAGGGCCGCGTCGGAGCTCTGCCCAGCGACGGAGGAGAGGCCATGGACCTTCCGGCGAGCTCGGCGATAGAGGGGAGGGGGCCAAGCTTTTTCTACCTGGCTACGCTATTAGGATCTTCTAAGTTCATATACAAAACAATTGAATTGCCACTGTACATCTCACTGATATTAGCCGTAAAAGTTTTCGCTGACACCTATCAAAGGATTCAAAGCATGAGCGGAACAATTTCTTTGAGGTTTTGAAGGCAAATGAAATATCGATAGCAGATTATTGCAGGTTGAAGATAGTAACTGAACTAGAAGAGATGAAGTCCATAAGACATAGAAATACCGAATGACCTACCATATTTTCGCCGAAGCTCAGTATAGAAGCAACGTTGCCACATCTGTAACAATAATTAGGTGCAGAGTTCAGGCCATGCGGCTCCATCTGATAAACAGAACCTACCGCAGAAAAGGGAACCGCTCCCACGAAACCAGGAACCGCTCCGACAACGGGGCGATCTCTGCCGGCAAACTACACCGGCCAGCCGCCGGTCCCTGCCTCCTCCGTTGGCCGTTCCGGTGACGGGAGGGGGTGGGGACCCCGGAGTATCGGCTTCGGCCAGTAGTTATTGGCAAGTGTTTTTTTGGGCCGCCGTTCTATGGAGAAGATTGCGGGGCCTCTGCTCTTTCTCCATCTCGGTGTCGCTCTAACCGGTGATATCGGAGGGCAGGTGGCCTGGTCTTCTCGCCGGTCTTCGGATCTGGTAAGATTCGTGTCTGGCGGTTGGCGTTCGGCACTCTCGCGGGTGACGGTTGCGTTGGTTACTGCAGTTATGTCTGGCGTCTTGCACTTGGGTGTGAGGATGACGGCAGGCGGCAGCGTTTGTCTTCTTCAACTGAGTCTGGAGATGATGACGGTGTTGGGATCTGGTGACCACGGGGAAGATCCCCGGCCGACGTGCCACAAAATCTCGGGCTCGTCCTCTGCGACGACCCGGTTCATCGGCTCAAAAAGCATCTTTGAATGCGATTGTGCTCTGCCAGATCTATGTATGGTGGTTGTTCGCCTCTTTTTCCAGCTCTACCATGGTGGCAGTGGAGGAAAATGGACGATGTTTCGGCGAGGCATAGGTTTCTCCAAGGGTGAACTTGTAATTTTACTTCTTGTGAGTTTTCTTGTGCAAAGTTGCTTGATACAAATGTTTGTCTTGTGTGGTGACCATATGTGTAATCTCAAACAGATTGTCTAATGAAATATATGGTTACATAAAAAAAAAAGGTACAGACCACACCTGGAAAATAAATTAAAATGAGCACCCGGAACTGGTTACAAGTTCAAGAACAAGTCTGAGATATGAAAACTGAGAGCTCACAGTTACAAGACCCTTGTCTTGGAACATGTATTTTAGACCTTCCTGGACTAGTTGATGAGCCCGGCAAACTAACTCAAGATTGTTAACATGGTTGAAGTTCATTAGGACAACAGGCAGTCAGTACTGGATGAAAACATCATAGAGACAATCTAGAATAAAAAACATCAATATACCTCTTGTCACTCGTGAGCCAAAAAGCCAACCTGCTCCACGGGGACTAACACCCCATGTCTCTCTCTCTCTTCTGGGTCACTCCACATCAGATCACAGAAAGGTCCTCCATGAGGAATTTCGCAATTGCGATCAAATATCCGCATCTGGATACAACAAAGAAATTGTAAATCAATTAATGAAATCTCCAATTAAACAAAGAGGCCGGGCTGTGAGTCCCGCGACGGGGGAGGGCGGGGGGGGTGGGGCCCGGGGGTTGGGGCGGCGGCTCGCGGTGGCGCCTCGCGGATGTGACGGAGGAGAGCGGGGTGCGACCGAGAGGCCGTGGCCGTCAGTCCACGCGTCGGGGCGAGGGGTGACGGCGGAGGCTGCGGGACGGCAGCGGAGGCAGCGGGGCGGCGGCGGCTGTTGCTCGTGGGAAGAACACGACTCGTTTCTGTTCTGATTTGGCCCCTTTTTCTTTTCTATCAGCTTTTGATTTTGGTTTGATACTGATTCGATGAGTTGGAGTCTAAAACGTCCTTTCAGAATTATCATAGCATTGTAGAAGTTACAGGAAACTTATCACTGATTTAATCAATGGTCACGAAAAATTAGATTAGATGGAACCATAATTCGATTAGACGGAACCAAAGTTCCGTGCCAATCACCATAAAAGAGCTCTTCCCCATAAAATTGGTCAAAATAAAATGAGTTTGATTTACGACAAATGTAGATGTACACTTATTCAAGAACGGAGAGATTATGTAGCTTAAGACGCCAATGAGTAATAATTAAGAGACTGGGTACTAAGAAACAAATGGATCATTCTGATTGTCCCACCAGCGTCTTTGGGGGAGATCTGAGAATTACAAAAAAAAAAAAAAAAAATTGAGAAGGAGAATTAGAAGTTGAAACTGCACACTATGAGCAGCTTCAGTTACGAAGTTCTACGTTCAGAGGTTGCTTATTACCACAAAACTATGTCTTACTAGATATGAGCCAACTCAGAAGTCAGAACCTCCCACCACGTACTAGCAAACTTAGCACAACAGTGACCCCCGAAATTAGCAGTTCACTAGCAGACTGAATAAAAGCAAGAAATAAGCTCATCAATTTCCTCTAAAATCAGTGGTACCACTGATGGGAAATAGCTCCATGATTTCCAAATGCTAACTTTTCACATGAACGAGGAAATCATTTTAGATTAGTATAGTTCACCAAAATACAATCTATTCTTGCGCAGACCAATTTGCTTTTTTCGGAATAATTTCAAATCTTAGCCCACTTAGGTGAAACGAGTTAACCATTTTTGTTTGGAGTACAAGTCCAACACCTAGTGATGGAACATGTTGAGGCCAAAGGGGCCCCATGGGCTATGGCCCCTAGCTCATAAAAAAGTTCAATGACATCAGTTCACATATAACACAATTCCAGCAAATATATACTGTATAAAATTGGCTCTCTCGACTCTTTTTAAAAGACTTTTGTTTGACCCCTACAAAATCATGCTCAAGCTAGGATATAGGCATCGAGGACCTCGACATCGTCAATTCTAGGAGTGTGGCTGCACAACAATACCACATTGAACAAGGTGATGGCCTGACCTGTGGACGTCTGAATAACCGACACAATGTGGGACTTCTAGTACTACTCTGGGAAAGTCTTCACTAGGGCAAACCCGAGGCACAATAATCAGGTCGAATTTGGGGCACACCAAGATGGTTGTTAATTGGGTACAACACTATAGGAGCCACGCTGTCCCTCCCACGAGAACACACACATAACACACTCACTCTAGATAAATGCTTAAGGATCTCCTCAATTGTAATATCAAATATTTTCAATGTTTAAGCATAAGTTATTTTCTTGGCCTGGCTCCCTTCAACAGTAATTCTCCATCAAGCTCCGCCATCGCTGGCAGTTGTAATTACAATGGGGTTATGTTCATATTATTTTGATTTTGAGTCTCTCACCCAGCTAGCCATAGTGTGTTTTTCCGCCGGCTTTCTTTTGGACCAAATATAGTGGGGAAGCAGCCCCCCACCCACACACACACACACATATACTGTGTCGTTTCATTTTTATAAAATGTAAACAATTTACAAAGTCCCAACAGTCCAAGAGTTCAAATAAGGAAATTACAACAGGTCTAGCCAGTCTTGCATACGCTCTTTGAAACTGGGTTTAACCCTATGCCTGATCATGGAGATAGAATTCTTGAAGAAGATAGAGAACCTCCATGTCCCTCTGATCTCTATCAAATATGATCTTACTCCTCTAGTTTTATAGGCTCCAGGAACCAGGTATCATGGCTTCTTTGAAGAAGATATTGGAAGATCTATTTTTAGCTTCAATAATCATTTCATTGAGCTCTTCATCCGTGTTCCAATCCTCTCCCAGTCTTCGCCAAAAGTTTCTTGGAGCGGAATAAATGACATCTTCACGGTTTTGTATTACATCTTCGTCCTTG
Source organism: Lolium perenne (assembly GCF_019359855.2). Taxonomy (NCBI): domain Eukaryota; kingdom Viridiplantae; phylum Streptophyta; class Magnoliopsida; order Poales; family Poaceae; genus Lolium; species Lolium perenne. The sequence goes on from NW_027248984.1 coordinate 227,911, forward strand.
GGATCAAGAAAAAAGTGAACACGAGATCGAAATGACCATCGATAATTCCTCAACACTAAGATTATGCGTCGCTGGTGAAGTTCAGGAAACTCACCATAACCATCTATTGTATATTTGTGTTAGCTAGCTAGACTGTGCTAGAATTGTGATTCGTAGGATGATCTTGTCAAGTATCTTATGTGTTAGAATTATTGATGGGGGGTGGGGGGGGGGGGGGGATGCATATATGAACCCATGAGCAAACTTACTTCCAATTTTCAAAATAATGTGAAATTCCTTTTTGGTAGCTATATCGGATGATTTGTGAATACAAGAATAGCATAAGGTTGTGTCACAACCTATCTTTGGCACCTAAGCTATATTGACCCCTTTATTTTATAAAATTCAAAAATCATATTTACAAGTTTCAAAATTATCTAAAACATATATCTATAAGTAGTCAGATTCCAGGTTACATAAAATTCGCAAAATTTGATAATTTTTGGAATTTTGAAAACCGCACTGCTCATTATACTTAAATTTATATATAGTTTTCATTTTTGTGTACTTCGGAATACAAAATATTTTTTATTGAGATTTTACAGGTTTGTAGGATACATCATAAGGTACGTCTCCAGAAATATATTTAGAATTTTTTAAATCTTTTAAATATGATTGTAAAATTTGAAAAAATATATATAAAAGGATCAGATCCCTACTCAATATTGTGCATAGCTAAAATTATTGTTTTGGGATTTCATCTCTTGAATTTTCGTATATATAGAAATTATCCATTTTTCGATAAACTTAGCACATTAATGTTTCAACCAACAGCGCTCGTACACGATTACTTTCAGAACTTCTTCAGAGTTTAGATTCTAAGTGACGATTTGAACTCTTAAAACACCATTGACATTGAGTGCACACATCCTCTCGGTCGCACATTATCCAAGGTTCCACATTGGTAGTAGTACACGACTGCATTCGTTGCGTTAATTTTGCACCGAGCAATTCAAATTTGGCAGGATTTTAGAAGAAACAAAACATCTTTATGGAGGGAGTGTATAGTTTGGTACTTGTCAGAACTAAGCCGGAGTTCTTGTATGAGATATGATAAAGGGTAAAACTTGATTTGGACTTATTTTTCTATCAGATACCAGATAATTGTTGGGTTAGCATCAGCGGTGCTGTACCTCCACCAAGAATGGGACCAGTGCGTCGTCCACGGCGACATCAAGCCAAGCAACATCATGCTGGACGAGTCCTTCAACGCCAAGCTCGGGGACTTCGGTCTTGCTCGGCTCATCGACCACGGCGTGAGCCTTCAGACGATGACGGCCATGGCGGGCACCCCGGGCTACCTCGACCCGGAGTGCATCATCACCGGCAAGGCCTCCACCGAGTCCGACGTGTACAGCTTCGGCATCACGCTGCTGGAGATAGCGTGCGGCCGGCGGCCAATGGCGCCGCCCAGCGCCGGCGCCAAGGACAGCCAGGTGTTCCGGCTGCTGGAGTGGGCGTGGGACCTCTACGGCAGGGGCGCCGCGCTCGACGCCGCTGACGCGCGTCTCGGCGGCGCGTTCGATCAGTGGGAGATGGAGCGGGTGGTGGCCGTCGGGCTGTGGTCAGCGCACCCCGACCCGAAGATGAGGCCGGCGATCAGGCAGGCCGCCGACGCGCTGCAGTCGAGGAAGTTCAGGATGCCGGTGTTGCCGCCCAAGATGCCGGTGGCCGTGTACCTGCAGCCTTTCGGAGCTTCCAGCATGGAGTATGGCGACACCACCACCACCGTCGGGTCGGGAGTAACCATGCAGTACTCGTCGACTGCGACGCAGTCGTCGAATTCTAGCGTGCCAGCGGCTGTCGGTGAGCAGCTGAGCCCAAGAGTATAGCTGAGGAGACGTCAGTTTGTTTCACTTGGTGGACTAGAGTCTAGAGATGAAAACTGAAACAAGTATCTGCCCAGCAAATTTGTACTGCCGCTTTCGCATATTTTATACTATGTTATATTGTACGTGTAGTGTAGTAAAAGATAGTAATAACTCATAAACGTTGCAGTTTCAGATTCAGATGCCTACGTTGAACTTGAATTAGTTATAGTCTTTACTCGAGTAGTAGTTCGTTTCGTGTCAAATTGAACTGTCCAGTTCTAGTTCTGGCTTCAGGTGTTTTTAGGTTTATCGCACCGCGTCAACTAAGAGTGATCTCGGATAGAACATTCGGCGTAGTTTTGGTTTGCAGCATCTCTGAGCTGTGCTACTGTGACGATCTCATCCATCCTGGCTAATGCAGTCGAAGCCACAGGTCACAGATGACAGCTTGGAACATCAGGGCGAGCGAGGGCACGAGTATGAAAGCAACACGCCTCAGGGCATGAGCAATGGTGGCATATACAACTAGCTGCTCCACGATAAAAAAGTTGTAAGAAGCAATATCACTACGGGAGAACAGGGCGTTGCCGTGCGCCACTTTGCACGGCAAAGACACCTATACGCACGGCAAAGGCTTTGCCGTGCGCGTGCGCACGGTAAAGTTTGCCCGGCAAAGGTAGCGACGGCAAAGCCAACGTTGCCGTGCGCGTGCTCGTTTTGCACGGCAAAGCCCTCTGCCGTGCGCCCAGGTCTCTGCCGTGCGCCAAAGTCTGTGCCGTGCGGCACTGCGTTGCCGTGCGCTGGGGGCTTTGCCGTGCGCGCGTACGTTGCCGTGCGGCCAACTCTTTGCCGTGCGCGCATACGTTGCCGTGCGGCTGCTCTGTGCCGTGCGCACGCTTTGCCGTGCGCCACCTCGCACGGCAAAGTGCTTTGCAGCACACCCCCCAGGACCTCCCAGGTCTACAGGCTGCCGCCACGTGGCCCCTTTGCCGTGCGTGTGCACACGGCAAAGTGACCAAATGTCCTTTGCCGTGTGCACACGCACGGCAAAGGGCCCTGTTTTTTTCATTTTTTTGCTGTTTTTTGCTTATTCCCTGCATTTCAAATATAGCAATTGACAATAAAGCATATACTCATATAATCTTCAACATAACATCACCAAACACTACGGGAACACCACAAATACATCAAACACACATATTCATGCATTACATAGAGTCCATAGTCCATCCACACAAGTTACATAGAGTCCATAGTGCAATGTCCAATATTACAATCCATTACAAGCATACAATCCGACAAAGTGCACGAAGACCATGCCATCAACCTTGTCCTCCTCCACTTCCGCCGGCCTCATTGTCATTGCCTTGTGACATAAAATCTATAAGAAGGTTGATGGAATGAACATGCATTTGCATATTGAACACTTGAACAAGCACAAGTAGCGGGTTGGGCACAAGCGTAGGAGGACTCACCGAGGTTCATGCTCCGGATGATGTTCATGTTGTTGACGGTGATAGGTGTCCCCGGGGTCTGAGTGGGCGGTGGCGGCATCCACATGGAGTAAGGTGGAGGAGGAAGACTCCGGTGGAGAAGACAGAGCCGTTCGGCTCATGAGCCAGCTCATCCGTGCTCGTCGCTGCCGCATCATCTGCTCGCTTGTTGCATCTCTTGCATCATTCGTGTCTGCTGCTGCAGTGCTGCGCAGAATCTGCTGCTCCATCTGCGCCCTTTGCTCTGGGCCGCCTGCTCCTTCGCTGCCATCTCCTCCTACGTTGTGTTGCCGCGATGTCATTAACATTTCAATGGAAAGCATGTAAAGGAAATGTAGAGACCCGAGGAAGAACATACCCGTAACCGCTCGACAGCTAGATCCGAAGCCCGTGGCCGGGGCTCTACCTCAGGCTGGCCGCTCTTACGACCACGACGGATCGGCGGAGAGAGGGAACCCTCGCCGGGTCGACGCACCCGTCAACAAAACATAGGCTGCCATGCTACAAGCCTTCTCCCGCAAGCACCGCGACCTCCGGGTCAAAGTCCTCGGCCTCTGGATTGGCGTCCTCGCCGTGCTTCTGCTTGAACTTGGAGACATACGCCGTGCACTGGGTCTCGGATTGCGGGTTAACCCACAAGGACCCCGTCTCAGGATCAGGCGTCTTCCTTTGCTTCATCTTCTTTAGCACGGCAAAGACGTTGAGGCTTCGCTCCTGTCCCGACTTCCTGCAAAAGAGAACATGTAATTGAGTGAAGTGACACACCCTTGCGGAGTTAACAAATATATAACATGAATTCAAAGAATGAAGGAACCATTAATTTGCTCACCTCCTTCGCAGTGAAGAGAGATGGGGATGCTGCCTTGGATATGCGATCCACCTCGCATCTCTGCCCGCTTCGCCTTGCCCTCCTCGTGCTTCTTGAGGTACCGGGGGCATGTCCACCACATGACCATCGCACGAAAGCACCTATCGTCGTTGCCGACGCATCGAGGAGGGTTCTACATGCACAAGATAAACCCATTATGGTAAAATAAACTACATGGCGATAAAGAAATCAATAACACATAAATGCAAATACCTGCAAGTATCGCCACGGCCGCATGAGCGTGTCGCGAGCGTCCTCCTTACTCATGTGGACGAAGCGGTCGGGCGTGCCGATCGCGGACGCATTGAATACGTGCCTCGTAGTGCATGCCAGATCACCCTCTTCCTTGCAAGCTGGTGTAGGACATCATCGCACGCATTCTCCTTGCCCTCGGCCCTCTTGAAGTATTTACGCAACCATGCACATAGGTAAAACAAGGGGCATTAGTGCAATTATTGTGAACCAAGGAGAGTGTATGAATGGTAAGAAGTCAAAAGTCACGTACCCAGAATTTGGCAACAACCATATCCGCCGCGGTGCCGCGGCCAAGAGGATCTTCCGCGAGGCTGTAGTGCGCCCACCTCCAAGCTACGTCGCAGCCACCAGTAGGGAAGTTGACTATCCCAGGGAAATACCACCTAAGTAGGCCCCCAAGGATGTTCGAGTACCCACGTGGCGGTCTCTGCGTCGGGTCTTCAAGCTGGAACGAGCTGCACCATGAAACGACAACATCAATATGTATGTGATAATAATTTTGATAATGACAAAATTGCGATAACGAAATGCCAAAAAATAACATGTACCTCCTTCCATAGGGCACAAGAACAACGTGCCTGTAGCGCCAGCTTCTCAGCGAGGGGAGCTGTGTTATCCCACGCCGATATGGCTTCCTATCACGTGGCCTCGCCCTCTCCAAAGCTGGAACGTACGGTAATCCTCCGGCTCACACCACTCTAGGCTTGGATCGGGATCGAACACTAAGTTCCCCAACCCCTCATCCTCCGAGAGGTCCTCCTCGTCCCCCTCCTCCTCCCTGGTCCTCCCCACCCCCTCCTCCTCCTGGTCCTCCCCACCCACCTCCTCCTCCTGGTCCTCCCAACCCCCGTGGTGCTCCTGGTCCTCCTCCTCGTCATCATCATCGGCTGCGGGAGGGGGGCTAGGACTAGGAGTGAGTACCCGCGTCGCATTCTTCCTACGCGGCCGCCCTGTGGGAGCGACATGAGGGGGGCTAGGAGGGGGGGTAGTAGCTCGGCCCCGCCTCGAAGTCCCTACACCTACCAAGTCCTTGAGCTTCTTTTTAAGACCGCCACCCCTTTTTTTTGGCGGCATGCTTCAATCACCTGCAAACACAAATGAAGAGAGTGGTTTATTAGTACGCAATATTGTAAAGAGATAAATATTAGTGAAAGCAACAGAAATATAAGTAGATGAACATTAATGAAAGCAACAAATAATGCAAAAGGATGAACATTAATTAATTAGTGGAAGCAACAAATAGCTACCATAGAGTTCTCTCAAACATAGCACGGAGTTCTTACAAATAACCTAGCTAGACAATCTCTATTACACGGAGTTATTACAAATAGGCTAGCCTCACAATTACTACTACATAGATCGAGCCTATGTCGCCATCCGTGATTGGACCGCGTGTCTCCTCATCGTCATCAGGCTCGGCGAACCAATAATCATCAATGAAACCTGGAGGTGGTCCATCTGCATCGAGGTCAATCCCTGCTTTGAACGCCTCGAGCAAACTCAGGTCTTCCGGGGCACAGACATCCTCAGCTTCATCTTCTGCATTGTCTCCATCCATGCCCGCGTCTTCTTGTTCATCGTCTACGACCATGTCATCGATAGTCGGCAAGCCGATTGTGAAATGGCCGGGGAGCCCTTCTTCCTGATAAAACTCGACACTCCTTGCTGAGGGGTCTACGCGGTGGTAATCGTCCTTGTTTGGCGGGGGCGGCCTATTGCGTGAAGGCACCGTCATCACAACATCCCATCCATGTAGACGTTTTGTCGGGTTTCTGCACGCGTACGGGAGATAGAATACTTGAAAGGCCTGGGTTGCCAAGATGTACACATCCTCTCCCTTATAAACGGAGTTCCTTTCAACTTCGACCAACCCAATTTCAGGATCCCGTCTCACCCGACGTGGGTCAAACCAATGGCATTTGAAGACGACGGGATTTAGCCCTTTGTGAAACCCGTAATTCAGCTCGTATATACCCTCGACTCTTCCATAGTAATGGAGCCCATCATCACCTTGACATACCACCCCACTATTTATTGTCTTCGCGTTGGGCCGGCTTGTTGTGTATTGATGGATCTGGAAGCGATACCCGTTCACGTCATAGGAGTTGAACGCTTCTACGGAATGGTCAAAGCCCCTAGCAATTTTTCTTAGCTCTGACTTCATCTCTTTGTCAGTTCTTGCCTACAAGTTTAGCACAAGAAGTTTAGAACGAGAAATGACCGATAAATGTAGGAAGTGCTAGCTAATTTGGATAGAATAGTACCAAATTACAAAACCAGCTACTGAAACCGAAACCGCCTCCCTTATCGAAAATTTGCTTGGATTCTTCCGGTAGGCTCCCTGTGGGTATTCTTCCAATGTATAGCCTTGAATTTCCTATACCGATGAAAAGAGGAAGAGTTAGCCACGAACATACGAGTGAATGTTTGCGAATAATTAAATGGTTCGCACTTACTCGATGTACGGCTTCACTTCGACCATGGTGTTTAAGACATACGAGTGGATCATGGTCCGCTCAGGTAGGTCCGTTCTGTACGGCTTCGAGCCACTTGACTTGCCACCAAGCCCCACGAAGATGCTAAGCTTGGGTACTTCTTCATTGTTGGCGGCATTTAAACGGAGGACCGGGTTGTGCTTTGTGGGAATGTTGGGATCATAGTGCTTAGTGGTGAAGTTTGCCACCTCCACGTTCAGACTGCCTCGGCTATGGATGCTTCGATCTTGCATTTATTGCCGGTCATTTGACGCAGCTTGTGTGTTTCTCTCTCCCGACCAAACTGCCAACGGCCCCAATTCGGGCCCCCTTTAAGCACTCCTCCGCGAGGTGCAGGATCATGTGTTGCATCGGATTAAAAAACCCCGGAGGAAAGATCTTCTCCGGATCGCAAAGCAACACGGGTGCCTCTTCATCCAGCTTCTCAATCACTTTAGTGTCTAACTCCCTAGCACAAATCTGGCGGAAGAAAAACTCAACCTCGCTAGCACTCGCCAAGTCTTCTCAGGGACATAGCCTCGAATCATCACCGGCATTATCCGCTCAAGCCATATGTGGTAGTCATGACTCTTCGGTCCTTGTACTCGCAGCGTTTCAATGTTCAGGCCCCTCATCCAGTTGGCTGCGAACCCATCGGGGAAAAACAAGGAGTCCTTCATCCATTGGAAGACCTCCCTTTTTTGGGCCTTTGTGAGGCAGAACGGAGCGTGTGGCTTAGTCCAAGTTTTTGGCACCATTAGGTGGCTGCATGTTCAACTCCGGCCTATCACACCACCTTTCTTGATCAATTCGAGCCTTTATGTTATCCTTCGTCTTCTCAGTGTCCACAATAGTGCTCCAAATGGCTTCACTGATATTCTTCTCGGTGTGCATTACATCAATGTTATGCGGGAGCTCGAGAAACTCAAAGTAAGGGAGCTTCCATAAGCACGGCTTGTGAGTCCATTGGTGTGTCTCCCCATATCCTAAGAAACCATTCCCATCAGGGCTAGGCTGAAGAGCATCTAACTCGGCCTTGATTTCCGTTCCGGTCTTCGGAATTGGCTTCGGGCCACGGACAACACGGCCTTTCTTGAAACTCTTTACATCACTCCCGTATGCATGCCTCCGCTCAAGGAACTGTCGAGCTTCATCAAAGCATGAATACTTGCCTCCCTTGTTTAGCCGTAAGAAAGTCACGGCCTGTCCGCACTTGCTTGTGGGCAAGGCCACTTCCCATGTGTACACCACCCGCAGAACAAAGCACGTGCTGGCAGGTCATGCGAGGACGTGTGGTACCACACATACATATCGAAGTACTCCTTCTTTGATGCGTCATATGTTCGGATCCCGCGACCTTCCCAGCCACGAACCAAGTCATCCACCAGCGGTTCCTGTACACATTCATGTTCTTGCCCGGGTATTTGGGCCCGGGATTATCATCGACACAAACATGTTCTCTGATCTCATGCGTACGCCGAGGGGAGGTTCATGGGAATAACAAACACTCGGCCAACAATCGTATACTGCAGCCGACATACCATATGGATTGAACCCATCAGTTGATATCGCAACTGCTACGCTCCTCGGGTCACCTGCTTTCAGTGGAAATTTCTTCACAAAGTTCTTCCATGCAGTACCATCCGACGGATGTATCATCTTGTCGGTGTATCTGTTTCCTTCCACGGCCCGCCTCATCTGCTGGGCAGTATCCTCGGTCATGAAGAGCCGCTGGATCCTCGGTAGAACTGGAAGATAGCGGAGGATATTCTTGGCAACCGTGGTCTGCCTCTTCTGACCATCACCATTGCGGTCTACCTCAAAGTACCTAGAGGAATTGCATTTGATGCAATAATTTGTGTCAGCGTGCTCCTCTCTCGAATAGCATGCATCCCTTTGGACAAGCGTGTATCTCTTTGAGATGACATCTTAAGGTCACCGAGCAATTTGGTCGAATAGTAGAAGTTTTGCGGCAAGAGGTGCCCTTTCGGCGTAAGGCTGCCTACGATGACCAGAAGTTCATCGAACCCATCTCTCGCACAAGTTCCTATGGCACTTCAAGGCCATAAGGCGAGCGATGGCATCTAGTTGGGTAACCTCTGTATTTTCATGTAGGGGTTTCTGCGAAGCAAACAGAGCCTCATAGTACTCCTTTGTGTTTTCCTCCGGGTCCTCACTTGTCTCCGCATCCTGAGGTGTCTCAACCTCTACATGAGAGCTTTCAGGCACATTACCATTAGCCAAGTTTTCTAAGCACCTATCAAAACCAGTGTCATATTCCCCCCTAGGTTGAATCTGCCGCACCTCCTTCCTAGCACGTTTCTTTGCCTTTTCTCCATGGTAAGTCCAAATCCTGTAGGACGGTGTGAACCCAAACTTGATCAGGTGCATACTCATAGTTTCCTTGTCCTGTGCCTTTCGGTTAGCGCACTTACTACAAGGGCACCAAACACTTATAGGTCTGCTAGGGATGGCAAACGCCCTATCCACAAACTGCTCGGTCTTTTCTCCCCATTCATCAAGATAGTTCCACCGATCGATTCTGCCATCGTACATCCAGCCACGATTATCCATCCTCTAATCAGCAACAAAACAGACGAACATAGCATTTATATATCAAATACGAAATAAATGCATCATATATTTATTTATGTTACGCGTGCATCAACCTGAAACTCTACTAGGTGGGCTCCTAGCAGCCGCCGGATCCGTAGATTGAGTACGTTCTCCGTGCTCTACCCCGATCCGAGACAGAATTTCGGCAGCACCTCCCCGCTGCTCTCCCGATACACGTCTCGGCAAAAAGCCGAGAGGGGTGTGCATCCGGAGAACAACGGGGAGGCGCTACCGAAATCCTGTCTCGGATCGGGGTAGAGCACGGAGAACGTACCCAACTACGCATCCGCCGGCTGTCCCGATAAATGCCGTAAGAGTTACGGTTCATAATATGCGAGACCACTAATGCATATTTATCCGCGTAACCCTTACGGTCGGGAAGAGACGCCTAGGTATCGCGACAGACTTGGTGATCAAGACATAAAGAAAAAACCTAGGTACAAGAGAGGCGAACGGATTCTCACCCTCGAAGCGTGACCGACAGCCGGCGAAGAAGACCAATGACCCTCCGGCAACGCTCCTCAAGCACCCCGACAACGCCGGCCCCTGTGTCCACCTCGAAACATCGTCTGCATAGCGAGAAAAATAAATTAGTCATTCAAGTCAAGACTAAATTCTGCCTCAAATTCCTATTTGCTAAATGGCCCTAATTTTGACCTACCGAGACCTAAATTTTTCCGTACGCTCGTGTATGCAAATTTCACAAAATCAATGCATCTCAATGTGCTTTACGTGTCTTATCTTGATCCATGTAAAGGCATAAGGCAAAGTATTTTAACTTCATGCATGATATGAATAAAATACCAGCTCATGTCAAAATATCACACAAATAGCTCACAGATTTTCAAATTTATCTACATCTAACAGCGTTCATTTCAATGTAACACACAAACAACCCGTCGGGTCGGGAACACACAAACACACCTTGCTGCAGAGATTGGCAGATTGGCGGAATGGGCAGTAGGCCGTCGTTTCGGGTCAGCAGGCCGTCGGGTCGAGGCAGCAGGGTGGAGGACCTCCCGTATCCCGCCGGAATCGGAGCAGGCGGCGGGGGCGGCGGCGGGACCTAGCTCCCTAGCTAGCTCGGCCGCGGTGGCGGTGGGGGAGGGGAGCAGCAGCGGTGGGGGAGGAGCAGCAGCACGGCGGTGGGGGGAGGGGCGGGGAAGCAGCAGCGGCGACGGGGAATGGCGGCGTGCGTGGTCGGCGCGATGGTTGGGGAGGGGCGGTGGTGTCCGTGGCTGGCGGCAGCGGCGGGGAGGGGTGGCGGTGTGCGTGGCTGGCGGCGGCGGCCGGGAGGCGATGGTAGCGGCGATGGTGGTGGCGTGGATGCGGGCGAGGCGGCGCGGCGTGGATGCAGTGAAGGGCGAGGTCGATGCGTTTGTGGCTCAGGTGCCCCGACCAGGTACCGGCCTTATCCCCACACTTTGCCGTGCGCCGTTCTTTGCCGTGCGGCAAAGGGCCTTTGCCGTGCGGGGACTCTTTGCCGTGCGCATGGCGGCCTTTGCCGTGCGGCAGGGTTCTTTGCCGTGCGCCTGCGCACGGCAAAGCATTTTTTACCACTTCTATAACACTAAGAATTTTATTTGTAAATTATCAATAACATTAAGTTTTATTTGTAAATTATATTAAACTTGTTTTTCAAAATGTGTATTATTTAATACTATATGTTTCATGTTTTTCAAGAAATGTGTGATTAACCCTAACCCTAAATCCTAACCCATTGATCTAGCCACATTAATCATAACCCTAACCCTAAATCATATAACCCTAAATCATATAACCCTAAATCATAACCCTAACCCTAAACCCTAACCCTAAATCCTAACACATTAATACTTAACCATAAATCCTAACACATTAATACTTAACCATGCATCATAAACCCTAACTCTAACCCTAAACCCTAAACCTATACCTAACCATAAATACTTACCCTTTAACCTAAATCTTTGGTTCTCCATGTGTATATGTACTAAACAAACCTAAAAGAATGAAAAGTTACATTGGTGCACCCTCGCGCGGAGAAATCTAGGGGGGTAGACCCGCCGGGGCACGCGTTCCGCTGTTTTGGGGGGAGGAGGGGGATAACGACCGCCGGAGCACCGGAACCCCACCAAACCTTGCATGTGGACCTATTCTATGTGTCAAAGTGTGATGCAAGGTGTGATTCACAAAATGGTGCATGGCATGGATCCCCGGTCTGACATTCCTCACCTTCGGGCGATAACACTTACCGTATTCCCCGGACGTGTACGCTGAAGTGTCCCGCCGCGGGTATATCGGGGGCTAGACTGTGCCAAAGGGTGCCACACATGGTTTTCCATATGTCCATGGACTAAACAAACCTAAACCTATGAAAAGTTACATTGGTGCACCCTCGCGCGGAGAAATCTAGGGGGGTAGACCCGCCGGGCACGCGTTCCATTGTTTTGGGGGAGGAGGGGGATAACGACCGCCGGAGCACCGGAACCCCACCAAACCTTGCATGTGGACCTATGATATGTTTCAAAGTGTGGTGCAAGGTCTAATGGTGCAAAAGTAGCTCCCCTAAACCCTAAACCCTAAACTGGGGAGGCTTCGAGCCCTAAACCCCTCTAAATCCCTAAACCACGACGCTGGAGCTGCAGAACCATGCATCATAAACCCTAACCCTAACCCTAAACCCTAAACCTATACCTAACCATAAATACTTACCCTTTAACATAAACCCTAGCCCTAGCCCCTAAACCCTAGCCCTAACCCTACACCTAACCCTAACCAGTAGACCAGGCACACCGTCGACCGTGTGATAATGGCTCTAGCTGCTGGTATATGTGCCAAAGGGTCCCAATCTTTGGTTGTCCATTTGTATATGTACTAAACAAACCTAAAAGAATGAAAAGTTACATTGGTGCACCCTCGCGGAGAAATCTAGGGGGTAGAGCCGGGTGCGCACACGTTCCGCTGTTTTGGGGGGAGGAGGGGGATAACGACCGCCGGAGCACCGGAACCCCACCAAACCTTGCATGTGGACCTATTCTATGTGTCAAAGTGTGATGCAAGGTGTGATTCACAAAATGGTGCATGGCATGGATCCCCGGTCTGACATTCCTCACCTTCGGGCGATAACACTTAACAGATTCCTGGACGTGTACGCTGAAGTGTCCCGCCGCGGGTATATCGGGGGCTAGACTGTGCCAAAGGGTGCCACACATGGTTTTCCATATGTCCATGGACTAAACAAACCTAAACCTATGAAAAGTTACATTGGTGCACCCTCGCGCGGAGAAATCTAGGGGGGTAGACCCGCCGGGGAACGCGTTCCGCTGTTTTGGGGGGAGGAGGGGGATAACGACCGCCGAGCACCGGAACCCCACCAAACCTTGCATGTGGACCTATTCTATGTGTCAAAGTGTGATGCAAGGTGTGATTCACAAAATGGTGCATGGCATGGATCCCCGGTCTGACATTCCTCACCTTCGGCGATAACACTTAACCGTATTCCCGGACGTGTACGCTCGAAGTGTCCCGCCGCGGGTATATCGGGGCTAGACTGTGCCAAAGGGTGCCACACATGGTTTTCCATATGTCCATGGACTAAACAAACCTAAACCTATGAAAAGTTACATTGGTGCACCCTCGCGCGGAGAAATCTAGGGGTAGACCCGCCGGGCACGCGTTCCGCTGTTTTGGGGGAGGAGGGGATAACGACCGCCGGAGCACCGGAACCCCACCAAACCTTGCATGTGGACCTATTCTATGTGTCAAAGTGTGATGCAAGGTGTGATTCACAAAATGGTGCATGGCATGGATCCCCGGTCTGACATTCCTCACCTTCGGGCGATAACACTTAACAGATTCCTGGACGTGTACGCTGAAGTGTCCCGCCGCGGGTATATCGGGGGCTAGACTGTGCCAAAGGGTGCCACACATGGTTTTCCATATGTCCATGGACTAAACAAACCTAAACCTATGAAAAGTTACATTGGTGCACCCTCGCGCGGAGAAATCTAGGGGGGTAGACCCGCCGGGGCACGCGTTCCATTGTTTTGGGGGAGGAGGGGGATAACGACCGCCGGAGCACCGGAACCCCACCAAACCTTGCATGTGGACCTATTCTATGTTTCAAAGTGTGGTGCTAGCTGTAATTCACCAAATGGTGCATGGCATGGATCCCCGGTCTGACATTCCTCACCTTCGGGCGATAACACTTACCGTATTCCCTGGACGTGTACGGTGAAGTGTCCCGCCGCGGGTATATCGGGGGCTAGACTGTGCCAAAGGGTACCACACATGGTTTTCCATATGTCCATGGACTAAACAAACCTAAACCTATGAAAAGGTATATTGGTGGAACCTCGCGCGGAGAAATCTAGGGGGTAGACCCGCCGTCCCGCTGTTTTGGGGGGGAAGGAGGGGGACGGCCACGAAGCACCGGAACCCTGATATATGTGGGGGATGAGCATGGAGACTAATTTTGTATTTCACATAGTGTAATAAATAGTCATCAAAAAGAAAAACTAATTAACAAAATAAATATAAGTAGTAGATGAAATAAAATAGTTAGAAAAACAAAAAAAAAGTATAATGGCGCACGGCAAAGGGAGAAGCGCACGGCAAAGGACCCTTTGCCGTGCGGCAGAGTTCTTTGCCGTGGGCTTACGCACGGCAAAGAAGTTTTTATTTTTACCATTTTAATTATCGATAACATTAAGTTTTATTTAAAAATTATGTTAAACTTGTTTTTTCAAAATGTGTATTATGTAATAATATATGTCCCATGCTTTTCAATTAATATGTGATTCAATCCGGTTCACCTCACGCGGAAAAATCAAGGGGGGTAGACGCAACTTCAATTGCTAACGCGGGAGTTGCAGATCAACCCGAAATCCCTAACCATAACCCTTAACCCTAAACCTTACCCTAACCCTAAATCATAACCTAAAGGAATGAAAAGTTACATTGGTGCACCCTCGCGCGGAGAAATCTAGGGGGGTAGACCCGCCGGGGCACACGTTCCGCTGTTTTGGGGGGAGGAGGGGGATAACGACCGCCGGAGCACCGGAACCCCACCAAACCTTGCATGTGGACCTATGATATGTGTCAAAGTGTGATGCAAGGTGTAATGGTGCAAAAGTAGCTCCCCTAAACCCTAAACCCTAAACTGGGGAGGCTTCGAGCCCTAAACCCCTCTAAATCCCTAAACCACGACGCCGGAGCTGCAGAACCATGCATCATAAACCCTAACCCTAACCCTAAACCCTAAACCTATACCTAACCATAAATACTTACCCTTTAACCTAAACCCTAGCCTAGCCCCTAAACCCTAGCCCTAACCCTACACCTAACCCTAACCAGTAGACCAGGCACACCGTCGATCGTGTGATAATGGCTCTAGCTGCTGGTATATGTGCCAAAGGGTCCCAATCTTTGGTTCTCCATGTATATATGTACTAAACAAACCTAAAAGAATGAAAAGTTACATTGGTGCACCCTCGCGCGGAGAAATCTAGGGGGGTAGACCCGCAGGGCACGCGTTCCATTGTTTTGGGGGAGGAGGGGGATAACGACCGCCGGAGCACCGGAACCCCACCAAACCTTGCATGTGGACCTATTCTATGTTTCAAAGTGTGGTGCAAGGTGTAATGGTGCAAAAGTAGCTCCCCTAAACCCTAAACCCTAAACTGGGGAGGCTTCGAGCCCTAAACCCCTCTAAATCCCTAAACCACGACGCCGGAGCTGCAGAACCATGCATCATAAACCCTAACCCTAACCCTAAACCCTAAACCTATACCTAACCATAAATACTTACCCTTTAACCTAAACCCTAGCCCTAGCCCCTAAACCCTAGCCCTAACCCTACACCTAACCCTAACCAGTAGACCAGGCACACCGTCGATCGTGTGATAATGGCTCTAGCTGCTGGTATATGTGCCAAAGGGTCCCAATCTTTGGTTCTCCATGTGTATATGTACTAAACAAACCTAAAAGAATGAAAAGTTACATTGGTGCACCCTCGCGGAGAAATCTTGGGGGTAGACCCGCCGGGGCACGCGTTCCGCTGTTTTGGGGGGAGGAGGGGGATAACGACCGCCGGAGCACCGGAACCCCACCAAACCTTGCATGTGGACCTATTCTATGTTTCAAAGTGTGGTGCAAGGTGTAATGGTGCAAAAGTAGCTCCCCTAAACCCTAAACCCTAAACTGGGGAGGCTTCGAGCCCTAAACCCCTCTAAATCCCTAAACCACGACGCCGGAGCTGCAGAACCATGCATCATAAACCCTAACCCTAACCCTAAACCCTAAACCTATACCTAACCATAAATACTTACCCTTTAACCTAAACCCTAGCCCTAGCCCCTAAACCCTAGCCCTAACCCTACACCTAACCCTAACCAAGAGACCGTGCACACCGTCGACCGTGTGATAATGGCTCTAGCTGCCGGTATCAGTGCCAAAGGGTGCGTTACTTTGGTTCTCCATGCGTATATGTTCGTAACAAACATAAAGGTATGAAAAGTTACATTGGTGCACCCTCGCGCGGAGAAATCTAGGGGTAGACTACTGGGCACACGTTCCATTGTTTTGGGGGAGGAGGGGATAACGACCGCCGGAGCACCGGAACCCCACCAAACCTTGCATGTGGACCTATTATATGTGTCAAAGTGTGATGCAAGGTGTGATTCCCAAAATGGTGCAAGGCATGTATCCCAGGTCTGACATGCCTCAGCTTCGGGCGATAACACTTAATGTATTCCCCGGACGTGTACGCCGAAGTGTCCCGCCGCGGGTATATCGGGGGCTAGACTGTGCCAAAGGGTGCCACACATGGTTTTCCATATGTCCATGGACTAAACAAACCTAAACCTATGAAAAGTTACATTGGTGCACCCTCGCGCGGAGAAATCTAGGGGGTAGACCCGCAGGGCACGCGTTCCGCCGTTTTGGGGGAGGAGGGGGATAACGACCGCCGGAGCACCGGAACCCCACCAAACCTTGCATGTGGACCTATGATATGTTTCAAAGTGTGGTGCAAGGTCTAATGGTGCAAAAGTAGCTCCCCTAAACCCTAAACCCTAAACTGGGGAGGCTTCGAGCCCTAAACCCCTCTAAATCCCTAAACCACGACGCCGGAGCTGCAGAACCATGCATCATAAACCCTAACCCTAACCCTAAACCCTAAACCTAAACCTAACCATAAATACTTACCCTTTAACCTAAACCCTAGCCCTAGCCCCTAAACCCTAGCCCTAACCCTACACCTAACCCTAACCAGTAGACCAGGCACACCGTCGATCGTGTGATAATGGCTCTAGCTGCTGGTATATGTGCCAAAGGGTCCCAATCTTTGGTTCTCCATGTGTATATGTACTAAACAAACCTAAAGGAATGAAAAGTTGCATTGGTGCACCCTCGCGCGGAGAAATCTAGGGGGGTAGACCCGCCGGGGCACGCGTTCCGCTGTTTTGGGGGGAGGAGGGGGAGAACGACCGCCGGAGCACCGGAACCCCACCAAACCTTGCATGTGGACCTATGATATGTGTCAAAGTGTGATGCAAGGTGTGATTCACAAAATGGTGCATGGCATGGATCCCCGGTCTGACATACCTCACCTTCGGGCGATAACACTTAACAGATTCCTGGACGTGTACGCTGAAGTGTCCCGCCGCGGGTATATCGGGGGCTAGACTGTGCCAAAGGGTGCCACACATGGTTTTCCATATGTCCATGGACTAAACAAACCTAAACCTATGAAAAGGTATATTGGTGGAACCTCGCGCGGAGAAATCTAGGGGGTAGACCATCCGGGGCCCACAGACAAATGCTTTTAGGGGGAATGACCCCTGAGCACCGAACTGCAACCATAACTTGGTACTGGACCTAATACCTACCCTAACAAACCTAATAGAATGAAACATTACATTGTGCACCCTCGCGCGGAGAAATCAACGGGGGTAGACCCGCCGTCCCGCTGTTTTGGGGGGAAGGAGGGGGACGGCCGCCGGAGCACCGGAACCCTGATATTTGTGGGGGATGAGCATGGAGACTAATTTTGTATTGCACATTGTCTTAAGTAACACTAATAAATAGTCATCAAAAAGTAAAACTAATAAAAAAATATAAGTATTAGATGAAATAAAATAGAAAACAAATAAAATAAATGACGGCGCACGGCAAAGAAGAAATCGCACGGCAAAGGAGGCTTTGCCGTGCACATTGCCTGGCCTCACGGCAAAGGGAGGCCCACGGCAATGTCCCAGCCCCTTTGCCGACCAGGTTTTCTTTGCCGTGAGGCTCTTATGCTCTTTGCCGTGCTAGCTTCTTTGCCGTGGGCTTTCGAGGGACTTTGCCGTGCGCTGATACTTTGCCGTGCGGCGCTGCTGACTTTGCCGTGAACCGAATCTTTGCCGTGCGCCACCCTGTATCTTTGCCGTGCACATTTTCTTTGCCGTGCGTGCCTCTTGCGTCGCACGGCAAAGAAATCTTTGCCGTGCGGTAGCTCACGGCAATGATTTGCTGCACGGCAGCGCCTGATTTTCCTGTAGTGATGGTGAATTTTATCTCTACAATGGAAGCTACAACTTTAGTCAGAAAAAAAAAGAGAAGGGACCCCACAAATATGACACTATGTATCTCTTTCTCTCTCCAAAAAGCATGCTTTTAGGACTGAAGATTCCACTTCTTGAAGAGGAGGCTGCCTGCTTATCCGAACCTACTTTGGACCACCCGAACCTAACTAAAAGTGTGAAGCAGCACCTCTAGGGCAGTGCGTTGGGCATGCCCTAAGGGTCCGTGGGAGTACGCAGCAGGGAAACCGGGGGGTCATGTCATGACTCATGACTGCAGCAGAAGCTTCAGTTTTTTTTTTTTGAACGGGTAAGGTCCCGAAGGCGAGATACTTCATTAATTCAGAGAAGGACCCTGACAAGATGGGAAATTATACAACAGTCCCTAACTTTTGCACAAAGGACCCTAGATCTAAGATGAAGAACGCGATCCAGTCTAGCTCCATCTCCACGAAGCTTGAACAGCATCCAGCCATGCTCAACTGCGGCGATGCCGGGGGACGTGACCACTTGGGTCACCGCAGTGGGAGCCAAGCACGGTGGAGCAAGCATACCTCCTAAGTTGGAGGTTGATGTATTCCATGTGCTGTCTCTGAGGAACCAGCAGATCAGTGGGGAGTGGCTGCCCTTCAGCCTGCAGAGTCGACGGCAAAGTTGTCGTCGAGGATGAACTCCCCGTAGATGCGTCGCCATAGTAGCAGCAACAACCATATGTTTTTGCAGGTCTTCATCTTGGCCTTGTTGACGCTGGAAGAAGATGTCCCCCGCCTCCTCCAGAACCAGGCAGATCCCATCGCTAGGGATTCTTCCCGTCACCATGACGGTAAGAAAAAAGCTTGGGATCTCCAGATCTTGAAGCTCCGGAGCCTTACCGGGCTTATTCTTCGTGGAGGGGGAAGCGCTGCTAGATGTCACCTTTGGCTCCGTCCTTCGGAGCACCGTGAGCAGCAGAAGCATCGCCCCCGGTCGCCGAGCGCCGCCCGCAGACCTCGGCTACCAAAGCTCCACCGGCACTAAGCCAAACCGGGACAGAGCCCATACACAACTAGTACTTAACCTAAAGCGACTATATACAGACCGACCTCCTTCCTCGCGCCACCTCCGGGCGGCGAAGCCGCCGGAGAGGAGGGAGGGAGGAGCCGGGATCTGAAGAAAGGCTCTTAAGGGGACGGGAGAAGAGAGAAAGGGGAAAGGGAGAAATGAGCACAAGCTTCAGGTTTTCGATTCGATGAAAACGCACAATAGCGAGGCTGGGTGTTACGGCGTTGCTCGTCGGCGCTGCTCTTCGGCCTCGACCCCCTCTTTTGGTTGACGGGCAGATCGACAGTGCCAATCGTCGCAATCTGGTGAGCTTCCCCCCTCGTGCCTTGTCCCTCCTCTCCGGTTGCAACAGTGGTGTTGCGTCTCTCCCACCGCCACCACCGCTAGTCCTCGCGAGGTTCTCGCGCGTTGCACGGCGGGTCTATCTCAGCCTTGCGTTGTTTCTAGATCTAGCGGGCTCTGGTGGTGGGTCTTTCCGTCCCTAGCCTAGTGCATGTGGCTGACTTGGCCTAGGTGGTGACTCTAGGTGGAGCTTCCGTATCCAGCATGGTGCTGGGCATCAGTGGTTCGGCCGGTGGTAGCCTGGCCCGCGGTGACCGGTGGTGGTCTGTGGTGCGCTCTCCGGTGGTTGCCAGGGTTGCCTTCCTCTTTACTTGGCCATTGGCCATCATTCCGCATTGAGTTGTCGCTGGGGTTGGCTAGTGCCATGGATTCACATATGGAGACCATGCTGGCGACACATTCCCTAGAGGGGGGTCCTGACTGGGTGTTGAGACCCCACTATCTCGCCATCAATGGCTGAGGGCGATGCTCCTCTGTACTGGTGTGCCCCATGGTTTGTAGATGGCGGCCATGGGTGCGGTCTCATCTCCGATGTGAAGCGAGTTGTGGCAGTGGTGGTGGTGCCTTCTCCTTGAGGGTGCTACATGCAAGAGTGGTCGATGGTCTGTCATTGCTTTGTCATGCCCTTCGACTCCAGCCGCCGGCACATAGGTGTCGTGGCGTCGTCTCGGTCGTGTGCGACATTTAGGCCACACCCACGACACAGGTGGTGTTGGCGCGTAGTGTGTCCTCGGATGCATGTTGCCCTTCGATTACATCGATGATGCAGTCTCGGTGGACCAGGGCCATTCGATTTCACCGGCGATGACTCAATATGGATTGTCCCTCATTTTGGTATGTCATGCCTACTCTTCCTCGTGACCGTTGTGCTTGGGTCGTGATGTGTTTTCTTATCAGTCAAATGTCTCCAAGGATTTTGGGGGTGACCCCCTTCTCTCGTTGTTGAGGTGTGTGTTTTTTCTTTTCATTTCTCTTCTCATGTACCCCATGTAAACTCTGGTTCATTTGAACATATCTTGTAGAGGCTGCAAAGTCTCATAGTAGGGACCTATAAATGAAAAAAATAACCTACCTAACTAAAAAAATTCGATGAAGGATGCTTTATTACTTTAAAAAGCAATTACATCCAGCCTCTGCATAACAAGGATGCACACAGCCGTTTTGTTGTCTCAAGTCCAAAAGGATAAATAATAAAAACTAGGCGAGATACATATCGGAACGATGAATCATATAACGCCTAAAGTGTAGGTGGGGCATCTATCCGTAGACTATGTTGCCACCCATGTAGGGAAAAAGTATCACTCGCCGTAGCCTCCAACCGTGTACAGACCTCTGTACATAGCTGTCGGTTCTCCACTCGCTGTAGAGGTAACCATGAACGGAGAATACATGTACATCTATAGATGACCTGCAACAAAGAACAATTTTTGTCATTAAAGATCTTGTCATTTCTACATAGCCAAAGCGCCCAGATAACTGCTAGCGCCCCCATCCTAAGAAGCAACTTAAACCTTGAATCTATACCATGAAGCCAATTGCCAAAGACATTGGCGACACTAGTCGGAGGATACAAGGTAGACGCTACTTGGATGACAGACCATATAGATCTCGCGAACTGGCACTGGAAGAGTAAGTGTTTGATTGTTTCGTCCTGATGACAAAAAACACACCGTGTACTTCCATGCCAATTCCGCTTAACAAGATTGTCTTTGGTGAGAATAACCCCACGACGAAGATACCATCCAAAAAAATTAATTTTTAATGGTATCTTCATCTTCCAAATCTTCTTATTGTTGTCAACTGGTAAGTCAGAAAGAAGGACGCATTGTAGAAAGATTTTACGGAAAAGGTACCATCTACATGAAGGTTCCATCTAAATTCGTCTGGTTCAGGTGATAAATGAATATCTCCGAGCCGTTGAATTAGGGTATTCCATGCCACAAGTCTTTGTCCAAGTAAAACCCGTCTAAACGTCACATTTGGAGGTGAGGTAGCCATTACAGTAGCAATGGTATCACCTTGGCGACGAGCAATCCTATACAGAGCAGGATACTGTTCACTTAAGGGTGCATTGTCTAGCCAAGCATCTTCCCAGAACTGTATCTGTGCTCCATTCCTGATTGAGAAAGTACCATGGCGAAAGAATACATTTTTTGTCGCCATAAGATCGGCCCAGAAGTGAGAATCCCCAGGTTTCCAAACCACTTGGGATAATGTCTTCGAACCGATATACTTTCTCCGAAGAATAGTTTGCCAAGTCCCATCCTCAGTAAGTAGCTTAAACAGCCATTTACCCAGAAGAGCTGAATTCTTGACCTCCAGGTCATGAACTCCAAGCCCTCCTTGATCCAAGCCCTCCTTGATATTTCTTTTTCTCGATGTCCCCTTTCCAAAAGAATCTGGATCGATAGTAATCGAGTTTATGCAGAATTCCTTTCGGTAGGATGAAGAATGATAACATATACAGTACCATATTTGTGAGTACCGAATTAATGAGTACCAATCTTCCTCCCAGGAACAACAATTTACCTTTCCAACTACTAAGGCGTTTTTGTAATCTTTCTTCCACTAATTTCCATTCCGCGATTGTAAGTCTCCCATAATGAATCGGAATACCCAAATAACGAATAGGAAATTGGCCTTGCCCGCAACCAAACAACTATGTATACAGAGCCGTATCGTTTTGGGCATCACCGAAACAGAACAATTCACTTTTATGGAAATTGATTTTCAATCCTGACAACTGCTCAAAAGCCACCAAAATTAATTTCAGATTTTGAGCTTTTTCAAGATCATGATCCATAAACAGAATTGTATCGTCGGCATATTGAAGTATAGATAAACCACCATCAACCAGATGTGGAATCACTCCTTCAATCTGGCCATCAGCCTTGGCCCGCTCTATGAGTATAGCCAGCATATCCGCTACAATGTTAAACAACATCGGTGATAACGGATCTCCTTGGCGTAACCCTTTTTGTGTTTGGAAATAGTGGCCGGTGTCATCATTAACCCGGATTGCAACACTACCTCAATACACAAAATCATTTATTAGAGCGCGCCACTCTGGAGAAAAACCTTTCATCCTGAGTGTCTACTGTAGGAAAGACCACTTAACTTTATCATACGCCTTTTCAAAATCTAGTTTTAGAATAACCCCACGTAATTTCTTAGAATGCATCTCATGTACCGTCTCATGCAAGACCGCCACTCCATCAAGGATGTTCTGATGTGGTCTAAGACCCCGTTTGTGGCCCGATCTTGCGGTTGACCCGAAATCCAAAGGAGGAAGAGAGGGAGAGCACGAAGAACACGATGAACACGAAGAACACGATGAACTCACGCATGCACACCAACCCGATACAATCGATACTTACCCCGTGGCTCGATGGACCACGCCAATAGAATCAACCCGGAAGAGACACGCGGTAGAATTCCGAGCGGAGAGATTGGTGAGGGAGATGAATCTAGGAGTGGGAGAGAGAGTGGGTAGCACTAGAATCTCACACTCACAAATCCATACATCCAACAAGGGTAGCCTTGATACAAAGGGGATGAAACCCTAGGGAGACAAAGCTCAACTTCATGTCTAAGCCTAAATCTTGTCTAAGGGGTAAAGGAGGGGTCCAAGGCTACTTATATAGGCATACATGGCCAGCAAGGCGAAAAGGTACGCAAGTGGATAACTTAGGCAGTTTGGTGAGTCATTTCCGTCAAATCCGGTTTGGGTCCGGTCAGACCGGGCCTGTGACCGGGTGGTCCGGTCCTGGGTCCGGTCGACCGGGCGCCAACCGGAATCTTGCGAAGTTTCCGGTTGCCTTCCGGTACGATGCAGGGGAATCCGGTTGGGCACCCGGTTGACCGGGCCTGGGACCGGATGATCCGGTTGTGGGTCCGGTCCGACCGGGTCCTGGACCGGATAGCCTTTTCCTCCCGCCTCTTCTTCCTCTTCCTTCTTCTTCTTCTTCTCTCTTACTTGCACCATGGGAGTTCCTTCTCTCTTGGTCCTTGTCGATGTCGGCACCTATAGACACAATGATGATAGGCATGAGGTAGCATACCATTCAAGTTGGTGTTGAGGTCGACCATAGAGAGGAAAGGGTTCACCTTGACATATATGGCGGGGGTTTGTGTTGTTGGTCCACTTGGGGGACTCCTTGGCCATGGTGTGGCGTCGACGATAGGCGGGGCTACATCATCTCCCCCCCCCTTGGGGAAGAGTCGCCCTCGACTCTTGTTCCTCCTCACCGACGGTATAGTCCATGACGGTTGTCCCATGTTGTGGTAGAGGGATAAAGTCACGGTCGAAGAAGAGCTTGGGGAAAAACAACTTGCAAATGGAAAGCTTGTGGATGCCAATTTGGTGATCGGCGAACAAAAGGATCTCAATCAAATACGAAGCATCAAGTCGTTTCTCCAAGAGGCATTTGGCAAAAATGGGAACCAAAAGAGTGTCGATGTATCCAAAATTTGGTAGGGCAAAAATTTGTGCATGTAATAGTTTGCTTTGTAAGGTGTCAAAAATGTGTCGTGAAGTTTTGTCCCACACAAATGGAACAATCAAAAGGCAAGTAACGGCGGCAAAATTGTTATGTGCAATGGCAAAGGGATGGAAACTTCTAGCTTGGGAAAGTATGGTTGGTGTGAGCCAAGTATGGGTATCCTCAAGTGTCAAAGAATCCATTTCAATTGCCAAAGATGAAATGAGAAATCCAAAGAAGAGCAACTTTATGAGTGACATGTGGCACAAGGTGCATAAGGTGTCTCTCACATGTATAACATGGTCCTTGAGATTCTCGGAGTGTATGATGATAACATCAAGACATACAACAATCATTGTGCCAACAAGATGTGTCAAGATATGTTGCATAAGAGGCCAAAGAGGTGACGAGGCATTGGTCCAAACCGGAAGCTCGACAAGACAAGCCGAAAACACACGAGGGCGAAGGCGTTTGGGAACATACCCTTTGGTGTGAATCCCATGGGTTGGATCATGTATCTCGTCCGTGTTGGGGTAGCTCTCAATTGCGCGTTTCGTGAGCTCATGCTCCGTAGCGGTGGAAGTTGTCATTCGGGTACCTATACACACAAAAGAGAAAACAAAAAGCGTGTGTGCATGATAGAGGAACACATCATCCATCATGATGTTCCATGTCTTGTGCACATCACCATTAGTGTCAATCAATATAATATGAAATGCATGGCGATGGTGCATATGGCAAGAAGGTGCATTCATGGCATGTGGTAACTCATGATCATCAAAAAGTGAGAAGGCTATGGGGGCCATCTCGTGGACAATGAAATAACCATTCTTGCATACCAAGCATAAGAAAGAGCAATTGTTCACAATCTTGGATGCAAGGATCATGGAATGGTGTAAACATTTTGGGCAAAGCATGTTCAACATGTTATCATTGTTGTCGACAACCCTATGTAAAGAGCAAGTGTTCATCAAGGGTGGCACAACACAAGTATTATCATAATCATTATCATTGCAAGCAAGCGTGGAAAATGTAAAGCTCTCATAGCATGGCATGGTCATGGTATCACGATCAATCAATTCCACATGATCAACAATGTTATCAAGCAAAGCATCACATGGGAAAGTGAAAGTAGCGTGTGAAGTAGCAAATGGATCATCGAGATCATGCATGCACTCAAAATTCATCATGTCCACTAGTGGGATCATGGCATCATCAACACCTATGTTGTTACCTTTGTAGGCCGACTCATTTGAAGTAGGTGTTGTGGAAGTAGGAGGATCCATGTGGTCGACATGTCCATCTTGGAGTAAGCATGGTGAGATATCATCATCTTCATGCACCATGTACATCGTCTCCATGAGCGGGAACTCGTCCTCCGTGGAACCTAGTGCAACATAAGAAGACACAAACGAGGAAGAGGTTAATGTGTTAGCAAATGCGATGTCCTCCATGGACCTATCATCTACCTCTCTCAACTCACTTTGTGTATCACTCATGTCCTCCAAACGGAAGCACTCAAACTCACATATGGGGTGGAAGTCACTCAACTCACTATCACTCTCACTCAAGTGGGCTAAGTGGCTCTCATTCTCACATGGGATTGGTACCAACTCATCAATCAAGCATATAGGAGTAGGCTCGACTTTCTCATCTCCATGCGTCTCCTTGGTTGAAGGGAAATTCCCATGCTCAACCATCTCAACTCCATGCGCCTCCATAGGTGAAGGGAGAATCCCATGGTCACCATGCTCAACTCCATCGCCTCCCAAGTCATCCTCAAGCGGTGGCGCCATGGTGTTGATGAGAGCTAGGCTCGGCTCAACTTCACCCTTGAGTTTACCTTGGCGATCTTCATCTTGAAGTGTTGGCGCAATAGGCATCTTGGGGACTTGTGCTTGTAGCTTGTCGAAGTAGAGCGTCTTGGCACTTGGCGTTGTGCATTGCCATGCCACGTGACCCTTGGCCTTGCACACCTCACATCGGAGATTGGGACATTCCCGTGGAGGGTGGCCTTGTTGCTTGCACTTGTAGC
Source organism: Lolium perenne (assembly GCF_019359855.2). NCBI lineage: Eukaryota > Viridiplantae > Streptophyta > Magnoliopsida > Poales > Poaceae > Lolium > Lolium perenne. Next base: position 253,912 of record NW_027248984.1, read on the forward strand.
ATCGGAGTCCATAGGCACGTGACGAGGTAGAGGCCATTGTGGTGGTGGCACAAGAGGTGGAAGTCGCCTTATGAGGAAGGTATGCTCGATGTGCACTTGCCATCCTTGGAGTGGTAGGCACCCTATCACTACTAGGAAAAAGGCTATAGGTGGAGGCAATATGTGCCGGCGCACCACCTTGCACGTGCGCCGGTGGAAAGTGTTGCCGGCGCACCCCTTTTCCGCCGCGCCGGCGATGGACCTATACTGCCGGCGCACAAAAAAAATTAGTGCGCCGGGGATAAAATTCGAAGAGATCTGGCCGCCCCCAAAAATTCTGGGCACCTTACCCCCGGCGCACCTCTATGGTGGTGCACCGGTGGTAGACAATTTACCACCAGCGCACCGCCATAGAGGTGCGCCGGGGGTAAGTTGTCTAGATTTTTCTCTCCACCCCCCCGGGAATCGCCTTTTCAGTTTTCGAAAAAATAATAGAAAATGATAGAAAATCACCTACGGCCGTTTGGAGAAAAAATGGATTCGTCAAATTCAAAACAGAAACAGGACTTTTTTCAGATTTAAGATTTGGGTGAAAAAGAAGAAAAAAATAGCCCCGGCGCACCACCCTACTTGGTGCGCCGGCGGTAAGGAGTGCTATATAGGCACAACTCAACCCGCGGTGCTCACTTTCCCCTTCTCTTTTCCTCCTCCTCCTCCTCCTCCTCCATCTCCTGCTCCTCCTTCTCTATACCGAGCTTCTGCGGCGGCGAGCTACTCCGGCGACCTACTCATCCTCCTCCTCCACCGACGGCCACGACGTCCTCCGACCTCCTCCACCACCTCCAGCCTCCTCGACGTCCTCCGGCCTCCTCCAACATCTCCGGCCTCCCCCATCACCGTCGGCCACCTCCACCACCTCCGGCATCCTCCGGCATCCTCCACCTCATCCGGGCTCCTCCACCTCCGGCCTACTCCTCCTCCTCTGGCCTACTCCTCCTCCTCCTACACCGGCCCGCCAATCTTGGGAGCTTCCAGCATCCTCATGCACCTCATGCACCTCCTACACTGGCGCATAGACGACAACCACGGTTGACTAGCTAGATCTAGATCTAGATCTAGATCTAGATCTGGATCTAGATTTGAATTTTTTTTGTTTTCTTGTATAACTTACCGCCGGCGAACTAGACAGGTGCGCCGGGGATAACGCGAGATACCGCCGGCGCACCGACTGGTGCGCCGGCAATAAGCTATTATCACCGGCGCGTTCGCACCGGCGGGCTCTTGGTGCGCCGGCAATAGCCCATTTTGGTGCGCCGGCAATAAGCCTTTTCCTAGTAGTGTATCATGGTGTTTGTCGCCTTCATGTCGAGGCTCTCGTCTTCGTGCATCATCACCATGGCTTGAGTGGTGTCGTCGAAGACTCGTGGAAGATGTTGGTCGATGGCGATCATGAAGTGGCTTGTGGCGGCGAAGCTCATGTGGTGACGTATGTCGATGACGGTCCTTGCCATGCCTAGATGATGGCTTATGCGACTTGGCATGTTGCTTGCGGCGCCTTGTGGAGCTTGGAGAAGAGTGTCGATGACGCTCATGATGGGGACGCTCTTGATGCTCCATATGGTGTACTTGAAGTCGACGATCTTGTGCATAAGCACTCTCATGGTGGCGCCTTGTGGAGCACGGAGAAGTGTGTCGATGACGCTCATGATGGGGACGCTCTTGACGATCCATATGATGGTGCCCTCGTGGAGGTCCTCCATCTTCATATGTTGCTCCATTGGCCAAGTAGGGGTATGTAGGAGCACCGACGTTGCTCATGGTGGAGTCGAGGTGAGGCTCCGTCACGGTGTCGATGTCGTAGACGTGGCTTTGCTCCACCATATCGTCCATGAATGGTGAGCCATTGTCGATGTAGAGCTCGTCGACGTCGTCCTCAAGGTGGTGCTCCACCATGTCGTCCATGCTTGAGGAGCCATTGTCGATGTAGTGCTCGTCGATGTCGTCCGCAAGGTGGTGCTCCACCATGTCGTCCATGCTTGAGGAGCCATGGTCGATGTAGAGCTCCTCGATGTCGGTCATGTCGGTGATGCTCGCAGAGCCATAGTCGGTGTCGAGCTCCACATGTTCCTCCACATCCGCAGTGCTTGAAGAGGAAACCTCCTCGAAGTGCTCCGTGTACTCCTCCGTATCTTCTTCGTCGCTATACATGTTAGCACGACAAGATCTATATGGTGTATGTTAGTGGAAGAACACTACCCCGCAACCTTACCGTGGTATGACAAGATTGGGGTGATCCAACCAAACCGAGAGTTAGAACAATTGTATCAGGTACTCACACAAAAGCACACGCAAAAGCTAGCAAATATGGTGTTAGGTGAGTATGGTGGAAAGCCAAAAGATGAAATCCGAAATCAAGTTTGTTGTTAAGAGTGGGTGAGGTCCAAAAATCCAAATGTCAAAGCGATGATCACTATAAACACGGAAAGATATGGAACGCACACACGAGATGAACGGGGTTAGTGCGACCAAGGAATGAGCAGAAAAGTGTATGAAGCCCTTAAGCAAGGGTGCTCGGTGTCACACTAACACAAGAAGAGATCAAAGCTTTGGTTGCAAATGAAGAGACAACAAGATTCACACGCGGCCTCTCTTCTCTTATCTCTCTTTTGCTTAAAAGCTTTTTCTCTTTTGTATATGGTGGCACTTGCACTCTTTTGTATCTATGGTGGCACTTTGTACACTTTTGTATGTATGATGGCACTTGCACTCTTTTTGTGCTTTTCTTTCTTTTCCACGCTCTTTGTTAGCGTTAGCTCACTTTTGCTATTTTGCCACACGAGTTTTGCTTAGAATCTTGACTCCACACTACACACACACCTCACAATCGGGGCCACGTGCAATGTCTCGCAACACTCAATAAGCAATGCTCGATAGGATAGATCGCAACAGAAGAGGGGTTACAAGGGGAATGCAAGTTATACCTAGATGAAAATGTTAGGCGGTGTCGGAACACACAACTTGCGATGATGGCGGTGGTGTCAAGGGTACGGTTGCAAGCTCGGGGTGCCTCGGATGTCATCGCTTGCGTCGGAGCTGTGGGTTAGTTTCACAAACAAGGCACTCAAACCGGAACAAGCAAACACAAGTTAGCGGAAGAAAAAGGGTCAAAGTAGCTTGGCGGTGGTGGCGGTGGTAAGCCGGTGGTGGTGGTGTCGATGCTCTTGCTGTTGCGGCGGAGGTTATGGGGCCGCGGTGATGTTTCCCGGTGGTTTAGGGAGGGTGGCGGTGCTTGCCGGCGGCGGAGAGGGCGGCGGTGGTTGGCGGAGGTGGTGGTAGTGGTGGCGCCCGGTTGGCGCCCGGTTGACCAGGCCCTGGGCCGGCCTGGCCGGTCTACAGCCTGGTTGACCGGGTTCTGGCCCGGTTGGCGCCCGATGGCGCCCGGTTGGCGCCCGGTCTGGCGCCCGGTCTGGCGCCCGGTTGGACCGGCCCTGGCGCCGGGTGGTCCGGTCTGCAGCCCGGTTGGCGCCTGGTTGACCGGATTTCGTGGGGCGCAGTTTCTCTCTCGTGTTCTTGAGCGAAACCAAGCCAAATCGACCAAAACGAAGGGAAACGATGGAATTGGGGGCTAAAAGTTGGGGAGATAGTAGATCAAGCACTCCAACACCAAATCCATGGACCAAAACCACTCAAAACGCAACCAAATCACAGATCGGTCAAGAGGCAATTTAGGGCTATTTTTGGGGATTTTTGGGGAAAAAAATTTAGAGACGAAATTGGGTGGGTGGGGGGTCAAATCCGCGGAAACCAAAGGCTGCTGATACCATATGATGTGGTCTAAGACCCCGTTTGTGGCCCGATCTTGCGGTTGACCCGAAATCCAAAGGAGGAAGAGAGGGAGAGCACGAAGAACACGATGAACACGAAGAACACGATGAACTCACGCACGCACACCAACCCGATACAATCGATACTTACCCCATGGCTCGATGGACCATGCCAATAGAATCAACCCGGAAGAGACACGCGGTAGAATTCCGAGCGGGGAGATTGGTGAGGGAGATGAATCTAGGAGTGGGAGAGAGAGTGGGTAGCACTAGAATCTCACACTCACAAATCCATACATCCAACAAGGGTAGCCTTGATACAAATGGGGATGAAACCCTAGGGAGACAAAGCTCAACTTCATGTCTAAGCCTAAATCTTGTCTAAGGGGTAAAGGAGGGGTCCAAGGCTACTTATATAGGCATACATGGCCAGCAAGGCGAAAAGGTATGCAAGTGGATAACTTAGGCAGTTTGGTGAGTCATTTCCGTCAAATCCGGTTTGGGTCCGGTCAGACCGGGCCTGTGACCGGGTGGTCCGGTCCTGGGTCCGGTCGACCGGGCGCCAACCGGAATCTTGCGAAGTTTCCGGTTGCCTTCCGGTACGATGCAGGGGAATCCGGTTGGGCGCCCGATTGAGCGGGCCTGGGACCGGATGATCCGGTTGTGGGTCCGGTCCGACCGGGTCCTGGACCGGACAGCCTTTTCCTCCCGCCTCTTCTTCCTCTTCCTTCTTCTTCTTCTTCTCTCTTCCTTGCACTATGGGAGTTCCTTCTCTCTTGGTCCTTGTCGATGTCGGCACCTATAGACACAATGATGATAGGCATGAGGTAGCATACCATTCAAGTTGGTGTTGAGGTCGACCATAGAGAGGAAAGGGTTCACCTTGACATATATGGCGGGGGTTTGTGTTGTTGGTCCACTTGGGGGACTCCTTGGCCATGGTGTGGCGTCGACGATAGGTGGGGCTACATCATGTTCCTTCCTTGCATAAAGGCTGTCTGTGATGGCTGGACAACATGATCCGCAACCGTATTAAGTCTAATGGTGGCCACTTTCGTAAAAATCTTGAAACTTACATTTAAGAGGCAAATAGGTCTATGTTGTTGAATCCTTTCTGCCTCATTAACTTTCGGTAACAAGATTACTTCACCAAAATTTAGACGAAATAATTCTAGTTGTCCAATATGTAGGTCACTGAACAAATCTAGAAGGTCCGATTTAATCGTATCCCAGAAAGTTTGATAAAACTCCGCTGGAAAACCATCAGGACTCGGTGCTTTGTTGCATTCCATTTGGAAAATTGCCTTCTGAACCTCTTCCTCAGTATAAGGTGCGGTTAGTAGACCATTTTCTTCCATAGAAACTTGGGGTATATCGTCCCAAGTCCTCATTAAGAGAGAATGTGCTTTCCTCTGGAGGACCAAACAGCCTTTATAATAATTAGTAATGTAAGATTTGAGTTGCTCATGGCCTTCAATCAACCCTTCATCTTGAATAAGAGAATGAATACGTTTTTTCCGATGTCTCCCATTGGCTAAGCCATGAAAATATCGCGTATTTGATCCTTCCAATATGAATTGAGCTTTGGAACGTTGATACCATTTGAGTTCCTCCTCGCGAAGAAGACTCGCCATCTGCGCATTTGATTGATTTTTAAGTTCAATCTCTTGCGTAGACAACGGTCTAACCTCCGCAACAGCCTCAAGCTCATCAATTACATTTGACAAGCGAGCCTTCTCTTTTTTAAGGATACCGGCCGTATTGGCAGCCCAACCAGAGAGATGTTTGCGCATTGTCCGCATCTTATTATTCCATCTCAAAATTGGAGTGCTGCCCCCGACCGGTCTCTCCCAAACCTTCTTAACCATATCATGAAATCCCTCTCGATGTAGCCAGCCAAGTTCAAATTTGAACGGCTGTTTACAAACAGGACGGGGATTCCCAGTAGTTAGGAGAATGGGAGCATGGTCAGACAGTTTTTCAATACGTTCTAGTGCACGGACTGACACCATAGGGTATTTATTTTCCTATTCGGTATCCATCAACACGCGATCTAGTTTCTCGTATGTGGGTTCAGGCAAGCTGCTGGCCCAAGTAAACTGTCGACCGGACATAAACACCTCTCTTAAATCAAGGCTATCAATGACAGCATTGAACAAGAAAGGCCAATGTCCATCGAAACGGCCTTTACTTTTCTCGTGAGGAAATCTCAACAAATTAAAATCGCCTCCGATTAAAATCGAATAAGGATTATCTTTTGTAAGATTTACCAACTCACGTAAAAAGTCAGCCTTAAAAGCATCCTAGGCGGCACCATACACAGCAACCAGACTCCACGTGAAACCGTCTGCTTTATTCTGAATGTCGAGCTTAATGTGATACTCTCCATCAGAACTAGCTAAGACAGTCATGGTGTCTATACGGACTCCAAGTAAAATGCCATCGGACCTACCACGAGGCGGGCGAGAAAACCACTGAAAGTTAATCCCGCCTGACAGTCGGTTGAGAAAACTTTGTGTGAAATTTCGCCTACCCGTCTCCGATATAGCAATGAAATCTAAATCATAATCTCTACAACCATCGGCAATGTGGGAATGTTTAGCCAAGTCACCAAGACCTCTGCTATTCCGAAACATGCCATTCATCGAGAAACTATTTTAGATTTAGTATTCTTGCTATATCTACGAGATTTCTTTCCAGCTGACAATCGAGAACCACGTTCAGAAGCTTGTAGATCAGAACTAAGCTCCACGTGTTCTAAATCGACTTCTGAAATATTACCAATAATAGCCGAGAGAAGCTGACCATCTAGGATGTCATCCTCTTCCTCATCGTCTACTACTGTTGTTTCATGCCCAGTGGAAACATTCGGAACAACCGTTAGACGATCAAGCTCCGTCTGTCTCAACACATTGGCCGAAACTAAAATCTCATCAGACCTACTATCCATATTAACTCCTATGCTACTCAAATTTGAAGAAATACGAGTATCTGAAAACGAATTAAACGACTTGGATGGTTGCTTATTACCTGCCGTGTCGAGGTTCTTCTCAGCCTTACGCCGCATGGCTCTCTGCATGGCGTCCTCATCCGTCGGCCCCGCCCCATCCACCGCAAGAGCGTACCTCCCACTCCGCCTCACCGTCGGTTGAACAACGGGAGGAGGGACCGTGGGTGGCGGCTGCTGCAGGGTGGATACTGGCGATGGAGAAGTCGAGGGCGGTGGAGACCAAGCCGGTGAGGGAGAAGAGGTCGTCGATACAGGGGTAGAAGGTGATGTAGCCCCCTGTATCACAGCAGCCCCAAGCGAGTCCCCCTTCGCGGGGGAAGAGGGTGTCGAAGAAGAAGCGCCCTTCGTCCCATCACCCTGCCCCTCCGCCCATGGAGGCGGTATCACAGGCTCAACGGGTCCGTCCGCGGGACACGACGAGACCCTCAAGGTCCGCTGCCCCGCATCCAGATGGCGCGGTAGCGTAGCGTCCTCCGCCGCACCGTGCAGCTGCGTATCGACCTCCGAAGTTGGCTGCTGCGACGAAGGTGGCGACATGGCCGGCTGCTGCATAGCCGGCCGGAGCATCGGCCCCAATGCCAGCAGGCCCGTGGTCAGCTGCAGCGACGCTGGGGTCACCGCGGCCGATTGCTGCATGCTGTCGATAGGGACGCAGCGAGGCGCCTTCTGCACAGCCATCACGGCCCGACCGAACCAGGCCCATCGACTTTGCGGCCCACTAGAGGAGGCCTCCAGTGCCGCATCCGCCGGTTTGAATCGCGGCTCGAGACCCGCCGCGATCAACGGCCGCACCGCCGGCTCCTCGGCTGTCACCGAAGGCGAAGCTGCCGGCGTCGCCTCCACCACCACGCAAGGGCGAGCGGCGGCGGGGAAGATGACTCTGGAACGATACAGGACCTGGTCGATCTCCCGTGATCGTATGCTGTTGTCGCTAGGGACGCAGCGAGGCGCCTTCTGCACAGCCATCACGACCCGACCGAACCAGGCCCATCGACTTTGCGGCCCACTAGAGCAGGCCTCCAGTGCCTCATCCGCCGGTTTGAATCGCGGCTCGAGACCCGCCGCGATCAACGGCCGCACCGCCGGCCCCTCGGCCGTCACCGAAGGCGAGGCTGCCGGCGTCGCCTCCACCACCACGCGACTCAGCGTCGGAGACGCCCCAAGCACCACGGAGGTAGCAGACCCCAACGAAGGATCCACCGGCGTGATCGCCGCCGGCCGACGTGCCGTGGCTGCAGCGAGGAAGTCTCCAAAGACAGGCGCCGGCGTGACTCGACGACGCGGAAGCGGGCCTCTCCAGGGCTTCATCCGCGGCATCCGAGAAAGCCGCAGGCCTACCGGCGACGAGGACGCCGCCCTCATCACAGACCTCTTGACCTTCTCCCTCGGCGGCGGCGACGCAGACCTTGCTCGCTCCGACAACCTGCACGACGAAAAACGTACCTCCGGTGACGCAGACCTTGACCATTCCCTGGACTCAGACGTCGGGAATCCGATCTTTGTCCAGAAGTCTTCTCTCACCTCCTCTAGGGACAATTCCGGCAACCGCCCGACCTGCTGCACTGCTGGTTCAAACCCAAGCACCGACCATGCCGCCTCCTCCGCCGTCTCCCGCGTCTTCTCGTCAGAATCCTCGTCCTCCGCTAGGCAGCAGAATCTGGATCCAACGGTTGGCCGCGCCGGCGAGGGAGGAGCCGATGCGCCGGCGGCACGCGCATGATCCGACCGAGCCGCCCCATCACGCGCCACGGAACTCCAGTTCTTCGATCCGATCGAATTGCGGGCGATGGGACGGATACGTTGCCTCCGCCTCCCGATCTGGACGTGCAGGGCCGGCGGGATTGGGGAGACTGACCTGGCTAGACCCCATCGTGGAGCCGGATCACGCGAGCGGCGGCGGCGCACGGGGCTCGTGGCGGAGGCCCTCGTGGCGGAGACCCTAACTAAAATAACCGTTACAAAAAACTAAAATAACCTACCTAACTTGGGGAAGCCTGGAATCTTGAGATATTAACTCGAATAACTCCGAGTTGCGATGGGCATAAAACACGATACCCGAGCCTCGAAATTGAATTACCTGAACCCCGACCTATATATTAAGTGAAACCCCGACAAATCAGGTGGCAACTTCAGAAACTTGATCGTAACTCATGCACCTCTCGCATTGTTGTCCACTTCTCTCTCAGATCTCGCGCAGCTCCATCCCTCCAACCTCGATAGTAAGCGTCGCCCTGTTGTCTTCAACCCCTTCTCTCTCAGACCCCGTGCAACTCTCTTTGCCGACAGGGGCCACCTCCAATCGGACGTTGAGGTGCTGCTAGGTGGCCAGCGAGCTTGGCGTCATCTAGCACCATCTCAAGCCAACCTCGATGACAGTACACGATTCAACCTCGACGAGACCCATTTGTCCCTTTCATCTCTATAATTTAGAGAATTCGGGAAAACATGTACCGGATTTTCCGGGTGGCCGATTTGTCTGGTTTCTATTTTCCCGGATGTTTATTGGGTTTCAATATCAAATACCCGATTTTCAGAATATCGGATAAACCCAACCTTCAGGTTACCCAAACGCCTGCCATGAACTCCGAAACCTTGTTTACTCCTAGGGCATATCTTTCCCGGGGGATTGAAAAATGGAGGGGATTTGGTGAAACGCTTTTTTTATGACACCATAGGATAAACTAACAAAATTACATTTAGAAATAGCGAAAAAAATATCATACCTTTTGTCCTTTTTGCGATATGTACCAATAAGCTATTCGGCAAATGTGCAGATGGTGGTAGCGCGAGTATATGCCACCGTCGCAGAAGATCGAGTAGCGCGGCGGCAGTGGAAACCCGGCACGCATTCGCGGCAAGCCGGACAGGACAAATCCACCTGGCTGGCCTTCCCTCGAACGCACAACTGAAAGCGGAGGAAAAGATGCCCTTTTGACTTGTGCTCTCCACCCATGTTTTTCTTTTCCTCGCTTTTTCCACAACAAATCCGAGCAAAATCGAACCGAGCCACACTACTCCACTGGAACAACAACTAGCGAAGGAGCAGGGTGCAGGGTAGAGGACGAGGCACAAGATGCCAGGGCCACTGATGACCCCTCGTCACATGGAGAGGGATTAGGAGTGTCGTAGTAGATTAGATCGGGATTGAGTGAGTCAAACAGCACTCCACCTGCTTCTTCTTAAAAAAACAACACTCAAAGTGCGACTCTTGTCATATATTCCACCTATTGTTTTCGCGTGCGATACGTACAAAGTCTCCCTTCAAGTGGTTGAAGAATTCGATGCCACACCACACGGCAGCGTCGCACATTTAGTCGTGTTTAATAAACAGGCGCCTACTTATTTGATGAAAGAGACCTGCTTCACTGGTTTGTCCGAAATCAAACTCACTTAGCTCAGAGCGTACCGGTAAACCTTAGCTGTCATGCCCATCACGTATCGGTAAATCTAAGCCGTCTTTATGGTTTAATCGCTGAAGAGTTTTGGAGGGGTGGACCACAGAATCCTCATGAAAAAATACTGCTTGCTGCATAATAAACCGTGTTCTTTTTTTTTTTTCCTTTAGAGCAACTCTAACAGAGTCCGTAAATCCCGCCGGAACCGAACTTTTCCAGCGGATTTACGGGTTCGGGCCGAAACTGGCGCAGATCAGTGCCCGAAAAAGTGGGCCGGCCCGAATTGGAAGTTCGGGGGCCCGAATAACTCCCCGGACGGCCCCTATTAAAAGGGATCGCGGAGGGGAGTTCGGTTCGCAAACCCTACTCCCCTCCGCCGTCTCCTCTCCCTCCGCTGCCGCCAGACCCCCGCTCCGACGAGCAATCGACGCCGGAACAGCCACCAATCACCCACCCACCGCCGCGCGATGGCCTCCCGTGGAGGAGCCGCAGGTTTGGGCGGCGGCGATTCGCCGCCGCGTCCGCCCTTCTTCCGCAGCGAGGCGGAGCGGCGGAAGTGGACCAACTAGGGGCTCACGCCCCCAGGGAAGCTCGCCCGCTACGGCAACCAGGCGGAGAGCTCCTCTTCCAGGCAGTCCAGCCGCGCTCCGCGGCTGCCCGTGGCGCCGAGCGACGAGGAGGACGAACTCGTCCCCGCGCGCTCTCCAACCTTGTCGGCCGGGGACTACGTCCACGGTAGCGACGAGGAGGACGCGGTGATGGCGCAGACGATCGCCATCAGCGAGGCGGAGGCGAGGGCCCGCTTCCGCCGTGAAGAAGCCGACGCCGTCCGCCAGGTACGGGAGTACGAGGCGGCCCACCGGGAGGCCCGCGTCCGCAAGGTCAAGCTCGAAATAGTCGAGCTTGACAGGGACGAGGCGTGAAGACTTCACGCCGCCGACGATCTCCGCCAACACCGGCACCGCCGCGCGCGCCATAGCTAGTAGGCCGCATTTTGCTCATTTTAGCTAGGTTAGGTTGCCGGTGTACTAGTATAATGTCAATTCCCGCAGTATGTATGTATCGATGCGCAATTGACGCATCTATTTCATGTATGAACTATGATCATCGCCTTCAACTTACCCGCGCCAATTCGAATTCCAGTTTTCAGTTTCGTTTTACGGGTTCTATTCTGCGGCACTGCGAAATTGGACAGAACTTGCGTTTTCGGTGAACTGAACTCGCGCTTTTCAGTTTGCCTTTTTTCGGGCTCTGGTAGAGATGCTCTTACAAATCTCATCTTTTCGTGAACCTTCAAAGTACTCCTTTTGTCCTAGTTTGTAGGTTATGTAGATCATAAATTTGACCAACCTAATAGGCTAATACTTCAAATGGATTCTTTTTTATTATAGGGCTCAAAAATCGTCTTCACAATTGTGAACCTTGCAGGATAAATGCCATCTTCAAGGTAGTACTTATTTGTGTAGTCATGGTCTTGGATCTAAAAGTTGCACTACAGTGTCTAGTGTCTGATCTTCCACAAGCCTTGCAAAAACCAGAAAACCTGCACTGTGTTGATATTATTGTGAGATCATGTCATGATGAAGAAAAGAGTGTGAGATCCAGAGATCTTGAGAAGCTACTACTTCAAGGATGAATGTGCAACCTTCAAAATAGCCTTTGCACTGCCCTTGCTAAGCAAACGAACAACACTTCCACTTTCAGTGCATGCAATGATGCTCCCAAGTAACCCAACAAATCTCCTTGAATTGCCAATAGCCATGAACCAAGCCATGTCCTCGGCGTTTGGCCCTCTCAAGTAGTGCTCGTCAAGCACAGCCACCACCGCTTTGCAAAACATATACATTGCTTCAAGACCGGCAACTCCGTGTGCAAGCATGTGAACTGCGGCAATACCAAGCTTGTCGGTGACATCTATCTTTGTAGTGAAGTCATCTTCATAGGATTCAACACCGTGCAGTATACGGTTGAACACAACCTTCGCATGTGAAAGCTTGAGGTGTTGAAGCCTCCTAGTGGAGACAACGATGTAGAGGTCCATGAGGCGACGGTCGCAAAATTGTGCAGCGATGATGGCCAGGGAGGAGTAGGAAGATCGATGAAGAGATGGAACAAGTGGAGATGGCGACGGACCGACGGTTGGGGACCTCAAACACGGCCGAAAAGGTGGGGATCAACACCGAGAGTGGGTTGTGTCTATTTTTTGCTGACAGCGCGAGGCGGGGATGACGGGAGCAAGCGATGGCGGCTGGCCCGCAGAGCGGTCAAGTAGGTCGAGTGGAGCTGGTGCATGGTGGAGAGGGTGGGCAGGGAGCGAGTGGATGATGAGGGGGGGGGACATACAAACCAAAGAGGACCGCACATAGCGTCTGTTGGCCCCCCAAACCCATCTCAAATTTGGGGACAAGATGGGTTTGCTAGGCTTTCTACTTAACATAGAAAAAATTGGGCCGCAGATGAGGGGATGAAAGGCGCCAACAAGGGTCTGCACTGTGCACAGACAAATGGGGGTGTTTCGGGTGCCCCTTAGGCCATCTTTAGTGGCCTGAGACAAACGGACCGTAGTTGCTGAAAGTGCATGGAGCCCCCATGTGTGGTTTTGGTAATTAATGACAATCCCTATGGACTAATGTTTGCATTGAGTTATATTTGTAGGAGTTGTCCATAGGCAATTCTTGAACCATATGTTGGCTTCAAGGTTGCAAGGAGAAGAATTTGATGAAGGATATCAAGTGTCAAGTATGTCTTGAAGATGAAGATGAAGTGAGCCCTCAAGTTACTTCAAGACATCAACATGATGAAGAATGAAGAATGAAGTGCAAGTTCAAGATGATCCATCTCGAAGAGATCCTTTGCTTGAGTCTTGCCATCCATATGATGATCATGGATATGTGAAGATGCGCCGAAGAAGAAGCTCTCCCATGGTGGATTATGGGGGAGCAATCCACATGGTGGTCATGGTTAAGTGAAGATGCGCCGAAGAATAAGCTCTCCCATGGTGGTTTATGGGGGAGCAATCTACAAGACTTCGTCAAGCAAGCACAAGCAAGAAAGGCGTTCCATCTTGTTGAGGTCAAGATCGTCGTCATCAAGCTGAAGTGGAATGCGCAAGTATAAGGTTTGCTCTTGATAGAGTTTCTTTCTCACCGGTCTCATAGTGTAGTTGGAGACCGGTTTATAGTTTAGTTGCCGTACTATCAAGAGGGCTCTCGAGTGAGTAACTCGATCGTATCGTTCGGAGAGAGCTCAAACCTTTGCATCCTTGCATCATCTTTCTTGGTTGTTATTTGGACCTTATCCGTGTGATGTTTTAGAGCTTGTGATTATTCTCATGACAAGCTCTAGTTCATCGAAAACGGATTTCGCATAGATCACTTGTTGCGTTTTCGAGTTTGGTTCATCATCTTTCTTGGTTGTTATTTGGATCTTATCCATGTGATGATTTAGAGCTTGTGCTTATTCTCATGACAAGCTCTAGTTCATCAAGAATGGTTTTTGCACGGGCAACTTGTTGCATTTTCGAGATTGGAGGTTTTACCGGTATGTCTTTTTTAGATAGGTCAAATATTTCATCATTTGTTTCTATCCTCCCTTGTTGGAATATGATGGTTTCCTGCATGATCTTGTAGAGCTTGTTCCTAGCTTCAAAACAAGCCCAAGATCATCAAAATCGGAGTCCGGATGCTAAAGTTATGCCCGTTTTAGTTTTGGTGTTTCTGCGGTTTGCCAGGCCGGATTTTCCGGGCTGGATTATCCGGGCCGGATATTTCGGAAATATCCGGCCCCCTCGAAATCGCCTAAGGACCAGAAGAAAAGCAGCTCTGGACAGGGGCCGGACTTTTGGCCAGATTTTTACCAGGTTTTGTCCCTGAGGCCGGTTAATCCGCCCCCCGGATAATCCGGCCCTTACTTAGGCCGGATTATCCGGCCCTGGTTTTGCCCAACGGCTCGATTTTCTTGGGGGGTATAAATACCCCCCTTCTCCCTCCTTGGGCTGTGGCTTCTCTCACACTCTCTCTCCTCCATTGTTGAACTAGAGAAGCTTGCTCTATCTCTCAATCCCTCCATGATTCTTGCCCCCATTTGAGGGAAAAGAGAGAGGAGATCTAGATCTACATTTCTACCAATCAAATCCATCTCTTTGTGAGTGGAACTCTCTAGATCTTGATCTTGGTGTTCTTTGTGAATTCCTTTGTTCTTCCTCTCTTATTCCCCCAATAGCTTTTGTAGCTTTGTTGGAATTTCAGAGAGAAGTACTTGAGCATCTTTGTGGTGTTCTTGCCATTGCATTTGGTGCATCGGTTTGAGTTCTCCACGGTGATTCGTGGTGGTGAAAGCAAGAAGGTTGTTACTCTTGGGTTCTTGGAACCCTAGACGGATTCTAGGCCTTTGTGGCGGTTTGTTGGGAGCCTCCAATTAAGTTGTGGATGTGTGCCCAATCTTTGTGTAAGGCCCGGTTTCCACCTCGAAGGAAATCCCTTAGTGGAACCGTGACCTAGGCCTTTGTGGCGAGGGTCACCGGAGATTTAGGTGAGGCGCCTTCGTGGCGTTCGGTGTGTGGTGTGAGTACCGCATCTTGGGGTGAGGCCTTTGTGGCGTTGGTGTGCATCGAGCAACCACACCTCAAGGTGAGCCGCTTGTGGCGTTCGGGAGCACTAAGCCACCGCACCTCTCCAACGAAGATTAGCACTCGCAAGAGTGTGAACTTCGGGATAAATCTGAAGGAGATATGCCCTAGAGGCAATAATAAAGTGGTTATTATTTATATCTTTATGTTTATGATAAATGTTTATATATCATGCTATAATTGTATTAACCGAAACATTAGTACATGTGTGATGTGTAGACAACAAAGAGTCCCTAGTATGCCTCTTAACTAGCTTGTTGATTAATGGATGATTAGTTTCATAATCATGAACATTGGATGTTATTAATAACAAGGTTATGTCATTGTATGAATGATGTAATGGACACACCCAATTAAGCGTAGCATAATATCTCGTCATTAAGTTATTTTCTATAAGCTTTCGATACATAGTTACCTAGTCCTTATGACCATGAGATCATGTAAATCACTTATACCGGAAAGGTACTTTGATTACACCAAACTCCACTGCGTAAATGGTTGGTTATAAAGGTGGGATTAAGTATCCGGAAAGTATGAGTTGAGGCATATGGATCAACAGTGGGATTTGTCCATCCCGATGACGGATAGATATACTCTGGGCCCTCTCGGTGGAATGTCGTCTAATGTCTTGCAAGCATATGAATAAGTTCATAAGAGACCACATACCACGGTACGAGTAAAGAGTACTTGTCAGGAGATGAGGTTGAACAAGGTATAGAGTGATACCGAAGATCAAACCTCGGACAAGTAAAATATCGCGTGACAAAGGGAATTGGTATCGTATGTGAATGGTTCATTCGATCACTAAAGTCATCGTGGAATATGTGGGAGCCATTATGGATCTCCAGATCCCGCTATTGGTTATTGGTCGGAGTGAGTACTCAACCATGTCCGCATAGTTCGCGAACCGTAGAGTGACACACTTAAAGTTGGATGTTGAAATGGTAGAACTTGAATATGGAATTGAGTTCGAATATTTGTTCGGAGTCCCGGATGAGATCCCGGACATCACGAGGAGTTCCGGAATGGTCCGGAGAATAAGATTCATATATAGGATGTCATTTTATGTGAATTAAAATGATCCGGAAGGTTCTATGGAAGGTTCTAGAAGGTTCTAGAAAAGTCCGGAAGAAACCACCAAGGAAGGTGGAGTCCCTCCGGGACTCCACCTCCATGGCCGGCCAACCCTAGAGGGGGAGGAGTCCCAAGTGGACTCCCCCTATGGGGGCCGGCCACCCCCCCCCCACATGGAAGGGGGGAATCCCACCCCAAGTGGGATTCCCACCTTGGGTAGGTTTCCCTATCACATGGAAGGTTTTGGGTTCGGGTCTTATTCGGAGACTTGTAGTCCAACACTTGGGGCTTCCACCTATATAATGAGGGGCCAAGGGGAGGGGGCCGGCCACCTAAGAACCACAAGGTGGCCGCACCCCTATAGTGGCCGGCGCCCCCTCTCCCCAAACCCTAGCGGCCTCTCTCCTCCACCACATCCCTCACGCTTAAGCGAAGCTCCGCCGGATTTCTCCACCACCACCGACACCACGCCGTCGTGTTGTCGGATTCAAGAGGAGCTACTACTTCCGCTGCCCGCTGGAACGGGAGGTGGACGTTGTCTTCATCAACAACCGAACGTGTGACCGAGTACGGAGGTGCTGCCCGTTCGTGGCGCCGGTGATCAAGATCTTCTACGCGCTTTTGCAAGCGGCAAGTGAACGTCTACCGCAGCAACAAGAGCCTCATCTTGTAGGCTTTGGAATCTCTTCAAGGGTGAGACTCGATAATCCCCTCGTTGCTACCGTCTTCTAGATTGCATCTTGGCTTGGATTGCGTGTTCGCGGTAGGAAAATTTTTGTTTTCTATGCAACGTTATCCTACAGTGGTATCAGAGCCGTGTCTATGCATAGATGGTTGCACAAGTAGAACACAATGGTTTTGTGGGCGTTGATGCTCTTGTTATCTTTAGTTTGAGTACTTTGCATCTTGTTGGCATAGTGGGATGAAGCGGCTCGGACTAACTTTACATGACCGCGTTCATGAGACTTGTTCCTCGTTCGACATGCAAATTGTATTGCATAAGAGGCTTTGCGGGTGTCTGTCTCTCCTACTATAGTGAAGATTCAATTTACTCTTCTATTGGAAACATTAGTATCAATGTTGTGGTTCATGTTCGTAGGTAGATTAGATCTCTCTCGAAAACCCTAAACCACGTAAAATATGCAAACCAAATTAGAGACGTCTAACTTGTTTTTGCAGGGTTTGGTGATGTGATATGGCCATAATGTGATGATGAATATGTATGAGATGATCATTATTGTATTGTAGCAACCGGCAGGAGCCTTATGGTTGTCTTTAAATTTCATGTTGAGTAGTATTTCAAAGTAGTTGTAATAGTTGCTACATGGAGGACAATCATGAAGACGGCGCCATTGACCTTGACGCTATGCCGATGATGATGGAGATCATGCCCGAAGATGATGGAGATCATGTCCGTGCTTTGGAGATGAAGATCAAAGGCGCAAAGACAAAAGGGCCATATCATATCACATATGAACTGCATGTGATGTTAATCCTTTTTATGCATCTTATTTTGCTTAGATCGCGATGGTAGCATTATAAGATGATCCCTCACTAAAATCTCAAGATAATAAAGTGTTCATCCTTAGTAGCACCGTTGCCAAGACTTGTCGTTTCGAAGCATCTCGTGATGATCGGGTGTGATAGAATCAACAAGTGCATACAACGGGTGCAAGACAGTTTTGCACATGCAGATACTAAGGTGGCCTTGACGAGCCTAGCATGTACAGACATGGTCTCGGAACACGTGATACCGAAAGGTAGAGCATGAATCATATGGTTGATATGATGAACACTTTCAGTGTTCGCCATTGAAATCACACCTTGTCTCGTGATGATCGGACTTAGGTGCGGTGGATTTGGTTCATCTGATCACTAAGACAATGCGAGGGATATTGTTTTGAGTGGGAGTTCACCTATATTTTTAATTATGTTGAATTAAAATTTGAACTCAATTTGTCATAAACTTAGTCTAAACTTTTGCAAATATATGTTGTAGAGATGGCGTCCCCAATCAATTTTAACCAGTTCCTAGAGAAAGAAAAACTTAAGAGCAACGGTAGCAACTTCACCGACTGGTTCCATCATGTGAGGATCTTCCTCTCTGGCGGAAATCTGCAATATGTGCTTGATGCACCGCTAGGTGACCCTCCTGCAGAAACTGAAACCGATGAAGTAAGAGCTGTTTACGAGACTCGGAAAACTCGGTAGTCTCAAGTTCAGTGTGCCATCCTGTGCAGTCTGGAATCCGATCTTCAAAAACGTTTTGAGCACCACGATCCTCATGAGTTGATGAAAGAGCTGAAAGCTATTTTTGAGACTCATGCGGCCGTGGAATGCTATGAAGCATCGAAACATTTCTTCAGCTGTATGGAAGAAGGCAGCTCCGTTAGTGAGCACATGCTCGCCATGACCGGGCATGCGAAGAAACTCAGTGACTTGGGAATAGTGATTCCTAACAGACTGGGGATTAATCGTGTCCTTCAATCACTGCCACCAAGTTACAAGAACTTTGTGATGAACTACAATATGCAGAACATGAACAAGGAGTTACCTGAACTCTTTAGCATGCTAAAAGCTTCTGAGATTGAGATCAAGAAAGAGCACCAAGTGTTGACGGTCAACAAGACCACCAGTTTCAAGAAACAGGGCAAGTCTAAGGGAAAATTCAAGAAGGGTGGCAAGAAAGCTGCCACGCCTCCTATGAAACCTAAGAACGGCCCTAAGCCTGATGCTGAGTGCTATTACTGCAAGGAGAAGGGACACTGGAAGCGTAATTGCTCCAAGTATCTGGCTGATCTGAAGAGCGGCCTTGTCAAGAAGAAGAAAGAAGGTATATCTGATATACATGTTATAGATGTTTATCTCACTGGTTCTCGTTCTAGTACCTGGGTATTTGATACTGGTTCGGTTGCTCATATTTGTAACTCGAAACATGAACTAAAGAATAAACGAAGACTACTGAAAGATGAAGTGACGATGCGTGTTGGAAACGGATCCAAAGTCGATGTGATCGCTGTCGGCACACTTCCTCTACATCTACCTTCGGGATTAGTTTTAAGCCTAAATAATTGTTATTTTGTACCCGCGTTGAGCATGAACATTATATCTGGATCTTGTTTAATGCAAGACGGTTATTCATTCAAGTCTGATAATAATGGTTGTTCTATTTTTATGAATAATATCTTTTATGGTCGAGCACCAGAAAAGAATGGCTTATTTCTGTTAGATCTCGATAGTAGTGATACGCATATACATAACATTGATGCTAAGCGAATTAAATTAAATGATAATTCTACTTATATGTGGCACTGTCGTCTTGGTCATATTGGAGTGAAACGCATGAAGAAACTCCATACCGATGGATTACTTGAATCACTTGATTTTGAGTCACTTGATAGATGCGAAGCATGTCTAATGGGAAAAATGACTAAGACTCCATTTTCTGGTATGATGGAGCGAGCTACTGACTTATTGGAAATCATACATACCGATGTGTGCGGACCAATGAGTGTAGCATCGCGCGGTGGTTATCGTTATGTTCTAACCTTCACAGATGATCTGAGTAGATATGGGTATATCTATTTCATGAAACATAAATCCGAAACTTTCGAGAAGTTTAAGGAATTCCAAAGTGAAGTAGAAAATCAACGTAACAAGAAGATTAAATTTCTACGATCTGATCGTGGAGGTGAATATCTGAGTTATGAGTTTGGCATGCATTTAAAGAAATGCGGAATACTTTCACAATTGACACCGCCGGGAACACCTCAACGAAACGGTGTGTCCGAACGTCGTAATCGAACTCTCTTAGATATGGTTCGTTCTATGATGTCTCTTACTGATTTGCCGTTATCATTTTGGAGTTATGCATTAGAGACAGCCGCATTCACTTTAAATAGAGCACCATCAAAATCCGTAGAAACGACACCGTATGAATTATGGTTTAATAAGAAACCTAAGCTGTTGTTCCTAAAAGTTTGGGGTTGCGAAGCCTATGTAAAGAAGTTACAACCGGACAAGCTAGAACCCAAAGCGGAGAAATGCGTCTTCATAGGATACCCTAAGGAAACTATAGGGTACACTTTCTATCACAAATCCGAAGGCAAAATCTTTGTTGCTAAGAACGGAACCTTTCTTGAGAAAGAATTTCTCACTAAAGAAGTGACTGGAAGAAAAGTAGAACTCGATGAGATTGATGAATCTATACTCGTTGATCGCAGTAGCGCGATCGAAGTTGTACCTGTATCGCCTACACCGGCAACAGAGGAAGCTAATGATAATGATCATGAAACTTCGAACGAGGAAACTACTGAACCTCGCAGATCGACAAGGGAACGTGCCACTCCTGATTGGTATGATCCTTGTCTAAATGTCATGATTGTGGGTAACAATGATGAGGACCCTTCGATGTATGAAGAAGCGATGATGAGGCCAGATTCCAACAAATGGCAAGAAGCCATGAAATCCGAAATGGGATCCATGTATGATAACAAAGTATGGACTTTGGTAGACTTACCTGATAGCCGAAAGGCTGTCGAGAATAAATGGATCTTCAAGATAAAAACAGATGTTGAAGGTAATATTACTGTCTATAAAGCTCGACTTGTCGCAAAGGGTTTCCGACAAATTCAAGGAGTTGACTACGATGAGACTTTCTCACCTGTAGCGAAGCTAAAATCTGTGAGGATTTTGTTAGCAATAGCTGCATTTTTCGATTATGAGATTTGGCAGATGGATGTCAAAACGGCGTTCCTTAATGCAGACATTGAGGAAGAGTTGTATATGGTACAACCCAAAGGTTTTGTCGATCCTAAAAATCCTGACAAAGTATGCAAACTTCAGCGTTCAATCTATGGACTGAAGCAAGCATCAAGAAGTTGGAACCGACGATTTGATAAGGTGATCAAAGACTTCGGGTTTATACAGTGTCATGGAGAGGCCTGTATTTACAAGAAAGTGAGTGGGAGCTCTGTAGCATTCCTGATATTATATGTAGATGACATATTATTGATCGGGAATGATATAGAACTATTAAGCAGTGTAAAAGGTTATTTGAAGAATAGTTTTTCAATGAAAGACCTTGGTGAAGCATCGTATATATTAGGCATCAAGATTTATAGAGATAGATCAAGACGCTTAATAGGGCTATCACAGAGTACATACCTGGACAAGATTCTAAAGAAGTTTAGAATGGACGAAAGTAAGAAAGGGTTCTTACCTATGTTACCAGGCAAGGTCTTGAGTAAGACTCAAGGACCGGCTACGGCAGAAGAAAGAGAAAGGATGAGTAATATCCCCTATGCCTCGGCAGTAGGATCTATCATGTATGCCATGCTATGTACTAGAGCGGATATAGCGCATGCTGTTAGTTTGACTAGCAGATATCAAAGTGATCCAGAATGGAACACTGGACAGTGATCAAGAATATCCTGAAGTACTTGAAAAGAACTAAGGATATGTTTCTTTGTTATGGAGGTGACCAAGAGCTCGTTGTAAGCGGTTACACCGATGCAAGTTGGAACAACCGATCCTGATGACTCTAAGTCACAGTCTGGGTACGTGTTTATATTGAATGGTGCTGCAGTAAGCTGGGCAAGCTCGAAGCAGTGCACGGTGGCGAAGTCTTCAACAGAATCAGAGTACATAGCGGCTTCAGAGGCTTCATCAGAAGCGGTATGGATGAAAAGAGGTTCATTGTAGAGCTCGGTGTGGTTCCTAGTGCATTGGACCCATTAATCATTTACTGTGATAACATGGGTGCCATCGCCAATGCACAAGAGCCAAGGTCACACAAGAGGCTGAAGCATATCAAGCTGCGTTACCACTCGATTCGCGAGTACATCGAAGATGGAGAAGTAAAGATTTGCAAAGTACACACTGATCTGAATGTAGCAGATCCGTTGACTAAAGCTCTCCCTAGGGCAAAGCATGACCAACACCAGAATGCCATGGGTGTTAGGTATATTACAATGTAATCTAGATTATTTACTCTAGTGCAAGTGGGAGACTGAAGGAGATATGCCCTAGAGGCAATAATAAAGTGGTTATTATTTATATCTTTATGTTTATGATAAATGTTCATATATCATGCTATAATTGTATTAACCGAAACATTAGTACATGTGTGATGTGTAGACAACAAAGAGTCCCTAGTATGCCTCTTAACTAGCTTGTTGATTAATGGATGATTAGTTTCATAATCATGAACATTGGATGTTATTAATAACAAGGTTATGTCATTGTATGAATGATGTAATGGACACACCCAATTAAGCGTAGCATAAGATCTCGTCATTAAGTTATTTGCTATAAGCTTTCGATACATAGTTACCTAGTCCTTATGACCATGAGATCATGTAAATCACTTATACCGGAAAGGTACTTTGATTACACCAAACGCCACTGCGTAAATGGGTGGTTATAAAGGTGGGATTAAGTATCCGGAAAGTATGAGTTGAGGCATATGGATCAACAGTGGGATTTGTCCATCCCGATGACGAATAGATATACTTTGGGCCCTCTCGGTGGAATGTCGTCTAATGTCTTGCAAGCATATGAATAAGTTCATAAGAGACCACATACCACGGTACGAGTAAAGAGTACTTGTCAGGAGACGAGGTTGAGCAAGGTATAGAGTGATACCGAAGATCAAACCTCGGACAAGTAAAATATCGCGTGACAAAGGGAATTGGTATCGTATGTGAATGGTTCATTCGATCACTAAAGTCATCGTTGAATATGTGGGAGCCATTATGGATCTCCAGATCCCGCTATTGGTTATTGGTCGGAGTGAGTACTCAACCATGTCCGCATAGTTCACGAACCGTAGGGTGACACACTTAAAGTTGGATGTTGAAATGGTAGAACTTGAATATGGAATGGAGTTCGAATATTTGTTCGGAGTCCCGGATGAGATCCCGGACATCACGAGGAGTTCCGGAATGGTCCGGAGAATAAGATTCATATATAGGATGTCATTTTATGTGAATTAAAATGATCCGGAAGGTTCTATGGAAGGTTCTAGAAGGTTCTAGAAAAGTCCGGAAGAAACCACCAAGGAAGGTGGAGTCCCTCCGGGACTCCACCTCCATGGCCGGCCAACCCTAGAGGGGGAGGAGTCCCAAGTGGACTCCCCCTATGGGGGCCGGCCACCCCCCCACATGGAAGGGGGGAATCCCACCCCAAGTGGGATTCCCACCTTGGGTACGTTTCCCTATCACATGGAAGGTTTTGGGTTCGGGTCTTATTCGGAGACTTGTAGTCCAACACTTGGGGCTTCCACCTATATAATGAGGGGCCAAGGGGAGGGGGCCGGCCACCTAAGAACCACAAGGTGGCCGCACCCCTATAGTGGCCGGCGCCCCCTCTCCCCAAACCCTAGCGGCCTCTCTCCTCCACCACATCCCGCACGCTTAAGCGAAGCTCCGCCGGATTTCTCCACCACCACCGACACCACGCCGTCGTGCTGTCGGATTCAAGAGGAGCTACTACTTCCGCTGCCCGCTGGAACGGGAGGTGGACGTCGTCTTCATCAACAACCGAACGTGTGACCGAGTACGGAGGTGCTGCCCGTTCGTGGCGCCGGTGATCAAGATCTTCTACGCGCTTTTGCAAGCGGCAAGTGAACGTCTACCGCAGCAACAAGAGCCTCATCTTGTAGGCTTTGGAATCTCTTCAAGGGTGAGACTCGATAATCCCCTTGTTGCTATCGTCTTCTAGATTGCATCTTGGCTTGGATTGCGTGTTCGCGGTAGGAAATTTTTTGTTTTCTATGCAACGTTATCCTACAAAATCTTCGTCTCCCGCGTGCCTCGGTTATCTCTATACCCGAGATCTTTACTTATGCACTTTGCCTTGTGATAGCCATCGTGCTTGAAGTTACATATATATCTTGCTATCACATAAGTTGCTTGTATTGCTTAGCATAAGTTGTTGGTGCACATAGGTGAACCTTTGCTTAGAATAAGTTGTTGGTGCACATAGGTGAACCATAGTATATAGGCTTTGGGCTTGACAAAGTAAACGCTAGTTTTATTTCGCATTTGTTAAGCCCATCTCGTAAAAGTTTTAAACCGCCTATTCACCCCCCCCCCCTCTAGGCGACATTCGTGTCCTTTCAATTGGTATCAGAGCAAGGTCTCTCATTCTTAGGCTTCACCGCCTTGAGAGTAAAGATGTCGGTTAGGGGATTTGTGCACAGTAACTTGTTTATATTTGATGGCACAAATTATGCTCCATGGAAAATTTATGTGCTTAAAATTTTACGGGGTATGTCCCCGGACATGGAGCGATTTCTTGACATGGGATTTTCTTCTCCTAAGGATCCTCAAAATTTATCTCTTGAGGAGGAGAAAAACTCTTGCCTCGATGCTCTTGCTTCTCATGTGTTTTCCATTGTTGTGAGCAATGTAGTTACTTCTTCAATCATGCCCTTTGGGAGCGCTCATGAATTATGGACAAAGCTTAAAGACAAATATGATCTGTCCAATATTATTGAGGATGATTGTATTGCTTCCACTTCCGGCCGTGATGAGTTCTCATCTTCATCCACTTCACCAAAGTGTGGTAAGACACAAGGTAATGATATGGTGAGTGGTGATGAAAATTGCAATATTGATATTGAGCTTACTATTGATGATTCCTCATCACTATCTCATTGCAATGCTTCATCTTCGGACTTAAACACATCTATCTCTAGAAATGATTTACATGCTTGTGTTGATAGTCCTTGCATATCATGTGTAAGTTGCTTGAATAAATCTCATGATGATATGCTTGATTTGTCTTGTGGCCATGATAAAAATGCTTCTATTTCCTCTAGTTGTTGTGTGGCTAACAATGTAGAGGAAACCAAAGATTCTATTGGTCAAGACAAGATCTTGAAAGGAGCCTCAAGTAACTCCTCATCTTTATCTCACGGTTCTCATATATGCCTTATGGCCAAGGGTTCCACGGTACCTCCTACCATGGAACCTAATATTTCTCGTGGGGATAAGGATGAGGAGGAATATGAAGAATATGATTGGGTTGTCTCTCTACGCGATAAGGGTAAGAGTGTATTCAAGGTTCTTTGCAAAGATAAAATTGCTAGCTCTCACTTCTTTGAAATCTTGACTACCGCTATTGAGAGCCAAAAACTTATTTGGATGCATGAGAACACCATTGATAAAATGGGTGCTCTTGAACGAGAGTATACCAATGATGTGGCATCTCTAAAGGATGAACTTGAAGAAGAATAAACCACCAAGGAAGCTCTTGAGGAAACCTTTGCTCTAGAGTTGTCTAGAGAAAAGGAAAACCATGATAGAGCTCTTGAGGTGGCAAATGAACTAAAGCTAAAAAATGATAAGCTTGTGTTTGTTAATGCTAAACTCCTTGAGGATTTTGAGCAACTCAAAAAGGGCTCAAGGGTTATTGAGAGTGCGCTCACCAAACTCACCGAGTCGCATGAGCAACTTAAAGTTTCTTATCTAAAAGAGCATGACAACTTGCCTTCTCCCATTACTATTAATAATGATGCTTGTGCTACTAACTCTACTTCTTGTGAAGCATCTATCTTGAAGGAGAATGTTGAGCTAAGGGCTCAACTTGAATTGCTAACTAGCAATTATGGGAAATTGGAAGAAAATCATGGAAAGCTTTCTAGCTCCCATGAGGATCTTCTAGGCTCCCATGATAGGCTAAAGTTAGCTCATGAGGCTATAATATCTAAGGCAACACCTTGTGAGCCTCATGTGGGTACTAGCACTACTACTCAAAATGTTATATTGCCATGTGCTAGTCCTAGTAATTCATCCACTCATAATATTGCTAAATCTTGTGATGAATTATCTTCCTTGCCTTGTTGCTCTAACAATGAAGGTTCTTCTTCCTCTAGTACTTGTGTTGTTACTAACCATGTAGAGGAAATCAAAGAGCTCAAGGCCCAAGTCTCTTCTTTGAAGAACGACTTGGTAAAGGGTCATTAAGGGAAATGCAAACTTGACAAGATGTTAAGTGTGCAACAATCCCCCAATGACAAGGGTGGACTTGGATTCAACTCCAACAAGAAGAACAAGTCCAAGAACAACAAGATTAAGAAGGGCCAATTACAAGTCAAAGACCCGACCAAGATTGTTTGCTTCAAGTGAAAAATTAAAGGGCATCATGTTAGATCTTGCCCTTTGAAGGAGAAGCAAAAAGGGAAGCGGCCTCAAGCTCAAACTCATATTCAACCTCAAGTTGAAGAAATGCCACTTCCCAAGAAGAATCAAGCCAATGCTCCCATTATGGAGAAATCTAGTGAGAAGAAGGAGAAGAAAAGAACTTGCTACATATGCCGTGAGAAGGGCCACATCTCCTCCTTTTGCACTATTGGTACCTCATCCAACTCTATCACCATTGATGATGTTTATTCTCTTCGTAAGGATGAGGGTGACAATGTGTTTGCCAAATTTGTTGGTGCTCAAAGTGGTGTCAAGAAAAGAACCATTTGGGTTGCCAAGCCTATTGTGACTAACCTCTTAGGACCCAACCTAGTTGGGGACCAACAATCCAAAACTTGATCAATAGGTGCTTGTTGGAGGGCATTAGAGACTTGGCTATATCATGAAGAATTAAGGGATCTTCATCATTTATATTATATCAAGCCAAGTCTTTTGATTATCGTGCTACTATCATATATCGAATGTTCCTCCTTGCGGTAACATGTTCTCAACTCATTTATATTGAAAGTTACTCGCCCCTTTGCATGTGTTAGTTTTGTTCCTAACATGTGTTTTTTATATGTTGTGCTTCCAAATTGTTTTGCTTGAGAAATCAAGTCTATGCATGTTGGGTTGCACACCATGTATTTGTGTTTGTGTTGGAGCCTCTTTGCATCTTGTTGTATCTTATATGGCTCTTATGAGCGATTAATGGACTATCCCATTTTGGGGGAGTGATATTCCTTTGGGAATTTCACGATCCTAAACAATGTGTGTACATGAGTGATGGCGTGTATTTCACACGTTCGTTGGGCAACCCCAAGAGGAAGGTATGATGCGCACAGCAGCAAGTTTTCCCTCAGAAAGAAACCAAGGTTTATCGAACCAGGAGGAGCCAAGAAGCACGTTGAAGGTTGATGGCGGCGAGATGTAGTGCGGCGCAACACCAGGGATTCCGGCGCCAACGTGGAACCTGCACAACACAACCAAAGTACTTTGCCCCAACGAAACAGTGAGGTTGTCAATCTCACCGGCTTGCTGTAACAAAGAGTTAACCGTATTGTGTGGAAGATGATTGTTTGCAGAAAACAGTAGAACAAGTATTGCAGTAGATTGTATTTCAGTAAAGAGAATTGGACCGGGGTCCACAGTTCACTAGAGGTGTCTCTCCCATAAGACGAACAGCATGTTGGGTGAACAAATTACAGTTGGGCAATTGACAAATAAAGAGAGCATGACCATGCACATACATATCATGATGAGTATAGTGAGATTTAATTGGGCATTACGACAAAGTACATAGACCGCCATCCAACTGCATCTATGCCTAAAAAGTCCACCTTCAGGTTATCATCCGAACCCCCTCCAGTATTAAGTTGCAAAGCAACAGACAATTGCATTAAGTATGGTGCGTAATGTAATCAACAACTACATCCTTAGACATAGCATCAATGTTTTATCCCTAGTGGCAACAGCACAACACAACCTTAGAACTTTCTGTCACTGTCCCAGGTGTCAATGCAGGCATGAACCCACTATCGAGCATAAGTACTCCCTCTTGGAGTTACAAGCATCTACTTGGCCAGAGCATCTACTAGTAACGGAGAGCATGCAAGATCATAAACAACACATAAGCATAACTTTGATAATCAACATAACAAGTATTCTCTATTCATCGGATCCCAACAAACGCAACATATAGAATTACAGATAGATGATCTTGATCATGTTAGGCAGCTCACAAGATCCGACAATGATAGCACAATGGGGAGAAGACAACCATCTAGCTACTGCTATGGACCCATAGTCCAGGGGTAGACTACTCACACATCACACCGGAGGCGACCATGGCGGCGTAGAGTCCTCCGGGAGATGATTCCCCTCTCCGGCAGGGTGCCGGAGGCGATCTCCTGGATCCCCCGAGATGGGATCGGCGGCGGCGGCGTCTCTGGAAGGTTTTCCGTATCGTGGCTCTCGGTACTGGGGGTTTCATCACGGAGGCTATTTGTAGGCGGAAGGGCAGGTCAAGAGGCGGCACGGGGGCCCCACACCACAGGGCCGCGCGGCCAAGGGGGGGGCCGCGCCGGCCTATGGTGTGGACCCTCCGTGGCCCCTCTTCGTCTCTCCTTCGGACTTCTGGAAGCTTCGTGAGAAAATAGGCCCCTGGGCTTTGATTTCGTCCAATTCCGAGAATATTTCCTTACTAGGATTTCTGAAACCAAAAACAGCAGAAAACAGCAACTGGCACTTCGGCATCTTGTTAATAGGTTAGTTCCAGAAAATGCACGAATATGACATAAAGTATGCATAAAACATGTAGATAACATCAATAATGTGGCATGGAACATAAGAAATTATCGATACGTCGGAGACGTATCAATGAGGAATATCACTTAGAATTGATATTGCGAGATTATCTAGTCGCTATGTGGTATGTCATCTTCATGAGAAATTCAAATTCTAATGTCCATTAATATCTCTACTTGGATCTTATTTGCCTCTTGTGAAAATAATTTCCTTATCACATTATGGGGGAGTAATAAGCTTTGTGCATATTACAAGCCTAGAAAATGTGAACATTTGAGGTTGTGTCACATAGAATTGATACCATAAATTATCTCTCCCCTATGTGGCATGTTTGCTCAAACAAGCTCCATTTTGCTTAAATGGCTTCATTGCTAATGTCTTTGTGGATCTTATTTGTGAAAGTTTTTCTTGGCATTGTTTTTCACAACGTGTCCCTCAATACATTTTTGGAAAACCATGTGCTTCAAGTCATACTATTAATTGCTTTACATGTTGGTATGAATACTATTAATTGCCTTGCATGTTGGTATGACTAAATGAAGCTATCAAGAAACTTTCTTTGCATGATGGTTAACTCTTATCTTTTACCATATGCTTTGTTCGTTGTAAATATGATCTTATGTATACTTACAAACTACCACCGGGAAATATTTCCTAATACCTCTTGTCCTAGGACAATTGGTAATCAATTATGAGGTAGATATTTATTGATCATATCTACATTGGCTCTTGTGTTTAAATTGCCTTATTTATTGCCATGAATTTGTTGTGCTTTGACTCCCATGTGTCTTCCTTGCATCTTATGGATCTAATTTGTCTATTCAAACTTTCTTAGCATTTTTAGTAGATATAGGTAGCGTGATGATCCTAGTTTTGTGCATTTTGTATCCATATTCTAAATCCTAGATAATGCACTAATCGTGGGAGAGCTCTCCTATATTTGTTATAATGCTTAAACTTCTCTTGATCATTATCAAAAATTTGGTTTTGGGAGACATATATTTTCTTTTTGGTACTTTGTGCCATCATAAAAAGTGTTGAGGGTTGGTTTATTTGTTGGAACCTTGCTCTCTTGGGAGTTGGTTATCTCATTCCTTTGTGCTTAGGCTTAATTAGCTCCTCATAATGAGATAAGTCTTTGGAGTCAATCTTGTGTTGATTTGATTCTTTAATATAATTTTGGCAACCATTGTCTCTTGATTTATTTGGCGTTTTGTCCAAATTGTATCTTCCTTTGGTCCTTGAAAGTATTATGCATGCATATTTAATATATGTATATCTTATGGCATGTGTCACTTTCTTTGATCCAATATATAGGGTAAACTCCATCAAATCCTAATTTGGCTAAGATGTGCATGAAATTCAATTTCATATCCATATGCACATAGAATTGTGGAGTTTGTCCTATATGTTTTAGTGTGTCTAACTACTTCGGACCCAATTAGTTTGGGGACCATTTTGTACTTACCTTTGTGTTAGGTACAATGGATATGCATTGGATGCTTGTCTCACTCTTGGAAAGAAGTGGTGACTCAATGGTAACTTGAGGCAAGCTAGGATGGTCAACGAACACATATCTACTACATCCACACCAATGCTATCTTGGTAACAAGTATCTTATCATGCATACTTTTCTCGTATCCAACCTTATGGTTGCATCTTGGCATGAATCTCTTGATTTGCAAATGTTGTGCTTCTTGCAAAAGTCTTAATTAAACCTCTTTATTGTGAATGTGAGTAATTTGAGATGAGTGCATTTGTTGGGAAGTATTTTAAATCATGCTCATGATTCATCCATCTCAACTATGCCTATCTAGCAAGTTTATTGCATATCAATTCCTCAAGGCTCTCACATGTGCAATATAGATGAAAGTGCAAATTTAGCTACCTCTTTTGGTATCCTCGTTTGTGATACTTGTTGCTTTTCTCAAATGCATCCCAACTATCTTCTATCCCTTGTTGATATTTGTGATGTATTTTAGTTGTTTGTGGTTGAAGTTCATGAATGTACAATAAGATAAAATTGAGCCTTTGGCCATGCTATTAAGCAAAAATTCTTATTGGTATATTGCATGACTTCGTCTTGGATATCATTCTATTTTTCTTGCGTATCTATTTTGTGTGTGCATGTTTCTTTGTGGATAAATATCTTTGTGATATTGCCCACTTAGAGAAACTTATACACATAAGATATGATACATCTCCTTTTGTTATCTTATTTATTTATTGCGTGTTGATTGGTCATGCTAAGCAATATAATTCATTGAAGACTATGATGATGCTTTTTGCTCATCCTTGTAATAGTCTTATAATATGCTTTATCATGCCTTTCACATATCCTCTTAGTTGAGCCTTTTTATTATGGTGCCTCTTACTTGTTGCTCAACTATTTGTTTGTTGCAAGTGTTTAGCTTACTTTTCTATCTATGATCTATTACAAATGTTTGTGTTTTAAATGAGGGAGTGAGGATTCCATGTTATGCATATTGTATTCAAATGAAACATTTTATTTTATGCATGTACCTTGGGGAGCTTCCTCATTTGATTTAGAGCACTATCTTGTGGTGATCATTATAGTTTGATTCACTTGGTATCTTTTGTTTTTGAATGATATTATGGGAGTGATGATTCCATGTTTATGCACTTTATACTCCAATGCAAATTGTCTAGTTTTGTGCACAAACCTTGGGGAGCTTCCTCATATTATTTAGAGCAATCTTCTTGATCTTATCATAATATCTATATTTCTTTTGGTATCTTCCTTGTGGTTCATTTGGTTGCTTGCTTCATTTGTTGAAGCTTCTTGACTTTGTTATCTTTTTGCAATCTTTGATCCTATCTATAGTGTGATTCCTTCCGAATATTCGTCATTGGATATGTGCATTTGATTCCACTCAAATTATGAGAAATGCACACGCTATGGAGGAACTCTCACTATATTGGCCTTCTAAATTTTTCACCCATTTTGGCAATTGCTGCCAATGGGGGAGAAGTTTGGAGGGTTTAAGGGAATTTGGTTATGTCTTTGCTTTGTGCTTAAGCATGTGCCTTTATTGCATTGCATCTTGTTTCTTTGCATAGTTGAATATTTAGAGGAAACTCCACTAGGCTTTGAATGCCAATATATGCAATGAAAGTCAAGATCATTCACACATGCATATATTATGGGGGAGTTTGCTCTATATATTCAACTTATTTGTTACTTCAATTTCTTATATAAACCCTCTCAAAGAGATTGTCATCAATTGCCAAAATGGGGGAGATTGAAAGTGCACGGAGCCCCCATGTGTGGTTTTGGTAATTAATGACAATCCCTATGGACTAATGTTTGCATTGAGTTATATTTGTAGGAGTTGTCCAGAGGCAATTCTTGAACCATATGTTGGCTTCAAGGTTGCAAGGAGAAGAATTTGATGAAGGATATCAAGTGTGAAGTATGTCTTGAAGATGAAGATGAAGTGAGCCCTCAAGTTACTTCAAAACATCAACATGATGAAGAATGAAGAATGAAGTGCAAGTTCAAGATGATCCATCTCGAAGAGATCCTTTGCTTGAGTCTTGCCATCCATATGATGATCATGGATATGTGAAGATGCGCCGAAGAAGAAGCTCTCCCATGGTGGATTATGGGGGAACAATCCACATGGTGGTCATGGTTAAGTGAAGATGCGCCGAAGAAGAAGCTCTCTCATGGTGGTTTACGGGGGAGCAATCTACAAGACTTCGTCAAGCAAGCACAAGCAAGAAAGGCGTTCCATCTTGTTGAGGTCAAGATCGTCGTCATCAAGCTCAAGTGGAATGCGCAAGTATAAGGTTTGCTCTTGATAGGGTTTCTTTCTCACCGGTCTCATAGTGTAGTTGGAGACCGGTTTATAGTTTAGTTGCCGTACTATCAAGAGGGCTCTCGAGTGAGTAACTCGATCGTATCGTTCGGAGAGAGCTCAAACCTTTGCATCCTTGCATCATCTTTCTTGGTTGTTATTTGGACCTTATCCATGTGATGTTTTAGAGCTTGTGATTATTCTCATGACAAGCTCTAGTTCATCGAAAACGGATTTCGCATAGATCACTTGTTGCGTTTTCGAGTTTAGCTCATCATCTTTCTTGGTTGTTATTTGGATCTTATCCATGTGATGATTTAGAGCTTGTGCTTATTCTCATGACAAGCTCTAGTTCATCAAGAATGGTTTTTGCACGGGCAACTTGTTGCATTTTCGAGATTGGAGGTTTTACCGGTATGTCTTTTTTTGATAGGTCAAACCTTTCATCATTTGTTTCTATCCTCCCTTGTTGGACTATGATGGTTTCCTGCATGATCTTGTAGAGCTTGTTCCTAGCTTCAAAACAAGCCCAAGATCATCAAAATCGGAGTCCGGATGCTAAAGTTATGCCCGTTTTAGTTTTGGTGTTTCCGCAGTTTGCCAGGCCGGATTTTCCGGGCCGGATTATCCGGGCCGGATATTTCGGAAATACCCGGCCCCCTCGAAATCGGCTAAGGACCAGAAAAAAAGCAGCTCTGGACAGGGGCCGGACTTTTGGCCGGATTTTTACCAGGTTTTGTCCCTGAGGCCGGATAATCCGCCCCCCGGATAATCCGACCCTTACTTAGGCCGGATTATCCGGCCCTGGTTTTGCCCAACGGCTCGATTTTCTTGGGGGGTATAAATACCCCCCTTCTTCCTCCTTGGGCTGTGGCTTCTCTCACACTCTCTCTCCTCCATTGTTGAACTAGAGAAGCTTGCTCTATTTCTCAATCCCTCCATGATTCTTGCCCCCATTTGAGGGAAAAGAGAGAGGAGATCTAGATCTACATTTCTACCAATCAAATCCATCTCTTTGTGAGTGGAACTCTCTAGATCTTGATCTTGGTGTTCTTTGTGAATTCCTTTGTTCTTCCTCTCTTATTCCCCCAATAGATTTTGTAGCTTTGTTGGAATTTGAGAGAGAAGGACTTGAGCATCTTTGTGGTGTTCTTGCCATTGCATTTGGTGCATCGGTTTGAGTTCTCCACAGTGATTCGTGGTGGTGAAAGCAAGAAGGTTGCTACTCTTGGGTTCTTGGAACCCTAGACGGATTCTAGGCCTTTGTGGCGGTTTGTTGGGAGCCTCCAATTAAGTGGTGGATGTGTGCCCCAATCTTTGTGTAAGGCCCGGTTTCCGCCTCGAAGGAAATCCCTTAGTGGAACCGTGACCTAGGCCTTTGTGGCGAGGGTCACCGGAGATTTAGGTGAGGCGCCTTCGTGGCGTTCGGTGTGTGGTGTGAGTACCGCATCTTGGGGTGAGGCTTTTGTGGCGTTGGTGTGCATCGAGCAACCACACCTGATGTAGCCCTACCCAAGGTCGATACTACATCAAGACCGACAAGCCCTCCTCGTGGTCCAATGACACGAGCTCGAGCCCAGGCCCTACACCAAGAGGTGAATTCGCTCCTCTCCACGTATGCTTTTGACACCCCTTTGGATGGCTTGCTACTTCATGCAAATACCCTATGTTCAATCAGGTACATCGACCAAGACGCGAGCCATGGAGACCAAGCCAAGGGAGAGAGAGCTGGAAATGATGAAGATGGAGCTACGGCGCCCAGGCCGGAACTTCCGCCCCCCAGGACCGGAACTTCCGGCCAGATGCCCTCAAGATGCCTTCCAGCGCCCAGGAAAAAGGATCCAGCCGGAACTTCCGCCCCAGAGGACCGGAACTTCCGCCCACCGGAAGTTCCGCCCAAGTTCCGAAAGTCCGCGAAAACCATACTGGATGCTACTGCGGGACAATGGCGGAATTCCGGAACAAGGCCGGAACTTGGCCGGAACTTCCGCCCCGACCGGAACTTCCGCCCCTCGAGATAGGAACTTCCGCCCCTGACCGGAACTTCCGCCCAAGATGACCGGAACTTCCGCCCCATCGAACTTCAGCAAGACAGCACTTTTCAGCGTGTAACTTAACCCTTCGCCCCCACCTATAAATAGCCTTGTTGGGTCAGATCTGAGATTAGACTTGATGTGAAATTAAACCTGAGCTTAGCTCACCCTTGTGGGAACCCTACCTAGATCTTTGATCTTGTCCACCCGGGCTCCTTATCGACTTGTCAAGATCTCTTTGGTGACTTCTACCGTTTGTTTGATCTTTTGCTTGCACTTCTACCTATTTGGTCTTTTGCTTGCACTTCTATCAACCTTCCGGTCTTTTCACCCTTCTAGATCTTGCGAGCTTCGATTTGTCGATCTCTTTGCGGGACTTCTACCGGAAGGTCTTTTCTCGCAACCTCTATCGAGTTGGTGTATCGGGCCAACGAGGGAAAACCGGTTTGTGTGCGTGTGTGTGTTGTATCCCCACGATTCCCCCTCGCGTTCTTCGTGTTCATCGCGTTCATCCACCTACCCCCACGAGTTCCACCCAAATCCGTGAAGATCGGGCACATCCTTGGACTTAGTCCTTATCATATGGTATCAGCAGCTCTTTGGTTGCCACGGATTTGACCCCCACATCCCCCAATTCCACCAATTTCGCCCAAAAAATTTCCAAAAAAATTTCCCAAAAAATAGCCCCAAATTGGCCTTGGATCGATCTCTTGATTTGTTGAGTTATTTGTGGTTTTGCTCCAATAGAAACTTGTCTTTGGTGTTGATCTGCAATTCCCCCACCTTCCCACAGCTTTTAGTGCCAAATTTTCCTCGAATTCGAAGGATTTCGGCCCGGATTTCCGCCCAAATCGACGAACTGCCCGCAGATCTGATTGCGACCGGAAGTTCCGCCTCGGAGGACCGGAAGTTCCGCCCGGGGACCGGAAGTTCCGCCCCTCAGGACCGGAAGTTCCGCCTGGCCGAAATTTTGACAGCAACCTTCGTTTTTTGTTTTGGTACTAACCCCCTTGTGTTTGGACTTCGGGTTGAGTGCCATTTCAGCTACCACAAAGCTTCCGCAACATCGACAACGACGACAGCACCCCGAGGATCCAAGCGGTTCATTTGACACCTCCACCATAGCAAGTTCAAGATCGTCGGCCACCATCATCAAGTGGTATAACTTGCTCCTAACTTGTAACCCTAGCCTCTTTTGCGTACCTTTCCTATCGAGAGTGGCTTTCTAGTGTTGCGAAGCATTGCGCAAGCGTCCCGACCATGAGGGTGTGCGTGTGTTGAGCAAAGCTTCGAAGCAAGCTCGTGTGAAAAGATAAGCAAAAGAATTGTGACATACTTACATAGATAGTAGTATCCTTACATAGTGAGAAAAAGGAAGAAAAATACAAAAAGAAAAGAGTGTGTGAGTGACACCTATACACAAAAGAGTCCAAAGCTTATAAGCAAAAGAGAGAAAAGAGAAGAGAGGCATCTTGCGCAAATCTTGTTGCTTCTCAATTTTGCAACCAAGCCACGGTCTCTCTTGCGTTAGCGTGACACCGAGCTAGTAGTCTTCGTTAGGACCATTTTGTTCTTGCTCATTTTCCAAGTCGCGCTAACCCCATTTTGTCCCACGCGTGTGTTCCTCCTTGTGTATGCCTTTTGTGATCACCGCCTTTGACTTGTGACTTTTGGATCTTACCCACTTTTGACAATAGACTTTTCGTTTGGTTCTTCCATTTGGCTTTCCACATCCATACCTAACACCATATAGAGTTTTGTTTTTGTGTGTGTGCATACATATCGGTTGCCCTCCGCCTTGAACACCTTTTCGATTTTGGTTTGCAAGTTTTGACATTCTTGGTAGTCTTTCCTAACCACCCACCACATAGTTCTTGTTTAAGTTGTAACCATGTCTAGTAGAGAAGGGAACCAACTACCGATGACGCGGCACCAACATTGGATAGCTACTCAAGCCGTCCACGCCAAGCTAAATCAATTTGAAGCCATGCTCAAGGATACCAATGTCCGCTATGAAGAAAGAGCTCAAGTGCAAAGGAATGACCTCAACAATCAAGTTCAAGACCTCAATGAGAAGATTGAAACTCAAGGCAATGAGTTGAAGGCCACTCTTGCCATACAAGGTCAAGAGACAAGGGAAATGAAGACGGCGTTGGACAATATCCTCCATACACTCAACCGTCAAGAAGAGAGAAGACACCACTCAAGGTCTTCGCGCTCTCATAGTTCAAGGTCAAGAGCTCCTACACCGTCTCGCCATGATTCTAATGAAGACCCACGCCACCATAATGTGGATGTTCAAGTGCTTCATCAACAAGCTCAAGAAGCGGAGCAAGCTCGACTTCGACTTGTCCATGAACGTCAACGCCTTGAAGAAGAGCGCCTTCACCAAGAGAACCTCAATGCTCAATTCCAACAAGAGCAAGAACGCCTTCGACATGATCAAGAGCTAGTTCGAGCAAGGGAACAAGAGCGTCTCCGCAATGAACAACAAGCACTTGAAGAACAAGAGCGGCAACGACAAGCACAAGAAGCTCAAGCTAGAAGACAACGCCTTCATGAAGAGGAACAAAGACAAGCGCACCAAGAGCGCCAAATCATCAATGTTGTTCATCCTCAATGCCTTCAAGGTCAAGATAATCGTCGACATCATGATGATCGCCCTCATGCTAGAAGACCTCCTCCAAGGGCAAGAAATGAAGAATCAAGTCATCACCAAGCATCAAGTGAAGAAAGTGTGATGCCTCGACGACGCCACAACAATGATGATCAAGATGAAGGTCATGAAAGACCACCTCCTCGCCAACAACATAGCAACAACAATAGAGATGCTCAAGGTCCACAACATCCACCTCAACAACGTCAAGACCTTGAAGAAGAAAGACCACCTCCTAGGCGCAATGACCGCAATGAAGAGGAAATCTTTGGGAAGCTCAAGTTCACCATGCCCAAATTCCACGGAGAAGAAGACCCCGATGCATACCTATCTTGGGTTCTCAAGGTTGACAAGATTTTCCGCATACACAACTTCTCCGAAGCAAAGAAAGTGGCCATGGCATCACTAGAGTTTGAAGGGTATGCAAATGTTTGGTGGGAAGAAGTGAACAAGAAGCGTGACAAGGAAGATCTAGACCCCATTGCTACATGGGAAGAGATGCAAGAAGTCATGCACAAACGCTTTGTGCCCAACCACCATAAACGCGACCTCTTCAACAAGCTTACTCAACTCAAGCAAAGCTACAAGTCCGTTGAGGAATACTACAAGGAGATGCACATGACCATGATGAGTGCCAATGTGGATGAGCGAGAAGAGCAAACAATGGCAAGATTCTTGAATGGATTGAACATTCCCGTCAAGGGGATAGTGGAGTTCTTGCCTTACACCAACATGGTTGAATTGCTTCATCAAGCTACAAGAGCCGAGCGCCAAGTGTGAGAAGACATAGCAAGTGCAAAAACAAAGTCCTTCTTCGCCGCGTGAAATGCAACCAACACCTCCTCAAGCATCAAGAACACAAGTGCTAGTCCTCCAAAGGATCCTCCCAAACAAACGAAGAGTGCCTTCAAGACAACAAGCTTCAAGCCGGATCAATCCACTATGTCCTCCAAAGCTTCCACGGGATCTAGTAACATCACTTGCTTCAAGTGTGGGGCTCAAGGACATAAATCCTTTGAATGCAAGAACACACGAGTTATGATAACTCGACATGATGGAGATGTGGAGTACTTGAGTGAAGGTGAATATGAAGCCTTGGTACAAGCCGCAACCAATCATGAAGATGATGACTTGGAAGACCAAGAGCAAGTCCTATGTGTGCATGATGCAAGCCCATCCCTTGTGGTGACAAAAGTGTTGACAACCAATGCACTTCACAATGAAGATCAAAGATGCAACATTTTCCAAACAAGAGCCGGAATCAATGGCAAGTCCATAAAGGTCATCATCGATGGAGGGAGTTGCCACAATCTTGCAAGCACCGAACTATGCTCCAAGCTCAACCTCACACTCCGGAAACACCCCCATCCTTACCATGTGCAATGGCTAAGTGACAATGGAAACGTCAAGATACAACACACCGTCTCCGTATCCTTCAAGATTGGCGCCTATGAAGACACCGTTGATTGTGATGTAGTGCCCATGACGGTGTGCCACATGCTACTTGGTCGCCCTTGGCAATATGACAAAAGAGCAAGCCATGATGGCTACACAAATGCCTATAGCTTCAAGGTCGGCGACAAGACATTCATTCTACGCCCAATGACTCCTAGCCAAGTAATTGCGGACAATGCAAAGGCTTTAGCGAGGGCTAAGGAAGCTACTATCACTAGTGAGATGAGTGGTGAGAGAGTGAACCACCAAAAAGAAAGTGAGCGCCACAAGCCATATGTGAGTGAGATGAAGAGTGTCCTCATAGCCACCAAGAGTGAGATGAGAGAAGTGCACCACAACCCATCCACCAAATTGCACTATGTGCTCATTTGCAAGGGGCCATCATCGGAGACTAACAACTTAACAACACTTCCTTCGTCTTTGTTGTCTCTTTTGAAGGAATTCCAAGATGTCTTCCCCGACGAGCTTCCTCATGGACTCCCACCGCTAAGAGGAATTGAGCACCGCATCGACCTCATACCGGGCGCCCCTCTACCAAACCGCGCTGCCTACCGCACCAACCCCGAAGACACAAAGGAGATTCAACGCCAAATACAAGACCTCCTCGAAAAAGGGTATGTTCGTGAAAGCTTAAGCCCTTGTGCGGTTCCCGTGATTCTTGTTCCTAAACCGGATGAGACGCAACGAATGTGTATGGATTGTCGCCCCATCAATGCCATTACCGTTCGATACCGCCATCCCATTCCACGTTTAGATGACATGCTTGATGAATTGAGTGGTGCCACGATTTTCTCTAAGATTGATTTGCGTAGTGGCTACCACCAAATTCGCATGGCAATAGGTGATGAATGGAAGACGGCATTCAAGACCAAACTTGGTCTCTATGAATGGCTTGTCATGCCATTTGGTCTTTCAAATGCTCCATCTACTTTCATGCGTCTCATGAATCACATCTTGCGACCTCTCATTGGCAAGAGTGTGGTTGTCTATTTCGATGATATTCTCATTTATAGCAAAAATCTCGAGGACCATGTGCAACATGTGAGAGAAGTCTTACGCATCTTGCGTCATGAGAAGCTTTATGCAAACCTTCCCAAGTGCACCTTTGCTCAAAAAAAGTTGGTTTTTCTTGGATTTGTGGTTTCCGCAAATGGTATTGAAGTTGATTCTTCCAAGGTTGAGGCCATCCACAATTGGCCCACTCCTACCAATGTTGGTCAAGTTCGAAGTTTTCATGGACTTGCCGGTTTCTACCGCCGCTTTGTGAAAGATTTTAGCACCATTGCTTGCCCTTTGAATGAACTTACCAAAAATAATGTTCTGTTTGTGTGGGGCAAAGCACAACAAAAAGCTTTTGATGAGTTGAAAAAGATACTTACCGAGGCACCACTTCTTGTTCTTCCAAACTTTTCCAAAACTTTTGAGATTGAATGTGATGCGAGTGGACTCGGTATTGGTGGAGTGCTTATGCAAGATGGAAAACCCGTGGCATACTATAGCGAGAAGTTGGATGGCGCACGCCTCAACTATCCTATATATGACAAGGAACTTTATGCTTTGGTTCGTGTTCTTAAAGTTTGGCAACACTATCTTTGGCCAAAAGAGTTTATTATCCACTCCGACCATGAGTCTTTGAAATATTTGAAAAGTCAACACAATTTGAACAAAAGACATGCAAAGTGGGTTGAGTTCATTGAGTCCTTTCCATATGTAATCAAATACAAGAAGGGCAAGGACAATGTTGTGGCAGATGCTCTTTCCCGCAAACTCACCCTCTTACTCACTCGTTTGGATATTAGTGTTTTGGGTCTTGATGAAATCAAAGATTTATATGCTTCCGATACTTTCTTTGGCCCAATCTTTGCAAAGTGTTCTAGTGATAAGGGCATCGATGATTTCTATTTGCACCAAGGATTCTTGTTCAAGGGCAACAAACTTTGTATTCCCATGTCTTCGCTTCGCCTTTTGCTCTTACAAGAATCGCATGGTGGTGGTCTTATGGGACACTTTGGACGAGACAAGACATATGCCATTCTCTCCACTCACTATTATTGGCCAAGAATGAAGCGCGATGTGGAGCGCCTTTGCCGACGGTGTACAACATGCTTACAAGCTAAGTCAACTTCCAACCCCTATGGTCTTTATACACCATTGCCTATTCCTCATGCTCCTTGGTCCGATATAAGTATGGATTTTGTGCTAGGATTGCCTAGAACCAAATATGGTCATGATTCAATTTTTGTAGTGGTTGATCGATTCTCTAAAATGGCTCATTTCATACCATGCTCCCGAACGGATGATGCTTCACACATTGCTTCCTTGTTTTTAAGGGAAATTGTGAGACTCCACGGTGTACCAAGAAGCATTGTGTCGGATCGAGATGTCAAGTTCAAGTTCATGAGTTACCTTTGGAAGACACTAATGGCCAAGTTCAACGTCAAGCTTTTGTTCTCCTCATCCTCACACCCACAAACCGATGGGAAAACCGAAGTGGTGAATCGAAGCCTCTCCACACTACTACGAGTCCTTGTCAAGAAGAATTTGAAGTCATGGGAAGATTGCATCCCGCATGCGGAGTTTGCCTACAACCGCGCCAAGCACACTACAACAATGAGAAGCCCGTTCATGGTTGTCTATGGCTTTGAGCCTCCTACGGCGATTGACCTCCTTCCCCTACCGCTCATGAGCAAGTAAACATGGACATCGATAAGCGAGCACAATACATGAAGAAGCTACATGAAGATACAAGGGCAACAATCGAGCAACAAGTTCTTCGTCAAGCAACACGACTCAACATGAAGAAAAAGGCACGGATCTTCAATGAAGGGGACCTAGTATGGATACATCTTCGCAAGGACCGTTTCCCTCAAGAAAGAAAATCCAAGCTCAAGCCCCGAGGCGATGGTCCCTTCAAGGTCCTCAAGCGAATCAACGACAACGCCTACGTCATCGACATACCAACATCCAAGTACTTGGTGAGCAACACATTCAATGTGTCCGACCTCTCGCCATACCATGAAGATGAAGAGACGTTAGAGTCGAGGACGACTCTTTCCCAAGGGGGGGGGGGAGATGATGTAGCCCTACCCAAGGTCGATACTACATCAAGACCGACAAGCCCTCCTCGTGGTCCAATGACACGAGCTCGAGCCCAAGCCCTACACCAAGAGGTGAATTCGCTCCTCTCCACGTATGCTTTTGACACCCCTTTGGATGGCTTGCTACTTCATGCAAATACCCTATGTTCAATCAGGTACATCGACCAAGACGCGAGCCATGGAGACCAAGCCAAGGGAGAGAGAGCTGGAAATGATGAAGATGGAGCTACAGCGCCCAGGCCGGAACTTCCGCCCCCCAGGACCGGAACTTCCGGCCAGATGCCCTCAAGATGCCTTCCAGCGCCCAGGAAAAAGGATCCAGCCGGAACTTCCGCCCCAGAGGACCGGAACTTCCGCCCACCGGAACTTCCGCCCAAGTTCCGCCCAAGTTCCGAAAGTCCGCGAAAACCATACTGGAT
This sequence comes from Lolium perenne, assembly GCF_019359855.2. Classification (NCBI taxonomy): domain Eukaryota; kingdom Viridiplantae; phylum Streptophyta; class Magnoliopsida; order Poales; family Poaceae; genus Lolium; species Lolium perenne. The sequence continues at coordinate 295,797 of NW_027248984.1, forward strand.
GCTACTGCGGGACAATGGCGGAATTCCGGAACAAGGCCGGAACTTGGCCAGAACTTCCGCCCCGACCGGAACTTCCGCCCCTCGAGACCGGAACTTCCGCCCCTGACCGGAACTTCCGCCCAAGATGACCGGAACTTCCGCCCCATCGAACTTCAGCAAGACAGCACTTTTCAGCGTGTAACTTAACCCTTCGCCCCCACCTATAAATAGCCTTGTTGGCTCAGATCTGAGATTAGACTTGATGTGAAATTAAACCTGAGCTTAGCTCACCCTTGTGGGAACCCTACCTAGATCTTTGATCTTGTCCACCCGGGCTCCTTATCGACTTGTCAAGATCTCTTTGGTGACTTCTACCGTTTGTTTGATCTTTTGCTTGCACTTCTACCTATTTGGTCTTTTGCTTGCACTTCTATCAACCTTCCGGTCTTTCCACCCTTCTAGATCTTGCGAGCTTCGATTTGTCGATCTCTTTGCGGGACTTCTACCGGAAGGTCTTTTCTCGCAACCTCTATCGAGTTGGTGTATCGGGCCAACGAGGGAAAACAGGTTTGTGTGCGTGTGTGTGTTGTATCCCCACGATTCCCCCTCGCGTTCTTCGTGTTCATCGCGTTCATCCACCTACCCCCACGAGTTCCACCCAAATCCGTGAAGATCGGGCACATCCTTGGACTTAGTCCTTATCAACACCTCAAGATGAGCCTCTTGTGGCGTTCGGGAGCACTAAGCCACCGCACCTCTCCAACGGAGATTAGCACTCGCAAGAGTGTGAACTTCGGGATAAATCTTCGTCTCCCGCGTGCCTCGGTTATCTCTATACCCGAGCTCTTTACTTATGCACTTTACCTTGTGATAGCCATCGTGCTTGAAGTTACATATATATCTTGCTATCACATAAGTTGCTTGTATTGCTTAGCATAAGTTGTTGGTGCACATAGGTGAACCATAGTATATAGGCTTTGGGCTTGACAAAGTAAACGCTAGTTTTATTCCGCATTTGTTAAGCCCATCTCGTAAAAGTTTTAAACCGCCTATTCACCCCCCTCTAGGCGACATCCGTGTCCTTTCAGTTGCCTATTTTGGTCCGCTGGGACACGAGGATAGCTAAAACCTAGCCTAGTGGCCCGAGGTAAAGGGACAAAGTTGTTTCTGAAAACCCATTCCAAGTAAAATCCCATGAACGGACAAGAACCATATATATAACGGCCAGGAATTTCTTCCTAACATCGGCATATAAGGTCATCTCCAACGGTCCCCGCATCCGGACATTAGATGTATGTCGCGATCTGTTGCGGCTGAAAACGAGGCCCAATGGCCAACTGCATATGGACCGCGCCTTGCGAGCGCGTTCGTTCTGGAGTAAACTCGGCCCAAATTTGGGTCGGGTTTGCAGTTGCACGGACAGACCGTGAGTCCGCCACAGGCCCTCCAACCAGCCAATCAGCCAACCGCGCCCTCTTCCCCCAGCTCCCACCCCTGATGTGCCCCTCGACCACCGCGTCACCACATCCACCTTCACCAGCCAATTTTACCACCGGTGTCGGCCGCACGGAGGACAACTCTCGTTCGTCGCCCTCGCCGAAGTTGGCGGGTGGCCTAGCTAGGGCGTCGTATAGTAGTATGCCTAGCTCGGTGCACCCATATGGTCCATGCTACCCGCAACCTATTCGACCGAACCCCTCGCTTATCATCAAGGTCACCTGCAGGCCTTGCCGTCCATTTTTTGGTAACTATGGATGCTAGGCTGGCATCATAGTTTGTTGTATCATTTATTGATCACAACCAACAGTTCGGACTAGTATTTCTACAACAATGTCATCGGCACGTCCTCCGACGAGTCTGACGATAACTCTGAGATCCTCATGTCCATGACCCTTCTCGTCCATCATCACGAGCAGCACTTGCAAAAGTAGCGGGCTCGGTTAAGGGTCGGGATACAACGGTTCAGCGCGACCGATCGAAGGGCCATGCGCAACTATGGAGGGAGTATTTCCATTGGACCAACCCCATTTACAATGTCGCGTTGCTTTCGTCGATGTTTTTGGATGTCAAGTGATCTGTTTCTTAGGATCATGCATGGCGTGAGGTGCTACGATGACTACTTTAATTTGAAGGCGGACGCCAAGGTAAACTTGGCTTCACTTGTTAGCAGAAATGCACTGTGGCCATTAGGATGCTAGCGCATGGAGTAGCCAGTGATCTAGTGGACGAGTACATCCGCATGAACGGGTCAGGTTGCCTTCAGACAATGTACAGTCTCGCAAGGTTGCTGTTGCGGTTTTTGTAGAAGTGTACTTGAGGCAACCAATGCTGCTGACACTGCCTGGTGATTGTCAATCAACGCAGCAAGAGGATTTCTTGGTATGCTTAATTATCGGTATGCTTAATTAGAACCATGGATTGGGATGGGAAAAGCTATTCATTTGGGTTGCAAGATCAGTACCAATCTTTAGATTTGGCACCATTTTTTGGAATGGGAAAAGCTATTCAACACACTAGACACGACCAACAGCTAGACACGACATGGTACCAGGTTAGCTTCAGACATGATGCTCGGAGACGACGTACCTCGTGTCATCGCCATGGTACGGGCACCTACTCACCACCTCAGTGCAGGTGTGGTCGAAGATGACCACATTGTACTCCAAGGAGGACACCTTCCTAAAGGTGACGAACTGGCCTACCATGAGCTGATGTGCGATGGCGAAGGCCGTCCATCCCTGGTCGATGAATGCGTCATTGCCTTCTCTCCTCGTAGTCATCCTCCAGTTGCATCCGGTGTTGGTGGTGATGATGATGTTGGAAGGGATTTCTCCGAACCACTTGACGAAAGCTTTAGGGATCATGAGCCGGCCAAAGGTGGGATTGAAGATGCTTTTGAGGAAGTGGTCCGACCCTGCCTCCTCGTGGAAGTGTCCGACCTTAGCCGGCATTCCACGACGCTTCTTCGCCAGTCCCTCGTCGGGAACCTTAGCAGGTGACCCAAGCATGTTCTTCTTAGTCTGCCAGAAGAACATAAGCAATTAGAGGTGTGCCTGCTCACAACTAGTTTAGATGAAAACATACACTGATAATATTAGTAAGGCCTCATACATTTGCTCGCACGGAAGGCATAGGGAGTCATAGGGAGTGGCCACAAACTAAGTGTAGTGTGCTACGACAGTGGCACACATGACTAAGTTTGAGGCCACCACCTAGCCTTCCATTGTGCCTTTGTTGAATAATTGGCCAATGCACCAGACATACGAAAACGAGGCCTCATATGTAGGATCACACTGCAGGCAAATGGACTGTCCCCAAACTAAGTCTAGTGTGCCAGTAATATGGCACACGTGACTAAGTTTGAGGGCAGTACCATGCCTGCCGTTGTGTCATAGTTGAATCATTGGCCAATGCAGAACTCAAGAAGAAGAAACATGCAAAGCAGGATATCAGAGGCCTCATACAATGAGAACATATGTAGGAGATGTTTGAACAGAACCAATGACATGGTCATGTTAAGTCATGTCATAGGTTCTGATCAATCATCTCATCATACTATGATCCCAAGTTATAATCATTGGCCTAGTTCAATCAAGAAACAACACAAGTAGCACTTCAAATTGAGTACATTACGAGTGGTACTTATGGTACATTACAAATTGTACTTAGGCCACATTACAAATTCTCGTACATTACATCTACATCACATTCATCACTCGTCACAAGTAGCCCTGATCCTCTTGAGCTTGTCCTTGATTGCAAAGTTCACTTGAAGCAGATCGTATATATCATACTCTAGCTTTCTCTTATCAGCCTTCAAAGCCTTTTTTCTGCCTCTCATTCTGTTTCTTAGACCTCATCGCTTGTGCTTGTGTTCTCTGCATATTCTTTAGCATAGCAATGTCCTTCTTCAAGTCCTCCCACTCCTCTTGCGTCTGAACAAGCTAGCGCGACTCGACTCAATCTTTCGCACAACAATCACAACATGGTAAACCCGAACACAAAAAAACCTTCCCCCCTATGCATGCACATTACAATCTGCCAGTTTCACATATCCAAAGCCCGGTCTAGGAAGGATCTACCGCAATCCGACACTAGAGTAACAGATCTAAGCAAATCGAGACCGTGAAAAGCAAGAACTGGACAAGCAAGAAATGGGGACGAAGAACTTGCAAACGTCAATCCGAACGCTATCCTTACGGAAACCCTAGCAGATCAAATGTGCATGTCGTCAGAAATGCCCGAGAATGGCATGTTCTGCCAGAACGAGTACGAAGGTGAGAAGGAGAGGTCGTTACCGCCATTGTTCCGGCCAAGGACGAGCTCGAGGTCGCGGGCAAAGTCGCCATGCCGATGAAGACTGCGGAGTAGATTGCGGCCGATGTCGTTGTGCTGCTCGCCGAGGTCTCCTCCTCCGGTACCGGTGCTCCTCCGTGCATCGGTCCGGCGGATTGGTCAGCGAGAGGGGAACCGCCGGGTGATGTGACAGTTTGGGGAGGTGAGAGTGCGGTCGCGAGTGAGAGGAATGAGAGGGGAGCGGTGAGGCTAATTATGACGCGTGTTCCCGAAGGAACGCGGCGTTTCCACCTCCCTTCCCCACACGTGCAGCCTTCTGGCCGGAATGGGCGTGGCCCAGGAGAAACTGACATTTCGGACGTTCCTCCAGGACCTGTCCCAGGGATACTTTAAGAACAATGCGATGCAACAACGTGGTTCGGCTCAAGCATCCAAACAAACCGAAAATTAGAGCATCTCCAGTCGCGTCCCCCAAACCGTCCCCCAAAGGGATTTGGGGCGCGCCGGACAGAAAAAGCGTTCCACCCGCGTCCCCCAAAGCCCTTTTTTGTCCGGCGCGCCCCTATACGGTGTCCGGCGCCCCGAGCCCGTCCCCGTCCCACAGGGGACGCTCCGGGGACGCCGGACACAACGAAAAGCGAGGCCAACCGACGCGGGGCCGACCCGTCAGCGGCACGGAAGGCTAAAACCCCGTCGCCTACCTTTGGTGGCGTCCCTGTTTTCCCAGGCGACGCAGGGACGCGTCTCGTCGTGCATGGCCGCGTGGCCGTCCGCGCCGGAGTTATTGCGTGCAACCACCCGCTGCCGCCGCTGTTTTAAGGCGCCCTGCAGTTAGCGCCGCTCATCCTTCTCGTCGCCGCCGCCTCCCCCTCCCAGATCCTCTCCTCGACGCTCAAAAAATGTCGTCCTCCCGCAAGATCGCCGCGGCGAACGGCTTCGGACGCGGCAGCCTCACCGTGGCGGAGGCGTGGGCGCTGTACCGCGCCCGGTATCCAGTCCCGCCGGACATGCGGCTGCCAAGCGGCGGCTGGAGGATGGCCGTGAACGGCATTGGCGTTCCGCCGCCGCCGAAGCCGCGCACGGACCAATGGTGGGACGCCGTCATGGCCCGGCGGGCTCAACTCACCGCCGAGGAGCGGAGGGATCCGACGTGGGCGGTCGAGAACAACGACGCCTGGTGGACGACGTACTTCAAGGCCAAGTACGACGTCGAGATGCACAAGACCGACGGGCTCGTCGGCGGCCCCAACAACTGGAACAAGGACGGCCGCGCCTCGTTCGGGGCGTTCGGCGCACCTCGAGAACGTCATCCGCGGCCTCCGCAACGGCGCTCCGCGGCCGGGAGATGCCGTCGCCGCCGCCGTATCCTCAATGGCAGCCGAGGAGGACGACGTACTCGTCCTCCTCGCACTCTTCTTCCTCGGGACCGGCGCGATCGACGCCGTCCTCGTCGTACCGGTCGGCGCCCTACACCGTCCCCAAACGGGAGGTCAAGGAGGAGCCGGCGGCGCCCGTCAACACGAGGCGTGGCGGTAGCGGCAGTGGGCGGCAGCAAGGGAGGCGCGGCGGCGCCCTCCTCATCCCGGCGAGAGGTGAAGGAGGAGCGGAGGAAGCGTCGCAGCGGCGCCGCCGGGCGGAGTACGAGCGGCAGCAGCGGCTCATCGCCGCAGCCGACGACCCCGAGGATCGCCTGTGGCTGCGGGCGGCGTTCATGGCGTCCATGGACGACAAGGACGCTGGAGGGCGACCTGGACGCGGCGATCGCCATGTCCATCCTCGACTCCGCAAGCCGTCGGTGGACCTCACCGACGACGGCGAGGCAGACCAAGCGGCTTGGTGAAGGACGAGCCCGTGGACGAGCCCGTCGACGAGCGCGGCAAGCGAGGAGGTCGTCACCGACGAGATGTACAACTTCCAAAGAAGATTACGACGCCTCCGGCCGCCGCAAGCGGTTCTAGATTAGGTTTAGTTTTAAAGTTAGTCAAATTTCGTTCGAATCTATGTAAATTTGGACGAATCTAATCGAATCTACTTAAGTTTAAAATTTGCGAAATTTTGTTTGGGGGACGCGACTGGGGAGCGACGTCCCCCAAACGCGGCACGAACGAAACACATCCCCCAAACGCTCAATCCGGCGCGGTTTGGGGGACGGTTTGGGGGACGCGACTGGAGATGCTCTTACTGACCCGATACAAACCAAGGAACATGCAGCCTACCAAACACGCCTCTCTAGTGGTTCATGACCGGACAGACACGAGCGGAGAGAAATTCAACACTACCAGCAGCACTGGACGACCACCACCACAGCTTTAAAGCCGGACGCCCGAGTTTCAACGACACCGCTGGCGAACCAACCGAGACGCTATTGACCACCGGACACTGCTACACTGCTGGTGCGGTGTGGACGTACTAGACGCCAGCCGCACACCATACAGGCACGCACGCCAACCGAGCCGAAACAAAGGAGAAAAATCCAGAGCATGGTGACACGAGTCAACGACGCCAGCGGCGCGGGTGGGGACCCCCTGCCGCGTTCCTTGACTGCTTCCCCCACCCGTCCCTGTCCCGCGGGCCCAAAAGCATATGCCCGTTCAACCACCGGGCCCCACTTTTGGCTACTCCTATCCTATCTCACTGCATCAGTCAAAACTCAGTACGAATCTTCTTCTTTATCTTCCCTACCACTCACATTTTTCTTCCACAGCCGAACCAAAGCTGCTCAAAGCTTCTTCTTCTTCCTAATTTGTTGCTTTTACATGCTGCTTAGACCTTAGTACTGGTACACTAATACACTGAAGAAAAAGGAAGCTCTACCTATAGGGTCACAAAGGGAACAGGACGACAAGCTAAGATTAATTAACAGGTTGCTGCTGTAGTAACAGCGGGAGCAAGAGACTTCAGAGCTTGTGCAGCTCCGGGAGCGGCTCCTGGTCGGCGGGGGTGTGGCGGTGGTCGCCCTCGTAGGTCACGATGAGCATGGCCGGGTCGCTGGGGTCGCGCTCCACGTGCTTCCGCGCAGGGCAACCGCGAACCGTGCTGCACTTGTAGTACCCGCTGCATCAATAGAGATGATGATGATTGTTAATCCACTGGACAACCGGGAAGATTGCTATGTTTTTACTTGGTGATGGATGGAGTGGTGGTGATGTTCGCCGGACTCACCGTGGGTATGGCGAGCCCTTGATGGGCTTCTGCCCGTACTTGCGCCACGAGAAGTCGTCCGCCGGGATCTCCGCCGCCTTCGAGCTGATCGCCGGGACGCGGGTCATACGCTTCACCCGCGACTTCCTGATACAGATTAACATCCATTCATGGCTCAGCACATATATGACCAGAACGAACAAAAAAACAATCGATTATAGTCATCGAACCTACCTGCGCTTGGAGCAGTGGCAGCGTCCACCGGCGGCGCCACCGACGTTCTCGGAGTGCGCGTGGTCGTGGCACTTGCGCTTCGGCCCGGCGGCGGCGGACGCCAGCGGCGGCTTCCCGCAGCTGGCCGAGGGCGGCGGCGGGAGCATCAGCGAGGACCCGCCCCCGCGCCCGTTGGACACGCTCCCTTCGCCGGTCGTCACCGACGACAGGAACGACGAGCTGGCGGCCGACACGCTGTACCCGGCGTCCTTGCTGCTCATGCTCATCCCGTACCCGGCCGCCGCCGACCTGCCGCCGAAGTCCAGCGTCACGGGCCTCGACGCCAGCGACGACGCCGCCCTGGCCGGCGCCGGCGCAGGCTCGGACACGGAGGGGCCCTGGGACTGCGCCACCACGGGGCCGCGCCGGAAGCGCGCGTGGCCCGTGCGGTGGTTGAGGATGGAGATGACCTTCTTGAACTTGGACACCGTCATATCGGTGATCTCCCGGCAGTCCACCGCCTGCTGCTGCTGCGGCTGATGCTGTGCCTGCCCCGGGGTCTCCGAGGACGAGCCGTCCTCGGTGGTGCCTGTCCGGGAGAGCTGCAGGATGAGGTGCTCCATCCCGCGCAGCCCCGCCGCGGCCGCCTCCTGGATGGCCACCTGCTCCTCCGCGCGGCCGTACCTCCCCATCAGATCCATGGTCATCATCGCCACCGCTGCTCGACCTCTTCCTCTGCCTCTGCTGCTCGCCGGAGAAATGGGAAGGAACGGGGGGAGAAGAAATGGGAGAAGGTGGGAAGGACAGAGGCCGGGTTATAAAACGAGGCGAGGCCAGGCAGACGGTCACCGGGAGCAGCGGGTGGACTGGTTCGGGTCAAAGCGGAGGCCCGATCGACGGCTTGGATCGTCCGCTCGCCACGTGGAGAGGCGTGGCGACCGTGGTTCGCCGGTGGATGCATCCCGCCGTCGGATGGTACGGACGGCTGGGATGGCGAGAGGAAGTTGACTATGCATGGCCACGCGGTGGAACAAACGCGACGCGTGGTGGGGCACACGGCACGGGACCAGTTCGTCCCAACCGCAACATCAGCGACACGCCAGGCGCTACGCGTACAGAACCTTTACGCCACACACCTCACAGACACCCGGGCCCCAGCGAGAAAACGACTGGACCTGACCCACACGTCAGGGCCAATATTACGTCGGGGCACAGTGCATGTACAGGAACGCAACTGTATGAGGAGACTTTTGCGTGAAACGATCTTCTCGTGTGGCGAAAAACAAAAAAAAGGAAAAAAGTTTTGTGAATGGCGCCAGATGCCGCGCCGGTGCCGTGGCCCGCTTGTCAGTGGCCCTGCGTTGGTGTTTCTTCACGTTTGGTTTTCTGGTCGTGTCGTACTGTCGTGTGGGACGGGGAGAGTGGAGAAAAGTCAATGGCAGGATTTTAGTGCATGTCGCTGGTTTGTGTGGACTGGACGAGGGTGAATCATGACTTCTGACTTTTTGGCGCGTCCTAATATCTATCTATGGTCGAAGAAGGAAATGCGTGAGAACTGAACTGTCGTTTTTTTTTTTTTTTTTTTTTGAGAACGAGAACTGAACTGTCGTTGTGATTACGTTGAACGGGACTTGCTAGTCACGGGTTCAGATCACTGCAACAGTCCTCAATAGATGCTTCTCTTTGAAAACTTTTGTGTACTAATAGTGAGCCGAGTGGGCTAGCCAGAACACAACACCAACCCTGTGTAGTTATACCAAAATTATGTAGTCAAATACATGTAATTCCATAAATTTCTAATTATTTATTACATACTTTAAGCTTGTATTGCTTAAAAAATTGTGTAGTCAAATGACTACACAGCCAGAGAACTCTCGCCACTGATACCTCCACTACAGTTCCCCTCCGATCGCCGTCCTGGCACAACGTGGGGGTGGGGAGGTCTGGTTTTCATCTGTGTGTGTTTTAGACTTTTAGTCTTAGGTCTCCGTCGTTCCTCTCTCTGTGCCATGGTAGGGAAAATGCTGATGGTGGTTATAGGAATAATGGTTTATCAGTCCACGACCCTGCTCGTCGGGAGGTGTTGCTAATGCCGGCGATAGACTTGTGAAGTCCAAGCCATTGGAGTGGCTTCAATCTGGCGTTGCGTCATGACTTGCCAGCATAGATGGGCTCCTTTTTCGTGTGCGTTTACGGAAGACGGCGAGGAATCCGGCCGCTTGAAGGGTGGGTGTTGTTGGCCCTGGATTCGGCGTTGAAGAGGCCTAGAGGGCTCCTCCGACCGATGTTCCTTATCGGAATAGATCAAGTCTTACAAGGTTGGTGGCTATTGCGGCTCGTTAACGCCTCCTAGCTAGGGTTTCTTTAGCGACAAAGAGTGGACCGAATGCTACTGCTCTTCTTCTCCGTCGACGGCGAATGATGTGTGTGCTTATATGTGTACCAACTTTGTATTGTTATATTTATGAATATAAGTAATGTATGCCTATGAGTGTACATGGTCAAAAAAAAAAAGTTGTACAACACATACTAAATTTACATATGAAAAAAATCCAAATAGAAGTAGCGCTTTCCTATATGAAAAAGTGCAAGACAAATGTGAATCAAATATTTGTTTCTCACAAAGGTCACGTGGTACAAAGATTCTGATGGAAAGTCGTCAAAACCTTATATCTTCGTGCACTCACTTGATCATGATTTCTGTAGATGGATCCTTGTCTTGATTAACAAGTCTCTTGGACATGTTCATCACTCCTTTGTAAGTTGCAACTGATCTTGTATCGAGCTTGAATCTCGACTTAGCAAGATGAAGTATAATTGTATCTGCAGCTCAAGAGTTTCGACGAACACCAGTACAAGTTGGAATAATAGATAGCATTGGTGAGCCACAAAGGGTCTAGCCAGCGACGATGAATAAAAGCGACATGCCAAATGTAGTGTTGTGTTTTCTCAAAAAAAAAAAAAAAAATGTAGTGTTGTGTGAGGAAGAGAGGTCTTCCCCAATCTTGGACTTATCAACGATGTGCTCATAGTATAAGGAAGTAATCCAATACATAATTGCAGCAGGAGTGAAGTAGGCCGGCGACTATTCGGATATGTTGAAACGCACGTTGCACTACTTTGTAATAATCAACATCACTAAAATGGGCACAGGTAAGATATGAGAGACTACAATGATTTTAAGTTTTTTGATGTTCTTTTGGTTCCGCTGGTTGATTTTTGTATCAACTGTAGGCGATGATTGAGATGCGATTTATGTAAGATTTTTTGATACTTTATTAATAAAAGGTCGTGTGCATCATCATGATGCAGAAGCCGGGGTTGAACTCCCCATTTCGAAAAAAAGGTAAGATATCAGAGACTGGAAAATTAAAAACATGTTGATGATAGAGGAGGCAAAACTAGAAAAGGTATCTGCAAAAGAAATAAAATAATGTGACTAATAAAGCATGTTGAATGATTTCTTTTGGAATGGTGGATAGACTTTTTAGAGTGTTAGAGCATCTCCAGTCGCGTCCCCCAAACCGTCCCCCAAAGGGATTTGGGGCGCGCCGGACAAAAAAAGCGTTCCAGCCGCGTCCCCCAAAGCCCATTTTTGTCCGGCGCGGCCCGATACGGTGTCCGGCGCCCCGAGCCCGTCCCCGTCCCACAGGGGACGCTCCGGGGACGCCGGACACAACGAAAAGCGAGGCCAACCGACGCGGGGCCGACCCGTCAGCGGCACAGGGAAAATTCGTCTCACACTCCCGCCAAATCCCGCCGCTCCCGCCAAATCGCGCCTATACCGCCGCGCACAGGCCTCCCAAAACATATCCCGCCGCCGATTCATTTCTCCTATCCCGCCGATTTCTTTCTCCCTCCCGCCGTCCACCCGCCGCCGCTACCCTCTCCCCATTCCATGGCGCCGCCGACAGCCCCCAAAAAGATGGCGAAGAAAGCGGCCAAGAAGCCGCCGGGCAATGCGACGATAGGGGCGAAAGCGCCGTTTGCGAAGCCGCGGAAGGCGCCGGCTGCGAAGAAGAAGCCTGAAGGAATGACCGAAGATCAATGGCAGCAAGATTGCTTGCGCCGGAAGCTATCGACGGCGGAGCGGAAAGGACGGAGGGCGGTGGAGCTGGAGAAGAAGGCTCAGGCGGCGCGCCAGCACCAGCACGAAATGGCCGGGTGTATCGCCGCCACCAACGCGAGCCCATGGAGTACGTCCATGCCGGTGTACGTTCCCGGAGTGATCTCTCCGTCGCAAGCCGCCTTCTACAACGACGGCCCCTCCGCCACTCCCGGGTGCGTGGCGCCTAACTTGTCGCCGCACTACCAGGATGCGCTGCCGCACGGCGGCTTCAACCCCAACAACCTCTACTCCCCGGCGTACGAGCAGCGCGAGCCAGGACCCGGTCCGGACGGCGACCCTTTCACCGGCCGCAGGGGTCCGCTCGAATACGACGGCGCCGGTGCTGAGGAGGACGACGGGGTTGAGGAGGAGGACGACGAGGAAGAGGAGGGGGTGGAGGACGACGAGGAGGACGACGATGAGGACGAAGAGGGCGGCGACGAAGAGGACGACGAGGGTGCCGGTGACGATGATCTCGTGGAGGTAGACGCGGACGGCGTGAGGACGAAGAAGAAGAAGAAGAAGAAGAAGAAGAAGAAGAAGAAGAAGAAGAAGGCGTCGGGCACACGAGGCCCGAAGTGGACGCCTCTGGAAGATCTTTGTCTGTGCGAGTCGTGGGTGACGGTGAGCCATGACTCCATCATCGGCGCCAACCAAAAAGGCGGGAAGTATTGGGCGAGGATCAAGGCCGAGTTCGATGAGCGCAAGCTCATCAACAGCGACTACCAGAAAGTGACAATGAAGAGGAGCCAAAAGGCAATGTCGACGCGATGGGCCATCATCCAGGCGTCGGTGAACTCCTTCCATGGGTACCATCACGACTTAGAGACCAGAGGCGACAGCGGCGCCGACGTCGCCCAACTGGTACGACTGTTTCTTCCATAATCCGTAGCGCCCACATTGTGTTCGATGAAATGACTCTGCTTCCTTTGGTTAGTTTGATCGGGCCATGGATTTGTACGCCAAGAACTCGGAAGGTCACAAGTCTTTCGTGCTCATGCATTGCTATGGCAAGCTCAAAATGAATGAGAAATGGCGGCTGACGCGCTTGTCGCTGTCCAAGGGGAAGGACGCCATTGATCTGGACGCGCCGCTGGCAACTTCGACAGGGCGTCCTACTGGCAACAAGGCTGCCAAGGCCGCCTTGGCCGACGCTGCGTCGTCTGAGAAGACGCAGGCGTCGATCACGAAATGCCTCGCCGACGTCTCCTCGACCTTTATCTCCCGCGACAAGAAGGCCGACCAAAGGTGGGCCGAGCTGCTCAAGAGGCAAGAGGAGAAGCTGGAGCTCAAGAAACGGAGGAACGACATGTCCCTGCTGAGAACGTCGACAGAGGGAATGTCTCCCCGGACGCGAGCGGCGCACAACTTCTTCAAAGGCCAGATCCTCGACGACATCGAAGCCAAAATGGCGGCGGCGGACGCGGCGGCCCTGGCAGCGGCATCGGCATCGGCGGCAGCGCAGCAAGAGCAGGCTGACGCGTCTTCTACTGCTACACCTGCGTCGGCCTCCGCGTCGGCGACGGAGCAGACGCACCATGCACAGGAACAGGCAGATCGCGACGAGGTCGTCGTGCTCGACGGGCCTGCGTCGACTCAGGACACGACGCCGTCGACCAACCCCTTCCCCTTCTTCTAATTTGCATGCACCACCGGTCTGTAATATGATCGCGCGCCCGCACTTTGATCGATCGCCGCTACTCTGATCGCGACGAATCGGCGGGAACGATCTCTTTTGAATGCATCTATTTGAATTTCTGATTGGGGGCGGCGTTTGGGGGACGCGGCTGGGGAGCGACGTCCCCCAAACGCGGCACGAACAAAACACGTCCCCCAAACGCTCGATCCGGCGCGGTTTGGGGGACGGTTTGGGGGACGCGACTGGAGATGCTCTAAGAGCATCTCCAGTCGCGTCCCCCAAAAGGATTTTGGCCGCGCCGGATAAAAAAAACGTTCCCAGCCGCGTGCTCCAAAGCCTCTTTTTGTTCAGCGCGGCCCGATACGTTGTCTGGCGCCCCGAGCCCATTCTCGCTACACAGGGACGCTCCGTGGACGCCGAACACACCGAAAAGCGTGGCGGGGAGTGGCGGGACCGACGCGTTAGCGGCACATTGGAGTTTAACCTAACCGTCAGCTACCTCGCGATGGAAGTTATTGACGTGCAGCAACGGTGCAGTTCCCGTAGAGGCGCAACGAGCGTCTCGTCACGCCTAGCTCTGCATGCTGGTGTTAATGAGCGCCACCGCTCCCCCTCCGCCCTCCGGCCTATAAAAAGGGTCGCTCTCTCATCGTCCCTCACACACAAACCCTAGCACCTCTCTTCCAACCCTAGCCGCCACCATCTCAAGAGTCGGCGCCATGTCTGGTAGAGGCGAAGGCCGAGCTCGTGGTCGTGGTCGTGGTCGTGGCTGCGGCAGAGCTGCACGCTCACCGTCACCTGCGATGTCGTCGTCTTCATCGTCGGACATGCAGGAGGAGGAGCGGCCGGTGATGTTCGAGTTCGTCGTCATCCTCAAGGCGACCCACACGCCATCCAGAGGCTGTCAGACACCTTCGCCGACTTCGTCGCCGGCGACGGGCGCCCGGGATCATTGCATCTGCGGGAGGCTGCATGCGGCTGCTGCCGATGCATCGTGGACGTGATCTACGACGCGCGCGGTAAGATATACCTCCAGATCGGCTGGGAGAAGTTCGCGCGCTACCACCACCTCGAAACCGGCTTCGTGCTCATGTTCTCCTACTTTGGCGAGAGGGACATGAGCGTCAAGGTGTTCGACGGGACGTGTTGCCGCCAACACTACCACGATGACAACGCCGAGGAGGACGACGACTGATGATTGTTGTTTCTTCGCAGCTAAAATATGCACAGAGGTTTCTGGTTGTTCTTCCTCGAAAGAACCAACAGAGACACCGTCAAAAGCTGGATTTTATAGTTTGGGTGACTGGGTGTGCCTGCGAGTGTTCTTTCTTGGCAGCGAACACACGAAATCTTCGATGCCCGGCCTAGTTAGGTTTAGTTATTTTGCAATATTTTATATTTGTGTCAACCATGGTTCAAACTATGTATTAGTTTGTGAAAAACCATATTCCAAACTATGTCTTCGTGTAAACCACGTTCCGAATTATGTATTAGTTTGTGGAATGTTTTCTTCTCTTGATTGAAATAAAAATGCAAAAAAGAGTATTTTAATGTTTGAGGGCGGCGTTTGCGCGGGGGGGGGGGGGGGGGGGGGGGGGGGGGGTGGGGAGCGATGTCCCCCAAACACAACACGAACAAAACACGTCCCCAAAACGTCCGATCCGACGCCATTTGGGGACGGTTTGAGGAACGCGGCTGAAGATGCTATTAGAGCATCAAATCGCCATGTTTCAAGTTTATGATACCGGATACGAGTTTTACAAGTTGTTTGAGTAAGTTGATTGCAGGTATTAAGTTCAAAACAATTTGCCCATAAATCATGTATAAAAACTACACATCCCAACACTAGGAAATGCAAGAAGTTATGCGTAATGAAGAGGATTTTCCCTTATATTGGATTCATCGAGGATGAGCTCACATAACAAAGTAATCCAATATATCATCGTTGCAGGAGTGGGGTAGGCGATGAGAAGAGACCCGATAAAATTGTATTTTGCTGAAAGGAAACACAATCCATGAGGGCGGAGCCAAGAATTAAAAGAGACAAACTATTAGGGAGGCCAAAATGCTAAAACACATATCTTTTAGCCAACAAAAACAAGAGCATACGGAATATTCATGTTCTTTTTTTAGGGGAAGAAAAAAAAAGTTGGGGCCAGGTCAGGCCCGTTTAAGTTGGGGCCGGGCCTTCATGACTCACGCTGGGCCAGGCCCGTTTAAGAGGTGGCCGGCATGTTGGCCAGGTCTGATTGTACCTTCCGAGCTCCCTTCCTTCAACATGTCTTGCATTGCATCTCATCTCACAGTCTGAAACAGACGTTTCTGACGGTGCTTCTGGTGATGATACCTCCGGTAGGCGGCAGCGCAGCCTCCTCGAGTCAACACCTCCCGCGGCCGCATTCGCCAAGACACCCGCCACTCAATGGAACTCTGTCACTCAGGACCGCTCGAATCCGGTCTACCGCGGCGGCCTTCTCCGCAATGCTCCGAGCCTGCGCCCACCCTGAAGTCTTTACGCTCCCGCTGCTCAACCGCGCGGCGGCCCCCCTTGGCTGACCTCGTCGGGGCAGCCCATTCCCTCGGTATGTGGATCGGAATCGTCGTATACTTTCTGCAAAACTCTGGCCGAGGCGTACGGTTACGGAGGCAGGCACGGTGTGGTCGCGCCCGCGCGGCAGCTTTTCGAGGAAATGCCTGCAAGGGACGTTGATAAGAGCATGCGCATGGACAGGTGTGAGCCGAGCACAGTGACGCTTGCGGTGCTGCTCCGGGCATGTACTGCCGACAGGGACATTCCAGGCCGGAGGTAGCTGCATTGTCACGCAAGAGCGGTTTAAGCGAAGATTTGCTAGTTCTCAACTCAACATTAACGCACTTCAGCAGGCTATTCAAGCTGTCCCCGAGAAGAGGTGCAGTTTCTTGGAACATTATAATCTCGGAGCATTTTTCAGAGGGGAACATTTCTGAGGCCATTGGCATGTTTCAAAGGATGAGAAGAGAGAAGTGTGCCCAAGCTGCCAGACCTTAACAGTCGTGGTTGCTGCATTCGCCAAGCACAGGTGTCTTCAGCAAGGCAAGAAGCTCCATCGTTTCGTAATTAAGAGTGGGCTAAGTGATGCAATCTTGGTGGCATCCTTTCTGGATTTTTATGCCATATGCTGTGAAATGGAGTCTTCCCTCCAGTTATTTGAGGAATTCAGGGGAGCAATCCATGATGTTTGGGCTAATGATGAACTCTCAGCTAGAACTCAATGCTGACGACGTGCTCCAAGGACTAGTCATCAGTTACAGGGAATTAGGTGCTTGAGAATGAGGTAAATCAACTCACAGATACATCATACGAAAACCCTGCTGCACAATATGAGAATAGTTACTTAGAGACACCCATTATTAAATTGTATGTTAGCTATGGGAAAATCCATTTGGCACAGGTGCTTCAACAGCATCCAACAGAGGTATTGTCACATGGAGTTTGATGATTGAAGCCTACGTGATTCATGGCAATGGTAGGAAAGCTATGGTATTGTTTGATCAGTTGCTTAAGGAAGGAGTAAAGCCAAACGGAGTAACATTCTTGAGCTTGCTATTATCATGTAGTCACTCAGGGCTTGTTATTGAAGCACGCTAATTGTATGATTGCATGATTAGGAAATTTGGAAGCACACCGGAGCTAGGCCACTAAACTTGCATGGTGGACGTTCTTGGACGGTCGGGTAAGCTAGGTGAAGCTGTCCAAGTAATTGGTGATATAGATGCCAAGCCAGATGGAGGAATTTGGGATGCTCTCCTTGCATCATGCAGAAGGTGGCATCTTTTGCAGCTCTGGAACTCATGGAATTGTAACCCGATAATATTGTCTACCATGTGGTGTTTAGCCATGTCCAAGCAGGCAGTGGTGATATATGGCTTCAAGTAGAACACATTAGAAGATCAATGCCAGAGATGGATCTGCAGAAGTTGGCCGCTTGGAGATGCATTGCTGACACTGGTAGCTCATGCTATGTATTCTACAACACACCACCTCGGTTGTAGTTCCTCCGATACACATCCGGTGTGGCCAGATTGTCTATTACGTAGAAGTATAACACATCAAATGATCTTACAAAGTTTTGAGATATGAGTTTGTCGGTTTGAAGATGTGCTAAACTTGGCATGTGAGTACCAGCGTACCAGGTCAATGTGTTACGGAGAGTATTAATATCCATCCAAGTAGTATGATAATGAGATGTGGAGTTCTGAGCAGTCAGGATGATACACAGATAGCAAAGCCCACTGCATGGAGGGAGCAATTGCTATCAATCCAGGATTTCTTGAAGTGTAGTAGAAACACAAATGCAGCACAAAATACTACATTTGTGTTGTCTCTCCCTCCAGCTTTGTAACCTGGCTTGCTCACCTTTCATCTCTTCGCATGACCAGATTCAGAACTAAAAAGGTAGTTGAGCCTCCATATTCCCATCACACATATTAAAATAAGAAATAACAGGAATTTTCTGTCCTCATGACCACATGCCACAACATTGTTAAATACGTGCTTTGTATTTGGTTTCATCTAGGACTTATATACGACCAATATGTGTGAAAGGATTACCTGATTATTATCCATGATAAAGTACATTCAGTTCAATAAACTTTCACCTTTTGTGAAAAGAGTATGTTCTTTCAAACACGTGTTGTCAATTTATGATCCAATGATTTATATAAAATCAAATGAATCTGATGGCTAGTAATTTTAAGATGATATGGCTGCATTAGTACACAACTTCAGAGTAATAATGCCTTTGGTATGCAAGATCTTTGAAATACATACATACTGTTACAGCTGTAGGTAACAATCCAGCAAGGTGCCAATTGATATTGATCCTAATCTGAAACGTCTGCTCTGTTAGGTCACGGCTTAGGCGATATGGGCGATTCCGCCCTCCCTCCGCCGCCACCACCTTACAAGAGTCCTTTGGATCGCCGTCGAGCGGTGAGAGACTCCATGCGTGCTACGAGTCGTAGAGGAAGGAAAGAATAGGGAGGAGTCCCGACTGGATACGGATCAAGGAAGGCGGTGGCGTGCGTCATAAAGGCCGATCCGCGGCTCTACCCCGATCGCAACCACCAAGACCCACCCCACCGATCGGAGATCGATCTTGTGCGCTTAGACCAGGACCTCCAGGCGATGGAAGCACAACAGGACAAACGAGGAAGCCGGGCACTCGATTTGGCGGCGCTCGATCTTGCCGAGGAGGAGGGGATGCCAGCGCTGCTGCACCGGACCACATACGACGTTCCATGGCAGCCGCAGATGGTCGCCGAGATGGCCACGTGCATGTGCCCACTCAGCCTGTGGGACTACTGTTGGCACCGCCGTCAGGTTGGGGTGATCAAGGGGGTCTCGTTGAGAGACCTACCCACCCGAAGCCTACCGAAGGGTCTCAGGAGGCCCACGGCAGGGGCACAATGCACTCATCGAGGTTGATAGATCGAGGGAGGAGGACGGGAACTGGGAGGATGGCTATGTGCTAGAGGAACCAGGGCTTCGACAGGGCATGGAGACGTAGCTTGGTGGAGTGGTTGATATGGATGATGAAGTGTTCGTGGAATTTGATGAGGAAGAAGAGGTGAAGATGGAGCCGAGTGAGCCTACATCATGGACGATCATAGCAAGGTATATGGCCAACTTCAAACCCAATACAAAGACCATGTTTGATCACTATGCTGGCGAGGTATGGTATCTGAGGAGTGACATACGCTACTCAGAGAAGGGGAAGAACTACTACATGATAACGATGTTCTCCAAAGGCGACTAGAACTTCGTGATGAGGGGAGGGCCGTGGATCTTTAAAAATAATGCCTTGCTTGTTAAGGATATTGACAATGCACTCCAGCCCTCGGAGACAGTCTTGAATTCAGTGCATGTATGAGTGTGAATATATATACAGTGTGCCTTGGGGAAAGCAGGATTATGTTTGGGGACGGCGATATGGCAATGGTACATGGGTGAAGGGCAAGCCTAGTGAGACAAAAAAAATTAAACTAAAGTACGAGCGTGTACCATATTACTGCTCTCACTGTGGCTTCATGGGCCATAAAAAGGATGACTGCGAGAAGAGGAGGTTGGGTACACCCTCCCTAGACTACGACGCACATGAACTACGCTGCAGCCCCTACAAGAAGTTTGAGTACAGATCCCATTATGTACCACCAGGCTAGGTGCGGCGTGGGATCAGCTTCACAAGTTTGGGTAGCGCTGAATCCCATAAACGCTTTTCGCAGAGGAGAACACCACCAGGAGAGCAGCGCCATAATAGTGTGACTCCAGAACAACCGCAGTCTCAGGCGGGTTCCATCAAAGAAAATATGTCGCCTCTAATGGATGAGTAAGAGTTGTATTCGGCTGCGGCAAAGGGGGCTGCACCGGCGATCCCAGACCTCAATGACAAGGTGACCTCCAACCAGCAGGAGGCAGTCTCCACCCTCGCCGATCGGGTGGACAAAATGATTGTGGACCCTGGCCAGGAAGTACATCAGCACGAGCCATGGATGGGAAAAGATGCATCTCTGCCAATTATTCAATTCCCTGATGAGGAGGAAGAAGCAGGAGACTGTAGACAGGAGAGCTATGGCCTGCTGGGCATGACCGCTGATATGTTCGCGCAGGTGCAAGCTTTTACAAACGCAAACTGATACATCATCAAAAGGCATCAGCTGGGCCAATGGACCTCGACCTAGTGACATTATTCCTGCCATGCGGGGTCTCTCTGACCTGCAGGAATCGTTTGGCTCGATGAGCAATGTCTCTATGCCGGCGGTGAACACGACTCTGGGGAAAAGGACAGCGGAAGAGCAGGAGGTACAGGGGCATCGTTTGGACTTGTCTCTAGGGTTGCACTATGCGGGCGCGGAAGAGGGAGGCAATGATACATCGCAAACGTATCTATAATTTTTGATGCTCCATGCTTGTTTTACACCAATTCATATATGATTTGCTTACACTTTGTTGCACTTTTATACATTTTCTGGCACTAACCTATTAACAAGATGCCACAGTGCTAGTCCTTGTTTTCTGTTGTTTTTGTATTTTATAAAAGTTATATAGGAAATATTCTCGGAATCGAACGAAACAAAAGCCGAAGTCAATATTTTACCGTAACAAAGACGAAGTCCGAAGGGGAGATGAAGAGGAGCCACAGGGGGGCAAACCACCCATTGGCGCGGCCAGGCCTGCGCCTGCGCCAAGGCATGGTGTGGCCCACCCAAGCGGCCACCGACCTCACCCTTCCGCCTATTTCTTCGCGATTTCGGGAAAACCCTAAATACCCGAGCCTCCATTCATGAAAAGTTCCGTCGCGGCCGCCATTGCAGACCCTAGCTCGGGAGGGTTCTGAAGCTCTTCCCGGCACCCTGCCGGAGAGGGAGATCATCACCGGAGCCCTCTACATCGCCATGCCCGCATTCGAAGTGATGCGTTAGTAGTTCATCCCTAGACTATGGGTCCATAGCAGTAGCTAGATGGTTGTCTTCTCCAATTTGTGCCTCATGTTTAGATATTGTGAGCTACCTACCATGATCTAGATCATCCTTATGTAATGCTACATGTTGTGTTTGCTGTGATCCGATTAATATTGAATACTATGTTGAGATCGATTATATATTCTTATCATATGTTATTTGTGATCTTGCATGCTCTCTGATGCTAGTAGATACCCTGGCCAAGTAAATGCTTGGGACTCCAAGAGGGAGTATTTATGCTCGATAGTGGGTTCATGCCTCTAGTTTTCTGGAAGAGTGACAACAACTTCTAAGATTGTAGATGTGTTGTTGTTACTAGGGAGAAAACAACAATGTTTTATCCAATGGTAATTCTATTGTTTACTTTACACACATTGCTTAATGCGATAATCTATTGCTTGCAACTTAATACTAGAAGGGGTTTGGACGATAACCGAAAGATGGATTATTAGTCATAGACGCAATTAGATTACGGTTTATGTATTATGTTGTAATGTCCAAACGAATATCATAGTAATCATCTTGTCATGTATGGTCTTTATTTAGTCAATTTCTCAGCTGTAATTTGTTCACCCAACATGTTATTTATCTTTATGGAGAGACACCTCTAGCGAACTGTGGATCCCGGTCCTCTTTCTT
The DNA here is from genome assembly GCF_019359855.2 of Lolium perenne. Lineage (NCBI taxonomy): Eukaryota > Viridiplantae > Streptophyta > Magnoliopsida > Poales > Poaceae > Lolium > Lolium perenne. The sequence goes on from NW_027248984.1 coordinate 317,312, forward strand.
TTATACTGACTTACTGCAATCACTGCTCTCTTTTCCACTGCAAACATCTCTTTCCACTCGATACGTCTAATCCTTTGCGTTCAGCAAAACCGGTGAGATTGACAACCTCACTGTGAATTGGGACAAAGTATTTTGGTTGTGCTGTGTGCAGGTTCCACGTTGTTGCTGACGCCGGTAGTGTGTCCTGCCAATAATTAGCTAGCAACACCTTCAGAAGTCACGTCTTTCTCCTACTGGTTGATTAAACCTTGGTTTCTTACTGAGGGAAAACTTGCTGATGTGCTCATCATACCGTCCTCTTGGGGTTCCCCAACGGTGTCAAGCACTATTGCCAATTCTCACGGCAACACCATCAGGCACGCCTAAGAAAGGAAAGAAGCAAGGTGTGGACCGAAGACAAACCGAGAAGAGCAGCACTGACTTGGTATATAGACGAGCCAAGAAACCGACGACAACCGGGCGCAAACCAACCGGTAACCTGACGAGACCTAATGTTTGGTCTCGTCAGGCGAAATGAATTGCCTCTCGTTCAACTGTCGGGGTGCCCGGAATAACCCAACAATGCGTGAACTAGCTCTGATTTCCCAAGTTTGGAGTCCTCGTTTGCTTTTTCTTTGTGAAACTAGACATAATAAAATTAAATGCGTCGTCTGCGTCATAGGTTAGGTCTTAAGGGTTTTGCTGGTGTTAGTAGTGATGGGTTGAGTGCTGGTTTAGCTCTTTTCTGGCATAAACAACTCATTGTACAAATCCAAGATATTAGTGAAAGGTTTATTGATGCTTACGTCCGCGAGTCCCCTGCTGATCCGCAATGGCGCATTACTTGTGGATACGGTGAGCCCCGGGTTGAAAATCGTCATCGCATGTGGGATAGCCTCCGCCATCTAAAAACTCTATCAACTCTCCCTTGGTTGGTGCTAGCTTGGTGACTTCAACGAGGTGCTCTGGCCTGAGGAGCACCTATCCTGTACTCTGCGACCCATACAACAAATGGAAGCTTTCCGCGAGGTGCTTTTTGATTGTCATCTAACTGATCTAGGTTTTGCAGGGGTGCCATATACATACAATAACAAGAGAAAAGGAAGGACCAATGTCCGGGTCAGACTCGACCGCACAGTTTCTTGCCCAGCCTGGAGGGACAGGTTTGCAGAATCTACGGTCAAACACTTAACCTCTCCTGTCTCGAATCACTGCCCGGTGTTTGTGGAATTGATGTAGGAGATACGAGCGCCGCAACGGAGTCCCAAGAGGCAATATGAAATTCTCTGGGAACGTGAATCTGAATTGGGCGAGAGGATTGCTGCTTCCTGGGGCGAGGCTGAACAAAAACGCAACCTAAATGAGATTATGCAGGGCCTAGACCAACTCATGTCAATGTTGCAACAATGGAGTAAGAAGAAATTTAGTAACATCCTGCGAGAGCTAAATAAGGCAAGGAAGCACTTGGAAACGCTCAAGCTGAACAATGTGAGCCAAGAGGATATTCATCGAGCTACAGATCACATGTAGGAACTGCTGTATAGAGAAGAGATGTTATGGCCGCAACGTTCACAAGTCACATGGCTAAAGGAGGGCGGCCGTAATACTAGGTTCTTTCATCAAAAAGTAGTCTGGCGAGCCCGCAGAAATAACATAAAAAATCTCAGAGATGAACAAGGCAATTGGCAGGAGGTGCCAACTGACATGGAGAGAATGGCTTCCTCTTACTTTCAGGAGTTGTTCACACGAGACCCATCTCTCCAATCAGCCGACCTGGTTGGTATGACAGAGGAGAAGGTATCCCCAGCCATGAATGATAGCCTCTGTATGTATTTCACTGATGAGGAGATATATGATGCCCTGTTCCAAATTGGGCCTTAAAGGCACCGGGTGTTCTGGGTATACTTTATGGGTGTACCATCGACAGTGCCTAGATCCGGCAAGCCCGGGTGGCCCACAGATGGTGATGTGGCATGTGGCCCATCGGGCGGCCCAGTTGCTGTTGATCCTGACGGATGAAGTCCGGCCCATGCAAAGGGAGCCGGATCCGACCGACCTTGAGGAAGAACCCGGATCCATGAAGGCCCAGTAAGGAACCCGGATCCGGTACGACATAGATGGGAAGGCGGATCCTTAACGTGCACGGCAAGATGTTGTACCGTAGTTAGGCAACCTCTGTATCCGGCTAGGACTCTCCATGTAAACCCTAGATCTGTGCTCCTTTATAAGCCGGATCCCGAGAGCCCTAGAACCACAACCACAACTCATTGTAACATCGCGAAAGCGCCCAGATAATTCCAGACAAGCAGCAGTAGGCCCTGTCATCGTGCAGGTGTTCCGAAGCTGGGTAAATCGCGTACCACCGTCCCGTGTGCACTCCGCCCTATGGCCCCTACTTCTTCTCCCCCTCGTGAGGATCCCTCCTCCGAGGTACCGTCGATTAGGCAATGACACCAGGTGTCGATGGCTTCTCGGCCCGTTTCTATCAACGCAATTGGGGTACTACAAAAGAGGAGGTGATAAATGCGGCGAAACTCTTTTTTGTGACAGGGAACATGCTGGATGGGGTCAACGACACGGCCATTGTGCTCATTCCTAAGTGTGACCAGCTAGAAACTCTCAAATATTTTCGGCCTATTAGCCTCTGTATTGTTATCTATAAAGTCATCTCGAAATGCATGGTAAACCGACTCAGGCCTATATTAGGTGAAATTGTGTCAGCTAACCAAAGTGCCTTTACTCCTGACAGGGCTCATCACTGATAATGCTTTAGTGGCCTTTGAGTGCTTGCATTTCATCGAACATAATACAAATACGAACAAGAACTTTTGTGCCTATAAGTTGGACTTTTCTAAAGCCTATGACAGAGAGGATTGGGAATATCTAAAGAAAGTGATGTAAAGGTTAGGTTTCTCTCAACGATGGGTGGACTGGACAATGGCTTGTGTCACATCGGTGAGATATCAAGTTAAATTTAATGGGAACCTCTTGGATTCATTTTCGCCTTCTCGGGGCCTCCGACAAGGTGATCCCTATCGCCATTTCTGTTTCTCCTTGTGGTTGATGGCTTGTCTACCTTGTTACAAAGGGAAGTGGCTGCTAGCAATATCACCCCAGTCAAAATATGCCGCCAAGCTCCTGGAATATCACACCTCCTATTTCCATATGATAGTCTTCTCTTCTTCAAGGCTGAGGCAGGACAAGCTTCTCACATAAAAACAGTCTTGGACATTTATGCCTCGAGTACAGGTCAACTTATAAATCCTAGCAAATGCTCCATATTGTTTGGCAGCTCATGCCCCACAGCTAGGCAGACAGAGGTGGAAGAAGTGATGAATGTGGTCCAAGAAACCTTTGAGACAAAGTACCTTTGTCTACCAACCCCAGAAGATCGCTTGTCTAGTGGGAAGTTTCAGAGCCTGCAATCAAAGCTAGCAAAATGTCTGGTTGAATGAGATGACAACCATAAACCACAAGCAGCCAAGGAAATTCTCATCAAAGCCATTTCCCAAGCTATCCCTGTGTATGTCATGAGTGTGTTCAAACTGCCTCTAGGCCTCTGTGACGAATTGAAAAAAATGATTCAACAATATTGGTGGGGAGCAGATAATGGGAAAAGAAATACCCACTGGGTGGGTTGGGACATCATGCTAAGGCCTAAGGACTGTGGTGGATTAGGATTCTGTGATATGCGCATGTTCAACATCCTGACACCCTTTGTGCCCAGCTTCTGTAATAACCCAGAACATAGGAACAACGAAGGGTAGATTTAGAAATGGGATGTGCATTTCATCGCAAAACGAGGGAAGTTTCCGCGCCTTATTACATAAAACCTAAGAGGGATCGAGGTTCTCTCTTAATTGCAATTAGGGTTAGGCAATGTGAGTTATGAATTTTGACATGAACTCTTCTGTATCTTATTGATTTTGGGAATTGATTTGATTTGCCAAATCATACTGAATCAAAAACTCAAAATAATAAACAATATTGTTTAGTGGCCAGGGCTTGCAGAGAGGGGGCATAGAATTCATTGACAACAACAGCAGCAGGCCCTGTGTGATCCTTGGATCATCAGGAAGCCTGGGAGCAAGAGGAGGAATAAGTATAGTAGCATGGAGGTGCACAGACATGGTGAGGAGACAGAGGAGGACCAGAAGATCTTACCAGCGCCTGGAAGCAGAAGCTACGACATGGCGAGGCAGTGCCCGTGCGGCCGTAGCAGCTGCAAATCCAGGGAGGACGCCGGCGTTACGCCGACGAGCTCCACGAACAGCACAACACCTGGGGATGACAGCACAGGCGCTGCCAAGGCAGCAACCACGCCAGGACAATCCCAGGAGCAAGCTAGCATCGACGACGAGGTCCACAGCTCACCGGATACCACCAATCGCCGGAGGCGATTTGCTTCCAGATCTGGCCGGGTGGCGATCTGGAGGAGGAGGTAGGATTCGCTGAAACCGTGCGGATGGATCGATAGATTGTCGCACGGCGGTTCAGGCGGTGTTGGCGGCGAGGTCAGGGGCGGCCGGAGTTGGCTGGAGCGTGGCGGTGGCCATGGCGGCGACGCTATCGCCTCGCGGTCGCCAAAGCGATTAGGGTTTAGTGAGAGAGAGGAGCGAGTGAGTGAGGTGGGTCAGACCGATTCGGTTCCATCGAACCGTTTTGGACAGGCCTTAACAGGCTGTCCAAATGGGCCTAGTTATTGGGCTAGCCCAATTGGGCCAGTAGTGACAAGGGATTAACTTGTCAATGCCTACGGGTTGTAGACTAGGGTTTAGTTGGAAATAGAGGGCAAGTAGATCTCGAAGGTTTCAGCCGAAAAGTACTCGACGATATGAAAACTAGGGTTTGCGAGACAATGATTTGATACTTTCTTTGTCCCTCGACTCCCCCTTATATAGGAGGTGGAGCCGAGGGATTCGTATTGTACAAGTTACAGAGTCCGGGAGGGTTTCCAACTCATCCCGCAAGATTACAAATATTATTTCCTAATACAACTCTAGCTTTCCTTAATAACAACTTGGGCTTCCGATTCTTCTTATTCTTCGAGTCATGGGCCTTCAGTAAACCCCGGGTACTATCTTCGGCAGGCCCATTGGGGGTGCCTATGTCAGTAGCCCCCGAGATTTTGCTTGAATCGTAGAGTCAGGGAAAATCTCCACTGTTTATATTTACTCGACAACTTTAAACTTCTCTATATTTCTTCATATGAATTTCTATATTGTACAGGGATAATGGTAGTTGGGGCTAGTTCATCTGACGGATCAGGTACTAGTTAACTGCTCTAGTGGCAATCCGCAAAAACCTACTTCAAGATCACGTCCCTGGACATGATCTCGGGATACTGGTGCAAACTTCGACAGGTACCGCTTAAGGTCTTACCATTCTGTCGAGTCCCAGTCATATTTATCGGGTACCTAACGCGTCCGTTAGGATTTTTCTTCGTATCTGTTGATACGGATAAAAGTAGCAAACCGACGTCAGAGACGGCGCCATGCCACACAGAACAGATCTGGGGTCTTACCTTCGCAAAGTTTTGCGGCATTCAGAAATTGTTCGCAACTTTGGCGTTCTGAGAATATATTGTCGAGTGCTTATTCGGCTGTTGGAATGGCACATTTTATTGAGTCAACGGATGACTTATATTGCTCTCCCGATGGGAGTATATGTAGAGTTACTTATAACTCGAAATATACTCTCTTGTTCTTCTGTCTTTCTTTCTCTCTTTTTTTTTATAATTTCATCGGGCACGCTTACAGCGTTCCCAATGGGAGTAGCCCCCGAGGCTACAGCCAAGGACTTGTGCTTGGGTGTAGGCTCCACGCCTTATGCCGCTATATTTCTTTCTCTCCCGAAATTTTCAAATCTCTCGGGTGCGCGAACAGCGCTCCCGATGGGAGTAGCCCCCGAGGCTATGAGCAAATATTTGTATTTGATCATAGGCTCACACCAATTCTATTTTGTCTTTCTCGAACTTTTCATTTTTTCCAAAGTAGCCCCCGAGCATTTGATCAAAAACTTGTATTTGATCAAAGGCTCTCCAATATCTTTTGTTGTCGCCTTTTTATGAAACTGTTGAGTCGAAATTTTCTCTTGCTGAAGTGACATCATTGCTGACGATAGCTGTAACATCCCAAATTTCAATAAAAAGAAAGTTAGAGAATTCCAGAGAGCAAAATTTCAAACAAACAGAAACTTTTTAAATTTGCATATAGTGCCATGCATAGGACTTGTGCATTTGAGTGATATGCCATGATGAGTGTTATTATTTGTTTGTGCTATGCTCTAAAACCCTAAGGTGATCATATTAAGATCACCAACCAAATAAATCAAAGAGGAAGAAAATCCATTAAATGAAAAACCCTAGAAACCCTCACATATGCCATATGGCATTTTTATAAATTTTGACCCTAGACCATTTTGGTCTTCACCATGAGTTGAATAATGTTACTAAACACTTATTACAACTTTTGGAATCAAAGAATCACAATTCAAATAATTTTCAAATGCAAATCTTGCTCACATATGATAATGGTCAAAACTGAAATTTATATCCTGATCACTACTTTGAGCCATTGCCATTCAATTTTCCCAAACCAAATCTTGCTAACTCTTTGCACCATTTCAAAGTCAACATCAAGATGAACAACTTTTGTGAAGATCACCATGCCAAAAGCATTCTTGATCAAGAGCTAGGCTCATCCAAAGTTTCAACTTTTTAACATATGTAACAATCTCCAACTTAGCCATTTTTGCAAATTCTTGAATTCTACAATTCCACCACCACCTTTAATCATCTCTGGTCAAATACAACTTATCTAAACACACACATTTCAAATAGATCAACCATTTGAATTAAATCAAATTTGGACAAATTCATCAATTTTCCAAATATGACACTATTACACACTATTGCAAATAGTGATTCTACTCCACCTAATCTACCCCAACCTACACCAAATGGTTCCCTGGTCCCCTTAATCCCTTTCAATGCTAAATAGAACCCTAGGGAGAGAGAGGGCAAGGCTAGACATGGCCATGCCAGCCATGTCGCCCAACCCGACGAGCTCCCCTCTCCCCCATTGCTTCCCTGCCCTGGCCCTGGTGCAACAGCTCGCCATAGCACACTCCTACCCCTCCCTAGCACCGCCACGGTCGAGCTCGACGCCGACCATCGCCGGAGATCGCGCGCCAAGATCAGCCTGGACGCCGCTCGCGTCGCGCATGCACGTGCATGGACACGCCCTGGCCGCCGCTCGCCTGGCCACCCCGCACGCGCCCTGGACCACCTAGCGGCGAGTTGAGCATCACCGCGTCGCCACGCAGCTCCCAGACATCGCCACGACCACGACCCGTGACCACCGCCACCGGAGAAGGCCACCCCGATCCGCCGCGAACGCGGCAGACATGGAAGCAACGCGAGCTGTTCCGACGTCGCCCGACCAAGCTGTCACCGCCAATAGCATCGCCAGGAACCGTAGAACGCTGCCACCACCTCGCCTAGCTCGACCGCTCGCCGGAGAAGCCGCGCCATGGTCGACCACCACCCTGTCCCGCAGCACCCTCGAGCTGCTATAAAAGGAGACCTCCCCTGGACAATCCAAGCACACCACCTCGCTCTCCACCTCTCACTGCCTCTCAACCACCACCCCACCCATCGAATCCTCGCCGGAGCAAGCTCAATTGCAAGATCGCCGCCGCGGAAGCCCTGCAGCAATCGCCGGCGAACCAGTCCACCTCAGGCGATGCCACCTGTACCTGGAGCTTCGCCGTCGTCCACATCTACCCCGAGCACACTGCCATCCCTCGCTGGAGCCGCCGTAAGCCCTCCGACCCCCTACAGCCGCCGCCAGCGCGTCGGGTTCTCGTCGGAGACGACGATGAACTCGAGCCGTTGATCTGTGATCTAATCCTACGTCTCTGGTTCACCCATACCGATTCGGGTTTACAGAGCCGCTGACATGCGGGACCCTCTGTCAGGCAGCCCACGCGGGCACAGTCGCGTGGTGGGCTGGCCTTGGGCCGATTAATTTGAATCTGGCCCGTTTAGTTTTCCCGCCGGCCTTTTTATTTCAAATCTAGTTTAAATAATTCCAAATGAATTTCAATACTACCTCCACTTTGAAAATCAATAGATTTAAATTGGCTCAACCAAATTTAATGAACTTTATATGGTTGGAAAGCTAGTGAAATTATCTATCAAATGCCACTGGTCCCATGACCAGATTCCTTGTAGAATTAAATCGATAAAAATAACAAGGCAGGGACTTTTTCCTATTCAAATAATTATTAAAAATCAACCAAAATAAATATTAAGTTAATTCCAACTCTAATAGCTCACATTTGACTTACACTAATTGATTATGCAATAAAATGGCGTGGTCACTTTGCATGATCATGCCCTAGTTTAATTAATGGATAATATGGCTAGTTTAACTAGTTGATATTGTCCAAGATTATTAAAGTAAATTATGTGAAGTCTTATACTTCATTTAAACTTGTCTCACATGAATTCATGTGATGTTTGGACCCCTGGTCCAAACTCTCTTATATGAATTACTTGAGATTTAAAGCATATGTAGTGTTATTAAATGATATGAGGTGATCTACCTCAATTAAATCATTTTCTCAAATGATGAAGATGAACATTTGACTTAGGTCAATATAAGTTCATCTAGGATTGTTTGAGAAATTAAATCTTAAGAAGATTTCAATGAGAGGAAATTATTTCTCAAGAACCCTATGGAAACTATCATTTACATATTAAATACAAAGAGGTGAATTCTATTTAAAATAACACAACCCATGCACCCTAGTTAAATTATTTGTGTGCATAGAATAGTTTGTGTGTTTATATGTGATATATGGAATAGCCATTGAATTAGTGAGTAATTATACTCGTATTCAAATTTAGACAGTAGCACCGGAGAGTACGCCGAAGAAGAAGGTTGCTACCAAGAGGAGGAGGAGGAACAGTTTGAGAATTACCAAGGCAAGCTAATATTCTTGCAAAGTGCAAAGCCCCTTGGGGCAAGGCACCATGAATCTTAACTTTTCTTACATAAGCCTATCCCAAGTTTATACTTTACAAGTTTTACTTGTTGTCTTCCAAGAGTTACTTTTATAGTTAACTATGGTCAAAGTAAAGGATGGTTACTAGAGTAGTGAAGTATTCTCAATCAAGCAAAGCAAGATAGCACCCCTCATGATTTAGAGCTAGTGCTAATGAAATAAAACTTGACTACTCTAGATGGGAACAATGTGAATTGAAATGAATTTGAAACCTTGGAATGATGAAGAATTCCATTCAATGATTTTTGAAGGTGAATATGACCAAGAGAAGATGGTGATTTTTGATAAACATGATGTTGGTTTGAATGCGATACCTTTCCAATTATTAAGTACCCCCACAATACCTGATTATGGGTAGGGCTTAACTGGAAGTTTATGCATCTTAGTATGGGTTCCCTCTGAACACACGTCATAGGGGTTACGCTTGAGGCTGCCTCCGTTGTTGAGAAATGATGTGAAATTGAGGTGAATTGTACGGCCAAGCCCTGTGCAGTTCCCAGGTTGACAGTTGGTCTTCACTGGGAGGCCAAGCTCATGGGGAGAGGTGCTCATACTAGGATTTATAAGTGAAAGGTTATGGTTGATGATCCGCGTACTGTGTTACGATGATTCGGGGTAATCCCGACGGATGGAATCAAATGTTGTGGCACAAGTGTGCAACCTCTGCAGAGTGTCAATCTATTCGAATAGCCGCGTCCACGGTTACGGACGGTTGGAAAGGCCATACAGTTTCTGATATCATCTCTTTGAAAATGATGTTGAAAGATGATGGTGAAATGACTTGTGGTGAATTGAATTGAAATCACCACTTGAATGGTGGGAATGACACTAATGTTCCCACTTGAGTTAGTTAGCACTTGAATAAGCTTTGCTCAACTATTGTGAACTAAAACTAGCTTTATGCAAATAAACTAGAGCTTAGCAAACCATACTAGAATGTCGAGCACTTACATTAGTATTAGTTTGCGAGTACTCGACGTACTCACGGCTTTGTCCCTGGCTATTCAAATGGCCAGAGTATGAAGATGAACAAGGAGACGACCAGCAGGACGCCTACGACAACTAGGAGTCTTCCAACGTCAAGCGTTGGCCTGTGGACTAGAGAGTCCTTGTATCTTACGCTTCCGCTATGAACTATGAACTTGTGTTTGTTCGTTGATCAATAGATCAACTATTCGTGTAATATGGATCATGTGATTCCAATTTGTAAGACTTATGGTTTGTAATGAATGATGACTGTGATACATAACTATTATGCCTCGCAACAACAATATTCCTGGGATTGCGATGTATGACATAATAGGCATCCGGACTTAAAAATCCGGGTGTTGACAAGTTGGTATCAGAGCCATTATTTGACCTTAGAAGACCTTAGTTAGAATGGGCGTTCTGAAAAACTTAACTTTGAAATCAAATGAAAGAAAATATTTGTGAAAATTTACTACATTCTTGTCTTTGTGACTTTGCCAAAATTTGATGAATCATGTTCTATCTTATTTGAATCAACTTAAAATTTTGCCACACTTTACACTCTCTAACTTACTCATCCAATTCTCTTTCAGATGGAGCCGAATGAACCCATCAACACCAAGTTTTACCAGCTTGGGAACGGAGGGAGCTTGATCTTCGAGCACGACCTCAACGCCGTCTCTGACTTCCTTGGGCGCCCACACCCCGAGTTCCACGGGGTTCAGCTGGACGACACGCCCAGAGGAGAGTTGCAGTGGGTGATCACTACCGACTTGAGGGGCAAGATGGAGCCTCCCACCTCGGAGAGGATCCTCTTCTCCTTCCGCGAGAGCAACTGGCTCGACGGACTCGCACGTGGCCTTCAGGAGGCACTTGCGCGCCTCTGTGGACAGAACGTGGTGCGCATTCTTGCGTCTCGCTACGCCCACCTTGTGAGGCGTGATGCTGCGGGAGTGCCCATGGAGCTGCAGCCGCACCCGGAGTTGAGGCACCATGCTGAGCACCTGGACTTCATGCTCTACCAGACTCAGAGGGACCTCGACGCCACTCGCGCTTACGCGAACCAGACCCATGCTCACATCACCGAGCAGGGTGAGGCGATCAAGCTACTCAACAACGACCGCAAGAGCCTTCGCCAGCAGCGTGCCAAGAAGGATGCTACGATTCGGTGCCTTCGCGCCAAGATAGCATCACTCGAGGCCACTGTCAAGGCCCAGGAGGATCAGATTCGTCAGCTGGAGGACGACGACGGAGGCATCGACATTCCGGGAGGAGACGCCTTCGTGAGCGACGACAACGACTTTGAGGAGGACGAGAACACCGAGGAGGAGGACTACGAGTTCCTGGAGGAAGGACCCGACGACTACGTTCCGATCGATGTCGAGGATGAGGAGTAGTTGCACTAGTTCACTTATGTAGGTGTGAGTTGTATCCCGCCCCTTGTACCGTAGCATGAGAACGGTTCTTAAAACCATTGGAGTATGTGTGTTAGTTTGTACTATGTGTTGAATGAATGAATGAATGTGATGTTTGTCATGAAAAGATTACAAGTTTTCAAATGTTCTTCAAACTTAACCAAAATAAACCATAGAATGTTCCCTCTTATCTCATGATCTTCTATATCTTCAGATGGCCCCTCCCAATCGCACCAACGACGCGATGTTACAACTGCTGCAAACCATGCTTGCTGACAGGGAAACCGAAAGAGCCGAACGCCAAGCCAACCTCATCGCCTTGCAGAACATCGCCAACCAAGGCCATGGAAATCATGACCACCCTGGATCCAAGCTCAAGAACTTTCAGAACACCAACCCCCCGGTGTTTAGCAAGACCGAGGAACCTCTCGACGCCGACGATTGGCTCCAGACTATGGAGAACAATCTGGAGGTAGCCGGAGTGGAAGCCAACGAGAAAGTCTTGTTTGCCACCCACTATCTCGCTGGACCAGCTCGCGCTTGGTGGACAAGCACCCGTGCCATGAACGGAGGTCAGTTCATGACTTGGGAGGATTTCAAGCTCAAGTTCAGCAAGTACCATGTACCCCCGGGTCTTATCAAAAAGATGAGGGATGAGTTCCGTGAACTGAAGCAAGGTCGCATGACGGTGGTTGAATACCGCGACAAGTTTCTTACACTGTCGAGGTATGCCCCTGATGAGACCGACACCGTTGAGAAGAGGAAGGAGAGATTCCTGAACGGACTGCATGATGAGATGCAGACTGTCCTCGTCAACATCCCCTTCGCCGACCTCGAAGCCCTTGTCGACTCCGCCATCCAGATGGAGGGCAAGTTGAACCAAGCCAATGAGAACCGCAAGCGCTGCATGGCAAATCAGAGTGGATCAAGCCACCCCCAGAAGTTTCGCCCTAGCTCAAGCGGAGGTTTCACTCCGAGAAACAATAAGCCACCGATGCAGAACTCGCGCCCCGGTTATCAGAACCGGAGTGGAGGAAACTCCAAGCCAGGAGGCTACAACAACAACAACTACTACAACCGCGCTCCGCCGAGAGCCCCCAACAAGAACAACAACAACACCAACACCGCTCCCAGAACCGGAAGCAATGCCGTGCCCGTTGCGAACAAGCAGGACAAGACCACCATCACTTGCTATGAGTGTGGTGTAGTGGGGCACTACTCCAACGAGTGTCCCAAGCGTCTTGCCAAGCTCGCCGGCAACACCGCTGCACCTGCTCAGCAGCAATGCCGTGTCTCCACTGGCAAGAAGTTCGCCCCCAACAACCCCAATAACCGCAACGGCCGCCTCTACCACATGAACGCCGAAGAAGCCCAGGAAGCACCAGATGTTGTACTGGGTATGTTTTCTGTCAACCACATCCCTGCCAGAGTGTTGTTTGATTCCGGAGCATCTCATTCTTTTGTCACCGAAGACTTTGCATCAACAAGTAAAATTCAACCCCTCAGTTTGAAGCATGTTATGATAGTTCAAATCCCCGGATCAACCACCAAAGCCAGAAAATTTTGCAAAAATGTACCAATCAAAATCCATGATGTAGATTTCTATGCCAATCTAATCATTTTGGGAACCAAAGGTTTGGAAGTTGTCCTAGGAATGGACTGGATGTCCAAACACAATGGATTGATAGACTGCGCCAAGAAAGCCATAACCATGACTAGCAGCACCGGTATCGTAGTGGAGCACGTCTCTGAAAAACTACCCAGAAAATTCACCTACAACCAAAGTGTATCCAAGCCAACTCTGGATCAAATCAGGGTCGTTTGTCGCTACCCTGATGTGTTTCCGGATGATCTACCCGGTATGCCCCCGGATAGGGATATCGAGTTTATCATCGAGTTAATCCCCGGAACTGGACCCATAGCCCAGAGAGCCTACAGCATGAACGCAACCGAGCTTGTGGAGCTGAAGAAGCAGATAGATGATATGTTGGCCAAAGGTCTGATTAGACCAAGTGCATCCCCCTGGAGATCACCCGTCTTGTTTGTGGACAAGAAGGATGGTGCAAATCGTTTATGCACGGACTATCGTAAGCTTAACGATGTCACCATCAAAAACAAATACCCCCTACCCAAGATAGAAGACTTGTTTGATCAACTCACCGGATCTAGAGTTTTCTCCAAGATCGACCTTAGAACTGGATACCATCAGCTGAAAATCCGAGCCACCGACATTCCAAAAACTGCCTTTACCACCAGATATGGGTTGTATGAGTACAACGTCATGTCGTTTGGACTGACCAATGCCCCCGCTTATTTCATGAATCTCATGAATAAGATCTTCATGAACTTTTTGGACAAGTTTGTCGTTGTCTTCATCGACGACATTCTCGTCTACTCCAAGTCCGAAGAGGAACATGAACAACATTTGGAGATTGTCCTAGAAACCCTTAGACAGCACAAGTTGTATGCCAAGTTCAGCAAGTGTGAGTTTTGGCTGGAAGAAGTTGGATTCTTGGGACACATCTTGTCTGCAGGAGGAATTGCCGTAGATCCCGCCAAAATCAAAACTGTTATGGAATGGCAAGCCCCAACCACACAAACCGAGGTCCGCGCTTTTCTTGGATTAGCCGGATACTACCGCAGATTTGTCGAAGGTTTTTCGAGCATCGCTCGACCAATGACCCAATTGCTAAAAAAGGACAAAAAGTTTGAGTGGACCGACAAATGTGAAGAGAGCTTTCAACAGCTCAAAAGTAGACTGACCACAGCCCCAATCCTGATCATGCCAGATATCGCAAAGCCCTTTGACGTATATTGCGACGCCTCCAAGACTGGACTTGGATGCGTTCTTATGCAAGAAGGCAAGGTTGTATCCTACCTTTCAAGACAACTAAAGCAACATGAGCAGAACTACCCAACCCATGACCTCGAGCTTGCAGCCGTGGTCTTAGCCTTGAAAGTTTGGCGTCATTACCTCATGGGTAATCGATGCGAGATCTACTCCGACCACAAAAGCCTCAAATATATATTCACCCAGAAAGAACTGAACATGAGATAGCGCCGATGGATCGAATTGATCAAGGATTACGACATGGAGATTCATTACCACCCCGGCAAGGCCAATGTGGTAGCGGATGCTTTGAGTCGACTGCCGTGTCAGTTGAACTCCATGCTCGCAACTGAACATCCCAGCTTGCATCAAGAGTTTGAACAGTTCAGACTTGAACTTGTTAGTGAAGGATTCCTAGCCAGCATAGAACTGCAACCCACCTTGGTTAGTCAGATCAAGGAAGCCCAAAAGGACAACGCTAGCATTGACGGAATCAAGAAACAGATAGCCGCATGAAAAGCCCCCGGGTTCACCGTAGACGAAGCCGGAGTTCTTTGGTACAAAGAACGTCTCTGCGTACCATCGGACTCTGGCTTGAAACAAGTCATCCTGCAAGAAGCCCATGACACCCTTTATTCAATCCACCCCGGAGGTACCAAGATGTACCAAGACCTAAAGGAACAATTCTGGTGGCATGGAATGAAGAGAGAGATCGGTAGTTACATCGCCAAGTGTGACATCTGTCAGAGAGTCAAGGCAGAACATCAATGACCCGCCGGACTGTTACAGCCACTCCAGATTCCAGAATGGAAATGGGACTCCGTAGGAATGGACTTTATCACCGGACTGCCCAAATCCAGCAAAGGCAATGATTCAATATGGGTAGTTGTCGATAGATTGACCAAAGTCGCCCATTTCATCGCCGTCAAAATCACGTACCAAGGCCCAAAGTTAGCTGAACTATACATCTCCAGAATAGTCGCCCTGCACGGAACCCCCAAATCGATAGTGTCAGATAGAGGATCACAGTTCACCTCAAGATTCTGGCAGAAAGTGCACGAAGGACTAGGCACCCGTCTGAATTTCAGCACCGCCTATCACCCTCAGACCGATGGACAGACTGAGAGAGTCAACCAGATACTGGAAGACATGTTGAGAGCATGCGTACTGGAATACGGATCCAAGTGGGAAGACTGCTTACCTTACGCAGAATTCTCTTACAACAATAGCTATCCAGCCAGCCTACAGATGGCCCCCTTTGAAGCCTTGTACGGAAGGAAGTGCCGTACACCCCTAAACTGGTCAGAAGTCGGAGAGAGCCAAGTTTTTGGCCCAGATGTTCTTCGTGAAGCCGAGCAGAAAGTACACAAGATCCGAGAGTACCTCAAGACGGCGCAATCTAGACAAAAGAGCTACGCCGACAAGAGACGTCGGGAGATGACCTTCGAGATCGGAGACTTCGTCTATCTCAAGGTATCCCCCTTGAAAGGAATGCAAAGGTTTCAGCTGAAAGGAAAGCTAGCACCCCGATATGTCGGACCTTTCAAAGTTCTGAGCCGCCGAGGTGAAGTATCCTATCAACTGGAGTTGCCGGAAGAGATGTCGGCTGTGCACGACGTGTTTCACATCTCACTCCTCCGGAAGTGCCTTGAAGTCCCCGAGAAGACCGAAGTGTTCAAGAACATCGATCACCGATCGGTGGATATCAACAAGGACCTGACTTACCGCGAAGTGCCGATTCACATCCTGGAGGAAGCTTACCGAACCACCCGCACCCGAAGCATCAAGTTTCTGAAGATCCAATGGAGCAATCATACCGAGGATGAAGCCACATGGGAACGCGAAGACTTCATGAAGAAGGAGTACCCAGATCTCTTTAGTACCTAACTTTCTTTTCGATCTCGGGACGAGATCTTTTGTAAGGGGGAAGGGTTTGTAACATCCCAAATTTCAATAAAAAGAAAGTTAGAGAATTCCAGAGAGCAAAATTTCAAACAAACAAAAACTTTTTAAATTTGCATATAGTGCCATGCATAGGACTTGTGCATTTGAGTGATATGCCATGATGAGTGTTATTATTTGTTTGTGCTATGCTCTAAAACCCTAAGGTGATCATATTAAGATCACCAACCAAATAAATCAAAGAGGAAGAAAATCCATTAAATGAAAAACCCTAGAAACCCTCACATATGCCATATGGCATTTTTATAAATTTTGACCCTAGACCATTTTGGTCTTCACCATGAGTTGAATAATGTTACTAAACACTTATTACAACTTTTGGAATCAAAGAATCACAATTCAAATAATTTTCAAATGCAAATCTTGCTCACATATGATAATGGTCAAAACTGAAATTTATATCCTGATCACTACTTTGAGCCATTGCCATTCAATTTTCCCAAACCAAATCTTGCTAACTCTTTGCACCATTTCAAAGTCAACATCAAGATGAACAACTTTTGTAAAGATCACCATGCCAAAAGCATTCTTGATCAAGAGCTAGGCTCATCCAAAGTTTCAACTTTTTAACATATGTAACAATCTCCAACTTAGCCATTTTTGCAAATTCTTGAATTCTACAATTCCACCACCACCTTTAATCATCTCTGGTCAAATACAACTTATCTAAACACACACATTTCAAATAGATCAACCATTTGAATTAAATCAAATTTGGACAAATTCATCAATTTTCCAAATATGACACTATTACACACTATTGCAAATAGTGATTCTACTCCACCTAATCTACCCCAACCTATACCAAATGGTTCCCTGGTCCCCTTAAACCCTTTCAATGCTAAATAGAACCCTAGGGAGAGAGAGGGCAAGGCTAGACATGGCCATGCCGGCCATGTCGCCCAACCCGACGAGCTCCCCTCTCCCCCATTGCTTCCCTGCCCTGGCCCTGGTGCCACAGCTCGCCACAGCACACTCCTACCCCTCCCTAGCACCGCCACGGTCGAGCTCGACGCCGACCATCGCCGGAGATCGCGCGCCAAGATCAGCCCTGGACGCCGCTCGCATCGCGCATGCACGTGCATGGACACGCCCTGGCCGCCGCTCACCTGGCCACCCCGCACGCGCCCTGGACCACCTAGCGGCGAGTTGAGCATCACCGCGTCGCCACGCAGCTCCCAGACATCGCCACGACCACGACCCGTGCCCACCGCCGCCGGAGAAGGCGACCCCGATCCGCCGCGGACGCGGCAGACATGGAAGCAACGCGAGCTGTTCCGACGTCGCCCGACCAAGCTGTCGCCGCCAATAGCATCGCCAGGAACCGTAGAACGCTGCCACCACCTCGCCTAGCTCGACCGCTCGCCGGAGAAGCCGCGCCATGGTCGACCACCACCCTGTCCCGCAACACCATCGAGCTGCTATAAAAGGAGACCTCCCCTGGACAATCCAAGCACACCACCTCACTCTCCACCTCTCACTGCCTCTCAACCACCACTCCACCCATCGAATCCTCGCCGGAGCAAGCTCAATTGCAAGATCGCCGCCGTGGAAGCCCTGAAGCAATCGCCGGCGAACCAGTCCACCTCAGGCGACGCCACCTGTACCTGGAGCTTCGCCGTCGTCCACATCTACCCCGAGCACACTGACATCCCTCGCTGGAGCCGCCGTAAGCCCTCTGACCCCCTACCGCCGCCGCCAGCGCGTCGGGTTCTCGTCGGAGACGACGATGAACTCGAGCCGTTGATCTGTGATCTAATCCTACGTCTCTGGTTCACCCATACCGATTCGGGTTTACAGAGCCGCTGACATGCGGGACCCTCTGTCAGGCAGCCCACGAGGGCACAGTCGTGTGGTGGGCTGGCCTTGGGCCGTTTAATTTGAATCTGGCCCGTTTAGTTTTCCCGCCGGCCTTTTTATTTCAAATCTAGTTTAAATAATTCCAAATGAATTTCAATACTGCCTCCACTTTAAAAATCAATAGATTTAAATTGGATAAACCAAATTTAATGAACTTTATATGGTTGGAAAGCTAGTGAAATTATCTATCAAATGCCACTGGTCCCATGACCAGATTCCTTGTAGAATTAAATTGATAAAAATAACAAGGCAGGGACTTTTTCCTATTCAAATAATTATTAAAAATCAACCAAAATAGATATTAAGTTAATTCCAACTCTAATAGCTCACATTTGACTTACACTAATTGATTATGCAATAAAATGGTGTGGTCACTTTGCATGATCATGCCCTAGTTTAATTAATGGATAATATGGCTAGTTTAACTAGTTGATATTGTCCAAGACTATTAAAGTAAATTATGTGAAGTCTTATACTTCATTTAAACTTGTCTCACATGAATTCATGGGATGTTTGGACCCCTGGTCCAAACTCTCTTATATGAATTACTTGAGATTTAAAGCATATGTAGTGTTATTAAATGATATGAGGTGATCTACCTCAATTAAATCATTTTCTCAAATGATGAAGATGAACATTTGACTTAGGTCAATATAAGTTCATCTAGGATTGTTTGAGAAATTAAATCTTAAGAAGATTTCAATGAGAGGAAATTATTTCTCAAGAACCCTATGGAAACTATCATTTACATATTAAATACAAAGAGGTGAATTCTATTTAAAATAACACAACCCATGCACCCTAGTTAAATTATTTGTGTGCATAGAATAGTTTGTGTGTTTATATGGGATATATGGAATAGCCATTGAATTAGTGAGTAATTATACTTGTATTCAAATTTAGACGGTAGCACCGGAGAGTACGCCGAAGAAGAAGGTTGCTACCAAGAGGAGGAGGAGGAACAGTTTGAGAATTACCAAGGCAAGCTAATATTCTTGCAAAGTGCAAAGCCCCTTGGGGCAAGGCACCATGAATCTTACCTTTTCTTACATAAGCCTATCCCAAGTTTATACTTTACAAGTTTTACTTGTTGTTTTCCAAGAGTTACTTTTATAGTTAACTTTGGTCAAAGTAAAGGATGGTTACTAGAGTAGTGAAGTATTCTCAATCAAGCAAAGCAAGATAGCACCCCTCATGATTTAGAGCTAGTGCTAATGAAATAAAACTTGACTACTCTAGATGGGAACAATGTGAATTGAAATGATTTTGAAACCTTGGAATGATGAAGCATTCCATTGAATGATTTTTGAAGGTGAATATGACCAAGAGAAGATGGTGATTTTTGATAAACATGATGTTGGTTTGAATGCGATACCTTTCCAATTATTAAGTACCCCCACAATACCTGATTATGGGTAGGGCTTAACTGGAAGTTTATGCATCTTAGTATGGGTTCCCTCTGAACTCACGTCAAAGGGGTTACTCTTGAGGCTTCCTCCGTTGTTGAGAAATGATGTGAAATTGAGGTGAATT
Source organism: Lolium perenne (assembly GCF_019359855.2). NCBI lineage: Eukaryota > Viridiplantae > Streptophyta > Magnoliopsida > Poales > Poaceae > Lolium > Lolium perenne. Next base: position 336,932 of record NW_027248984.1, read on the forward strand.
GTACGGCCAAGCCCTGTGCAGTTCCCAGGTTGACAGTTGGTCTTCACTGGGAGGCCAAGCTCATGGGGAGAGGTGCTCATACTAGGATTTATAAGTGAAAGGTTATGGTTGATGATCCGCGTACTGTGTTACGATGATTCGGGGTAATCCCGACGGATGGAATCAAATGTTGTGGCACAAGTGTGCAACCTCTGCAGAGTGTCAATCTATTCGAATAGCCGCGTCCACGGTTACAGACGGTTGGAAAGGCCATACAGTTTCCGATGTCGTCTCTTTGAAAATGATGTTGAAAGATGATGGTGAAATGACTTGTGGTGAATTGAATTGAAATCACCACTTGAATGGTGGGAATGACACTAATGTTCCCACTTGAGTTAGTTAGCACTTGAATAAGCTTTTCTCAACTATTGTGAACTAAAACTAGCTTTATGCAAATAAACTAGAGCTTAGCAAACCATACTAGAATGTCGAGCACTTACATTAGTATTAGTTTGCGAGTACTCGACGTACTCACGGCTTTGTCCCTGGCTATTCAAATGGCCAGAGTATGAAGATGAACAAGGAGACGACTAGCAGGACGCCTACGACAACTAGGAGTCTTCCAACGTCAAGCGTTGGCCTGTGGACTAGAGAGTCCTTGTATCTTACGCTTCCGCTATGAACTATGAACTTGTGGTTGTTCGTTGATCAATAGATCAACTATTCGTGTAATATGGATCATGTGATTCCAATTTGTAAGGCTTATGGTTTGTAATGAATGATGACTGTGATACTTAACTATTATGCCTCGCAACAACAATATTCCTGGGATTGCGATGTATGACATAATAGGCATCCGGACTTAAAAATCCGGGTGTTGACAATAGCCACGACCCCTGTTCCTGGAAATCGCGAGATGTTCTCTCTCGCTGCCTTGCGGCCCCAATTTACGCATCATATTGACACGTCGTGCAAGTGGGGGACACACGTCCTCCGCTTTTCCTGGCGCACGCACTGTAACGCCTGTAAGGCGAAATTACTTTTTTACCCCTGTTCCACGTGTACATCATCTGCCGCACACTTTTTCCATCCAACGGTTCGCCGCTTCGCCGCACCTCTATTTAAGGTCTTCATCTTCTTCCTCCAGCACTTTCGCTCGCGCCGCTCCTCTGCTCTCCTCTGCAAAAATTCCCTCTTGCGCTCCATAACTCCCTGAGCTCAACCACTCTCACATTGTGTTCCTGCGCCATTGTTGATGCCACCGCGCAGATTGATCAGGCACAGCACTCCTGAATCCAAGATGGCTTCCGCAGATCTAGGGAGCGCTGAGTGGGAGAGATCCAAAATCTCCGCCCAAGACATCAACCTCCTGAAGAAACTGGGGATCAGCAAGAAGCCAAAGGCGCTGTGTTTCCCCAGCGAAGAAAGCTACCCAACCCCTCCAATGGAGTATCGGGTTAGTTTCGTCGATCATCTCATCCGCGGCCTCTCTGCCCCCATTCACCCTTTTCTTCGGGGGTTGCTTTTTGTTTATGGACTGCAGCTTCATCACCTCACTCCCAACTTTATCCTCCACATTTCCATCTTCATCACCCTTTGTGAGTCCTTTCTCGGCGTCCAGCCTAACTGGGCGCTGTGGAAACGCATCTTTTTTTGTCGCCGCAATGGCTCTCCCAATGTCGCCTATAACATAGGTGGCGTTGTTATCTGCGTTCGCCCTAATGTCGATTACTTCGATGTCAAATTCCCTGACTCAGTTCAAGGGTGGCGCAAAAAATGGTTGTACATCCATGAGGAGAACCATGGATGTGCTGAAGACAACATCCCTCCTTTTGATGGTGCCGAGAAAATCTACCGCCGCCGCTCCTGGGATGCCGAGGCTACCGAGGAAGAAAAAATGGCGACGGAGGCACTAACGACCCGCATCCACGAGCTCCAAAGCACCCGCGGTAAAGAACTGTCGGGTATCCAAATCACGACGTATTTCCTTAGGATCAGAGTGCAGCCTCTGTAGGCTCGCAAAAATCCCCTCTGGAAGTATGCTGGCGACAATGATGTGGATCGCCTGTCGGTGGATTTGCCGGTCAAGGACTTAGAAAAACTCGTCCGGAAAATTTCCTCCCTCAGCAAAAAAGATGCTGTCCCCTCTTCTTGTCGGATAAAACCATACAGCGCCACCAATGCGCTTCCCAAGGTAACTTTTGTCGACTCTCTATTTTTGCTGACATCCTTTGCATAACTCCTTTATTGACATCCTTCTTTGCTTTGTCCAGAACCATCCAGATATTGTCTCTCTTCCTCCCCTTCCTGAAGGTGGGGAAGTCGAAGAATGAGCCGTTGTCACTGATGACAACCAAGATGCTCCTTGTCCTGAGAGTGAACCCGCAGGTTCTCGAAAATCTGCGGGATCCTCTGAAAAGGAGGCTGGCTCTGAGGCTACCACATCGGCACAGTCTTCTCCTCTTGCTGTTTCTCCAAAGAACAAAAGGAAGAGGACTGATGTCGAAGATTTCGGCACCTCCAAAGCCGAAGAAGCTGCTCCTTCACGTCGGAAGGCAGCTTTCGATCCATACCTTGAAGCCCTCGTCAGTTCGTAAGTCACCTTTTGTTTCTTACTGTTTTGCTACTTGAAGATTTTTGTCTATCTTGCTTCTTATACTGTCGCCATTTAATCGTAGTGGTGACGAGGAAGAAATGCCAACTATTGATGCGACTGCTCAAACGAGTACGTCGCATACTCTAGTTGTTTCTGAGGTGCAAGTTGAAGGAGAAGAATCCTCGCCTCCTCAACAAAACACCGATGCGCCTACTCCTCCTGCAAGCCTCCTCGTCCCTTCACCAAAAAGGGCGAGGGTTGAATCAATCACAGAGCCTACCTTACAATTGGGTAGCTCCTCGACTCCTCTTTTGGATGATGTAAGTCCTTGAATGCTTTCTGATGCTGTCGATGTTTTCACTATTTGCTTCTTTTCATTTTGTGCTATCGCACTTTTTTCCCCTACCGACGCTTTCTTTCTCTATCTTTCTTTAACAGCCTTTGATTAAGGAGTTCATCCGCTTCGGTGCCCAATTCGTTGGGTACCGCGAGTATGCTAGCAAAACTGAAGGTAATGTCCTTTTGCTTCTCTTTACCCTTCCCTTTCTCACTCCTTTCTTGTCGTGATTTTTACTGGATTTTACTATCTTGGCAGAAGAACTGGCAGAGGCCAACAAACGTGCCGACACACTTGCTCAGAAATTAGATCAAAGTGAGGAGGCTCGTAAGAAGGCCGAATCAGATGCTAGTAAGGCTAGGGCAGAGGCTGACAAGGCCAAGGCCGACGCTGCTGGTGTCGAAGAACTTCAGAAGAGGCTTCACGACGTCGAGACTTCGTTGAGCGAGCATATAGCCGCACAATCTGCTCGCGAAGACGCGATTACTAAACGCCTGAAGTCGCAAAACCGTCGCTTTGTAAGTGAGTACTCGAACCATTTTGTATTCTTTGGACTTGCTTTTCTTTACTCATTTGTTGATCAATAAATTCTGCCTCGACAGGTAAAACATCTCAGGAATATGAGCTTGAAGATCCCGACAATGATCCTCTTCTTGACGCACTTGCGTTCCTTGAGTTTCACGGAGAAGAAGCACGCGACGGCATTGATCAGGCCAAGGAAGGATTGTCGCGGATCTTCCCCTACTTCTTCCCGAAGAAAAAGGAACCCGCGAATTTTCTTGCTCTTGCTAAGGACTTTAATCCGCCAGAAGATCTTGGACTGAAGCTGCGCCAAGAAAATATGAAGGTTGCCGTTGAAAGCACTGTCGCCTTGGTTGCTGACAGCCAGCAAAATATTGACTGGACCAAAGTTGGCGACACACAGGAGATGGAGACCACGAAGTGGCGATCGCTGATCAAGGCTGCGAAGCCCAACACAAAGAAGATCCTCGCTTATCTTGGATTCAAGCCTACTCCTGCTCCTAGCTCGTCGAAGCCGGAGGTCTAGTAGAATGCCCTATCTTGTTCTGTTTTTACTTTTACTTTTCCTTTTGAATTTGTCGTCGCAGTAGTTTTGGCGACAAACGTTGTAGTAATTCTTTTGAAGACTCCTTCTGTAATATCTTTGTAAATTTCCTGAAGATCAATGGAATTCTATTTTGCGTGATCATTGATACTGAAATTTTTTTTTCAGTTGATATTTGATAACTACTCCACAAATCCTCATCCTGCCGATACTTTTCCTGCTTCCTCCTTCTCGAAGAAAACTCTTGTCGATGATAACCTTATCGAAGGTTCTTCAAGTAAACACTCCTCGCAAGATTTGCAAGAACTTCGCCAGCAACTTCAATCCATGAAAAAACAAATGCTTGTACTAATGGAACAGTCTCAAAGATCTTCAGAGAGGGAAAAAATTGCTCTTCAACAGGCTTAGGATGCTATGGCTGCGAAGGATGCCGCGGTTGCTGAGGCTGCCGAAGCTTCTTCTCGAGAAAATTATATGCTTCAACTGATGACTGACGCCAGCCTGGATATGACAGGTATGCTTCATGCATTTAACCATGCTTGATGTCGTTCCTGGTATTGTTCCTTCTTTAATAATTTCTCCGCTGAAACAGGCTCATTTTTGGATACTGCTGCCGAAGATCAACGTGTTGAGGCTCGAGCCAATGTACTACTCAGACTTGCCGCACAACACGGTTCTAACTTTTGGGTTACGCCTGAGCGTACTCGCCAAATTGTTAGATTCCAAGATCGCGCGGGTCAGGTCCGTGATTTCCTCGACTTCTGTACAAGGACCTTGTTTTTAGTTTATGGGACCATGTTTCCGCGTAACAAGATGCCAGAAACTCTTCCTGCTTTGATGGAAAAATTTCGAGATGCCCCTCGAATCCATGGCTTTGTGCGCGCCCAACTATCTGCTGGCGCAAGATTTGCTATGATGATGATAAAAATTTGCTATCCAAAATTGCCCATGAATCAAGTTGTTTCCAAGTGCATGGCCAAGATGTCAAAAAGGAAAAGAAACATGGGCAAAATTGATGATATTGTGACTCCTGTAGCAGAAGATATGATGGATGAACTTCTTCGGATGGATGCTGAGTTCTTCGTGAAGGGTAGCTATGCTGAGCATAGTACTCGTGCTACAAATGAGCGAATAACCATAGATCATGTGCTAGGCATCCACTGAGGATTTTTCTTTTATCTTGCTGTACTTTCTCCATTGTTGCGTCTTGTATGTTGTGAGCATAATCTATATTGTAAGGCCGCCAAATATGTATATGTATTTTTTATTTTTGATCGTCAAGCCCCCGAGTGTTTTGGTGGCGACTTTTCTATATTGTTTTTTGCGAGGTTTTAAACCAAGGCAGTTGAGTATACTATATTTATGGGTGTTAGCCCCTGATCTTCTTTTTATTTGGCGAGGTGTTTTGTACCAAGGCAAAATATTTTTTTGCAAGTTGAGTTCATCTATGTTGTGTATATTTTGTACCATCGAAGGCGTTAGCCCCCGAGCGTGTCGAAGAAAAAAGATGTATCTCATCACTATCTTTTATTATATTGCAGCACCGCGAGCCCGCCTCATTAAAAACCTTCCCAGCCCCACTTGGTGCCCTGAAAAGGAAAAGAGTGCGTCTGAAAACTCGCGGGCGTTTCAGTACATTGTATTTTTACAAAGGAGGACTATATTTCGGCTCTAAGCGTAGAAACGCCTGAGCTGCGCCACGTTCCAGGGGTTTTTCTCGGGAACTCCTGTCTTCTTGTCCTTGATCCTGTACGCTCCTCCTTCAATTACTTCTGTGACGACGTAAGGGCCCAGCCATGGTGACTCGAGCTTTTCAGTACTTTGTTGATTGAGCCGTAGAACCAAATCTCCGACCTGGAAAGATCTTGGCCGCAATCGTCGAATGTGGTAGTTTTTTAGGTCTTGCTGGTACTTGGTGACTCGTGAGAGTACTTCATCTCGAGCTTCGTCGAGTGCATCTACGTCGTCCTCCAAAGCTCTTCTTGGAGTTTCTTCGTCATACTCTGTGACTCTTGGGGAGTCATGCTCTATTTCGATCGGTAGTACTGCCTCAGCTCCATGGACTAAAAAGAACGGAGTTTCTTGCGTCGCCGTATTTGGTGTTGTTTGAATACTCCACAGGACACTTGGAAATTCTTCTGGCCAGGTATGTCGAGCCTTTTCAAGCGGTCCTAGCAGGCGCTTTTTAATACCGTTGCAGATGATACCATTGGCTTTCTCGACTTGGCCGTTGGTTTGCGGATGCCCAACTGACGCGAAGTGTAATTTGATGCCTACTTCTGCACAGTATGCCTTAAACTCCTTGGACGTAAAGTTACTACCATTGTCTGTGACGATGCTGTGAGGTACTCCAAATCGAAAAACGATGCCCTTCACGAATTTTAATGCTGACGCTGCATCTGGTGAATTTATCGGCTTCGCTTCTATCCACTTGGTGAATTTATCGACAGCAACCAACATGTACTCGTATCCTCCTGGCGAAGCCTTGTGCAATTTTCCCACCATATCGAGTCCCCATTGGGCAAAAGGCCAAGACAATGGTACTGGCATCAGCTCTGCCGCCGGAGAGTGGGGTTTTGCGGCAAATCTTTGGCACGCATCGCAGGTTCGTACTATCTCTTTTGCATCCTCGATCGTTATCAACCAGTAAAATCCAGCCCGAAAAACCTTGGCTGCAATAGCTTGACTGCTCACGTGGTGACCACATATTCCCTCGTGTACATCCTTTAAGATTTTCCTTCCTTCTTCGGGTGTAACGCACCTTTGCAGCACGCCCGAAATACTTCGCTTATATAACTCCCCTTTCTCCACTGTGAAGGCTTTGGATCGTCGAATAACTCGCCTTGCTTCAGCTGGATCGTCGGGTATTTCTTTCCTTAGGATATACGATATGTACGCTTGCATCCATGGGACTTCTACCATCATCACCAGCTCCTGGTCCTCTTCTTCGTCTGGAGCTTCTTTGAGAGGCGCCGAAGTTTTCTCCTCCTTCGTCTTCTTCTGCGCCTTCTTTGGCTTTGTGGATTGACACGCGTACAGCATGCAACCGTTGGGAACCCCAAGTGGAAGGTGTGATGCGTACAGCAGTAAGTTTCCCTCAGTTAGAAACCAAGGTTTATCGAACCAGTAGGAGTCAAGAAGCACGTCGAAGGTTGATGGCGGCGAGATGTAGTGCGGCGCAACACCAGGGATTCCAGCGCCAACGTGGAACCTGCACAACACAACCAAAGTACTTTGCCCCAACGAAACAGTGAGGTTGTCAATCTCACCGACTTGCTGTAACAAAGGATTAGATGTATAGTGTGGATGATGATTGTTTACAGAAAACAGTAGAACAAGTATTGCAGTAGATTGTATTCGATGTAAAAGAATGGACCGGGGTCCACAGTTCACTAGAGGTGTCTCTCCCATAAGATAAATAGCATGTTGGGTGAACAAATTACAGTTGGGCAATTGACAAATAAAGAGGGCATGACCATGCACATACATGATATGATGAGTATAGTGAGATTTAATTGGGCATTACGACAAAGTACATAGACCGCTATCCAGCATGCATCTATGCCTAAAAAGTCCACCTTCAGGTTATCATCCGAACCCCTTCCAGTATTAAGTTGCAAACAACAGACAATTGCATTAAGTATGGTGCGTAATGTAATCAATAACTACATCCTCGGACATAGCATCGATATTTTATCCCTAGTGGCAACAGCACATCCACAACCTTAGAACTTTCTGTCACTGTCCCAGATTTAATGGAGGCATGAACCCACTATCGAGCATAAATACACCCTCTTGGAGTTACTAGCAAAAACTTGGCCAGAGCCTCTACTAATAATGGAGAGCATGCAAGATCATAAACAACACATAGGTAATAGATTGATAATCAACATAACATAGTATTCTCTATCCATCGGATCCTAACAAACACAACATATAGCATTACAGATAGATGATCTTGATCATGTTAGGCAGCTCACAAGACCCGACAATGAAGCACAATTAGGAGAAGACAACCATCTAGCTACTGCTATGGACCCATAGTCCAGGGGTGAACTACTCACTCATCACTCCGGAGGCGACCATGACGGTGAAGAGTCCTCCGGGAGATGATTCCCCTCTCCGGCAGGGTGCCGGAGGCGATCTCCTGAATCCCCCGAGATGGGATTGGCGGCGGCGGCGTCTCTGGAAGTTTTTCCGTATCGTGGCTCTCGGTACTGGGGATTTCGCGACGATGGCTTTAAGTAGGCGGAGGAGATAGGTCAGGGGGCCTGACAGGGGGGCCACACACTAGGGCGGCGCGGGCCCCCCCTTGGCCGCGCCGCCTTAGTGTGTCGGCGCCCCGTGGCCCCACTTCGTGACTCCTTCGGTCTTCTGGAAGCTTCGTGTGAAAATAGGCCCCTGGGCGTTGATTTCGTCCAATTCCGAGAATATTTCCTTACTAGGATTTTTGAAACCAAAAACAGCAGAAAACAGCAACTGGCTCTTCTGTAGGGATTCGTTGCATAGAAAACAAAAAATTTCCTACCGCGAACACGCAATCCAAGCCAAGATGCAATCTAGAAGACGGTAGCAACGAGGGGATTATCGAGTCTCACCCTTGAAGAGATTCCAAAGCCTACAAGATGAGGCTCTTGTTGCTGCGGTAGACGTTCACTTGCCACTTGCAAAAGCGCGTAGAAGATCTTGATCACGGCGCCACGAACGGGCAGCACCTCCGTACTCGGTCACACGTTCGGTTGTTGATGAAGACGACGTCCACCTCCCCGTTCCAGCGGGCAGCGGAAGTAGTAGCTCCTCCTTGAATCCGGCAGCACGACGGCGTGGTGGCGGTGGTGGTGGAGAACTCCGGCGGAGCTTCGCTAAGCGTGCGGGATGTGGTGGAGGAGAGAGGGCCGCTAGGGTTTGGGAGAGGGGGGCGCCGGCCACTAGGGGGTGCGGCCACCTTGTGGTCTTGGGGTGGCCGGCCCCCTCCCCTTGGCTCCTCATTATGTAGGTGGAAGCCCCAAGTGTTGGACTACAAGTCTTCGAATAAGACCCGAACCCAAAACCTTCCATGTGATAGGGAAACCTACCCAAGGTGGGAATCCCACTTGGGGTGGGATTCCCCCCTTCCATGTGGGGGGTTGGCCGGCCCCCTTGGTGGAGACCAAGGTGGACTCCACCCTCCTAGGGTTGGCCGGCCATGGGAGGTGGAGTCCCTCCGGGACTCCGCCTTCCTTAGTGGTTTCTTCCGGACTTTTCTAGAACCTTCTAGAACCTTCCATAGAACCTTCCGGATCATTTTAAATCTTATAAAATGACTTCCTATATATGAATCTTATTCTCCGGACCATTCCGGAACTCCTCGTGATGTCCGGGATCCCATCCGAGACTTCAAACAATACTTCGAACTCCATTCCATATTCAAGTTCTACCATTTCAACATCAAACCTTAAGTGTGTCACCCTACGGTTCGCGAACTATGTGGACATGGTTGAGTACTCTCTCCGACCAATAACCAATAGCGGGATCTGGAGATCCATAATGGCTCCCACATATTCAACGATGACTTTAGTGATCGAATGAACCATTCACATATGATACCAATTCCCTTTGTCACGCGATATTTTACTTGTCCGAGGTTTGATCATCGGTATCACTCTATACCTTGTTCAACCTCGTCTCCTGACAAGTACTCTTTACTCGTACCGTGGTATGTGGTCTCTTATGAACTTATTCATATGCTTGCAAGACATTAGACGATATTCCACCGAGAGGGCCCAGAGTATATCTATCCGTCATCGGGATGGACAAATCCCACTGTTTATCCATATGCCTCAACTCATACTTTCTGGATACTTAATCCCACCTTTATAACCATCCATTTACGCAGTGGCGTTTGATGTAATCAAAGTACCTTTCCGGTATAAGTGATTTACATGATCTCATGGTCATAAGGACTAGGTAACTATGTATCGAAAGCTTATAGCAAATAACTTAATGACGTGATCTTATGCTACGCTTAATTGGGTGTGTCCATTACATCATTCATACAATGATATAACCTTGTTATTAATAACATCCAATGTTCATGATTATGAAACTAATCATCCATTAATCAACAAGCTAGTTAAGAGGCATACTAGGGACTCTTTGTTGTTTACATATCACACATGTATCAATGTTTCGGTTAATACAATTATAGCATGGTATATAAACATTTATCATAAACATAAAGATATATAATAACCACGTTTATTATTGCCTCTTGGGCATATCTCCTTCATCTTCGGCATCTTGTTAATAGGTTAGTGCCGGAAAATGCATAAATATGACATAAAGTATGCATAAAACATGTAGATATCATCAATAAAGTGGCATGGAACATAAGAAATTATCGATACGTTGGAGACGTATCAGCATCCCCAAGCTTAGTTCCTGCTCGTCCCGAGCAGGTAAACGATAACAAAGATAATTTCTGGAGTGACATGCCATCATAACCTTGATCATACTATTGTAAGCACATGTAATGAATGCGGCGATCAAAACAATGGTAATGCAATGAGTAAACAAATGAATCATATAGCAAAGACTTTTCATGAATAGTACTTTCAAGACAAGCATCAATAAGTCTTGCATAAGAGTTAACTCATAAAGCAATAATTCAAAGTATAGGTATCGAAGCAACACAAAGGAAGATTAAGTTTCAGCGGTTGCTTTCAACTTGTAACATGTATATCTCATGGATATTGTCAATGTAAAGTAATATAACAAGTGCAATATGCAAGTATGTAGGAATCAATGCACAGTTCACACAAGTGTTTGCTTCTTGAGATGGAGAGAAATAGGTGAACTGACTCAACATAAAAGTAAAAGAATGGCCCTTCGCAGAGGGAAGCATTGATTGCTATATTTGTGCTAGAGCTTTGATTTTGAAAACATATAGAGAGCACAAAAGTAAAATTTTGAGAGGTGTTTGTTGTTGTCAACGAATGGTAGTGGGCACTCTAACCCCCTTGCCAGACAAACCTTCAAAGAGCGGCTCCCATTTTATTTTTATTTTTGTGTGGCACTCCTTCCAACCTTTCTTTCACAAACCATGGCTAACCGAATCCTCGGGTGCCTGCCAACAATCTCATACCATGAAGGAGTGCCTTTTTATTTTAGTTTTATTATGATGACACTCCTCCCCACCTTTGCTTTCTCAAGCCATGGCTAACCGAATCCTTCGGGTGCCGTCCAACAATCACATACCATGGAGGAGTGTCTATTTTTGTTAATTAATTTGGGACTGGGAATCCCATTGCCAGCTCTTTTTGCAAAATTATTGGATAAGCGGATGAAGCCACTAGTCCATTGGTGAAAGTTGCCCAACAAGATTGAAAGATAAACACCACATACTTCCTCATTAGCTATAAAACATTGACACAAATCAGAGGTAATAAATTTTGAATTTTTTAAAGGTAGCACTCAAGCAATTTACTTTGGAATGGCGGAGAAATACCATGTAGTAGGTAGGTATGGTGGACACAAATGGCATAGTGGTTGGCTCAAGGATTTTGGATGCATGAGAAGTATTCCCTCTCGATACAAGGCTTAGGCTAGCAAGGCTATTTGAAACAAACACAAGTATGAAGCAGTGCAGCAAAACTCACATAAAAGACATATTGTAAACATTATAAGACTCTACACCGTCTTCCTTGTTGTTCAAACTCTTACTAGAAATTATCTAGACCTTAGAGAGACCAATTATGCAAACCAAATTTTAGCAAGCTCTATGTATTTCTTCATTAATAGGTGCAAAGTATATGATGCAAGAGCTTAAACATGAGCACAACAATTGCCAAGTATCACATTATCCAAGACATTTTTCCAATTACTACATGTAGCATTTCCCGTTTCCAACCATATAACAATTTAACGAAGAAGATTCAATCTTCGCCATGAATATTATGAGTAAAGCCTAAGGACATATTTGTCCATATGCAACAGCGGAGCGTGTCTCTCTCCCACACAATGAATGCTAGGATCCAACTTTATTCAAACAAAACAAAAACAAAAACAAACAGACGCTCCAAGCAAAGTACATAAGATGTGATGGAATAAAAATATAGTTTCGCTAGAGGAACCTGATAATGTTGTCGATGAAGAAGGGGATGCCTTGGGCATACCCAAGCTTAGACGCTTGAGTCTTCTTGAAATATGCAGGGGTGAACCACCGGGGCATCCCCAAGCTTAGAGCTTTCACTCTCCTTGATCATATTGTATCATCTCCCTCTCTTGATCCTTGAAAACTTCCTCCACACCAAACTCAAAACAACTCATTAGAGGGTTAGTGCATAATCAAAATTCACATGTTCAGAGGTGACATAATCATTCTTAACACTTTTGGACATTGCTGTTATCACCAGATTTTAACCAAATCAGAAGTGGGCCGTGATTGAGATGGGCTTAGCAAATATACGTAGAAATTATTCATGAATCGGCCTTGTATAAAGAGTTTGGGCTAAATTGCCCGTGTATCTGTAAATATAGTAGGATACGTGTCGGTTAGGATTAAAAGGTAGAGTTTAGCTCGTATAAGGTTGGGATTATTCCCACGTTAGGAAGTCTACGGACTATAAATATGTATCTAGGGTTATTGAGAAGGAGGACGATCACGTTCACAACAAACCAATCTAGGCGCATCGCCACCCCTTGTTTCGAGGGTTTCTTCTGGGTAAGCACTATGCTGCCTAGATCGCATCTTGCGATCTAGGCAGAATCTAGTTTATTCGTTGTTCATGTGTTGCTCGTACTGAAGCCTTGTTGATGGCGAGCAACACCGTTATCATGGATATGTTAGGGTTAGCATCGGTACTTTCTTGATGTGTTTGATTAGTCATGCTACCCCTGGATATCTAGACACCCTTGTACCGATCTTAGGTGCAAGGGTGGAACCTTGCTTAGTCATTGTTTAAGTAGATTCGATCCGTTACGATTGCTCCTTGTTCTTCAAGGATTAGTTTGATATCTACATAGTTAGGCCTTGCAAACGGGTTGAAAGATCCAGTAGCACGTAAGGTATAGTTTGCTAGCCCTAGAGGAGATGTTCCGGGAATCAACTCCACGTTGGTTTTTAGGCCTTGTCTAGGGCTGGTTTGTTATCATCTTTCGTGTCTGCCAGGCTCAATTACGTGTAGGACGTTCCGGTTATGTGGTGAAAACCCTAGATCGTCGTAGATCGTTTTAGCCTAATATTGATCAAGCAGGACCACCATGTTATCGTAGATCTCATATGAATCATGGGTGGATCGGCTCCTTGAGCCGATTCACAGGACAACCTGAGAGCCGATCGAGGCTTGTATTTAATGTTTACGTGTATACCATGCAGGAAACTAGTCGAAGCAATCCATCACCTTCCTGACCAGGTATAGGTCAGGTGGCACGCCCTTGCACCAGCATCGGACGTGCGTGCCGGAGCTTTGCGGGCCGTCGTCCGAGGGACCAGGGCCCACCAGCAGTCCTGGGAGCCTCCCGGCTCTTCGTGTTGCCCGTCGCTACTCGTCGGTGGGTTTTGGTGGTCAACACATTCTGGCACGCCCGGTGGGACATTCTTCTACATCAACTGCATCAACATCCGCATCAGAGATGGCGGAAGATCCAGTCACGTACGAAGACCTGTCTGAGGAGTACAAGAAGAAGTATGACGAGATCAAAGCTCTCTTCGAAGCCGACCTCATCGGCTCTTTCCAGAGGACCCGCTCACACGGCATCAGGTGGAAAGGGTTCTCAGCTGAAGGCGCGCACGATGGAGTGGATTTGTCTGCTCCTTCAGAAGAACGCACCAGGTCTCTACGTCAGGAGGTTAATCACATGGTAGCTCATTCGCTACACCGCCATTCTGAGAGCCTGGTGAACACTTTGGAGCGTGTCGCGCCTCGCGTGGTCCAGGAAATCATGAAGCATCAGTACTCTCCGTCAGGACCTGCCCTAGGGACTCACCAAGGAGAGATGGCATTCCAGACCAGACCACAGCTGCCATTCGCGCTAGCAGCACCAGAGCTACCAAGTTCACCGGCATACGTCGTCTACAAGATCGGTGGCGATCCTAGTGATTACCAGTTCTTGTATGAACCGCCTAAGGAGATCCCGCACGGATACATGTGCACATATGTGCCAAACTGCAATAACTGGGCGCGCACGAACCAGGTTGCAACAGCAGGGATTTCTGGAACAGCAGGAGGGGTTTCTGGAGCGGATCCCGAGAAGCAGGCGTGGCTAGCTAAATATGCCACTTCAACGAATCATCAGAGCTCAACTCCTGCAGCTAGCACCGTGGATCAGATCAGTGCAATCTTGAGGGACCAGTTCGGCATGGTGCCGAAAAGGAGGGCAATCAGCTATTCCAAGCCGTACCCCAACGAGTATGATTTGATCCAACTACCACCCAAATATCGGCTCCCTGAATTCTCCAAGTTTAGTGGATCGGAAGGCTCTAGCTCAGTTGAGCATGTGAGCCGATATTTGGCGCAGCTGGGCATGATCTCGGCATCAGACCCATTACGTGTGAGGTTTTTCGCGCAATCTCTCACAGGATCGGCTTTCGGATGGTGCACCTCGCTGCCACCAGATTCAATCCGGACTTGGAAGCAGATGGAAGAACAGTTCCACATGCAATATCACTCAGAAGATTCCGAGGCTGGCATTGCCGACCTAGCACAAGTACGACAGAAGCGCGGAGAAACGGTATCAGAGTACATTCAGCGCTTCAGGGCCGTCAGGAACCGATGCTATTCGGCTCGCATGAACGAAAAAGAGGCAGTCGATCTGGCAGTGGTGGGTCTCGCATCGCCGATCAAGGATATGGCTTCCCAAGCAGAGTACACTTCACTGGCGCATATGGTTCAGAAACTATCATTATATGAACAGCACCACCCAGAGTTGTACCAGGACAAGTTCAAGCGCTCGGTAGTCCTGGTTGAGACACAAGAAGATGAAGACTCTGCAGGAGATCAGGAGGTAGCCGTGGCTGAATGGACTCGGGGGGCAAACCCCGTGTCCTGCAAATGGGTTAAACCACAAGGTCCTGCAAAAGGGTTTGACTTCGACGTAAGCAAAGCTGAGCAGATTTTCGACCTCTTACTCAAGGAGAAGCAGCTGAAGTTACCCGAAGGCCATAAAATCCCCACGGCGCAAGAAATGAACGGAAGGCCATACTGCAAGTGGCATAACTCGTTCACCCATACCACCAACGACTGCAGGGTGTGGCGTCAGCAGATCCAAATGGCGATAGAACAAGGCCGTCTAATTTTCAGCCAGTACGCCATGAAAGTTGACACACACCCCTTCCCTGCCGTTAACATGGTGGAGTAACTTATCCCGGGAGGTGCCAGCCAGGTTTCTCGTTCAGCATCAACATGGTAGGACCTGTGTACCACCCTGGTAAGGACAAAGGCGAGAGCAGCCGCTCTCGTGGCAAAGAAAAAGAGGAGGCCGTCCCACGCGACCGGCCCCAACGTAATGACAAGCGCTACATCACAGAGGAGCAAGTGAGGAATGTGCGATACTAGCGACCTCTCTCCGAGCACCTCCTCAACAAATATGAGCGTCAGTACGACCAGCGCCGGCGATACGACAGCGACGACGAAAAAGATCGTCGGTCTTGTGTGGACAACAGGAAATATCGTCGGTATGATCGAGACGACGAAAGATATGAGCGCCGCGTCAAGGAAAAGTCAAGAGAGCAAGACAACGTGGACAGACACTGGGATTGTCCTTTCTTCAAGCATTGCTGGGATTCAGGGATGAGCCGATTGCCTACAATCGGCAACTGCCCAGAGTGTAGACAGAAAAAGAGGGACACAGGAGACGTGTCAGTGTTCAAGCGTCTAGGGCCTCTCCCATCTCGGAACAAGCAAGCTGAGTCCTCTCGGGTGGAAGATCTCGAGGAGTTAGAAGATGAAGAAGAAGAAGAAGAAGAAGAAGAAGATAGATACCACCGGCCAAGGTGGTGCCCTGATGGACTCAGCCATTCTCAAAAGCGTAGGGTTCAGCGACTACGTAGCGTAGAGGAAGCCGAGAGACGATACCTACACAAATTAAGGAAAGCGCGGCCTGATCTGGCCGCGAAAATTCAGCAAACTCTGGATGAGGAGGGTCGTCCACAGAAGAAAGAGTGGCGCCCCAAACAAAAGAAAGCCGATGATACGACATCGGCTGGCACGAACATGGTGTTCATTCTTCCATCGGAGTTTTGTGCTCCAGGAATAGAGGAGGCACCTATAGCACAGCTCGACTGCGGCCCACGGCCAGTTATCTTTCAGAAGCCACGAGAAAGGAGCTACAGGCATCTGAAGGCCCTGTACTTGAGAGGTTATATCAACGGGCAGCCTGTCAACAAGATGCTGGTCGACACAGGAGCAGCAGTCAATATAATGCCATACTCCATGCTACGCCGTTTGGGATGGTCTAGCGCAGACCTGATCAAGACCAACGTCACATTGAACGACTTCAACGGCCAAGCATCAGAAGCACGAGGCGTTCTGAACGTGGATTTAACTGTAGGACGAAAGACCATCCCTACGTCATTCTTCATCGTCGACAGCAAAAGCACCTACGCCGTCCTGCTAGGGAGAGATTGGATCCACGCTAACTGCTGCATTCCATCCACGATGCACCAATGCTTGATACAGTGGGATGGAGATGAAGTGGAGGTCACCATGCAGATGATTCAGCCGAAATCTCAACGGCTGGCATGAACATTTGGGAAGCGGGAGGCCAAGAGCCGCTCTCCGGAATCAGTTTGGACGGCTGTGAGTGCATCGAAGTGACAAAAATGGGGTGAGGCTGGTCTTATCCACCGGCCTGACAGTGTAACAAGAGCAAAGGCAACGGACATACGTGGCAAGGCCGATCCCTGCGATCGGCCCCAAAAAATAAAAAGTGATGATCTCGTCTCAAGCATGCCACGTAGTCGTAGTAAAGCACGAACAAGATGTAAACCTTCATTGAGCAATTCAATCAAAATGGGGGCCGATTCCAGCAATCGGCCCATACTATCCTCGCCATACGTTTTGCCTGTGTTTAACATTGATCTAGCAGGCGATGGAAAGCTAGGGTATGGGTTTACATCGGCTGATGAGCTAGAAGAGGTTGGCATTGGTCCTGGGGATAAGCCACGACCAACTTTTATCAGCAAAAAGCTAGATCCACATCTCAGGAGCAAGATGATAGCTCTGTTAAAAGAATACCCAGATTGCTTTGCATGGGATTACACAGAGATGCCTGGGTTAGACAGGAGCATCATTGAGCATCGGCTCCCTCTCAAGAAAGGATTTCGGCCGTTCCAGCAACGTGCACGACAGATGAAGGTCGATATCCTAGAAGAAGTCAAGAAAGAGGTCGAGAAAATGTTGACCGCTGGGTTCATCAGGCCGTGCAGGTACGCTGAATGGATTTCCAATATAGTGCATGTACAGAAAAAGGATGGCCGATGGCACGTTGCCATAGATTTTCGAGATCTCAATAGAGCCACTCCAAAGGATGAATATCCCATGCCGGTAGCAGAGACATTGGTCAGTGCAGCTGCTGGTCATAAGGTCTTGAGTTTCATGGATGGCAACGCCGGCTACAATCAGATCTTCATGGCTCCAGAAGATATACACAAGACTGCATTCAGAGTACCAGGTTCAGTGGGCTTGTTTGAATATGTAGTCATGACTTTTGGACTGAAGAACGCCGGTGCAACATACCAAAGAGCCATGAATTACATCTTTCATGATCTGATCGGCAAATTGGTGGAAATCTACATTGATGACGTGGTGGTCAAGTCTGTCTCCGTAGAAGGACACCTGGAGGATTTGCGACGCATCCTGGACCGAACCAGAAAATTCGGGCTAAGAATGAATCCAAAGAAGTGTGCCTTTGGGGTGACGGCCGGTCAGTTCTTGGGTTTCTTGGTTCATGAACGTGGAATCGAGATCGGCCTGAAAAGCCAGGAGGCAGTGCGCACCATGCAACCACCTACCACGAAGAAGGAACTCCAATGCCTCATCGGCAAAATCAACTTCGTCCGAAGATTCATCTCCAATCTGTCGGGACGAATTGAGCCGTTTATGGGATTGGTGAAAATTAAATCTGATGACGAGTTTCACTGGGGGGCAGAGCAGCAGCAAGCGTTTGACGAGATTAAGGAATATCTATCGACACCGCCTGTGCTGGTTCCGCCTCAGCAAGACAGACCATTCTACATTTACTTATCGGTAGCTGACACTTCCATCGCGTCAGTGGTGGTGCAACTTTATGATGGTCTGGAAAAGGTGGCTTTCTACCTCAGCAGAAAGATGTTGGATGCAGAGACGAGGTATCCTGAGATCGAGAAGTTGTGCCTCTGTTTGTTTTTCACCTGCACCAAGCTTCGTCATATCTTTCTGACGGCAGAAATCATCATCATATGCAAATCAGACGTCGTCAAACATATGTTGTCGGCCCCTGTTTTAAAAGGCCGACTCGGTAAATGGATGTTTGCATTATCGGAGTTTGATCTCCGGTATCAGCCTGCGAAAGCAGTCAAGGGACAAGCATTGGCCGATCTCATTGCTGAACGAATCAATACTAATATAGCAGCACTATCTGTACGTGCATGGGCTATGTTCTTCGATGGATCGGCTTGTGACGATGGTTGTGGCATCGGCATTCTGCTCGTGTCGCCTCGGGGGGCAACATATTCCTTCTCCATCAGGTTATCTACCCCTTGTACCAACAATGTTGCTGAGTATGAGGCAATACGCAAGGGAATGGAGTTGCTTTTGGAAGCCGGGGCAGAAGCAGTGGAACTTTTTGGAGACTCTAAGTTGGTGATTTCCCAGCTCACGGACGAATACAAGTGCGAGAGTGAGTCACTCTTCCCATTATGGATGGAATGCCGCGAGCTGATGGCACAATTTCGGTACATCAACTTCAATTGGGTCCCAAGATCTCAAAATACCGAAGCCAACAATCTCGCACAGATGGCGTCAGGCTACAAGGACATACCAGATGGGTCAGAAGTTCAGGTGCAGTTCCTGGAACACGATGACTGGAGAGCCGATATCAATTACTTGAAGGATCCGGCTCGGGGGGCACCTAAACGGATAAGGTATAAGGCCATGAAATATGTCCTTATAGGAGACGACATGTTCTACAGGACGTTGGAAGGGTTACTGCTCAAATGCCTGGGACCAACCGAGTCTAATCGGCTCCTACACGAGGTACACGAAGGCGCCTGTGGAACTCATCAATCGGCTCATAAGATGAAGTGGCTGATCAGACGATCAGGGTTTTACTGGCCCACCATGCTTGAGGACTACTTTAGGTACTATAAAGGGTGTCAAGCGTGTCAGATGTTTGGGAAAATTCAGATGGTGCCGGCATCGGCAATGAACCCCATCATCAAGCCTTGGCCATTTCGAGGTTGGGGCATGGATATGATCGGTAAAATCCATCCTGCATCGAGCAAAGGCCACGAGTGGATTTTGGCCATTACAGATTACTTCACTAAATGGGTGGAGGCCGTCCCTATGAAGAAGGTAAAATCGGAAGATGTTATCAATTTTGTGAAAGAACATGTCATTCATAGATTCGGGATTCCCCAGACTATCACGACCGATGGAGGATCGGTCTTTGTTTCTAAGGAATTCAGAAAGTTCTGCGATGACATGGGGATTAAGCTGATCTGATCGTCTCCATACTATGCTCAAGCCAACGGGCAAGCTGAAGCGTCCAACCAGAGCCTTATCAAGCTGATTAAGAGGAAAGTTGACGAGAACCCTAGGCGTTGGCATGAGGTATTGTCGGAAGCTTTGTGGGCCTATCGCATGTCATGCCATGGAGCTATAAAAACTTCGCCATACCAGCTGGTCTATGGGCAGGAAGCCGTATTGCCTTGGGAAATTACGGCTGGATCGAGACGTGTTACGTTTCAGAATGATCTAACAGCTGAAGAATATGCAGCCCTGATGAGTGATACTATTGAGGATTCAACGGAACTCAGACTTTGGTCGTTGGAGAAGATTAAAGAGAACAAAGCCAAGGTAGCCCGCGCATACAATAAGAAGGTGAGACCAAAGGAGTTTCAGGTTGGTGATCTAGTATGGGAAGCTGTGTTGCCATTAGGGACTAAGGATAAAGAATATGGTAAATGGTCTCTTAATTGGCACGGTCCGTACAGAGTCGACCAGGTTTTGAAGGGTAATGCATAGATGCTCGAGCAGCTGGACGGTGTTAAATTCCCAGTAGCTGTCAATGGTCAACATATCAAGAAATATTTCCCAAGCATGTGGGATGACGGACAGTGAAGTATGGGGGCCGATGCATGAAATCGGCCAGTAAAAAAAATTATATACAAATCACAGCCGATGTACAGACATCGACTTTAGAAATATGGATACCAGTACAGCCGATGCACGGACATCGACTTCAGAATATAAAAAAAAGCCGATGCATAGCCATCGACTCTAGAGGAACAAGCTCAATTGAGCGGTCAACGTATTATTTTCAGGCCAGAGACCGTGGCATTGGGATGATTCTCCCATGGGTTTCGCTGAGGAGTTGAATCTGTGCGTTTGAGATCTAAGGACACGGATTGGACCTGTTTTGGATGGCAATTTGGGGGATCTGATTTTATTCTCTCAAACAAAGGTTGCAGATTACCGTGTAAATAAGCAACTGATTTGGCCTTAATCGCGTTTTATGGAAAAGGCCGATGCGCTGCCATCGGCTCTTTGCGCGTTGACTTACTTTGGCAATCGGAAAAATTGATGTTAAAGCAAAATCGACAGAGGAACATTTTCTTCATTAATAGAGGGGATTTCTTACAAAGAAAGAGCCGATTGCTCAAGGGAGGAAGAACAAAAGAGAGGTCTATTGACCAATCTGCTACTACCACTAGACCTATACTAGTAGGTGCTGCTCTACGGGCCGTCGCTGCCCTCGTCGTCGCCGTCGGAGCTGCCGTCGGCGCTGTTGCCGGCGGGCTCCTCGTCGCTGCTCCCGTAGCCCTCAATGGGAGCTTCCTCCTCCTCGTCGTTGTCGTCGTCGTCGTCATCATCCGATCCGGCGCGGAAGCGCTTCGCCGGCGGGTAGTCCTCGAGGGAGTCGTCGTCCTCCTCTTCTTCCTCCTCGTCGGACGAAGTGTAGTCGTCCCAGGAGAACGAGTCATCCTCGCTCTTCGCCTCCAGTTCCCCATCGGCAAGGAACTGGAGGTCATCGTCTCCGCTGGTCAAGGACTTGTCGTCCTCAGACCAGACGGAGGAGTCGTGGTCCTCCTGGTCCCATTCCTCTGGGGCGTGCTCGTTGTGCGCCGCCATCAAATCCCACTCCGGCGTGGGTTCGCGGGAGGAGGAAGATGAGGAAGAGGAGGATTGGGAAGAAAGACCCGACGAGGCGGAGGAGGAGGAAGAGGAAGACATTGCTACAGGAGAAGGGGGTTTTTTTTGGTGCCGATGGCTAGGACAGAGCAAGGGGATGAAGGGGCGAACTGTTCGGCACGGTTAAATAAAGGGGATATAGTGGTGATTTAATGCCACAGCAGTTTCCGAGGAAGTGGTGCCAAAGAGAAAAAAAAACTATCAGATCACGCGGAGAAGTTGAGAAGGCAAGGCATCATGATGAAGGATACTGTGACGGTTTTGCTCTGCCACGACATGACCCGACGAAGAAAAAGCAGAGTGGTTTTGGAATTATCATTACCAAAACCAGGGGGGCATGTGTTATCACCAGATTTTAACCAAATCAGAAGTGGGCCGTGATTGAGATGGGCTTAGCAAATATACGTAGAAATTATTCATGAATCAGCCTTGTATAAAGAGTTTGGGCTAAATTGCCCATGTATCTGTAAATATAGTAGGATACGTGTTGGTTAGGATTAAAAGGTAGAGTTTAGCTCGTATACGGTTGGGATTATTCCCACGTTAGGAAGTCTACGAACTATAAATATGTATCTAGGGTTATTGAGAAGGAGGACGATCACGTTCACAACAAACCAATCTAGGCGCATCGCCACCCCTTGTTTCGAGGGTTTCTTCCGGTTAAGCGCTATGCTGCCTAGATCGCATCTTGCGATCTAGGCAGAATCTTGTTTATTCGTTGTTCATGTGTTGCTCGTACTGAAGCCTTTTTGATGGCGAGCAACACCGTTATCATGGATATGTTAGGGTTAGCATCGGTACTTTCTCGATGTATTTGATTAGTCATGCTACCCCTGGATATCTAGCCACCCTTGTACCGATCTTAGGTGCAAGGGTGGCACCTTGCTTAGTCATTGTTTAAGTAGATTCGATCCGTTACGATTGCTCCTTGTTTTTCAAGGATTAGTTTGATATCTACATAGTTAGGCCTTGCAAACGAGTTGAAGGATCCAGTAGCATGTAAGGTATAGTTGGCTAGTCCTAGAGAAGATGTTCCGGGAATCAACTCCACGTTGGTTTTTAGGCCTTGTCTAGGGCTGGTTTATTATCATCTTTCGTGTCTGCCAGGCTCAATTACGTGTAGGACGTTCCGGTTATGTGGTGAAAACCCTAGATCGTCGTAGATCGTTTTAACCTAATATTGATCAAGCAGGACCACCATGTTATCGTAGATCTCATACGAATCATGGGTGGATCGGCTCCTTGAGCCGATTCACAGGACAACCTGAGAGCCGATCGAGGCTCGTATTTAATGTTTACGTGTATGCCATGCAGGAAACTAGTCGAAGCAATCCATCACCTTCCTGACCAGGTATAGGTCAGGTGGCACGCCCTTGCACCAGCATCGGACGTGCGTGCCGGAGCTTTGCGGGCCGTCGCCCGAGGGACCAGGGCCCACCAGCAGTCCTGGGAGCCTCCCGGCTCTTCGTGTTGCCCATCGCTACTCGTCGGTGGGTTTAGGTGGTCAACAATTGCACAAAGCTACTGAAAGTTAATGGAATCGAAAAATCCATCAAGCATAGCAAAACAGGCAATGCGAAATAAAAGGTAGAATCTGTCAAAACAGAACAGTCCGTAAATACGAATTTCTAAGAGGCACCAGACTTGCTCAAATGAAAATTCTCAAATTGAATGAAAGTTGCGTACATATCTGAGGATCACTCACGTAAATTGGCATAATTTTCTGAGTTACCTACACAGAATTAGGCCCAGATTCGTGACAGCAAAGAATTCTGTTTCTGCGCAGTAATCCAAATCTAGTTTGAACCTTGCTATCAAAGACTTTACTTGGCACAACAATGCAACAAAACTAAGATAAGGAGAGGTTGCTACAGTAGTAACAACTTCCAAGACTCAAATATAAAATAAAGGTGCAGTAGTAAAAACATGGGTTGTCTCCCATAAGCGCTTTTCTTTAACGCCTTTCAGCTAGGCGCAGAAAGTGTGTATCAAGTATTATCAAGAGACGAAACATCAACAGCGGGGTTTGGAGTTTTCTCAACCATGCATTGTATTTTGGATACATAAGTTTCAGAGGCTCCCTTTTCATTAGTCTTGGGCTTGCTACTCTCATCAAACAAATTTTCAGGAACAAGCCAAGCATAATTATCATCTAGAGCTTCATGCATTGCTAGGAGCTTACAAGGTATTGGTGCTTTAACCTCCCCACCATCATTAACATTATTAGTGTACTTAATTCTATCCATATCCATCTTTTCAAGTATTCTTTTAAAATCGGTGAACATACCAAGCCTCTTATGCTTAATAAAAACTTTTCTAGCTTCTTTGGCTATATCCTCAAATTCTCGCACTAGGACTTTTAAAACAAAATCTCCCTTCTCTCCCCTCTCCATATCAGAAAGTGTAAGAAACATGTGTTGTATCATGGGGTTGAGACTAATAAATCTAGCTTCCATCATGCGTACCAAACAAACAGAGGCATCTTCATAAGTAGGGACAGCTTTTGCCAGGGGTATATCTTTAAGATCTTCATGCATACTAACATGGGTGAAAAACTCTTCTATATTATCTCTTCCAATTATAGACCCTTGCCCTACCGGTATATCTTTTAAAGTAAAATTAAGAGGAAACATGATGAAGTAAGTAAAGTAAATACAAGTAACTATTTTTTTTGTGTTTTTGATATAGCAAACAAGATAGCAAATAAAGTAAAGCTAGCAACTAATTTTTTGTGTTTTGTTTTAGTGCAGCAAACAAAGTAGTAAATAAAACAAAGCAAGACAAAAACAAAGTAAAGAGATTGGAGGTGGAGACTCCCCTTGCAGCGTGTCTTGATCTCCCCGGCAACGGCGCCAGAAATTTAGCTTGACACGCGTACATCACGCGACCGTTGGGAACCCCAAGTGGAAGGTGTGATGCGTACAGCAGTAAGTTTCCCTCAGTTAGAAACCAAGGTTTATCGAACCAGTAGGAGTCAAGAAGCACGTCGAAGGTTGATGGCGGCGAGATGTAGTGCGGCGCAACACCAGGGATTCCGGCGCCAACGTGGAACCTGCACAACACAACCAAAGCACTTTGCCCCAACGAAACAGTGAGGTTGTCAATCTCACCGGCTTGCTGTAACAAAGGATTAGATGTATAGTGTGGATGATAATTGTTTGCAGAAAATAGTAGAACAAGTATTGCAGTAGATTGTATTCGATGTAAAAGAATGGACCGGGGTCCACAGTTCACTAGAGGTGTCTCTCCCATAAGATAAATAGCATGTTGGGTGAACAAATTACAGTTGGGCAATTGACAAATAAAGAGGGCATGACCATGCACATACATGATATGATGAGTATAGTGAGATTTAATTGGGCATTACGACAAAGTACATAGACCGCTATCCAGCATGCATCTATGCCTAAAAAGTCCACCTTCAGGTTGTCATCCGAACCCCTTTCAGTATTAAGTTGCAAACAACAGACAATTGCATTAAGTATGGTGCGTAATGTAATCAATAACTACATCCTCGGACATAGCATCGATGTTTTATCCCTAGTGGCAACAGCACATCCACAACCTTAGAACTTTCTGTCACTGTCCCAGATTTAATGGAGGCATGAACCCACTATCGAGCATATATACTCCCTCTTGGAGTTACTAGCAAAAACTTGGCCAGAGCCTCTACTAATAACGGAGAGCATGCAAGATCATAAAGAACACATAGGTAATAGATTGATAATCAACATAACATAGTATTCTCTATCCATCAGATCCCAACAAACACAACATATAGCATTACAGATAGATGATCTTGATCATGTTAGGCAGCTCACAAGACCCGACAATGAAGCACAATTAGGAGAAGACGACCATCTAGCTACTGCTATGGACCCATAGTCCAGGGGTGAACTACTCACTCATCACTCCGGAGACGACCATGGCGGTGAAGAGTCCTCCGGGAGATGATTCCCCTCTCCGGAAGGGTGCTGGAGGCGATCTCCTGAATCCCCCGAGATGGGATTGGCGGCGGCGGCGTCTCTGGAAGTTTTTCCGTATCGTGGCTCTCGGTACTGGGGATTTCGCGACGAAGGCTTTAAGTAGGCAGAGGAGATAGGTCAGGGGGCCTGACAGGGGGGCCACACACTAGGGCAGCGCGGCCCCCCCTTGGCCGCGCCGCCTTAGTGTGTCGGCGCCCCGTGGCCCCACTTCGTGGCTCCTTCGGTCTTCTGGAAGCTTCGTGTGAAAATAGGCCCCTGGGCGTTGATTTCGTCCAATTCCGAGAATATTTCCTTACTAGGATTTCTGAAACCAAAAACAGCAGAAAACAGCAACTGGCTCTTCGGCATCTTGTTAATAGGTTAGTGCCGGAAAATGCATAAATATGACATAAAGTATGCATAAAACATGTAGATATCATCAATAAAGTGGCATGGAACATAAGAAATTATCGATACGTTGGAGACGTATCATGGATCTCTCAGCTATCTCTTCCCAAAACACACCTGGCGGGATTGCAAGGCACTGCGACCCGATGTTTGCGAGAACATCGGCTTCATCATTGCTCAGCCTACTGATGTGATTTACTTCACATCCATCAAACAGCTTCTCAAGCTCGTTGTACACCTCCTTGTATGCCACCATACTGTCATTGACTGCATCACATTGGTTCATAACCTGCTGAGCTACCAATTGTGAGTCGCCAAAGATTTTTAGTCGAGTTGCGCCGCAAGCTTTCGCCATCTTCATCCCGTGTATAAGGGCTTCATATTCTGCTTCATTGTTAGATGCGTTTGGGAACGTCATCCGTAGGACATACTTCAATTTATCGCCTTCAGGTGATATGAGTATCACCCCTGCACCAGCTCCTTCTACTCTCTTGGATCCATCGAAGTTCATGGTCCAAGTTCTCGACAAATCTGGGGGTCCCGTATTTTGTAACTCCATCCACTCTGCAATGAAATCTGGCAGAATTTGCGACTTGATTGCTTTTCTTTTTTCATATGTGATGTCCCGAGGGGAAAGTTCTATTCCCCAAAGGGAGACACGCCTTGTAGCTTCTGGATTGTTCAGTATATGTGATAGAGGTGCTTCATTGACCACTATTATCGGGTGTGCCGAAAAATAGTGGCGCAATTTTCTTGCTGTCGTGAATACTCCATATGCTAACTTCTGGTACTGCGGGTACCGCTGTTTGGAAGGCGATAACACTTCACTGATAAAATATACCGGCCTTTGCACTCCATGGAGTTTCCCTTCTTCTTCTCTTTTGACGACTAGTGCCGTGCTAACCACCTGAGGTGTGGCTGCGATGTATAATAGGAGAGGTTCCTTTTCTTTCGGTGCCACCAAGATTGGTGGTGTCGAAATTGTGCGCTTCAAATCCTCGAAGGCTCTATCGGCCTCTTCGTTCCACTGGAATTTCTCTCCTTGCTTGATTAAAGCATAGAACGGTAACGCTTTTTCTCCCAGTCTGGCGACAAATCTGCTTAAAGCTGCGACTCGCCCAGTTAACTGCTGTATTTCCTTTAACTTTGTTGGCTTCCTCATTGTTACGATAGCTTGGATTTTTTCGGGATTTTCTTCGATCCCTCTTGCTGAGACTAGAAACCCAAGAAGTTCTCCTGCGGGGACACCAAAGGAACACTTCGTCGGGTTCAACTTGAGGCAGAACTTGTCGAGGTTGTCGAAGGTTTCCTTTAGATCCTCGATTAACGTCGTCCCCTTCTTTGATGTTATGACAACATCGTCGATGTACACTTGTACGTTTTTCCCAATCTGTGTTGCTAAGCACTTCTGCATCATCCTCTGGTATGTTGCTCCCGCGTTTTTCAGACCAAAAGGCATTGTTCGGTAGCAAAATACTCCATAGGGTGTGATGAATGCTGTTTTGACCTCATCTTCTTTCAATCTGATCTGGTTATAACCAGAATATGCATCCAGGAAGGAAAGACGTTCACATCCTGCCGTGGAGTCGATAATTTGATCGATCCTCGGGAGGGGAAAGTGATCCTTTGGACAATGTTTATTGAGACACGTAAAATCGACGCACATGCGAAGGACTTTAGTGTTTTTCTTCGGCACCAACACTGGATTCGCTACCCATGTGGCCTCTGTATGCAGCTCCTTGATAAAACCAGCTTCTCTTAGTCGGTCGATTTCTGATAGCATAGCTTTGTGGTTTGGCTCTGAAAAACGCCGCAAAGGTTGTTTTATTGGTCTCGCTAATGGATCCAAGTTTAGGTGGTGCTCGGCAAGTTCCCTGGGTACTCCTGGCATGTCAGTTGGACACCATGCGAAGATTTTCCAGTGCTCACGGAGGAACTCGACGAGCGCGCTTTCCTATGCGAGGTCCATGTCTTTTGCAATGGACGTCGTCTTTTTCGGGTCTGTCGGGTGAATCTGCACCTCCTTAGAATTTTTCTCAGTGTTGAAGGTTGATTCTTTGTTTGGCCTTCCTACATCTGGCAGCACATCATAATCAGTTATGAGCCTTGACGCCATGTATTCTGCTTGCATCCCGAAAGTTTCTTACAGTCGATGAAAATCCTTATCGCACTTATCGGCTAGCGCAAAGCTTCCTTTGACTGTGATTGGTCCCTTAGGCCCAGGCATCGTCCACAGCAGGTACGTGTAATGTGGTACCGCCATAAACCTAGCATATGCTGGACCTCCCAACAAAGCGTGGTATTGTGATGGGAAATCCACGACTTCGAATTCCAGCTTCTCTATCCTGTAGTTTTCTCGGGTCCCAAACTGAACGTCGAGATTAATCTTCCCTAGCGGATAACTTGGCTTCTCCGGTGTGATACCGTGGAATCGCGTGTCGGTTGGTTTCAGGTTTGCTAGGGATATGTTCATCTTCCTTAGTGTATCTGCATACATAAGGTTTAAACTGCTGTCGCCATCTATGAACACTGGAGATACATCGAATCCTGCGATCACTACTGCTAATATAAGTGCTGACTGCCCTGGTCGAGGAACTTGCTGTGGATGATCCGCTATTGTGAATCCAATATCTTACCCTGACCAGTTTAGAAACTCAACCGTTGGTGGAGGCATCTTCTCTGCCATGAACACCTGTCGCGAGATTACTTTCTGAGCTCTATTGGATGGCCTGCCTTTCTGAATCATCGAGACCGCTCCATTGGAATTGGGATCAACATAAGGCGGTGGTGCAGGTGCTGCCGCAATTCTGAGCTGATGTCGATTATCGTCCGTAATTGCGGGAGGAGGTGGCAGGTGAATCTCACTCCTGGGTCCTTGAGGATTTCTGGGCGCTGCCTGAGCATTGGCATGCCCTGCCCACCTTAACATTGCCTAAAAATTTCGGCAATCCTTTTGCAAGTGTCCTGACTGTCTTTTTCCGTTATTATCGAGATAAAAATGCATCTGACACGGCCCGTTCATCATCTCCTCGGGAGGCACGAAAGGTCTCTGAAACCTTGACCCTGTATTTTGCATGTTGTTTCGAGAGTCATCTCTGTTGTCGCCTCGCTGCTCGCTGCTCTTCTGATAATCATCTCTATTGTTTCCTCCGGCGCTTGCTCGGAAGCCAGCCGAAATTTGCCCAGGAGCATCATAGCCCGAGTACTGCCGAGGAAATCGTCGCCTATTTTGATAATTTCGGTCGCGGTCCTCCTCTGGTGACCTATGCCGTTTGTTGTGAACAGCATCTTCTCCATCTGCCCATCTGTTTGCTATCTCCATTAATGCGGATACTGTCTTTGGATTGGTTCTCCCCAAATCCTCGACAAAATCTCCTCGCCTGATTCCTGCGACAAATGCATCTATCGCTCTTTCGTCAGATATATTGTCTGCCGAGTTTTTAATGATATTCCACCTTTGGATGTATTTTCTCATTGATTCATCTGGCTTTTGTCGACACGCCCTCAATTCATCTAGTGATGCAGGTTTTTTGCAGGTGGACCGGAAATTCTTGACGAGCACGTCCTCGAAGCTATCCCAGCTGTCGATAGATCCTGGGGGAAGCTTTTTTATCCAAGATCGCGCGGCTCCACTTAAATGCACCTGGATGCTTTGCATAGCTGTTGCTCTGGTCCCTCCTGTGAGCTTCACCGTCTCGAGGTAATCAACTAGCCAATCCTCTGGATCTTGCAGGCCGTCGAATTTTTTGAAGTTATCAGGCAGTTTAAATCCTGAAGGGACTCGAGTTTTTCGGACTCTCCTCGTGAAGCATGGTAAACCGCACATGTCCTCGTCGTTTAGTTCTGGGGAGTGCCGATGTTCCCTTCTACTTTGTCGTGCTCTGTCCACCCTTGACTGCGCTGCCGTGTCTCTTGCTCCACTTGTTCCTTCGGGAACCGCTGCTGCTGCCGCAGGTCGTGGACTATTTTGCCTTGCTGTTCCTTCGGGAGGTGTTGATGCAAACGCCGTTCCCATGGCTCCGACTCCTGCCATTGCCATGTTGTACAGTGCCTCCCTTGGATCTTCTGGAGGTGGCCTGGATGCAAGGATAAAGGCCTGTGTCGCCATATACCCAGCTTCTGGTGTCTTGGAGATAATATTCCCTCTCGTGTCTATCGACATAAAAGACATGTCGAGGTTTTGAACCAAGTGCTCTCTTTCTCCTTCAGGTATATGTTGCAACCTTGATCTTGATCTGTTCCGAGCTTCCCTGTGGCTATCTCCCGAGGTTCCAGATTGTCGACTCAGCTCTGCCCTTCGCCTGCTTGACGCGGAGGCTGCCTCCTTTCTTCTGTTCAGGGCAGCTGTCTGTTTTTCCAATTCCCTTGCAGCTCGTGCGAGCCTATATTGATATGCTTGCAACTCTTCTGGCGTGGCTGTTGTGGCCATTGGTTCTGAGCCATCCATAGCTCTTGCGGATCTATCCCATGCTGCTTGCGGGAGTTGAACTCTATCACGAGGCTCAGGTCCGATATATTTGTTGCCTAGACCTCGTCGTAAATCAGAGGGATCGACGTATGGATTTCCCAAATCGTCGAAAGCCTCAGATGTTTCCTCCTGATCGCGGCTTGGCTCTCCGATGGCATAAATCTGATGGTATTTTGTATTCAGATCTGTGCTGGGTTTGGTGACACCATCATAAAGATTGGTGAAGACCTTGCCCACTGTAGTGGATTTGTCGATGAAGTTGAAGTTGTCGACACTGCTCGAGTCATCGCTTATATAGGAGTCCGCGGATGACTTGAAGGACATATCGCTGAAGATCTTGGCGAGCTTTTCTCTTGCCCTGGTGCTGATGAAGCGTGGCGATGAAGTCTCCTCTTCGCCTGACTTGATTGACGATGTTGAGCTCGAAAAATCGGAATCGACCGCCGACAATCTCGACGAGATCGGAATTTCGAGACGATACGTTCCCTCTTTCTCGACGCGAAAGTGGAATCTTCCGAACGTCATCTCCATAGGCTCCCCCAGATACGCATATGCATCCAAACGGGAGGGTGGGTGAGGAACAAAATCGACAGGACCAGTTGCGATCTGTTTACCTCGATCCATCGCGTTGCTTGCTGTTGATGAAGTCGACGATCTTGAACGTGCCATCGAGATCAGATCCTTGACGCCTCTAATCCCCACGGTCGGTGCCAATTGACAAGGGATTAACTTGTCAATGCCTACGGGTTGTAGACTAGGGTTTAGTTGGAAGTAGAGGGCAAGTAGATCTCGAAGGTTTCAGCCGAAAAGTACTCGACGATATGAAAACTAGGGTTTGCGAGACAATGATTCGATACTTTCTTTGTCCCTCGACTCCCCCTTATATAGGAGGTGGAGCCGAGGGATTCGTATTGTACAAGTTACAGAGTCTGGGAGGGTTTCCAACTCATCCCGCAAGATTACAAATATTATTTCCTAATACAATTCTAGCTTTCCTTAATAACAACTTGGGCTTCCGATTCTTCTTATTCTTCGAGTCATGGGCCTTCAGTAAACCCCGGGTACTATCTTCGGCAGGCCCATTGGGGGTGCCTATGTCAAGTAGGTATTTTGTCTTTACAAAATTTGAAATAATCCTTGAATTCAACAAGATTTTAAATAATAAAATATACCCCTAAAAATCCAATAAAAATTGGTTTAGTGAATGAAAAATTATTCTTAACTAGAATAAAATAAGAAATAGAATTAAGAAAACAAATTCAAATTTTGGAATTTTTGAATTTAAATTTAAACTTGGAATTTTTAATTTGAAATTTTCCTTGGATTTAAAAATGAAGGAAAGATTTCAAATGAGTTCAAATATTTGTTTTCAAATATTTTCAAAAGAAAATTCTATTATTCCTAGTCACTTCCTTTAAAAAAATATTTTCCAAAAGGAAAATATTCTATTATTCCTATTTCTTTTATTTCTAAAATAAAAAGAAAATTCTAACATTTCAAATTAAATTTGAAATAAATATTTTTCTAGAAGGAAAATTCTATTACTCTTAAACTCTTTTCTTTATAAAAATAAAATGATGTTAATGACTTTATAGTAATTATAAATTACTGCCAAAGGCACAAATCCTTAACTTAACCCTAAATTTTAAAACTCATATTGGGGTAAGGGTTTCAACAGAGAATAATACATCCATGCATGCATTATTTGGATTTTATAACATTGTCCTTACCGGACAATGATGCTTCTTTACAGAACCCGAGGCCCAGGTTCCATCCACTACATTGAACTGCACTATCTCGCAGTCACCAGGCAAGTTCACTCTTGCTCATGCCATATTGATTATGTTCTATCAATTTACTCGCAAAGCTATATACTTATCACTCCTGCATTGAAAATGAAATGTTACTTTTCCAATTATGAATATGACTATGTGGCTGGCAATGGAACCATGGTATGTGTTGATGGTGGAGGTTCCATTGCAAGGGTTCTACTCATCTAGGACTAATAACAAATGCCGTCCAGTGATCCTAGGGCCGTACATTATGTGTTACCATAAGATCTATAATGGTTCTAGGGAAGTCAGCTGTATCTTTTCCCTCTCGCATAAACGGACTATTAATAAGGGTTGCCTGGATCGGTATATCTTTTGGTAAAGGTGAGGACAGTGGTCCGTAACAGTCTACCATCAGATATAGGGGAGGGCAGACTCATTAAGAGTCTATGAAGGATTGTAAGGGTTGTCTGGGTCGGTCTATCTATGGTGTATAGGACATGGCATACTAATTGTTCGGAATGGTCTACCGTAATGGTATAGGGGAGAACAAATGCCTAGGTCGGGCTCTCCATAGATAAAGGGCAGGACAGACTTACAAAAGGGTGGGTCTGCGGGGTCGTGGAGAAGGCAGTGATCGCTGCACAGTCTACAGTCGCCAGTGCACCTCCGCGTATAGGGCTGCATCTCTCCGGTCGTAGGTGCGCCTGAGCTGGTAGCTGCTTCCCCGGCGCGATACAGCCACGCCGCCGCACCTCCTGGCTCCTCCCCTGGCCTTGCTAGCTCTAGCTCAGCTGCAGCCTCAAAGCCAAATCAAAAATTGCAGAAAATTAGAGGAGCATGGTCGAGGGTCGAGCCGAAACAGAAGAAGGGAGCGGCGACCAGCCAACTCTTCGCTGACTAGATCCCCTAAATCCTAACCCTATGTCTCACTCTCAGCACACAGGGGAGGACGAGATGAGGGGGTTCATCGAGCATAACTTCGCGCGGGAGTGGTCGCCGTGCTCCCCGGAATCCCGCCGTCAATCACCCTTTCTTCCCCTTCTCAGGCCGCCTTCATGGTTTCCGCCGCTCGCTTCGTCTACTCGAGCTATGAACGAAAGGGAACGAACGGGTCGAGCTCTCAATCGTCCCAGGTCAAACATGTACTAGGGTATTTCCGTCACAGCACATGGGCCCGGCCTATCAGGGGCAAATAATCAAGAGACAATGTAAAGAGTGGCAAAAAATAAAGGTTAAAGTAAATAAGGGCAAATAGTAGAGTGCCAAAGTAAAGTGGGGCAAAAAGTAAAATTCCCCCAAACTGTTACCTTCGTGGGAACTCCTTTATAGAGCCAAACTGGTTCTTTTCGGGTTCTCTTGCCATGACATGGAGTGTCAATGACCATGTGGAGCTTCACACGAACAAATGGATTGAGTTGGGCATATATTTTTTTTCAGTGGGGGTGGCATTACGCTTGAAAGTGCATATATGCTCTCTAGTGAGTTTTGGATTATTGATGACAACATAAATTAAGGGACTAAATGTTATATCTAGTGTTTACATGCACGTAGTCCCTATATGATTGGTTTACCATTCAACAACACCACAAAAATAGACTCAAGAATCATACGCCAATCTACATCAACACCAGACGTGTTTGAGAACCTTTTAATACCAACGCTGAAGCATCACTACATGAAGAACTCAAGGAGAAAATCACTTGGTTAAAGGCAAGACTCACCTGATGGTCTTTGGGGTCTTTCTGGTGCAAGGTTATCACTAAAAGACAACAATCATTGAGGAACTCACAAATGCAAGAGCAACTTAACTAGCACTTTTGAGAACACGCGTTGTAGTGCTAACATCGTTGTAGACAACAACACATGAAGCATTCAAGGCGCAACCATCTATTTCAAGCACTCAACTGGCAACCTTGAATATTCTATGTTGTAACAACGATAGGCTAAAAGACATCAAACCATGAGCAACTCACAAGGGGAACCATATGCATGGTTGCTTCAAGCACTCAAGACAGCTCTTCGGAGGACCATCATCTGTAAGCCTCAATCATTCTTAAAAACTACATCAAGTATGGAACTCTGAAGCACATTGATGACTGCAAGTGCACAGCTAGTTTGTAGCTAATTTCGAAAGTAAGAGTATCGAACCACACAGAGCTAGATTGCAAGAGGTCTTAATGCTCTTACTTATTGTTATTAAAGTATACTTATATGAAATCTACTAATGCAAGTAATGATGTTTTTAAGAGTGTTTGAGAATGTTTGAATAAACTAAATGCTAGAGATTCCAAACTAGGGGTGGATTATGAAGATATTAAGATGAAACTGCAATAGTCGAAAGAGTTCTTAGGGAGGTGTAAATACACCGCTAGCAAGGTATTAATCATATTTAGGATAATCTATCCCTTCCTTGGTGGAGCTCCATAACTAGATGAGAGCGGACCATCCATCAACTCCACATCCCTCATAACCACTGCATCGATTGATAGTTGGCCACTTCAATCCACTACAATTAAGGGTTTCCCATGGTCATGGCTAGATTCAATGAGTCTCCTCATACCCCCCCCCCCCCCCTCGGATAGGTGAAATGAAGATCAGATGCGGCATGTCACTTAGTACCTTTAACATCACCCTCTACCCAAGATTAATCACCTCTCTCGTCCCAAGGGAAAATCTTGCGTGGTTGAATTCACACAAGATCAAGAGAGAAAATTAATACATACAATCATAAATTAAGGAATGGGCCATATTTATTTCATATCATAATGTTGCGAGGGTTTCTCCATCTCCCCAAGAACAAGTCAAACAACTTACTCATGGAGGTAATCAACACCATCATCATGATAACATACATGATACATAAATGGATAGATGGAGACTTGTGCAAATCCACGATACGATCTAGGAATTACAAGAAGGCTGGATGTAAAGGGATGTAGATGTCGATGTCGATGACGATGGTGATGATGAAGATGATGCTTGGACCTCCAAGGATCTTCGTAGTTGCCTAGATCGATGCCCTCCGCTAGTTCCCCCTCCGGATCCCTCCCGGAGGTTAGGTTTTTGCGACTTCTAGTGGTTGTGTGTTGGATCTCTTTTACGTCTGAAGGGACTGAGAGTATTTGATGAGGCGGATCCGCCGACACTCGATACATGCACCGATTCGGGCGGGCCCTTCCCGTATCGTTGCTCGTTAAAGTCTTTGGCGCTTTTCTTCTTGATGACTTTTCTCACATACACATAAATAAATGTTCAGAGCACTTTTACAGCTTCGGTTTGGTAATTTATCTCCAGAAATAGTAACTTTAAAAAGGCGTTTCCGTCGCTCCTTCAGATTTCTGGATCCTGGCAAAACAAGCATAGAAAGGTGCGTACAAGTGCGATAAAATACAATAATCCTAATGTAACTAGTGCAAAAGTTTATAAGGTAAAAATGTTGCAAATTGGACTCATCACACATCCATATGCTTAATATACAGGCAACTCAATGGTGCTGATGATTTCTATTTGTGTGACCTCAACAACATTGAAGAACGACACACAACGTAGGTTACTAAGGTGCAACCATTAGCTTGAAGAACAAGCAAACCAATGGCGCTAAATAATTCTATCTACTGTCAGGAGAACACAACAATCAACGAAGATCAAGAGACGCATATATCTGCTTGATGAAAAAGCAACTCAAGTGGATTTCTTGTGATCTATCTGTTGTAGGACCAACAAGATGAATAAAACATTCAACGAAGGACTCAATGTGTATGCTCTTGCCAAAAAAGGAATTCAACAGAATAACCTTGAGGACTATGTGTTGTGAAGAAGACAAGACCAATACAGCAATCGACGAAGGACTCAAGGCATATCCTCTTTCCAGAGAAACAACTCAAGAGAACGCCTTCAGGACTATCCGTTGTAGCCACAACAGGAAAAAAAGAAAAGACACAAACGCTACCTATCCAGAGAGTGCTCTAGCACACAGTGAAGAAATGTCACGTGTGAAGATATTAGTGGTTGAAGACTTGAAGGCGTGGATATCCACTTGAGGAAACAAGAGTAGAAGACTTGCAGCGGAGCACATTAATACATAGTCTTATCTTTTATAGCTTTGAGTCATAGGAACAACTGTACTATCAAGGGGGTTTCTCGTTCTTTAAAGCATCATCCTAGTTATGTTGTGAAGTGCTCATGTAAACCTATCACTAGTATAGAGCAACGCTAAGGGCACCCCTATATAGAGGCATGCTAGAAGTGGGCCGCGACCGCGAAGACAACATAGGACTTGGGGGGTATCACGACAATGCCCATAACTTATGGACTTAGTTTTTAGGGAAGAAGATGCGCTGGTGGATTCGTCGGCGTACAAACAACACAACACACGGGACACAATTTACCCGACTTCAGGCCTCCGGTGGAAAAATTCTATGTGTTGCTTGTCTGCTCTTGATTGATGATGTCGTTGTGATGGCTATGATGTGCTCTAGGTCACGTATTGTGGATCGCTGCTCGCCGTCGATTACTCCTAATCCTTATATAGGAGGCCAGGTCTCATGACTCCGGATCGATTACATATTCATATTCAACTACCTCTATACGGGGCTTGTACTTGTGTTGCACACCAGGTTCTATTGCATTTTGGGCTTCACGAGCCTTCAGTCATCACCGGGTATGGTAACAATGGGTACCCAATAAGATATGCCCATGTTAACCAACAATTCTAATTTTTCATTGGAAATGGCTGAATTATAGTACTCCGTATTTATCACCTACCGACCACAGTAATGCCGACAGCAACAGAGCAACCATCTTCCGCTGTCCCACAGACACCGAACTTTCCCTCTTCACCAAAACAAGGTTGAGAGCACCATGCCGCTGGCAAATAGACCTCGCAGGATGATACGGTTTGCCCAGGACTAAAATGACAAACAAGCCACGAAATGGCCTGCTTAAGTAATGCGACGATTTTCTTTTTTTTTTTTTTGCAGGTAAATGCAACGAGTTTGAACAAACCATACTCGGCGCTCTGGATTACATTAGAGGAGTTACAAAGAAAATGAGCCACAAACCCATGACCAGAAAAGGTGCATGACAGTGCCAATCCATTCCTGGAACAAGTTATCATCTTAAATATAAAGCAATAAGAAAAAGCTGGCAGGACAACTACAGTAAAATTGTTTGTCATTACATCCAATATCATATCAACGTAGCTTGGCTAAATGTCTAGCTTCATCCAAATCAGTTGATATCTAAACAACCTGAGATGAAATCTAAATAAGCTCTAGAGCCTGTGCAGTAAGAATATCTAATAAGCAAAGTAATGGCTACAGTTTCTCGCCGTCATCAGCTTGTAAAATTCAACTCAATGTTGCCTTGGCACTCTCCCCAAAAAGTCCTAACCATCAGAATCTTCATCATCACTGGGCTGTTCGAAAATTTCGAACTCACCATCACTTGCTTCGGCATTATTAAGGGTGTCGCCTAATTTATCCTGGCCATGTTCATTTAGTGGGAAGCTGCGCAACACCTCCTCAAGATATCCAGTGGACAAGCCTTCTCCAAGTGTGTCTGATACTTTTAATAGGAAAACAATTTCGAACCTCATCCATGGAAAACAATTTCGGACCTCATCCATGGAAGGATTAGTTTTTGAGGTAAATCATTTTATCTTGTCAATACACAAAACACAACTATCAACATGCATATATATCAAAAAGAACAAAACATAGTTTCAACTGCAACCTAAGAATGTAAAATCTGCTAACTCGGAAGTTTTGAAAGATACACAAGGAAAACAAACCAGTTTTTGCTATGCAACCAGATTCCAGTTCCTTTGTTTTTTTGCTCCAAACTAAAAGCTAAAACCAATGGTGAGTCTTTGGAACATAAACCAAACTGACACTCAATCCTATCTGAGTAAGGATGTAAGTGACCTGATAATATTCCAATATTCCTTTATTTATTTTTTTGCTCCAAACTGAAAGCTAAAACCTATGGCGAGTCTTTGGAACATAAACCAAATTGACACTCAATCTTATCTAAATAAGGATGTAAGTAACATGATAATATTCCATGGGGGGACTATCTACATCCTTATTTAGATTAGATCCCCCATGGAATGCACATGAATTAACTTCTGCAGAATGTTAGTAAAACTGTAGCAAAACATGCTGTAAAAGTTTTCTTTGTTAACCAACATAATACCTTTACTGCTACCTTAAAGTCTATGAGAAATAAAAAATGGTAATGAATTGTATAAGGATACACGAACCATGTAAGGTGAAATCAGGAACATCCTCGGCCTACATACATATATTAGAGGATTAGTTTTTGCAGCACCCACATATAGGAAACTGGTGCAAGTAGAGACATACCATGGATGGAGAATCATAACCATCTGATTCCTCTTTATCCTCTTCTTCATCGTCATCATCATCTTCACTATCAGAGTTGTTAGTGTCCACTTGATCCTCAGATCCAGCATGTATGCCAGGTGCTTCTGCAGAACAAATGGGATTTAACAAGTATGGGTGTGCTTAAGCATCCCTCATGAAGAACAAACATATGCTCATCAACTTTTACGTTCATCATATACAAAGTTACAAACAAAAGTAAAAGAAAAAAAAGAGCATGCATAAAATTGGGTAATAGAAATATGAACCCATATGTTAGCATGCATGTATTAGTTTGTAATTTTCCTATAAAAACATAGTACTGGAACAAGTTAGAATGTGGATATGCAAAACTGTGTGTAAAAATATGATAACGTGTTCACTGCAAACAAATACCGTAGAAGATTGTGAAGATTCTACTCACAGGTCATTTTTTCTAATGTGTTAGTACTATGAACTTTTAGGAATTTCTTGTACATTCACGAGTACCCAAACCACAATACTACCTCCATTCCATAAAAGAAGGCATATAAATTTAGTCAAAAGTCAATGTGCTCTAAGTTTGACTAAACATATAGTAGAAAATATAAACATCACAATATTGAATAAGTACATTGTTAGAAAATGTTTTATGGTGAATCTAGTGATATTGATTTGGTATTGTGAATATTCATATTTTTTTCTATATAATTGGTCAAACTTAGTAGGCGTTGATTTTTGACTAAATTTATATGCCTTTGCTTTATGAATGGAGGTAGTAGCTGCACACAAAGCTAGGTTCATAAGATCCATGTCTGCATAAAATTACAGATAGAGCCATCCAAGCAGCATATGTAGCTCAATAAGAAATGTTTTGAGCCATTCAGATAGTAATATATTCATACTGCTCATAGCTCATTAAGAGGTCTACAAAACGTGAAAAGCTAACCACACATTATGTCTGCAGATTGCACAGCGGCCAGAGCCCCTATGGATTGGACAAATATGCATTTGAATAGTGTTAAAGTAAGATGAAACGGAATAAACCTTCATCAACATCTTTTCTTTCCTTCAATTTCCCAGATCTGCAAAAGACTTCCTGCTTTTTCGTCCTTTCAATACGTTCATGGTTAGTCCTCAAAATGTTTTTTGCATCTTCATTAGGACATAATGAGAGGAACCTTATGCTTAGTTGTAACCTCAACATTTCAATCATTGGCTGAGAAAACCAACCTGTCGATTGCTAAATAGGAGTTAGTTAGTTGATGACAAAAAGGACTACTGGTACAAGTTATGGATCAAGATTATCTCCCAGATAATGATAACAGAAAAAGTTGAGTAAGCTTGGCAATTGGAAGTGGCCAGTGAAAGTATGCGAGCAGGCAAAGTGGTCAGTGAAATTTCATATTACAAGCTGTTCTCTGCCATATTTCCTCAAGATACTTAATATGACTGTACAAGGAGCTAATGAGTTAACTGATAACTATACTTCTAAAATTAGATTTCTAAAGGCCAGAGTCCACCCAAAACCCACATAATGTTAATTCACCCTCATGACATCAGTAAATAAGTAATAGTAAAGGTGGTATGCCCACACATTGTTTATGTTTTTCCTTTCCAAGAAAGCCTCAAAATAAATATTTAGTTACTCACTGAGCAAGTCGACTGATGAGAAGGTTTTCTAATTTCTGCTTGAATGAAGTCGTCCTTCAGTTCAAATAACTGCAGGGAAATGAAACTCTTCGATGGCATCCTTTCAAGCTTGCACATGTCTGACCACTTTTCAGATCTTAAATGCAAAAAGAATAAAATGTATAAGCAGGGGGGTAGAAGCATAAGCAGCAATTGTGAAGGCCGTCTTATTAAAAACAGAAGAACTTAAACAACGTCATCCGGAACCTGCGTTCATGGACAAACAACAATACCACCAGGCCCTGGACACCACAATCATCTGGAAGAATGAAAGTGAGGAACCAATATTTGGGCAGGTTCATCGGGATAAAAGTTCAACTGGATTGATGCAGATGAAAGTGAAGAGCTAATAAGCATCTGTTCGCCATATCAGGACACCAGGATTATATTATGTAGCTCTTGTACTAATCATATTAGTCATGTCCAATGACCAACAGTTCAACAGAAACCCTTGATAGAAATCAAAGTTGAACATGCATTACTACATCTACTCCCTCAGTTCCCTAATATAAGACGTTTTGGTAGGCAATTTCAAGAGCACTTAAATAAAACCCTCAGTAGAAAACTAGAATATGCCAAAGAGAGTTTTTGCAATCTGTAACGAAGCTTCAACACTTTACGTGCATGTAGTGTGAGATTAGTACCTGAACCATCTATAATTTTTGACCCACATACCCATTACGGCAGTTTCACAATTAATTACATTCAAGTTCTCTACAAAGTCCAGCCCAATCACTATAAGGTGGCGGGCTGGAAACTACTATGTTCACAATAACTATACCCAAAAACTCGATGCACCACAATGAAACACAACTGCCGACTTACCTCCAAACACAGCTCCTCACTATTTACCATGTTGACCTTTTCTACGACAATCAAACTAACATAATATTTTATTTATTCCAAAGATGAATATTCCACATATTTCGCCTGAGAAATCTACGCAGCACAACATATTTGTTATTGCTCAAATCTCAGCAAGCTAATGTAAAGAATCGGTATAGTTATTCACTGTGTTTGGTGCTCTTGAAAGATGGACAGACAAATATTTTAGTTGCGGAAGAGAGTCAGCATCTTGTACATAACTAAATCGTATAACACTAGCATCCACTGGATTCGCGGGAGAGGTGGCAGAAATATCAGGATGAGCTTCAAAACGGTGCTGCCATTCACATGCATTCTGTTTTGAACAAGGACAGGGAGTAGAGCATGCAACTTTGCCCACTAAGTTCTTTCACCAGTATAAAAAGCTAGTAAGACTAGTATTATGAAAGTACTTTTACAACAATCCACTAATACAGGAAACCTTGGGGCAACTGAGAGCCAGATCTTTTAAAATGTTGCGGCAATATAACATTGTCTCAAAATTCAAGCTAAAAGAAATATATAACTCACCCATAGTTATTTTTCTTTTGAAGATTCCTTAGCTCATGAGGCATGCGGAAATCAATTCTCTGATATCTAGCACAAGAAAAGCAGCTTTAAAAAATTCTGGGACAGCTAACAATATAGTTCCAAAACAAGAATGATATACTCTTTTTTAGGAGTTGGTTGCTCCGGATTACTTGAACATTTGGTTGCAAAGCTAAAGAATGTTTTTGACGAAGTTTCTTCTCCTCATAGATAGAAGTTACTTTTCAGGATAAAGAACTCCTCAAAGAAGGGCTTCTCAGAATATGATGGATGCTAGTTAGGAAGTAGATTTGATCATCGCTGTTAGTTAACAGGATTTGTTTTTACCATGCTACTTTGGTGGTAGTGTTATAATATGATCGCTAGCATGTTACTAACCTTGAAGTAGATATGTTGTTGAACCAAGACAGACATACAGATATGCTGCTCTAGCATACAAGTCTGACAGAGGATTGAAACTGGATGGTTTTTCGCTAATCTGAATTCTGAACCAACCAGGAGCCTACAAGCAATAATTTTTCCCTTCTCCTTTGCACTTTCTAATTAAGTAGCCCATTATGCATTATCCATATACTGAACAACCACATTTATGCAACAACAACAACAACAACCAAGCCTTTCAGTCCCAAACAAGTTGGGGTAGGCTAACAACCACATTTATGCACTTTTAAAAAAATGATAGCAGTAGTCTAACAATGTCAAGCTTTTTGTCTAATGCATAGTTCAGAAAAATAAGACTTGTCAATGCTTGATATTAGAGTGCTCATTTAAAACATTTTCTGATGGTAGTTTATACTTCATAGGTTCTGCAGAAGAAACGAGAGCTTTATGGTCACTGATCATCTAATGGATGTCAAATAAGAAAGTAGCTGTGCTTAGAAACAGGCTCTAGTGTCTAGGAGACATCTAATGGGTGTCAAATAAGAAATAGTTAATGAAATAGCTTTGCTTACATTCGTGACTCAGGATCTTTACGAGGATCATATTCTTTTCTGATCCAGAATTTACCAAAGGGTCCGGTAGCGAAGTAGTATCCAGCTTTAAACAGAAGGCTGAGCAAGCACAGAAAAAGAAACATTATGAATGAAGAGCATGATAGTTGAAAGACATTTAAGACATCTAAAGGCCTAAATGATCAATCGAGTCAGCAAAAGTGAAAAAAAATGAAACCTTTTGAACTGGCCTGTTGACACCTGCACACCATCATCAAGCAAACGTTCATAAAGTGACTGTCTTGGCCACACAGGACGCTCGTCAAACAATTTGCACACAGCCATCTGCCAATCCCACTCTGATGAATTCTTCGGTATGTGGTCTTCCCAATTGATCTTCTTAGGAACAGGTAAATGCCAATTAAGGTAACAAGGGCAATATTGTAAATTACATCATGCCCAATGTTTGATAGGAGTGGAAATGCAATATAGCTTAGGGAAGTGAGGAAGATAATTTGTTTTCTGGGAAGAATCTCTAAGTTGTATGTCTTACAGCAGTTGCTAATACGAGTTGAGTTATAAGAGTAAAATGTTTATGCAAGGCGGAGTGATAACTGAAATCATTTTCAAATTGAAAAAGAAAAATGTTTGTTCCTAAGAATAAAAGGCACATAGAACTTTTCCCCTCAACACAAAATGGGATTCAGTAGAACTGCACCCCTCAACAAAAATGCGAGACTCGGGTAGGTTAACAACTATCAGTCTATCATCACAAAATCTACAGAAACATATTAACCTCCTCATGCGAAAATCTCTCTTTTCCATTTTGGGTCTCTTTAATTGTTTTGGTCTACTTT
This sequence comes from Lolium perenne, assembly GCF_019359855.2. NCBI lineage: Eukaryota > Viridiplantae > Streptophyta > Magnoliopsida > Poales > Poaceae > Lolium > Lolium perenne. Next base: position 380,151 of record NW_027248984.1, read on the forward strand.
AAAAAAAAATCAGCTCTTGATTTTCCAACTCCTCTTAGGCTTACTTTATTATTTCTCCATTTTGCTCCAAAACCACAAGGTCTAGCTATTTGAATATCACATACACACAAATGGCAATATCTTATATGCCACTCAGAGTATGCAAAATGTTGGTTCTGCCACTAAGTTTGTACATTTTTGTATATGCTACAGGAAACACATGTCAGTAATGATTCGATCCACTTTTAATGGCGACGGTGTGAAAACAAATACCTGTGCTCGATGATTACTTAGTATTCGTCTCCTTGATTTGAGGACAGTGACAATACCGACCAAAGGGTGAGCTATCAGCTACCTACACCCAGGTCATGCCACATGTTTTACCTCAGACCAAGTCACACCACTGCTAAAAGTGGCACTGCACGCTAGTGACAAATGCTTCTGATGGCAAATACAAGGCAATACAATACCCGAACTCAGATGGCAGATCCTAAATTTCATAAACCCAGAGTAATATGTAAGATATTATCCTATTATTATAAAAAAGAACTTACACAAACTTGATGGAACAATGCTAAATAAAGGATATCTTGAATGTTGAAAGGAAGTGCAATGGTTGGTTCAATATCCATCTGCAAACAAAGAAAAACAGCCATAGTTAAATCAGTTAACAAGCCAATTCATACCAAGTACAATGGGAAAGAGAAGGCAATGTAGGAGGCGGCGGGATGAGAGGAGGTGGTAGCAAAAAATGTCCAAAATGCTATTGAAGTAAGCCCGCTAAATTAAAGAGTGCCCGAAAGCATTAAGAAACAGTTCTATGAAGGCAGTGTTCCCATTTTCCTCTGAAAATTGATGGGGCAGAGGCAGTCTATCTAACAACAACGGATTGTACCTCTACAGAAATTTCAGCATCCTATAACAAAAGAAAAGTATAAACCAGCAAGATATGATATAGAGCCATGGCCTCAAGAAGATACACATTGGCTTCGTCAAGAAACTATCAAGGAAGCGGATTTGACAGCACAACAGAAGACACATTGATATGGAGTAAACCCCTAACAATGTCCACATGGGAAACAGTATATAAATTAAGAACTCCTTAGTTAGTTTTGTGTGTTTTCTAGGACTACCTGAATTTCCATGTTTTGCTACAGATAAATAAACATCATACTTCCCAGTTGTAACTCCTACAGATATCCTATTTTAAAGGAAGGTGGAACAGGAAAGATGTTGAGCATACCACCACTCAACAACTCCGTCTGTTTAGTAAGGAAATCCAAATTTCACATGAATATTAATATTTTTAACTGTTAGCCCGCTTCAAAGCACTTTCAAATTGGGTGGCGTATTGCTGGCTTGCTGACCACTTACTGCTATTTAGAGCATTCTTGCAATGTAGAGCCAAGTATGGCACAATTACAATAAGCAGACATTCCCGAGAACCTAGAGACCACTGTAAGAAATAAACAACAGAAGAAGTCCATGCAAGGAGGACATACCTCCCACCGATGCTGTACAACTCCCCTTTGCATGCTCTTGGATAGTGCATTGGACGATGGTAGAAGCCTACAAAATTACAGAAAACACTATTAAGCAATATTTAAATGATATATTCTTCGCACATATATAATATATGAAAATAGCGGAACTTTAAACAAGCTAGTACAGCTGATTCCAGAAGATCTGCAACATAGACTCGCGTTTAGTCTTAAATGATTTTAATGCGTTTTGTACCAATTATGAGCAGGTCGGACAAACATGTTTTATCTAAGCTATATAAGAAGATTTGGGGAGCATTCTGAAAAAATCTGAGAGTACTGTTGATGCCTTATGGAGATTAATGACACTATCAGTCCTTTGACAGGGTTTGACCATAGGAACAACTGTGCTGATGAAGGACATTTGGCACCAGAAGTCATGTGTGTGACAGGAAGTCACTTATAGGAAAAGTAACCTACTGTAATTCCTTTTCCGTTAGGGAAAAGTAACTAATCTCATTGCACAAAGCTAAAGAGATTAGTCACTGCAGATGACAAATAAAAGAATCAGACATCCCTCACTTGGTATGTTTGCGCAATGAGTTATTCAATCAGAAGCTGTCATGATAAATCTACAAAGCATGTTTTGGCTTCCAATTGTTTCAAGGCACAAGATATATCCCATGACCTTTTTTACATATCCAGCAGATATTTGATGTATCAGCAGCATAACAGAGTACTTATAAATATTCCCACATGGTGCATCATAGGAATATGTGCATCCAACACACCATATATGTAAAAAAAATTAAAAATTATCAGGTATTTTATCACAGTAACAAATTTTAGGTTCAAGTTCATATGTTTACCTTCTCCAAAGGAATCAAGAGAAACACAAATATCAAAACAAAAGTTGAATAAACCGATATTCAATTTCATTGCTAAATGTGAAATTAGCATCACTTACGCTATGTTTGTCGGAGTATCCTTTATTGAGAAGAGTGGTGGTACCAGCATCATGACATCTCCATCCTCTGTTTCTAGATCTCCTGCCTTATCTGCCATGCAGGAGAGAAAAGCAATGATCAGAAATGGTAATAATAAGAAAATTGCATCATCAAAGACAGAAAATCTGAAAGTAGCATACCACTGCCTAAATCATCTTTAGCGTTTGGACGATCTACCCGTTTTCTTTTTCTCACTTCAGCAGCATGCACTGGAACGACATGCTGAAAATCTGACATACCTGCATAATCTTGAATATCAGCAATGTACAATCTCCCGTATGCATATCGTATCCTAATCTACTAGCCGTGAAAAGTAGAACAAGAGAATAATCTGTTGACACATTCTACCAGAAGGAATCGTCCTCCTTGAAGTCGCAAAGCTGATGTAAGGGGTGGGTGCAGTGATGGCCACAGATATACTGATCGTTCCAGTTGTATCACAAGCCACATTTATACTACTTCATCATTTCTGCCAGTGTGTGGTGGCATAGTTACTGTGTTGGGCATGTTCCACAGAGGTGTTGGGTGTCAGCAGGACATAGGAGATGGTGTGCAGCGGCCAGCTGGTACGCAGGGACAGGCATGCTGGACGCCCAGGTCTCACAACATTGTTGGTCGTGACACCATCAGGCACATTTCTTTTACGCTAAACCTTGCATTGTTTGACATGTAAACTTCTGAATTTATATAATTTGACAGGTGGTGGTACTTAGCTATCTATTAGACTCTAGAATCATAATGGTGCAAATAATATGCAAGACAAGGCTATGCCATAAATGGGCAGCTTGTGTGAGGAAAGTAATTTTAGAATATTTTACAATAAATGCAATTCACAAACTCAGTTTAGGCCGGAAGGGTATATAATATTGTGGTTTGATTAACAAGCAGAACTTTGTATCTTACATTTTTAATACCTCCGTTCGTAATAAATACCTTCCTCGAAAGGAAGCAGCGGAAAAAAAATCTAACTTTGGATATTAATGTGTTATAAAAATATATTGAAAATAGTACTACAAATATATTGCATCAAAGTAGTTTCATAATTTCCATTAATATATACATACAAAATCTGACAGTCGAAGATACAAAAATGGAGACTTTGTCAATGTCCAAAACATCGTCTATTTCAAAAGCGGAAGTATTGTTTTAGTCCCTCAACCATAAGCGGAAAAGATGGTAGTGTGCCAGCCCAACAAGACATGTCCCTATGCTATTTCTTCTAAAGATAGACTTGTTTAACTCAGTTTGGATTCTGAAAATAAACATCAATCCAGATGATAAGCATTCATCTGGATGACAATCAGTAAGCGGACATGACACGTTTTGGAGCAACAAAGCTATAAAGTAGTAAATTGTATACCTACATTTGAGCAAGGAATATAAGAACTCATCTCCAATTGTTGAAAAAGACCATTACTCTATAAAGCTTATTTCTCCTCACCGCATCAGCTCAGATTCGGAATGTGGTACTTGAACAGCTGTGAAAAAACTGCTACTACTACTACATCTTCTAACTGGTCCAAATAACCAAGTCTTGGAATATGACAGCCATTATTTAAGTGTAAGAAAGACAAGGCATTTCATCGAACAGGCTGTGCTGAAACGCTCACCTTCAAAATGGTAGCCGCCATGGACACGCGCCACCACCTGAGCACGCGGCGGCGCAGAACCTCCTTTGGGCCTGGAGAGGCGAAGGAGAAGGCCAGAGGAGGCCCGGTGCTCGGCGCAGGCCGGGTGGCAGTAGGGGTCCTCTGGGCGGAATCGGAGCTCGAGGCGGGGAGGCGCGGGGGCGGAGGCGGGGGCGGGGGTGGAGGCGGGGGTTGGTTTGTAGTTCCGGACCTGCGGGACATAGGAGAAGAAGCTGTGAGGTGGGTCATTCCGCGGAAGCGACAGAGGTGGGGGCTTCAGGTGTACCTTGGTGATGGCGGGGAGGCCGCCAAGGGTATGGGCGGCGCGGGCGGGAGAGGAGGGGTACCCAGGGTAGTGCACGGCAAAGGCCTCGGCCTCCGGCAGTGTGCCGCTGACGGTGCCGTCCTTGATGGTGGACGAAGACTGCGGCGCCTCTTCCGCCGTCGCCGCCGACGCCATGGGGATGGGAGAGGTCATCTTCTTGTCTTGGGATGGCAATTTTCCAACCTACTAAAAAACGCAGCTTCCGACGCCTTAATTACGATCCGAGGCAACGCCAACGCGTGGAGATTACTGCTCAGGTCGGAACGAAATTAGGAAGGCAGCAGCGGCATCCAAGATTCCGACATCCAAGGCCGGAGGCGGCGGCGTGGGCCGGAAGGAGAATAGCGACAGGGGGCGCACCTCGTCTAAATGCTCGCGCTCGCCGCCGTCGTCTCTCCTGGATGCCGCCGTACCGCGGAACTCACACGCCTGCCTGCCTGCCTCGCGCCGTCCCGTCGGCCTGGTGGTCGGACAGGAGCTCGTCCCTCCCGCTACCGCCGACCGAGGACCCGGCGAAGAGCAGTGTTGTGTGTATATGCGTGTACCATCGACAGTGCTTAGATCTGGCAAGCCCGGGTGACCCACAGATGGTGATGAGGCATGTGGCCCATCGAGCGGCCCAGTTGCTGTTGATCTTGAAGGATGAAGTCCGGCCTAGGAGAAGGGAGCCGGATCCGACCGATCTCAGGAGGAACCTGGATCTATGAAGGTCCATTAGGAACCCGGATCCGGTACAACGTTCAAAGAAAGGTGAATCCTTGACGTGCACGGCAAGACATTGTACCGTAGTTAGGCAAACCTGTATTCGGCTAGGACTCTCCATGTAAACCCTAGATCCGTGCGCCTTTATAAGCCGGATCCCGGGAGCTCTAGAGGCACAATCACAACTCATTGTAACATCGCGAAAGCACCCAGATAATTCCAGACAAGCAGCAGTAGGCCCTGTCATCGTGCAGGTGTTCCGAAGCTGGGTAAATCGCGTACCACCGTCCCGAGAGCACTCCGCCCTATGGCCCCTACTTCTTCTCCCCCTCGTGAGGATCCCTCCTCCGAGGTACCGTCGATTAGGCAACGACAGTTGGCGCCCACCGTGGGGCCTGCGGCGTACGGAGGCGGAGCAGGAGGGTTCCGCCATGGAAAGCTACGACGACACCATCGCTGTGGGGCGCGTCCTTTACGCCGGAAATCTGCCGTTCGTCCCTCCGGATGAGTGCTGCATTCCGGCTAAGACAAACCCCGTCAAGCTCTCCATCGTCCCAGTTGGCAGCATACACATCTTCATCGGGGAAACCGTCGATTCCGACGGAAACCCACTGGTAAGTAGCGCTGACGCGACCGCCGCTGAGCAGGACGCAGTCGCGAAGATCCGATCTGAGATGTAGGAGCTTCCTAAGGAAGATTCCGCCTTGGATCTGGAAATTTCAAAACCCACCCAATCCGCCCATGAGCAGGAAATAACGGTGGAAGACCAATGCAGATCCGCCTGGGTCTCCCAGGTGTTAGAAAAGCAGAGGTGCCACTTCGTACACTTCTTGGCCCATACCGCCGGAACCGCCCCTCAAGAAGTCGGAGCTGGTCCCGAGCAGGTCGGGGCACCGGAAAACAACGCTGCTCCGGATCAGGACGAGCCTGTCGGAGAAAGCGAAACTCCGGCCGAAGAGTCGATTTTGGGGAACCTAAGCCCAATTTCCGGGGATACCCCCTCCATGGATACTGAAGAGTTCAACCGGAAGCTAGGGGAATACGGATTCGGTGATCAGCCCGAAGTTGAATCCGCCCAGCCTAAGCAGGTACTTGCGACCGTGGCGGCGCTGGAACAACGTGAATCAGAAGATGCAAACACCCAATCCGACCCCCAGCCATCCCGTCAAGGATCTCCAATGTCGCGGGAACGACCGCATGAGGAACTCCTGTCGCCTGAGGAGATGGTTGCACAAGCAGGCATTGATGCAATTTATCACTCGGATATTCTTAACAAACCCATCACTCCCGAAGACGTAGAAGCGCTAGAAGCCAAGAGACTGGAGATGCTGGCCACAGCCAAGAAATTCGCCGACACCGCAGCTGCAATGCTTGATGAAAGGAAGCACGCCGCAGTTTTTGTGGAAGACTTCATCCAGCGCGAGCAGGAGGTAGACGAAGGATTGGCGAAGGTCAAGGAACTCCGGAAGCATTGGGAGGACAAGATCGTTGAAGCTCATCAAGAGGTCGAAAAAGTCCGGCGAGACTTGATAGCTCCCCGTAAGATCACCTTCGCAACTCCGACTGAGCAGCAGCCATACGCCACTCCAAAGGACAATATGAAGAAGGCTGTGGAGATCTTGAAGAAAAAGGACAAGTGACAAGGTATCAACTTGTCAATGCCTATGGATTGTAGGCTAGGGTTTAGTTGGAAGTAGAGGGCAAGTAGATCTCGAAGGTTTCAGCCGAAAAGTACTCGACGATTATGAGAACTAGGGTTCGTAACAATGATTCGATGATCTCTTCGTCCCTCGACTCCCCCTTTATATAGGAGGCGGAGCCGAGGGTTTCGTTTTGTACAAGTTACAGAGTCCGGGACGGTTTCTAACTCATCCCGCCAGATTACAAATAACACTTCCTATTACAACTCTAACTTTCCTTAATATATCTTGGGCTCCCGAATCTTCTTATTCTTCGGGTAGTGGGCCTTCAGTAAACCCCGGGTACTATCTTCGGCAGGCCCATTTGGGATGCCTATGTCAGTAGACCCCGAGATTTTGCTTGAATCGTAGAGTCAGGGAAAATCTCCACTGTTTATTTTTATTCAACAGCTTCAACTTTTTTATATTTCTTCATAAAATTCTATATTGTACAGGGATAATGGTAGTTGGGGCTAGTTCATCTGACGGATCAGGTACTAGTTAACTGCTCTAGTGGCAATCCGCAAAAACCTACTTCAAGATCACGTCCCTGGACATGATCTCGGGATAATGGTGTAAACTTCGACAGGTGTCGCTTAAGGTCTTACCATTCTGTCGAGTCCCAGTCAAATTTATCGAGTACCTAACGCGTCCGTTAGGATTTTTCTTCGTATCTGTTGATACGGATAAAAGTAGCAGAGCGCAGTCTTCGGCGATGCCACGCCCAGCAGAAACGTATCTGAGGTCTTACCTTCGCAAATTTGCGGCATTCAGAAATTGATCGCAACTTTGGCGTTCTGAGAATATATTGTCGAGTGCTTTTCCGGCTGTTGGAATGGCACATTTTATCGAGTCAAAGATGACTTATATTGCTCTCCCGATGGGAGTATATGTAGAGTTAGTTATAACTCGAAATATATTCTTTTGCTTTGCTATGTTTCTTTTTTAATTTCATCGGGTACGCGAACAGCGTTCCCGATGGGAGTAGCCTCCGAGGCTACAGCCAAGGACTTGTGCTTGGTTGTAGGCTCAACATTTTAGTCCACCTTGTCGCTATATTGTCATTATTTCTCGATATGATCTTCTTTTCATCTCTCGGGTGCGCGAACAGCGCTCCCGATGGGAGTAGCCCCCGAGGCTACAGCCAAGGACTTGTGCTTGGTTGTAGGCTCCCACAATTTCTATATTGCCATACTCGAAATTTTACTTTTGTCGAAGTAGCCCCCGAGCATTTGGGCAAAAACTTGTATTTGATCAAAGGCTCCCGAAGTATTTAATAACTTCTCCTGCCGCCAATCTTCTTTTATTTTTCTTGTCGGCATGCTTCCCTTAGTCAAATTTACTTCATCTCTGTTAATAGTCGTGATTTTTCTGCCTTGTGGGTCCATTGTTTCCACCACATTGACACGTCGTGCAAGTGGGGGACACACGTCCTCCGCTTTTCCTGGCGCACGTACTGTAACGCCTGTTCTATTCCATCTCAGTAAAAATACCTTTTTACCCTTTATCTACAAGATCTTTTTTCACCACACGATTTCTTCATCCAACGGTGCATTGCTTCGCCCAATTCCTATATAAACCTTTCTTCAACCTCCGTTCACTCCTTCGCTTGCGCCGCACATCTGTTCCTCTTTGCAAAAACTTCCACTGCGCCCAACTCTCTTTGATCTTACACACGCACGAACTTTGCTTTTCCAGTGCCGTTGATGCCACCGCGCACGCGACTCACTCGCCACAGTACTCCAGAGTCCAAGATGGCCGCTGAAGATCTTGAGTGGGAGAGATCTAAAATCTCCAACCAAGACGTCAACATGCTGAAGAGGCTAGGCCTGATGAAGAAAGAGGACGCCATCCGCTTTCCCAGCGAAGAAAGCTACCCAACCCCTCCAATGGAGTACCGGGTTAGTTTCGTTGATCACCTCATCCGCGGCCTTTCTCGCCCCAATTCCACGATTTCCTCCGCGGCCTTCTTTTTGTTTATGGGATTCAGCTGCACCAGTTGACCCCCAATTCCATCCTCCATGTCTCCATTTTTATCACTCTTTGCGAATGCTTCCTTGGAATCCCTCCTAACTGGGCTCTGTGGAAACGCATTTTCTGCCTCCGCCGCAATGGCTCCCACAACGCCACCTATAACATAGGCGGCGTTGTTATCTGTGTCCGAACTGACGTTGATTACTTCGACGTCAAATTTCCTGATTCTGTCCAAGGGTGGCGCAAAAGGTGGCTCTACATACACGAAGAAAGTGCCAATTATGTGGAACACAACATAGTCCCTTTCGACGGAAGAGCCAAAATTCTGCGCCGCCGCTCTGGGATCTTTGAAGCTTCCGAAGAAGAGAAAACGGCGACGAAGCACTTATGTCTCGTATTCATCGCCTTCAAAATACTTGAGGCAAGGAGCTGTCTGGTGTTCAAATCACCGCCTACTTCCTTAGGATTAGAGTGCAGCCTCTTCGGGCTCGCAAAAATCCCCTTTGGACGTATCTTTGGTGAAAATGACGCCAATAGGCTCTCCAATGATCTTTACGTAAAGGACTTGGAGAAGCTTATTCGAAGAATTTCCTCGCTTAACAAGAAGGATCCTATTCCCTCCTCTTGCCGCGTGGAACCATACAGCTCCGCCAATCCTCTCCCTGAGGTATTTTGTCTTCTCGAATTTTTGTCTTGTTCCGAACTTTCCCTGCATCTCATTGTATTGATATCTCTCTAATTTTTCTTTGGTCGCTATTTTCCTGCAGAACCATCCTACGTGGTTTCCCTTCCTCCTCTTCCCGAGGATGGAGAAGTCGAAGAACGAGCTATCGTCGCCGAAGACAACCGGGGTTCTTCTCTTCTGAAAGTGAAGTCGCGAGGTTCTCACAAATCTGCGGCTTCCCATGAAAAAGAAGTTGAATCGACTCCAGTCGACGCAATCCCTTCCTCCTGCTGTTTCCCCAAGGAACAAAAGGAAAAGGAATGACGCCGAGGATTCTGGCACCTCCAAAGCCGAAGAAGCCGATCCTTCACGCCAAAAGGCGGCTTATGATCCATATCTTGAATCCCTCGTCAGCTCGTAAGTTGTCTTTTACTTCTTCTTATCATTGTACTCGAAGTTCTTTTGTCTATCTTGTTTTTTATGCTGTCGTCTTTTGTTCGCAGTGATGATGAGGAAGAACCACCAACTCTTGACGTGGCTGCTCGAACGAGCTCGTCACGTACTCTAGTTGTTTCGTAGACACCGGCTGAAGGAGAAAAATCCTCGCCTCCTCAACGAAACGTCGTCACCACAACTCCGCCGACAAGCCCCCTTGCTCCTTCACCAAAAAGGACAAGGATTGAAACGATTGTTGAGCCTGCCCCTCAATTGGGCGGCTCTTCTACTTTGCTCTTGGATGATGTAAGTTTGTCGATATCTATATTTCCTCTATTTTGCTTTTTCACGCCTTCACTCTTTTTTCATGCCGATGTTTCTCTTGCTTTGTTCTTCTTTGACAGCCCATGATCAAAGATCTTATCCGCATCGGATCCCAATTCATTGGGTACCGTGAGTATGCCACAGAATCGAAGGTAACAACTTTTATACTTGCCGTTCTTTACGACTTTTTGCTCCTGTTGTTTGTCGCGATTTTTGATCTTTCTTCTTTTTTTATCTCGACAGAGAAACTTGCAGAGGCCAACAAACGTGCTTGACGCACTTGCTCAAAAAGCGGAGCAAAGTGAGGCGGCTCGCAAGAAAGCCGAACTTGTTGCTAAGCGAAGCCAAAGCCGAGGCTGATGAAGCCAAAGCAAAAGCTGCTAGTGTCGAGGAACTGCAGAAAAGACTTGAGGATGCTGAATCTGCTTTAAACGAGCATAAAGCTGCACAAGCTGCTCGTGAACAGGGGATCCTCAAGCGCCTGAAATCACAAAGTCGACGCACTCACAGTAATACTATTGATCCCTTCTATTTTTATGAGAACCGCTGTTTCTTGTTTTTGACCAACGTTTTGTTTCTGTGGCGGACCAAACAAACCAAGAGTTTGATCTGGAGAATCCCGTCAATGACCCTCTCCTTGACGCACTTTCTTATCTCGGAGCTTCATGGGTCCGAAATTCGTGAAGGCGTGGCAAATGCTAGTGCGGGATTGTCGACGCTGTTCCCCTACTTCTTCCCGAAGAAAGAGGAGCCCCGACTTTCCTTGCCCTTGCCAAGAGCTTCAATTCATCGAGAGGACCTTGGGTGAAGATGCGCCAGAAAATATGAAGATTCTTTGTCGAAAGCACCTTGTTGCCCTGGTTGCTTTGACAGCCAACAAAGCTGTTGATTGGATGAAAGTTGGCGACACCGATCAGATAGAGCAATCAAGATGGAGGTCGCTGATTAAGGCAGCCAAGCCCAACACGAAGAAAATCTTGGCCTATCTCGGGATCAAACCAGCTTCAACTCCTAGCTCATCAAGGCCGGAGGTCTAGTTGCATGCCTCTTTGTTTTTCTTTCTCTGTTTCTTTTGCTCTTGTCGCCAAAGTAGTTATTTGGCGACACGTACTTCATTAGCTCCACTGTAAGGCCTTTGTAATTATTCCGAAAGATTAATGAAAACTCTATCTTTGCTTGTTGATTGATGTTGTCTTGTTTTATTAAATTTCAGTTGGTATTTGATAACTATACTCCATCTTCCGCTCCTTCCAATGTTTCGCCTTCTTCTTCTCGCTCAAGGAGAACTCTTGCTGATGCTACACCTGTCGAAGATTCCTTGTCGCGAGAATTGGATGAACTTCGGCAGCAACTTCAGTATGCAAAGAAGCAAACACTTGTGATGTTGGAACAGTCTCGTAAGTCATCCGAAGCCGAAAAATTGCACTTGACAAGCTCGCGAGGCCGTGGCTGCTAAGGAAATCACTGCTTCCGAGGCTGAAAAGGCGACTACTCAAGAAAATTTCATGCTCGAGTTAATGAATGAAGCCAGTGCGGATATGTCGGGTATGCTTGTTTCATCCTCCGATATCTTCCGTCTTCATGCTACGTTTCTTAAAGTTTTCTGCTCTGTTGTTTTAATAGGTTCCTTTACTGATGCTGTTGCCGAAGAAGAGAGGGTAAATACTAGGACGAACCTCCTTGTTAACCTTGCCCTTGACCATGGTTCTCTGTTTTGGGCTACCCCAGAGAGGACCCGCCAGATTGTCAGATTTCAGGATCGCACCTCTCAAACTCGCGACTTCCTTGACTTATGTACCGGGACCACTGTCTATGGTTTATAACTCCATGTTTCCTCGGAACGTTCAACCACAAACTCTTCCCGAGTTAATGGGGAAATTTAAGGATGCCCACAAGATCCATGATTTTGTCGAGCTCAAGCGGTAGCTGGCGCCAGATTTGCCCTTATCATGCTTCAGATCTGCCACTCAAAGCTTGACCTGACCCAGGTTGTTGCGAAAGTTCATGAGAAGGTAAGGCGCCGAAGAGTTGGTGTCGACCGAATTAACACGAAGGTTTCGCCTATAGCCGAAGAAATGATTGAAGACCTTCTTCGGATGGATGCCGACTTTTTTGCAGATGGTCATTATGCTGATTTTCTTGGCGCTGCTCCTGAAGAAAACAGAATTACCCTTGATGACATATTGAATCATGACTAATTATTTTCCTTTGGTAGATAACTCTTCTTTGTAACCCATGATTGTGATTATATTGTGAAGCAATCATCATATTTCTATATTTGTCTAGCCCCCGAGTCTTTCGGTGGCTATTTACTGTATTTGTGTATTGCGAGGTTTTGAACCAAGGCATTTATTCAATATGTAGTTTTGGCGAATATCAGCCCCCGAGCTTCTTTGTTGAGTACTATTTTGTATTTTTATTGACTCACGAGGTATTTTAATACCAAGGCAAGGCTTTTCTTTTTTCGAGGAACTATATTGAAATTCGTCGGGTCGGAGACTTTGAGCATGTCGATAAAGAAAAGTTATATTGACACTATCTTTATTATATTGCAGCACCGCGAGCCCGCCTCATTAAAAACCTTTCCCGGCCCCACTCGGTGCCCCGAAAAAGGAAAAGAGTGCGTCTGAAAACTCGCGGGCGTTTCAGTACATTGAAGTTTTACAAGGACTATATTTCAACTCTAGGCATAGAACCGCCTGAGTTGCGCCACGTTCCAGGGGTTTTGCTCCTCCACCCCTGTCTTCTTGTCCTTTATCCTGTATGCTCCTCCTCCGATTACTTCCGTGACAATGTAGGGGCCTAGCCATGGTGACTCGAGTTTTTCATGACTTTTTTGCGTGAGCCGAAGAACTAGGTCTCCCACCTGAAAGGATCTTGGCCGCAAGCGTCGACTGTGGTAATTTTTCAAGTCCTGTTGGTATTTGGTTACCCGAGACAGTACTTCATCTCTAGCTTCGTCAAGTGCATCGACGTCATCTTCTAGCGCTTTTCTCGACACCTCGTCATCATATTCCACGACTCGTGGAGAGTTATGCTCTATCTCGATTGGTAGTACTGCTTCTGCTCCATGAACCAAGAAGAACGGAGTTTCTTGTGTTGCTGTGTTTGGTGTTATTCGTATGCTCCATAATACACTGGGCAGCTCCTCTGGCCAGGTGTGTCGAGCTTTCTCCAGTGGTGCTAATAAGCGTTTCTTAATGCCGTTGCAGATGATTCCATTAGCTTTCTCGACTTGGCCGTTGGTCTGCGGGTGCGCAACTGACGCAAAGTGTAACTTGATACCCACTTCTTCGCAATAATCCTTGAACTCGTGGGATTTAAAGTTACTGCCATTGTCTGTGACGATGCTGTGGGGCACTCCAAATCTGAAGACGAGGCCTTTTATGAATTTTACTGCGGATGCTCCGTCTGGTGAATTTATCGGCTTCGCTTCTATCCACTTTGTAAATTTGTCGACAGCTACTAGCATGTACTCCTTTCCTCCTGGCCAGGATTTGTGTAACTTGCCCACCATATCAAGTCCCCATTGGGCAAAGGGCCATGACAATGGTATTGGTGTTAGTTCTGCTGCTGGAGAGTGAGGTTTTGCGGCAAACCTTTGACACGCGTCGCAAGTTCTTACTATTTCCTTGGCGTCCTCTATTGCTGTCAACCAGTAGAATCCTGCCCGAAAAACCTTGGCTGCAATAGCTCGACTACTTGCGTGGTGGCCACATATTCCTTCGTGTACATCCTTCAGAATTATTCTTCCTTCTTCGGGTGTGACACACCTTTGCGGGGCCTTTGAAATACTTCGCTTGTACAATTCTCCTTTGATCACCGTGAAAGCTTTGGAGCGTCGAATTACTCGCCTTGCCTCAACTGGATCATCGGGTATTTCTTTCCTGAGGATATATGATATGTACGTCTGCATCCATGGTGTCTGTATCACCATGACCAGGTCCTGATCTTCTTCTTCTTCTTTTTGCTCTTCCTTGGTAGCCCCCGAGGGTTTCTTCTCCTTCTTTTTTGATTTTGTCGATTTTGTAGATCTCTCTGTTATCTCTTCCCAAAATACACCTGGCGGAACTGCAAGGCATTGCGACCCGATGTTTGCGAGAACGTCGGCTTCGTCGTTGCTCAATCTGCTAATATGATTTACTTCGCATCCATCAAACAACTTTTCGAGCTCGTTGTACATCTCCTTGTATGCCATCATGCTATCATTGACTGCGTCACATTGGTTCATAACTTGCTGAGCCACCAATTGTGAGTCACCAAAGATTTTTAGTCGAGTTGCACCGCAAGCTTTCGCCATCTTCATCCCGTGTATGAGGGCTTCATATTCTGCTTCATTGTTAGATGCGTTAGGGAACGTCATCCGAAGGATGTACTTCAACTTGTCGCCTTCAGGTGATATAAGTATTACTCCTGCGCCAGCTCCTTCTACTCTCTTGGACCCGTCGAAATTCATGGTCCAGGTTCTCGACAAGTCTGGGGGTCCTGTGTTTTGCAGCTCCATCCACTGCGATGAAGTACGCGAGAACTTGCGACTTGATTGCTTTTCTTTTTTCATACGTGATGTCCTGAGGGGAAAGTTCTATTCCCCAAAGGGAGACACGACCCGTAGCTTCTGGATTGTTTAGTATATTTGACAAGGGAGCTTCATTGACCACTATGATCGGGTGTGCCGAAAAATAGTGGCGCAATTTTCGTGCTGTTGTGAACACTCCATATGCTAGCTTTTGGTACTGAGGGTACCTTTGTTTTGAGGGCGATAAAACTTCGCTGACGAAGTATACTGGCCTCTGCACTCCGTGGAGTTTTCCTTCTTCCTCCCTTTCAACGACAAGGACTGTGCTTACTACCTGGGGTGTGGCCGCAATATACAGTAACAAAGGCTCCTTCTCTTTTGGCGCCACCAAGATGGGGGGTGTCGAGATTTTGCGTTTGAGGTCCTCAAAAGCTCTGTCCGCTTCTTCGTTCCACTGGAATTTATCTCCTTGCTTTATGTGGGCGTAAAATGGTAGCGCTTTTTCCCCTAGCCTGGCGACGAATCTGCTCAAGGCTGCGACTCGCTTGATTAAGCTGTATTTCTTTCAACTTTGTTGGCTTCCTCATTGTTACGATAGCTTGTATTTTATCGGGATTTGCTTCAATCCCTCTTGCTGAAACTAGAAACCCCAGAAGTTCTCCTGCTGGGACGCCGAAAGAACACTTCGTCGGGTTCAGTTTGAGGCAGAACTTGTCAAGGTTGTCGAAGGTTTCCTTGAGATCCTCGATCAGCGTTGCCCCCTTTTTTGATGTTATGACGACATCATCGATGTATACTTGCACGTTTTTCCCAATCTGTGTCACCAAACATTTCTGCATCATCCTCTGATATGTTGCTCCCGCATTTTTTAGACCGAAGGGCATTGTTCTGTAGCAAAACACGCCGTATGGTGTAATAAACGCGGTCTTTACTTCATCTTCTTCTTTCAATCTGATCTGGTTATAACCAGAATATGCGTCCGAGGAAGGAAAGACGTTCGCATCCCGCCGTGGAGTCGATAATTTGATCGATCCTCGGGAGGGAAAGTGATCCTTTGGACAATGTTTATTGAGACACGTAAAGTCGACGCACATGCGAAGGACGTCGTGTGTTTCTTCGGCACCATCACTGGGTTAGCTACCCATGTGGCTTCTGTAGATATCTCTTTGATAAAACCAGCATCCTTAAGTCGATTTATTTCTGATAACATAGTTTTGCGGTTTGGTTCCGAAAAACGCCGCAAGGGTTGTTTGATTGGTCTCGCAAGAGGATCTAAGTTGAGGTGGTGCTCGGCAAGTTCCCTGGGTACTCCTGGCATGTCAGCTGGACACCATGCGAAGATTTTCCAGTGCTCACGGAGGAACTTGACGAGCGCGCTTTCCTATGCGATATCCATATTTGTTGCAATGGACATCGTCTTTTTCGGGTCTGTCGGGTGAATCTGCACCTCCTTAGAATTTTTCTCGGTATTGAAAGTTGATTCTTTATTTGGCCTTCCAACGTCTGGCAGCACGTCGTAATCAGTCATGCTTTTTGATGCCAAATACTCAGCTTGCATCCCGAAAGTTTCTGATAGCCGATGAAAATCCTTGTCGCACTTATCGGCTAAGGCGAAGCTTCCTTTGACTGTGATTGGTCCCTTTGGTCCAGGCAATCTGCACAACAGGTATGTATAGTGTGGCACCGCCATAAATCTAGCATATGCTGGTCGTCCCAACAAAGCGTGGTATTGCGACGGAAAATCCACGACTTCAAATTCCAGCCTCTCGATTCTATAATTTTCTCGGGTTCCAAACTGAACGTCGAGATTGATTTTCCCCAATGGATAACTTGGTTTCTCTGGTGTGATGCCGTGGAACCATGTGTCTGTTGGCTTCAAGTTTGCTAAGGATATGTTCATCTTCCTCAATGTATCTGCATACATAAGGTTTAGGCTGCTGCCGCCGTCTATGAACACTCGAGAGACATCAAATCCCGCGATAACTGCTGGCAGAATAAGTGCTGACTGCCCTGGTCGAAGAACTTGCTGCGGATGATCTGCTATGGTGAAGCCAATATCTTGTCCTGACCAATTAAGATACTCAACTGTTGGTGGAGGCATTTTTTCTGCCATAAACACCTGTCGTGAGATTACTTTCTGAGCTCTATTGGACGGCCTTCCCTTCTGAATCATCGACACCGCTCCGTTGGAGTTAGGATCAACATAAGGTGGTGGTGGAGGTGCTGCCGCTATTCTGAGCTGATGCCGATTGTCGTCTGTAATCGCGGGAGGAGGCGGCAAGTGAATCTCGCTCCTGGGTTCTCGAGGATTTCTCTGTGTTGCCCGCGCATTAGCTAGCATTGCCTGAAAATTTCGACAGTCTTTCTGCAGGTGCCCTGACTGTCTTTTACCGTTGCTGTCGAGGAAAAAGTGCATTTGACACGGCCCATTCATCATCTCTTCAGGGGACACGAAAGGCCTTGGGAACCTAGGCCCGCTATTTTACTTTGTTGTTGCGAGAATCATCCCTGTTATCACCTCGCTGTTCACTGCTTCTCTGATAATCATCTCTGTTGTTTCCTCCTGTGTTTGCCCGAAAACCTGCTGAAATTTGCCCTGGAGCGTCATAGTTCGGGTACTGCCGAGGAAATCGTCGCCTCGGTTGATAGTTTCGACCACGGTCCTCCTCTGGCGACCTGTGCCGTTTGTTGTGGACAGCGTCTTCTCCATCTGCCCGTCTGTTTGCTATCTCCATTAACGCGGATACTGTCTTTGGATTGGTCCTTCCCAAGTCCTCGACAAAATCTCCACGCCTGATTCCTGCGACAAACGCATCTATTGCTCTCTCGTCAGATATATTTTCTGCCGAGTTTTTGATGATATTCCACCTTTGGATGTACTTTCTCATTGGCTCATCTGGCTTTTGTCGACATGCTCTCAACTCCTCTAACGACGCAGGTTTTTTGCACGTGGATCTGAAGTTCTTGACGAACACGTCCTCGAAACTTTCCCAGCTGTCGATAGATCCTAGAGTGAGTTTCTTTATCCAAGATCGTGCGGCTCCACTCAAATGCACCTGGATGCTTTGCATAGCTGTTGCCCTGGTTCCTCCTGTGAGCTTCTTTGTCTCGAGATAATCAACTAGCCAATCCTCTGGATCTTGAAGGCCGTCGAACTTCTTGAAGTTGTCGGGTAACTTGAATCCTGAGGGGACTCGAGTTTTTCGGACTCTCCTCGTGAAGCATGGCAAGCCGCACATATCTTCGTCGTTAAGCTCCGGAGATTTCCGATGATCCCTTCTGCTTTGCCGCGCTCTGTCGACCCTTGCTTGTGCTTCTTTGTGTCTCTTGCTCCACTTGGTCCTTCGAGTCTTTGCCCATTGTTGCTCTTGCAGGTCGTGGACTATTTTGCCTTGCCGCTCCTTCGGGAGGCGTTGATACAAACGCTGTCCCCATAGCTCCAACTCCTGCTACCGCCATATTGTATAGTGTTTCCCTTGGATCACCTGGAGGTGGTTTAGATGCAAGGATAAAAGCATGTGTCGCCATATACCCAGCCTCTGGTGTCTTAGGGATAATATTTCCTCTTGTATCTATCGACATAAAGGACATGTCGAGGTTTTGGACCAAGTGCTCTCTTTCTGCTTCGGGTATATGTTGCAACCTTGATCTTGCTCTGTTCCGCGCCTCCCTGTGGCTATCACCCGAAGTTCTAGATTGTCGGCTTAGATCTGCCCTTCTCCTGCTAGATGCAGAAGCTGCCTCCTTTCTTCTGTTTAACTCAGCTGTCTGTTTTTCCAATTCTCTTGCAGCTCGTGCGAGCCTATATTGATATGCTTGCAATTCCTCTGGTGTGGCTGTGGTGGCCATTGGTTCTGAACCGTTCATAGCTCTCGCGGCTCTATCCCACGCTGCTTGCGAAAGTTGAACTCTGTCTCGCGGCTGTGGCCCAACGTATTTGTTGCCCAGGCCTTGTCGCAGATTGGAGGGATCGACGTATGGATTTCCCAGATCGTCGAAAGCCTCAGATGTTTCCTCTTGATCCTCAATGGCATAAATCTGATGATATTTTGTATTCTGATCTATGTTGGGTTTGGTGACATCATCGTTGAGATTGATGAAGACCTTGCCCACTGTGATAGATTTGTCGATGAAGTCGTAACTGTCGACATCGCTTGAGCCATCGCTTATATATGAGTCCGCAGATGACTCAAACGACATGTCGTTGAAGATCTTGGCGAGTTTCTCTCTTGCTCTGGTGCTGACGTAGCGTGTCGACGAAGTTTCTTCTTCTCCTGACTCGGTTGATGATGTATAGCTTGAAAAATCGGAATCGACCGCCGACGATCCCGACGAAATCGGAATTTCGACACGATACGTTCCTTCCTTCTCGACGCGAAAGTAAAACCTTCCGAACGTCATCTCAATGGGTTCCGCCAGATACGCATATGCATCCAAACGGGAGGGTGGGTGAGGAACAAAATCGACAGGACCAGCAGCGATCTGTTTACCTCGATCCATTGCGTTGCTTGCGGTTGACGATGTCGAAGATCTTGAACGTGCCATCGAGATCAGATCCTTACGCCTCTAGTCCCCACAGACGGCGCCAATTGACAAGGTATCAACTTGTCAATGCCTATGGATTGTAGGCTAGGGTTTAGTTGGAAGTAGAGGGCAAGTAGATCTCGAAGGTTTCAGCCGAAAAGTACTCGACGATTATGAGAACTAGGGTTCATAACAATGATTCGATGATCTCTTCGTCCCTCGACTCCCCCTTTATATAGGAGGCGGAGCCGAGGGTTTCGTTTTGTACAAGTTACAGAGTCCGGGACGGTTTCTAACTCATCCCGCCAGATTACAAATAACACTTCCTATTACAACTCTAACTTTCCTTAATATATCTTGGGCTCCCGAATCTTCTTATTCTTCGGGTAGTGGGCCTTCAGTAAACCCCGGGTACTATCTTCGGCAGGCCCATTTGGGATGCCTATGTCAACAAGGAGATCGACATCGACTACGTCCGCACGCTCGTCGCTTCAGCAATGAGGCACAGAGCAAGGCAGACACTTCGCGCAAATTGGAATCTAACCCAGAGCATTGCGTCTCCACTGCGCAGAAGGACACCTACGACAATCGCCATCGAGATGACGAATCGCGAACCGGATCCTCGGAATGCAGAAGGAGAATCAGAGAACACCCAAACCCAATCCCGATACCATCAAAGACGCCTCCGTCAGATCCAAGAAAGGGAAAGGATGCAATGTACTCTGGTAGGGACAAGTACCGCAACCCCTCTCCTCCGCCTAACGGATACCCGCGTCCCCCTCGCCACCGTAGTCCAGCCGGAAACACCAGGCCCCATGGGCCTGGCGGAATCAACATCCGCGACAACGTGCTGCCCTCAAGAAACAGGAACAGGGAGCGCACGCCGGAACCCCGCCGGAGCCAGATCAACGACCGTGAGCCCGAGCCTAGGAGGAGTCGGAACGAAGACCGCGACCCGGAGCCTCGTCGAAGCCGGAACGGTCATGGCAGTCAGCGCCAAGGTGAAGGCAGCCAGGGAAGCCGGAGCCAGCATCGGGAGGGGCGAGGAGAATCTGAAGTTCGTACCCCGAAGGCGGGTCTCCAATTGCTGGATAGCTTTCTGGCTATTTTCCGCGTTCTGGCGCAGCCCCTCTATCTCTGTTATTTGCTCAAGCACGTGAACGCGCAGATCTTCATACAGCTTCCGCGTGTTCTAAGGCGCAGACAGGAGTTAGTCGGATATTTAAAATTCTGGGGGCTGGCGAGGAATTCAAAGTCTTGGAGGTATAAAATTTTAAATTTCCGCCTAAGGTACATGTTAAAGAGAAGCATCGGCTAACACATGTTACACGGAAAAATGTCTAACCCAATGCTTGGGGGCTAGTGTTACCTGGCGCACGTTCTTATGCTTGGCAAAGAAGACCTTGAGATCACTCTCAAGGTTGGAGAGCTCCTGCATTTCTGTATTCGCAGGCCCCCACACTTTTTCCATCATGGCAGAAACTTCCGCGTGGCGTTGTGCGAGGGGAACCTTTTTTAGAGTCGGAAACAGCTTAGGATTGGTCTGCGGCGTGCCAGTCGCATGGATAAGCTGCACCTTCTGCTCGTATTGTTCTGGCGTAGGTTCGGCAAAGGCAGAACTTGGTTGCTCAGGTGGAGGCGCAGAGGAGGATGCGCCCTTGCCGGAATCGCCATGGCCAGCGGGGTCTTCGGGGAGATCATCGGTATTGATGACGTCCTTGGGATCCGGCTTGGTGGCAGAGGAGGCCTTGGGCGGAACTTCCACTTACGGCGTGACGGGGATGGAAGCCGGAGATGGCTTGACCTTTTTCTTGAGGGCTCTTGGGGCCTTGGGGGCTGGCTTCCGGAACTTCTGCAAATGAAGAAAGCATAATAACTAAGGGCTTGCTCGTGAAAACAGAAGAATTTGGATTCCGGAAATCAAGTGTCGAGGGTACTCCTCGCCAATGCCCTCCGATAGGGGCTTAGGGTTGACGGAATCCTGTAGGCTGACACGAGACATCGGTTCACAAACAAGCGGGGAGAGCAATTTACCCAGGTTCGGGGCCCTCGATGAGGTAAAACCCTTACGTCCTGCCTGTCTGTTCATTGATTATGAGAATAATGGGTTACAATGGGGTGCCGAATAGTTCGGCTAAGATCTAGGCGAGATTGCTGTTGCTAGGGTTACCTAGCTCTAAGCTTTTCCTAGCTAAGATTGCTAAGATTGTTCGTGTCTTTCGGCAGCCCCTCTCCTGGCCTTTATATAGGAGGCCAGGTCTCAAGAGGTCTAACCGAATACGACTAGATTTACAGTAGTTTAGATCCAATCTTTCCTTGTTTGTTCGCTTCCTTGTCTTGCCCGTCAAGGAATCTTCTGGTGCGCCGACCTAGTGGCCCATCTAGCCTTCGGGTGTCTTCATGGGCCTCCAGTTGGTCAATACAGGATAGGGCAACGTCGGTTACTCGAAGGGTAATGCCCACGTCAGTAGCCCCCGAGTGTCTAGCCGAAGATAATTCGGGTAGAGACTAATGCATGTCCTCTCATGAGATTCTTCTCCTTCTTTATTCTTGTTCATCTCGATTTTACTCCATCTTCTTTTTATCGGGTGCGCGTCAGCGCTCCCGATGGGAGTAGCCCCCGAGTCTAGGTACGGATGCTTGCAATCCGTGCGTAGACTCAAGTTGTACTACTCGAATACTTTCCTCTACCGAGTTTTTCGCAAGGCTTCATAGGTCATCCGATATATTTTCTTCACGCAAAGGATAATGAGCAACGTGCCCAACTTTTGTTGGTTAACTGCCGATGGCAAAACAACGTTACTCTACACAGAATCAAGTCCCCGGGCATGATCCTGGAGTGCAAAAAACTTTTACTGGATGTACATCATACGCTCCCGATGGGAGCGTCTCGGTGTAATTGCTTGTAACCGAGGACAGACTCAGTCCTCTTTCCTTCGACTGCTTACTCTGTCGAGTCTTCCTTTTTATCGGGTGCGCGTTAGCGCTCCCGATGGGAGTAGCCCCCGAGTCCAGGTTCGGATGCTTGCAATCCGTGCATGGACTCAAATCCTTCATCCGATGACTTTTTATATTCCCATCAAGTGCCTTTAATCATAATATTTTTTTTATATGACGTCACAGTTGTGGGCCAGTTGATGGGATTTGACTTGACGTGTAACTGTTGTGGGCCAATTGATGGAACTTGACCTGACGGGCCCACCCTAGTTCTGCGCAGGCAGTTTTTAGGTTTTAACTAATGCATGCGCGGCGATCGAGGCGTCTCCTCATTTTTCGCGCGACGTGGGAGTAATGGGCCGCCGGTTCCACTCTTTCTTCCAGTGCCACGTGTACAGTCAGATCTGCTCCTCTCCCCACGATGCTTTGTGGAGTTATGGCCACGTTTGGGCTCAAATTCTTACGGGATAAATAGGGAACCTCTATTCCTTTTACCTTTTACCCCGCTCACTGCTCATCTTCTCCCTCAAGCCTTCTGTCCTTGTACCTCTCCATCAAAAGCTTCGTCCACCATGGGCAAGAAGAAGAGCGGCAGTACATCGGAGGCGGCCAAAGTTAGCCGCGACTGGAGCGCCTCCGCCATTACCAACCGCGACATCAACAAACTCCGCGCCCTCGGCTTCATCTCCGCATCTGAGGATGACATTCGTCTCCCAGGTCAGGTTTCTCGCCCGAGTCCCCCAAAGGGCTTCACCGTCATGTTCGCCGCTTTCCTGTTCCGTGGCCTTTCTCTTCCGGTGCACGAGTTCCTTCGCTCCCTTCTTTTCTTCTATGGGATTCAGCTCTGGCAGCTGACCCCAAATTCCATCCTCCACCTTTCCATTTTTGTCACCGTTTGTGAAGCTTTCCATGGCATTGAGCCCCACTGGGGCCTTTGGAGGAAGATCTTCTATGTGAAGCGTCACAATGATAGCAACGGCCCCCCCGTTGTTGGCGGCGTCGGCTTTGTCGTCAGGAAGGAGGTCGATTACTTCGACTATCCGATGAAAGAATCCGTCCAGGGCTGGCGCAACAAA
This sequence comes from Lolium perenne, assembly GCF_019359855.2. Lineage (NCBI taxonomy): Eukaryota > Viridiplantae > Streptophyta > Magnoliopsida > Poales > Poaceae > Lolium > Lolium perenne. The sequence continues at coordinate 403,402 of NW_027248984.1, forward strand.
TGGTTCTATCTTCGGGACCCTGTTGTTCCTGGGCGGCGTTCAAATCTCCCCGTTTTTGATGATGTCTTGGTGGCTCACAAGAAGAAATCTTGGAACAACGCCCTTTCTCCCGAAGAAAAGGCGACAGCCGGTGAGCTATTCAAGCAAGTTGTTATTCTAAAGAATTCAGGAGGCATGACGATGCGTGGTACTGAAGTAGTTTCAGTGTTCCTGCAACGTCGAGTGCAGCCGCTGATGTCTCGCCCTCACCAGCTGTGGCTTTTCGCTGGTAAAAACGATAAGTCGAGGGTCAACTCTGCCGACATTTCGGCAGACGAGCTCCAGAACAAAGTTCGTCGCCTAACATGCCTCAGCACCAAGGACACCATCGTTCTGACATCGGCGCGCCCTCCTTATGACTCCAAGCATCCTCCATCCGAGGTAACCTTTTCGTCCTTCGTTTACTGTCATTACTCCTTCTTTCTGTTCGTGCCTTACACGTTTTGCTATCTTTCTGCAGGTTCCCGCTGTCGCCCAATGTTATCCTCCCTCACCCGAGAGCGGAGCGGTGTTAGAGGATGACGATGACGATTCTGAAGGAACCGAGGATACCCAGCACGCCCTTGAGGACAGCGATGTCCAAGAGGAGGAAACTGCTGAAGATGACGCCTTTCTCAAGAGCAGACGTCGCAAGCAGGTGCATGATGATTTTATCACTTCGGCTGAATCAAGTCCTAAAGGAGGAGATAATGATGCCGACGAAGCTGCTTCGCCTCCTCCTCCTAAGAAGGGTTCAACCAGTTTCTTTGTGGACGAAGATGACCTGGACTTGTGAGTATTTATACTCTTGTTACTTTCATTTCTTGTCACCTTGTATGCTAACTGCACGCTGTACTCAAACAGCTCTGCCGATGATGATGATGATGATGTTCCTCTCGCAAAGAGGGCTAAACTAGCTTCTGAGAGAGCAGCATCGGCTAAAGAATCAAACCCTTCTCCCGCCAAGTCGACACCTCCATCCCGAACGGGTGTAGAGAAGGTCCCAGTGTTGAGAGTTATTCCTTCCGATGATGCTCCCACACTGCCGGCTGGCCGTGATCACGTAAGTACTTTAATCTGTCGATGCTTTGCTGAATTTCCATCGCCTTACTCTTCTTGACTTTTTCCTGGCTGCAGCCAATTTACGCTACAATCGATGCTGTGGCGGATTTTGCTGAACAATTTACTCGTCTCGAAGCTGAAAATTCTCAACTTCGGAAGGCCGTCAAATCTTCGGCTGATCAGGTGGTCGAAGCCAACAGACTTGCTGCCGATGCCAAAAGTGAGAATACTTCGCTGAAGGAAGAAGTAAGTCGGCTGAAGCGTCAAATGAAGGATGACCAAGATGCCAGGCGTGCAGTGGCGGCTGCGATTGATGAGAAGGAGGGTGTCCTCCGTGAATCCATCAAGGGTTTACTGGGTAAAATCCTTGTAGTGCTCCGCCTCTTTCTTGATGCTTCCTCCATTGATTACTAATATTCTTTTTTTTCTTTTTCAGAGGCCGCCAACTTAACTGTCAGTCGTCGTCATCAGCTTCGGGAGGATTCTACAGCCGACGCCTTATCGCTTGCTGCTGAGTCAAATGTCCAGGTCCTCAGATTGCTGCAGAAGTCCAAGGGAGCGCTGTCGAAGTTATACTCGATGATCTTCCCTAAGGCGAAGCTGGACAAGACTCTCGACGAGATGGCTGAAGCCTTCCTTATCGATCCCTCCGAACATGTAGAGGTACTGAAACGTCGCAACCGCTTGTTTGGTGCGGTTCTTACTTTCCAGTTGCTTATGGGCCACGGGATGGGATCGGAATTGGAAGAGTTTTCTAAGGCGCTGCCTGTTGATGATGAAAATCATCTAGTCAACCTTGATCCTTTCAAGAGATCGGCAATAACTTGTGCCAACCGGCTTCTGAAGTTGGTGGATGAAGCACAAACCGAACCTGCTCCTGAGTCAGCCCCCGGTTCAACGTCGGCTAACCCTTGAACTGTTATTCGATTTGTTGTAAATATTCTCGTAACACTTTTAAATTCGGCTTTGTTGCCAAACATCCTTTTGCCTGTATGATGTGCACTCAATGCTCCCGATGGGAGTTTTTTATATTAATGCTTGGTCTGAAGTGAGGACGTGCTGCAGATTCCTTCATCTTCTTCCCGTGCTAAGCTCTTTCCAAATTCCTCGGGTAACGATGAATCAGGCCTTGTTCGTCAGTTACGTGACCAGGTGTCTAGTCTAAATAAAGACATTACTTCCCTTCGTGCGATGGCTGCCTTAGTGAAGAAGAAGGGAGAAATAGCGACTGCCGTCGAACAATACGCTCTTGATGGTCTTCATGTTGCTACCGAAAGTTTGAACTGTGAGTATTAGCCTGCCTTCTGATTCCAGGTATAGCTTGAATGTTCTAACATTCGTTCCTTTTCCAGTCGTGGCTTCGGATGCAGCTGAAGAGGACAGGAAGATTCATGAAGAGGTTGAGGCGATGACTGACGTTGCGCATCCAACACATGGTTTATGGCAGCATCGTCCGAAGGCCGTCATTATGGCGAAGTTCAAGTACCGGGTGATGAAGGCACATTACTATTTTGACAAATACTATGCCCTTCTCACGATGGTTTGGCACACCTTGTTTCCTCTGGATCAAGCACCCGAAACTTTGTCTGGCTTGTTCACCCGATTCAAGTCTCCAGAAAGGATTCGGCTGCTAGTGCGGAAAGAACTTCTAGCTGGTGCTGAGCTTGCTTTTGCTTCCATATTGGCATGCCATCCATCTTTAGATTTAAGAGCCGTGGCTAACACCGAAAGGGATTTAGGCCAGTACTATGATGTTGCTAGAGGTCCTGCTCACACCATTGTTTCTCGGATGGAATCATGTCTCGAGAAGGAACTGAAGGCCCACTGGGACCGGGGATCCCGATTATGAATGTAATGGCCTTGTATTTCACATAAGACTTGTTTGCTGCGTACGCTGCACGCTTTGATTTGATTGATACTTTATTGTCGAGTGCGGCTGAGTGATCAATTCAGCCTGCTTACTCGACGACTCCATTGTATTTTATGCAATGTGATTGCGAAGTCGGTATGTAATTTATGTGAAAGTTCGGCTTCGTCACACGGTGCACGTGTTTGAGCCTTATCTTAATGTAACCATCGACTGCAGCACTCGCGTATTTTTCGAGGCTTGGATTGGTTGTTTTTGTGTGTCATTAATCTTAGCTCTCGTAGAGAGTATTTAATTAATGTCATCGTGTGAACACGTTTTTTCTAGGCCAGTGCTCCCGATGGGAGTTAGAGCCGATGGAAAACGGTTCCGAACGTTACGTTCGGGTGTCAAAGCCTGAAGCAAAAAAAGGGGTAACAGAAATCTGATTAGATCTTTATTCATAATGTAAAGTAACCTTGTAGGCTGTCGAAAAATAATCGTATTCTATGTATAAAACCGTCGCAAGTGCGCGATGTTCCACGGATTCTCGACATCTTTTCCTGAGGCTGGATTTTTGAGCCGATAAGCTCCTCCTGGTATCACTTCGGTGATGATGTACGGTCCTTCCCATGGGGATTCCAGCTTCAAGGGTCTTTTTTGCTTCAGCCGAAGTACCATATCTCCAACACTGAAATTTCGACTGCGTATTCGTCGACTGTGATAATTTCTTAGTGCTTGTTGGTAGACCGTTGTTCTTGCTAAGGCAATATCTCGTGCTTCATCAAGGAGGTCGACAGCATCCTGTAGCGCGATATTGGAGGAGGACTCTGTGTACGCTGTTACTCGAGGTGCTTCAAATCGAACGTCGGCTGGCAGGACTGCTTCGGCTCCGTACACCAAGAAGAATGGGGTGTATTGAGTTGACCTGTTGGGGGTGGTTCACAAACTCCATAGCACAGATGGTAATTCCTCAACCTAGGCTCCGGCTGCGCCTTTAAGGCGTTTCTTTAAACCATCCCCTATTAAACCATTGATCCTTTCCACCTGACCGTTGGTCTGGGGGTGAGAGACTGATGCGAATTTCAATTTGATTCCTCCATCATCGCAAAATTTTCTGAATTCCTCAGAATCAAAGTTGGTGCCATTGTCTGTGACGATGCTGTGGGGCATACCGAATCGACAGGTTATCCCTCTAAAGAATTGGACTGCCGTTTCAGCCTTTTGATTTCGCACTGGTACTGCCTCAATCCACTTAGTGAATTTATCGACTGCAACCAGTAAGTACGTATGTCCTCCGGGTGATGATCTGGGCAACGGCCCAACTTGATCGAGTCCCCATTGAGCGAACGGCCACGCCAAGGGTATTGTCATTAGATCCGTTGCAGGAGCGTGTGGTTTCGACGAGAAACGTTGGCACGCATCGCACTTCATGACTAGATCCCTAGCATCCGAAGCTGCTGTTGGCCAATAAAATCCTGCCCTGAAGGCTTTTGCCACAAGAGCTCTGCTCCCTGCATGATGCCCATAGGTTCCTTCATGTATTTCACGTAACGGCGCTTTTCCATCGTCAATGGCGATGCACCTTTGGAAGATCCCTGAGATGCTGCGCTTGTAAAGCTCACCGTTTATTACTGTGAAGGCCTTTGATCGTCTGACGATTCGCTTAGCTTCCACAGAGTCTTCTGGCAACTCTTGTTTCGACAGGTACGCTAGGAATGGTTCGGTCCATAGAGGTTCGAGGAGGAGAACTTGTTCGGGAGAAGGGATTGGAGATTCCTCAGTCGAAGGTTTTTGCAGTGAGCTTTTTTCCAACTCTTCACCCGATGTTTTTCCAGACGGCTTTTCTTTAATTGATCTTTGAGCGATCACTTCGTAAAAAACTCCATCTGGGATGGGGGAGCATGTGGACCCGATGTTTGCCAAAGTGTCGGCTTCCTCGTTACTGGCTCTGCCGATGTGCTTAAGCTCGCATCCTTCGAATTTAGCCTCCATGTTACGATACAGTGCCGATAAGCAACCATGTTATCAGCGACCGCATCGCACGGGTTCATTGACCGCCTGGACCACCAAGTTCGAATCTCCGTAGATCTCTAGGCGCGTGGCGCCACATGCCTTCGCCATTTTCATTCCGTGCGGCGGTGCTTCGTATTACGCTCGTTGTTTGTCGGCAGGGAGAAATTCATACGTAGTATATACTTCATTTTATCTCCTTGTGGTGATATCAGCACTACTCCTGCCCCTGCTCCTGTACTCCGCTTTGACCCATCAAAGTACATCACCCATGACCCTGACATGTCGGGTGTCGCTGGTATCTGTGATTGGATCCAATCTGCCACAAAATCTGGGAGGATTTGGGATTTCACCGCTGTTCGGTTGACGTAAGTTATGTCGTGTGGTGCTAACTCGATAGCCCACTGAGACACTCGACCTGTGGCTTCCGGGTTGGTCATTATGCTCTTCAGGGGTGCTTCGCTCACAACTTTGATCGGGTGCTCCGTGAAGTAGTGCCTCAGCTTGCGAGCCGACCTCCATACTGCATATGCCAACTTCTGGTGATGAGGATACCTCTGTCTTGCGGGGGTAAGTACTTCACTGAGGTAGTAAACGGGCCTCTGCACACCATGAACTCTCCCTGCTTCTTCTCGTTCGACAACCAAAACGCTACTGAAGACTTGAGTTGTGGCGGCTATGTACATCAGCAATGTCTCCTTCTCGCGCGGAGTTACGAGCACCGGGGAGGTCGATAGGATTTTCTTCAAGTTGTCGAAGGAATCTTGTGCTTCCTTTGTCCACTCGAATTTTTCTGACTTTTTCATCAAGTTGTAGAAGGGCAAAGCTTTCTCCCCTAGCTTCGCGATGAACCTGCTGAGCGCTGCTAATCGGCCTGCCAACTGCTGCACTTGGTGCAGATTCTTTGGTGGCTCCATGTCGAGAATAGCTTTGATCTTCAAGGGATTAGCCTCGATTCCTCTGGCTGATATGAAGTACCCAAGTACCTGTCCTCCGGGTACCCCAAAGAAACATTTCTTCGGATTCAACTTAATTCTGTATCTGTCCAGATTGTCAAAGGTCTCCCGCAAGTCGTCGATGAGCGTGGCTGCGTGCTTTGTTTTCACCATGATATCGTCGATGTAGACTTCAATGTTCCTCCCGATCTGCTCCGCGAGGCAGGCTTGCATGTAGCGTTGGTAAGTAGCCCCCGCATTTTTCAACCCGAAGGTCATGACGTTGTAACAGAAAACGCCGTGCGGAGTGATGAACGCGGTTAGCTCCTGGTCCTCCTTCTTCAGTTTGATCTGGTTGTACCCGGAGTACGCATCGAGAAAAGAGAGACGATCGCACCCGGCTGTAGAGTCGACTATCTGATCTATTCGAGGCAGTGGAAAATGATCTTTTGGGCAATGCTTGTTGAGGCTAGTGTAATCGATGCACATGCGAAGGGCGGTTGTGTCCTTCTTCGGCACCATGACTGGATTAGCCACCCATTCAGATTCCTTAAGCTCTCGGATGAATCCCGCCTTGCGAAGCCGATTAACTTCTTCACCGATTGCTCTTCTTTTGGGTTCAGAGAATCGCCGCATTGACTGCTGTACTGGCTTGGCCGTCGGGTCAACATTTAGGGCGTGCTCAGCGAGTTCCCTGGGGATACCTGGCATGTCGGATGGCTCCCATGCAAATATCTCCCAGCGCTCACGGAGGAACTCGATGAGCGCGCTTTCCTATGCGACATCTAGGTCAGCCGAGGTGTTGACCGTTTTCTTCGGATCAGTAGGGTGCACCTGCAGTTTCTTGGTTTCCTTCGCAGTATCGAATTCATCGGATTTTGTGTTTCGATTGTCGGCTGGTGGTTGTGTGTGATCTGTAATGGCGTCGATCGCGCTGAGTTCTTCCTTGGCTCCAAACTTCGAGGCGATCTTCTGGAATTCCCTGTCGCAGTTGTCTGACCGAGCGAAGCTGCCGTGAACGGTTATTGGGGTCCCGTTGTTGCCTGGCATCTTTAGTTTCAGGTATGCATAATGAGGCACGGCCATGAATTTGGCAAACGCAGGTCTACCGAGGATGGCGTGGTACTGGGATTCCCAGTCGACTACTTCGAACTCAATCCTTTCTTTCCTGAAATTACTGGGCGTGCCGAAGACTACGTCCAATGATGTTTTACCCAGCGAGTAGGCGGGTCGAGTCGGTATAATGCCGTGGAACCCTGCCGAAGGGATACCCTCCTGAGGCACGACCTTAGAGTGGGACGCACCGGCGCCGGGGAGGCGAAGAAAACCTCCGGAATCGACGACGAAGTGGACGCCACCAAAAATAGCTTCCGCGCTGCGAGACGATGCCATAGGGTTCGGGTGAAGCTCTTCGTGGTACGGTACGAATTCAAAGGACCCGCAGCGGACCGGATCTCTTGGCTTTGCTGGCGTCGGCGACTCAAGTAAGAACGCCGCAGACATAACTGGTGCTGCCGATGACCTGCCTTGTGCCGACAGATTTCCCACAGACGGCGCCAATTGTCGAGGGTACTCCTCGCCAATGCCCTCCGATAGGGGCTTAGGGTTGACGGAATCCTGTAGGCTGACACGAGACATCGGTTCACAGACAAGCGGGGAGAGCAATTTACCCAGGTTCGGGGCCCGCGATGAGGTAAAACCCTTACGTCCTGCCTGTCTGTTCTTTGATTATGAGAATAATGGGTTACAATGGGGTGCCGAATAGTTCGGCTGAGATCTAGGCGAGATTGCTGTTGCTAGGGTTACCTAGCTCTAAGCTTTTCCTGGCTAAGATTGCTAAGATTGTTCGTGTCTTTCGGCAGCCCCTCTCCTGGCCTTTATATAGGAGGCCAGGTCTCAAGAGGTCTAACCGAATATGACTAGATTTACAGTAGTTTAGATCCAATCTTTCCTTGTTTGTTCGCTTCCTTGTCTTGCCCGTCAAGGAATCTTCTGGTGGGCCAACCTAGTGGCCCATCTAGCCTTCGGGTGTCTTCATGGGCCTCCAGTTGGTCAATACAGGATAGGGCAACGTCGGTTACTCGAAGGGTAATGCCCACGTCATCAAGCATTTACCCGGAAGGCTTGAAGAACTGATGGATGTCGGGTTGGCCTCTGTTGCTGGTGTCGATAAGTTTGAGGCGCTTCTTCTCCGCCTCTGCTTTCCGAGTAGCCGCAGTGCTGAGCACTTCGCGGGCGCGTTTGGTTGCAGGGCTGGAGGGAGCAGCCCTCTTCCTCTTGGAAGGGCGCGGAGCATCATGAGCTTCCGCCTCCGATGCGGCCTCTGGATCCGTGTTGCCCGTAGAAGGGACCCGGACAAGGGTTCCGAGTTCGCTTTCTTCGAGGGCTTCGAGCTAAGTCACAAGGCCAACACTTAGACAAAATTTTGAATACAAAAGAAACCATGGTCGGGTCAGGACAACATACCGCGGTTCCGGAGCCGTTGATGTGGATATCCTTGTTGCACACGTGAACGTGAAGTTCACGCGGAATCTTGATGAGGAGCCGGATCCTCTTGTCAATGGCTGATACGTCTCCGACGTATCGATAATTTCTTGTGTTCCATGCCACATTATTGATGTTATCTACATGTTTTATGCACACTTTATGTCATATTCGTGCATTTTCTGGAACTAACCTGTTAACAAGATGCCGAAGTGCCGATTCTTTGTTTCTGCTGTTTTTGGTTTCAGAAATCCTAGTAAGGAAATATTCTCGGAATTGGACGAAATCAACGCCCAGGGTCCTATTTTGCCACGAAGCTTCCAGAAGACCGAAGAGGAGACGAAGTGGGGCCACGAGGTGGCCAGACTATAGGGCGGCGCGGCCTGGCCCTTGGCCGCGCCGACCTATAGTGTGGGCCCTCGTGTGGCCCCCTGACCTGCCCTTCCGCCTACTTAAAGCCTCCGTCGCGAAACCCCCAGTACCGAGAGCCACGATACGGAAAACCTTCCAGAGACGCCGCCGCCGCCAATCCCATCTCGGGGGATTCAGGAGATCGCCTCCGGCACCCTGCCGGAGAGGGGATTCATCTCCCGGAGGACTCTACGCCGCCATGGTCGCCTCCGGAGTGATGTGTGAGTAGTCTACCCCTGGACTATGGGTCCATAGCAGTAGCTAGATGGTTGTCTTCTCCCCATTGTGCTTAATTGTCGGGTCTTGTGAGCTGCCGAACATGATCAAGATCATCTATCTGTAATTCTATATGTTGCGTTTGTTGGGATCCGATGAATAGAGAATACTTGTTATGTTGATTATCAAAGTTATGTCTATGTGTTGTTTATGATCTTGCATGCTCTCCGTTATTAGTGGATGCTCTGGCCAAGTTGATGCTAGTAACTCCAAGAGGGAGTATTTATGCTCGATAGTGGGTTCATGTCTCCGTGAATCTGGAGGAGTGACAAGAACCTCTAAGATTATGGATGTGCTGTTGCCACTAGGGATAAAACATTGGTGCTATATTCGAGGATGTAGTCACTGATTACATTACGCGCAATACTTAATGCAATTGTCTGTTGTTAGCAACTTAATACTGGAGGGGGTTCGGATGATAACCTGAAGGTGGACTTTTTAGGCATAGATGCATGCTGGATAGCGGTCTATGTACTTTGTCGTAATGCCCAATTAAATCTCACTATACTCATCATAATATGTATGTGCATGGTCATGCCCTCTTTATTTGTCAATTGCCCAACTGTAATTTGTTCACCCAACATGTTGTTTATCTTATGGGAGAGACACCTCTAGTGAACTGTGGACCCCGGTCCAATTCTCTATACTGAAATACAATCTCTTGCCAATCTTTGTTCTCTTGTTTTCGCAAACAATCATCTTCCACACAATACGGTTAATCCTTTGTTACAGCAAGCCGGTGAGATTGACAACCTCACTGTTTCGTTGGGGCAAAGTACTTTGGTTGTGTTGTGCAGGTTCCACGTTGGCGCCGGAATCTCTGGTGTTGCGCCGCACTACATCCCGCCGCCATCAACCTTCAACGTGCTTCTTGACTCCTACTGGTTCGATTAAACCTTGGTTTCTTACTAAGGGAAACTTGCCGCTGTGTGCATCACACCTTCCTCTTGGGGTTCCCAACGGACGTGTCAACTACACGCATCAAGCAAATTTCTGGCGCCGTTGCCGGGGAGATCAAGACACGCTGCAAGGGGAGTCTCCACTTCCCAATCTCTTTACTTTGTTTTTGTCTTGCTTAGTTTTATTTACTACTTTGTTTGCTGCACTAAATCAAAATACAAAAAAAATTAGTTGCTAGTTTTACTTTATTTGCTATCTTGTTTGCTATATCAAAAACACAAAAAAATTAGTTACTTGCATTTACTTTACTTGATTCATCATGTTTCCTTTTAATTTTACCACGAAAGATATACCGGTAGGACGTGGGTCTATAATTGGGAGAAATAATATAGAAGAATTTTTCAATCATGTTAGTACCGTTGAAGATTTTGAAGATAGACACTTGGAAGAACTAGCTCCTACTTATGAAATTGCTGCTGCTGCTTTAGTTCGCATGTTGGAAACTAAATTTGTTAATCTCAACCCTATAATCCAACACATGTTTCTCACACTTGGTGATATGGAAGAAGGGGAAAAGAAAGATTTTGTTTTAGAAACCCTTCTTAGAGAATTTGGTGGTATAGCAAGAGAAGCTAGAAAGGTCTTTGCTAAATATGATATGCTTGGTTTTATACCAATTTTGTTAGTCTCCTTGAAAAGATGGATATGGATAGAATAAAGTACACTAATAATATTAATGATGGTGGGGAGATCAAAGCACCAATACCATGTAAGCTCCTAGCGATGAATGATGCACTAGAAAATAATTATGCTTGGCTTGTTCCTGAAAATTTGTTTGATGAAAGTAGCAAGCCCAAGACTAATGAAAAGGGGGACGCAAAAACTTATGTATCTAATATACTATGCCTGGTTGAGAAAACTCCGCATCCCGCTGTAGATGCACCATCTCTTGATAATACTTGATACACACTTTCTGCGCCTAGCTGAAAGGCGTTAAAGAAAAGCGCTTATGGGAGACAACCCATGGTTTTTACTACAGTACTTTGTTTTTATTTTGTGTCTTGGAAGTTGTTTACTACTGTAGCAACCTCTCCTTATCTTAGTTTAGTGTTTTGTTGTGCCAAGTAAAGTCGTTGAAAGTAAAGTTCATACTAGATTTGGATTACTGCACAGAAACAGATTTCTTTGCTGTCACGAATCTGGGCAAAATTCTCTGTAGGTAACTCAGACAATTATGCCAATTTACGTGAGTGATCCTCAGATATGTACGCAACTTTCATTCAATTTGAGCATTTTCATTTGAGCAAGTCTGGTGCCTCGATAAAATTCGTCAATACGAACTGTTCTGTTTTGACAGATTCTGCCTTTTATTTCGCATTGCCTCTTTTGCTATGTTGGATGAATTTCTTTGATCCATTAATGTCCAGTAGCTTTATGCAATGTCCAGAAGTGTTAAGAATGATTGTGTCATCTCTGAACATGTTAATTTTTATTGTCCACTAACCCTCTAATGAGTTGTTCTAAGTTTGGTGTGGAGGAAGTTTTCAAGGATCAAGAGAGGGAGATGATACAACATGATCAAGAAGAGTGAAAGCTCTAAGCTTGGGGATGCCCCGGTGGTTCACCCCTGCATATTCTAACAAGACTCAAGCGTCTAAGCTTGGGGATGCCCAAGGCATCCCCTTCTTCATCGACAACATTATCAGGTTCCTCCCCTGAAACTATATTTTTATTCCATCACATCTTATGTGCTTTTCTTGGAGCGTCGGTTTGTTTTTGTTTTTGTTTTGTTTGAATAAAATGGATCCTAGCATTCACTTTGTGGGAGAGAGACACGCTCCGCTGTAGCATATGGACAAGTATGTCCTTAGGCTTTACTCATAGTATTCATGGCGAAGTTTCTTCTTCGTTAAATTGTTATATGGTTGGAATTGGAAAATGATACATGTAGTAATTGCTATAATGTCTTGGATAATGTGATACTTGGCAATTGTTGTGCTCATGTTTAAGCTCTTGCATCATATGCTTTGCACCCATTAATGAAGAAATACATAGAGCATGCTAAAATTTGGTTTGCATATTTGGTCTCTCTAAGGTCTAGATAATTTCTAGTATTGAGTTTGAACAACAAGGAAGACGGTGTAGAGTCTTATAATGTTTACAATATGTCTTTTATGTGAGTTTTGCTGCACCGGTTCATCCTTGTGTTTGTTTCAAATAACCTTGCTAGCCTAAACCTTGTATCGAGAGGGACTACTTCTCATGCATCCAAAATACTTGAGCCAACCACTATGCCATTTGTGTCCACCATACCTACCTACTACATGGTATTTCTCCGCCATTCCAAAGTAAATTGCTTGAGTGCTACCTTTAAAATTCCATCCTTCGCCTTTGCAATATATAGCTCATGGGACAAATAGCTTAAAAACTATTGTGGTATCGAATATGTACTTATGCACTTTATCTCTTATTAAGTTGCTTGTTGTGCGATAACCATGTTTTTACGGGACGCCATCAACTATTCTTTGTTGAATATCATGTGAGTTGCTATGCATGTCCGTCTTGTCTGAAGTAAGAGAGATCTACCACCTTATGGTTAAGCATGCATATTGTTAGAGAAGAACATTGGGCCGCTAACTAAAGCCATGATCCATGGTGGAAGTTTCAGTTTTGGACATATATCCTCAATCTCATATGAGAATAATAATTGTTGCCACATGCTTATGCATTAAAGAGGAGTCCATTATCTGTTGTCCATGTTGTCCCGGTATGGATGTCTAAGTTGAGAATAATCAAAAGCGAGAAATCCAAAATGCGAGCTTTCTCCTTAGACCTTTGTACAGGCGGCATGGAGGTACCCCATTGAGACACTTGGTTAAAACATGTGTATTGCGATGATCCGGTAGTCCAAGCTAATTAGGACAAGGTGCGGGCACTATTAGTATACTATGCATGAGGCTTGCAACTTGTAAGATATAATTTACATGATACATATGCTTTATTACTACCGTTGACAAAATTGTTTCTTGTTTTCAAAATAAAATCTCTAGCACAAATATAGCAATCGATGCTTTCCTCTATGGAGGACCATTCTTTTACTTTTATTGTTGAGTCAGTTCACCTATTTCTCTCCACCTCAAGAAGCAAACACTTGTGTGAACTGTGCATTGATTCCTACATACTTGCATATTGCACTTATTATATTACTCTATGTTGACAATTATCCATGAGATATACATGTTATAAGTTGAAAGCAACCGCTGAAACTTAATCTTCCTTTGTGTTGCTTCAATACCTCTACTATGAATTATTGCTTTATGAGTTAACTCTTATGCAAGACTTATTGATGCTTGTCTTGAAGTACTATTCATGAAAAGTCTTTGCTATATGATTCACTTGTTTACTCATGTCATATACATTGTTTTGATCGCTGCATTCACTACATATGCTTTACAAATAGTATGATCAAGGTTATGATGGCATGTCACTCCAGAAATTATCTTTGTTATCGTTTTACCTGCTCGGGACGAGCAGAACTAAGCTTGGGGATGCTGATACGTCTCCGACGTATCGATAATTTCTTGTGTTCCATGCCACATTATTGATGTTATCTACATGTTTTATGCACACTTTATGTCATATTCGTGCATTTTCTGGAACTAACCTATTAACAAGATGCCGAAGTGCCAGTTGTTGTTTTCTGCTGTTTTTGGTTTCAGAAATCCTAGTAAGAAAATATTCTCGGAATTGGACGAAATCAACACCCAGGGTCCTATTTTGCCACGAAGCTTCCAGAAGAACGAAGAGGAGACGAAGTGGGGCCACGAGGTGGCCAGACTATAGGGCGGCGCGGCCTGGCCCTTGGCCGCGCCGACCTATAGTGTGGGGCCCTCGTGTGGCCCCCTGACCTGCCCTTCCGCCTGCTTAAAGCCTCCGTCGCGAAACCCCCAGTACCGAGAGCCACGATACGGAAAACCTTCCAGAGACGCCGCCGCCGCCAATCCCATCTCGGGGGATTCAGGAGATCGCCTCCGGCACCCTGCCGGAGAGGGGATTCATCTCCCGGAGGACTCTACGCCGCCATGGTCGCCTCCGGAGTGATGTGTGAGTAGTCTACCCCTGGACTATGGGTCCATAGCAGTAGCTAGATGGTTGTCTTCTCCCCATTGTGCTTAATTGTCGGGTCTTGTGAGCTGCCGAACATGATCAAGATCATCTATCTGTAATTCTATATGTTGCGTTTGTTGGGATCCGATGAATAGAGAATACTTGTTATGTTGATTATCAAAGTTATGTCTATGTGTTGTTTATGATCTTGCATGCTCTCCGTTATTAGTGGATGCTCTGGCCAAGTTGATGCTAGTAACTCCAAGAGGGAGTATTTATGCTCGATAGTGGGTTCATGTCTCCGTGAATCTGGAGGAGTGACAAGAACCTCTAAGATTATGGATGTGCTGTTGCCACTAGGGATAAAACATTGGTGCTATGTTCGAGGATGTAGTCACTGATTACATTACGCGCAATACTTAATGCAATTGTCTGTTGTTAGCAACTTAATACTGGAGGGGGTTCGGATGATAACCTGAAGGTGGACTTTTTAGGCATAGATGCATGCTGGATAGCGGTCTATGTACTTTGTCGTAATGCCCAATTAAATCTCACTATACTCATCATAATATGTATGTGCATGGTCATGCCCTCTTTATTTGTCAATTGCCCAACTGTAATTTGTTCACCCAACATGCTGTTTATCTTATGGGAGAGACACCTCTAGTGAACTGTGGCCCCGGTCCAATTCTCTATACTGAAATACAATCTACTGCAATACTATTCTACTGTTTTCTGCAAACAATCATCTTCCACACAATACGGTTAATCCTTTGTTACAGCAAGCCGGTGAGATTGACAACCTCACTATTTCGTTGGGGCAAAGTACTTTGGTTGTGTTGTGCAGGTTCCACGTTGGCGTCGAAATCTCTGGTGTTGCGCCGCACTACATCCCGCCGCCATCAACCTTCAACGTGCTTCTTGACTCCTACTGGTTCGATTAAACCTTGGTTTCTTACTGAGGGAAACTTGCCGCTGTGCGCATCACACCTTCCTCTTGGGGTTCCCAACGGACGTGTCAACTACACGCATCAATGGCGTCGGCGGAAAGATTGTCCTTCGTGGCGCGCATTGGGTCGTCACGCCCCGTGTAGTGGAACATCAAGCGGTCCCTATGCTGGAGTGGCTGGATCCGCTTGGTGAACCAAGACAAGGTGAGGTCTTTTCCCGTCAGCCCCTCCTCCGTAAGCTTGCAGATCCGCCTAATAGCGCGGGTCAGCTGAGGTGACTCGGAGAGGTGGGGGCATTGCGTCCACGCCGGAGTTTCGCTGGCGGGGCAGTTCTTGAATGGCGGCAGCTTCCTTTCGCCCGCCGGGTCGGAGACGTCCTTCAAATAGAAGAAGCCCCCTGACCAATACCGCGCGGATTCGTGGTGGTCGGTAGGTGGGTAGACGCGGCCAGGGCGGAGCATGAAGGTGATGGACCCGCACGTCGCCAGCTCGGAGCTCTGGCGGATCTTCTCCTTCTTGACGGAGAAATAGTATTGGAAGAGAGAGAGTTCGGGAGGTACCCGGAGATGGCCCTCGCAGAGGGTGACGTGGTTGCTGATCGCTAACACGCTGTTTGGAGAAATGTTGTGGGGCTGGAGCCCATATACCTTCAGGATTTCCGAGAAGAAGTCCGAAGGCGGAAACGAGAAGCCTCGCTCCACTAGCCCTTTAGTCAGCACCATCTCGTTATCTTGGGGGGCTGGAGCCAAGGAGTTCGGAACTGTCCTCCAGCTTCCGGGTTGCAGGAAACCTTCCCCCTCCAAGTTCTTCAGCTCCATTTCTGTGGGGGTGCAGGGCCACCATTTCCCTTTGGCTTCTGAGTCTCGCTGACGAGCTTTGGATTTCTTGGCGGCATTTTCTTCCACCTTCTGCTCTGCCTGCTCCGCCCCGGAGGCTTTCTCTGGGTTAGCAGAAGTACCTTCGGCGTCCTTACCGGAATCCCTAGTGGGATCCAGTTGGACTGGGACGAAGGGAGGAGGGGCGGAGGAGAGGGGATTGCCATGATTGGTTCGGAGGTTGGAGGCGGAGTCGCAGAAGACATCTGAAGATAAAAAGGTCGCGGAAAAAATGACTTAGTCGGATCCACATTGTCATCCTAAGGATCGTCCCTACCAACTACGGCGAAAGGCTGAAGCTCGAGAACACACCGTGATGGATTCCGCGGTGGTCGGAGTCGCCGGCGACGAGGATTTTGCGCGGCGGCTCGCCGAAGTTAAGAACTTGATGAACTGCGCGGTGGTGAAATCGCTCCGGCGAAACTCCGGCGAATTTTCCGGCAGACTACGGTAAGGCGGAGGATGAGCTCGCGGGCGGCGCTTCGCAGAGAGGTGAAAGAGGGGGTGAATGGGAAGATTAGGGTTGACGGTGGATATTTATAGGCCGCGGGGAGGAGATTCGTGCTCCGCATCCTGTGGTCGGAACGCAAGCGTCGCGCCGTTGGATGCGTGACACGTGTCCAAACCCTAAACGGTAAAAATGGCTAAGGATAAGTTACCGCTCAAATCGCGCGAAAATGGCGCCAGAATTGGCGGAACCGTTTGAGTCTTTTTAAGATTCCGGGTAGTCGCGCGAAGATAAGCAGTTCTCGTTCGCGAGCAGGGGAGTAACCCGGAAACACGTCTTGATGTGTCGATGGGTGAAGTCCCGCAGGATGAGAATATTTTCCGATTAAAGATTGGAAAGACGAAAATAAGAAGTTGGAGTTCTACAAGTTTCTCCGCGTTACCAACAGTGCCGGAGACCATGAGGCGTCAGCAAGGCGGAAACAGAAGGTGAAACTCAGAGAACTCTGGGGGCTACTGTTGTGGGTATACTTCATGGGTGTACCATCGATAGTGCCTAGATCCGGCAAGCCCGGGTGGCCCACGGATGGTGATGAGGCATGTGGCCCATCGGGCGGCCCAGTTGCTGTTGATCCTGAAGGATGAAGTCCGGCCCAGGAGAAGGGAGCCGGATCCGACCGACCTCAAGAGGAACCCGGATCCATGAAGGTCCATTAGGAACCCGGATCCGGTACGACGTTCAGAGGAAGGCGGATCCTTAACGTGAACGGCAAGACATTGTACCGTAGTTAGGCAAACCTGTATCCGGCTAGGACTCTCCATGTAAACCCTAGATCCGTGCGCCTTTATAAGCCGGATCCCGGGAGCCCTAGAGGCACAATCACAACTCATTGTAACATCGCGAAAGCACCCAGATAATTCCAGACAAGCAGCAGTAGGCCCCGTCATCGTGCATGTGTTCCGAAGCTGGGTAAATCGCGTACCACCGCCCCGAGAGCACTCCGCCCTATGGCCCCTACTTCTTCTCCCCCTCGTGAGGATCCCTCCTCCGAGGTACCTTCGATTAGGCAACGACAAGCAGGGTGCTACTGGAACGCCGTTAGGCCAGGCCAGGCCCTACAGAGGGGCAAGAGGGGCGGAGGTCTCCCGGAACCAAGGGGGCTCAAGCGGCCCTGGAAACTGCAGGGCGGAGGCGCTCATGCGGCGGCCGCGCCATGAGAGAAGGTCGACTTGGGAGTTTGGTGACAGGGGGTTTTGGCAAAGAAACAACCGCTTAGCTCTCCTCGGGTCGTCCCGGCGACCGAGGGGGCGAAACCCTAGCCGCGCTGCCACCGCCTTCCCTCCCTCCTCCTCCCCCTCCTCGTCGCCTCCAGAGATGTTGTTGGGCTAAGCTCGTGACGCCGGTGAAGGGGGCAGCGGGGATCTGAGCCCTTGGCCCCCCGCGCGGTGTCTAGATGGAGGACCTCCGCCCCGGCATCGCCATGACCTGGGCGGCTGCTCGACGGGCTCCCCTTCCTCCGACGGCTAGCCCCTGGCTGGGTCTTAGGCGAAGGGCGGTCTGTCGGGCGGCTTCCACGGTGGGGGCTCCGGCTCCAAGGCGGCGGCCTCGTCTGGAAAGGCGACGCCGGCTCGGTGGCGAGCGGTGCTTGCAGGTGCGGGATGGCCTTGTGGCCGCGCGGGCAGCACAACGCCGACGGGTGCTGGTCTCGGTCAGGTGGTCCGCGTGGTCACCGTGCCCAGATCCGATGCGCCAGCCCCTCCCTCTCCAGCCTCGTCCCACTCCTCCAGATCCACGGCTGGTGCGCCCAGCTCTCGATCTGGCTGGGGTGCTGGCGAGGGGATCGACGACCGGGAGAAATCCCAGACCAGCTTGCCGGTCTCGACGACGGCGACGCCCTTCGCGCCGTCTACCTCCTTGGGGGCGCCATCGTGGTTTGTCCTTCTCATCTCCCTTCCCCCTACCTCCCCGGGTGAAAACCTAGATCTTTGATTGGGCCGCAACGGCGCCGGTGGTGTCACTGTCCTTGCTGAAGGCGCGGCCTTGGGCGAGACAGAGGGGTATGTGGTCGCTGGCGGTCTGTGGTGGTGTGCATGTGTCCGGTGGGCGGTGTTGCTGCGGTTGGCAGCGCCCACTTCTTCTCCGGCTTCCCGTGCAATTTCTTCTCGGAGGCGAGTGATGGGACTACAGGGCGGCTTTCTTCAAGTTGTGTGCTAGCCGTGTCTGGCCGTGCAGGTAGTCCATCGGGGATCTCGGCTACATTTCCCATTCAGGCTCAGAGAGAGCGCTGCCGTCGGCCGAAGTACGGCGTCCTTCGAACCAGGACGAGGAGGCAGGGAGCCTTCTTCGACAATGGACTGGGTGAGATTGCAGTTTCCCCTGCCCAGGTGCAATCCATGTCGTCGGGACTGCTAGATCCTTCTTTAGCTAGCTTCTGCAGACTCCGCTGCTGCTCGTGGATGAGGGCCTCGGCTACCTCAAGTTGTTCTTAGTGCTACTTTCTTGTTGTGCTTGTATGTCGATGGTTTGTAAGCTGTTCTTTAGAAAGCTGGACACTCGTGTCTTCTGTTTAAAAACTTGGGGGTTTGGTCAATCGAAAGAAAGAATGAGAGAAGGTCGACTTGGGAGTACATATATTTGAGGCCCGAAAGCCCCCAATTTTACATATAAAAAATATAAATAATAAGGATAATCCCTACTGTGGGGATGCTTGTCGGCCCCCTCCTAGTCCTCGTCGTCGAGGTCGATGAAGACTTGCGGCGGAGGCCACATTGGCCGTCCGCAGAGGCGACGGCATGTACTCCCGCGCCATTGTGGCCCCATGAGAGGCCCGGATGACCTCTCCTGACTACCTCATGACTTGGAAAATATCATATCCGAGCATCCCTAAATAAAAAAGTCAAATCTAAGCTCCATTGATTAGTTCATCCATTGATGTTGTTTCGTTAAATTTGTCTATATCATTGGTGTGAAGTTGTCGACGGTTTTATAAAGTTGCTCACCGTATTTGTAAAGTTGCTAAATTGTCTATCATCATGTTGATCAGATGTTTGTTGTCTACCTAGTATATAGGTTGCAATAAAAACAACTATGACTACATTGAACTATGCTATTTTTGGTTATCTTTGAATTGCATTGAAAACTTTTTCGAATAACCGTGAAATCGTTTTTTCACACCGTACCTGACCCCACAACTTGGCCATTCAATCTTGTGAACTAATCGAGACCATTCCAGTATGAAGTTGGCGCATAACCTAAAGTCGGGTTGATATGATTTTATCTCCAGGACGAAGGCAGCTTATGCAAAAACTCTTGTCTTGAAAACTAGGAGCATCTCCAGCCGCGTCCTCCAAAGGGATTTGGGGCGCGCCGGACAAAAAACCGTTCCAGCCGCGTCCCCCAAAGCCTATTTTTGTCCGGCGCGCCCCCATACGCTGTCCGGCGCCCTGAGCCCGTCCCCGTCCCACAGGGGACGCACCGGGTACGCCGGACACAATGAAAAACGAGGCGAACCGACGCGGGCCCGACGCGTCAGCGGCTCGGAAGCCTAAAACACCGTCGCCTACCTTTGGTCAAGCGACGTTAATGGCGTCCCTGTTTTCCCAGGCGACGCAGGGACGCGTCTCGTCGTGCATGGCCGCGTGGCCGTCCGCGCCGGCGTTATTGCGTGCAACCACCCGCTGCCGCCGCTGTTTAAAGACGCCCTGCAGTTTCTCACCGCTCACAAACCTTCTCGTCGCCGCCGCCCCCCCCCCCCCCTCCCAGATCTTCTCCTCGTCTCCAAAAAATGTCGAGCTTGTCCTCCCGCAAGATCGCCGCGGCGAACGGCTTCGGCCGCGGCAGCCTCACCGTGGCGGAGGCGTGGGCGCTGTACCACGCCCGGTATCCAGTCCCGCCGGACATGCGGCTGCCAAGCAGCGGCGGCTGGAAGATGGCCGTGAACAGCATTGGCGTTCCGCCGCCGCCGAAGCTGCGCATGGACCAATGGTGGGACGCCGTCAAGGCCCGTCGGGCTCAACTCACCGCCCAGGAGCGGTTGGATCCGACGTGGGCGGTCGACAACAACAACGCCTGGCGGACGACGTACTTCAAGGCGAAGTATGACATCGAGATGCACAGCATGGAGGGGCTCGTCGGCGGCCCCAATAGCTGGAACAAGGACGGCCGCGCCCTGTTCTGGGGCGTTCCGGGGCGCACCCTCGACAACGTCATCCGCGGCATCCGCAACGGCGCTCCAAGGCTGGAGATGCCGTCGTCGCCGCCGCCGTCTCCTCAATGGCAGCTGATACGTCTCCGACGTATCGATAATTTCTTATGTTCCATGCCACATTATTGATGATATCTACATGTTTTATGCATACTTTATGTCATATTTATGCATTTTCCGGCACTAACCTATTAACGAGATGCCGAAGAGCCAGTTGTTGTTTTCTGCTGTTTTTGGTTTCAGAAATCCTAGTAAGGAAATATTCTCGGAATTGGACGAAATCAACGCGCAGGGGCCTATTTTCACACGAAGCTTCCAGAAGACCGAAGGAGAGACGAAGTGGGGCCACGGGGCGCCGCCACACTAGGGCGGCGCGGCCCAGGGGGGCCCGCGCGGCCCTAGCGTGTGGGGCCCCCGTGACCCCTCCTGACCTGCCCTTCCGCCTACATATAGTCTTCGTCGCGAAACCCCCAGTACCGAGAGCCACGATACGGAAAACCTTCCAGAGACGCCGCCGCCGCCAATCCCATCTCGGGGGATTCAGGAGATCGCCTCCGGCACCCTGCCGGAGAGGGGAATCATCTCCCGGAGGACTCTTCACCGCCATGGTCGCCTCCGGAGTGATGAGTGAGTAGTTCACCCCTGGACTATGGGTCCATAGCAGTAGCTAGATGGTCGTCTTCTCCTAATTGTGCTTCATTGTCGGATCTTGTGAGCTGCCTAACATGATCAAGATCATCTATCTGTAATGCTATATGTTGTGTTTGTTGGGATCCGATGGATAGAGAATACTATGTTATGTTGATTATCAATCTATTACCTATGTGTTGTTTATGATCTTGCATGCTCTCCGTTATTAGTAGAGTCTCTGGCCAAGTTTTTACTCTTAACTCCAAGAGGGAGTATTTATGCTCGATAGTGGGTTCATGCCTCCATTAAATGCAGGACGATGTGAGAAAGTTCTAAGGTTGTGGATGTGTTGTTGCCACTAGGGATAAAACATTGATGCTATGTCCGAGGATGTAGTTATTGATTACATTACGCACCATACTTAATGCAATTATCTGTTGTTTTCAACTTAATACTGGAAGGGGTTCGGATGATAACCTGAAGATGGACTTTTTAGGCATAGATGCATGCTGGATAGCGGTCTATGTACTTTGTCGTAATGCCCAATTAAATCTCACAATACTCATCATATCATGTATGTGCATTGTCATGCCCTCTCTATTTGTCAATTGCCCAACTGTAATTTGTTCACCCAACATGCTATTTATCTTATGGGAGAGACACCGCTAGTGAACTGTGGACCCCGGTCCATTCTTTTAATCGAATACAATCTACTGCAATACTTGTTCTACTGTTTTCTGCAAACAATCATCATCCACACTATACATCTAATCCTTTGTTACAGCAAGCCGGTGAGATTGACAACCTCACTGTTTCGTTGGGGCAAAGTATTTTGGTTGTGTTGTGCAGGTTCCACGTTGGCGCCGGAATCCCTGGTGTTGCGCCGCACTACATCTTGTCGCCATCAACCTTCAACGTGCTTCTTGGCTCCTACTGGTTCGATAAACCTTGGTTTCTTACTGAGGGAAAACTTGCCGCTGTACGCATCACACCTTCCTCTTGGGGTTCCCAACGGACGCGTGTTGTACGCGTATCAAGCAGATTTTCTGGCGCCGTTGCCGGGGAGATCAAGACACGCTGCAAGGGGAGTCTCCACATCCCAATCTCTTTACTTTGTTTTTGTCTTGCTTTATTTTATTTACTACTTTGTTTGCTGCACTAAATCAAAATACAAAAAAAATTAGTTGCTAGTTTTACTTTATTTATTGTCTTGTTTGCATTCTCCATATTAAAAACACAAAAAAAAATTAGTTACTTGCATTTTACTTTTGTTACCATGTCTAGCTCTGCACCTGTTACTTCTTTACCTGAGGAATTGGTCTTCACTTTTAAACAAGGGGATGAGGAGAGTTTTAAAGATGCTTGGTCCAGAATTTTTGATTCTTATCGTAAAGCTGAACCTCAAATGACTCTAAGTTTGCTTCTTAGTAACTTTTATTTTGGTCTTATGATTCGCTATAGATATGCCTTGGATGCTTTAGTGGGAGGAGATTTCCTTCATTGCAATGGGGATCAAGCTTTTAATGCCATAAAGAAGTTGGTTGCATCACATGATTCAGCTAATAACTTTGATTCAGCCCTCATTAGCATTTATAATAGATTAAACACTCTTGAGACAAGTGCATCTCGCTTGAACGACAATTATCGCTATGTTCGTAACCGTCTTGATCAAGTTTTAGTAAACTCTGAACCTTCATTATGGGATCCTACTATTAAAGTTGTTATCGGTGATCAAACTCTTCATGCCAATTGTGATATTATGTCTGAATTTTGCCTTATGCCTAAGAGTATTCATGAATCTTTGGCACTTTGGGGATTCGTTGAAGGGGGAGAAGGAATAACTCTTATTGATAACTCTATTATAATTCCTAAGGGAATAGCCGCAGGTGTGCATACAACCATTCTTGGAAGGACAATATCCATTGATTATCTTGTTATTGAATGTGCAGGAACAGGACAAATCACACTCGGAAGATCCCTGCTAAAACTATTGGGAGCAGTCATAGATGTGGGAGAAGGCACCCTAAAATTCACCTCTACACCGGGGGGTAGACATGTATTCCCTAAATCAAAGAGTAAGAAAAAGAACAAGAAGGGTAAGTGTAAAGCCCAAGGTAATGTTAATGCATCATCTCTTGATAACACTTGATACACACTTTCTGCGCCTAGCTGAAAGGCGTTAAAGAAAAGCGCTTATGGGAGACAACCCATGTTTTTACTACAGTACTTTTATTTTATATTTGAGTCTTGGAAGTTGTTACTACTGTAGCAACCTCTCCTTATCTTATTTTGTTGCATTGTTGTGCCAAGTAAAGTCGTTGATAGTAAGGTTCATACTAGATTTGGATTACCGCGCAGAAACAGATTTCTTTGCTGTCACGAATCTAGGCCTAATTCTCTGTAGGTAACTCAGAAAATTATGCCAATTTACGTGAGTGATCCTCAGATATGTACGCAACTTTCATTCAATTTGAGCATTTTCATTTGAGCAAGTCTGGTGCCTCAATAAAATTCATCTTTACAAACTGTTCTGTTTTGACATATTCTGCCTTTTATTTCGCATTGCCTGTTTTGCTATGTTTGATGGATTTTTCTATTCCATTAACTTTCAGTAGCTTTGTGCAATGTCCAGAAGTGTTAAGAATGATTGTGTCACCTCTGAACATGTAAATTTTAATTGTGCACTAACCCTCTAATGAGTTGTTTTGAGTTTGGTGTGGAGGAAGTTTTCAAGGATCAAGAGAGGAGGATGATACAATATGATTAAGGAGAGTGAAAGCTCTAAGCTTGGGGATGCCCCGGTGGTTCACCCCTGCATATTTCAAGAAGACTCAAGCGTCTAAGCTTGGGGATGCCCAAGGCATCCCCTTCTTCATCGACAACATTATCAGGTTCCTCTAGTGAAACTATATTTTTATTCCATCACATCTTATGTACTTTGCTTGGAGCGTCGGTTTGTTTTTGTTTTTGTTTTGTTTGAATAAAATGGATCCTAGCATTCATTGTGTGGGAGAGAGACACGCTCCGCTGTTGCATATGGACAAATATGTCCTTAGGCTTTACTCATAATATTCATGGCGAAGGTTGAATCTTCTTCGTTAAATTGTTATATGGTTGGAAACGGGAAATGCTACATGTAGTAATTGCTAAAATGTCTTGGATAATGTGATACTTGGTAATTGTTGTGCTCATGTTTAAGCTCTTGCATCATATACTTTGCACCTATTAATGAAGAAATACATAGAGCTTGCTAAAATTTGGTTTGCATAATTGGTCTCTCTAAGGTCTAGATAATTTCTAGTAAAGAGTTTGAACAACAAGGAAGACGGTGTAGAGTCTTATAATGTTTACAATATGTCTTTTATGTGAGTTTTGCTGCACCGGTTCATCCTTGTGTTTGTTTCAAATAACCTTGCTAGCCTAAACCTTGTATCGAGAGGGAATACTTCTCATGCATCCAAAATCCTTGAGCCAACTACTATCCCATTTGTGTCCACCATACCTACCTACTACATGGTATTTCTCCGCCATTCCAAAGTAAATTGCTTGAGTGCTACCTTTAAACAATTCAAAATTTATCACCTCTGATTTGTGTCAATGTTTTATAGCTCATGAGGAAGTATGTGGTGTTTATCTTTCAATCTTGTTGGGCAACTTTCACCAATGGACTAGTGGCTTCATCCGCTTATCCAATAATTTTGCAAAAAGAGCTTGCAATGGGATTCCCAGTCCCAAATTAATTAATAAAAAAATAGACACTCCTCCATGGTATGTGATTGTTGGACGGCACCCGAAGGATTCGGTTAGCCATGGCTTGAGAAAGCAAAGGTGGGGAGGAGTGTCATCATAATAAAACTAAAATAAAAATGCACTGCTTCATGGTATGAGATTGTTGGCAGGCACCCGAGGATTCGGTTAGCCATGGTTTGTGAAATAAAGGTTGGAAGGAGTGCCACACAAAAATAAAATAAAATGGGAGCCGCTCTTTGAAGGTTTGTCTGGCAAGGGGGTTAGAGTGCCCACTACCATTCGTTGACAACAACAAACACCTCTCAAAACTTTACTTTTATGCTCTCTATATGTTTTCAAAACCAAAGCTCCAGCACAAATATAGCAATCAATATATGCTTCCCTCTGCGAAGGGCCATTATTTTACTTTTATGTTGAGTCAGTTCACCTATTTCTCTCCATCTCAAGAAGCAAACACTTGTGTGAACTGTGCATTGATTCCTACATACTTGCATATTGCACTTGTTATATTACTTTGCATTGACAACTATCCATGAGATATACATGTTACAAGTTGAAAGCAACCGCTGAAACTTAATCTTCCTTTGTGTTGCTTCAATACCTTTACTTTGAATTATTGCTTTATGAGTTAACTCTTATGCAAGACTTATTGATGCTTGTCTTGAAAGTACTATTCATGAAAAGTCTTTGCTATATGATTCATTTGTTTACTCATTGCATTACCATTGTTTTGATCGCTGCATTCATTACATATGCTTACAATAGTATGATCAAGGTTATGATGGCATGTCACTCCAGAAATTATCTTTGTTATCGTTTACCGCTGGACGAGCAGAAACTAAGCTTGGGGATGCTGATACGTCTCCGACGTATCGATAATTTCTTATGTTCCATGCCACATTATTGATGATATCTACATGTTTTATGCATACTTTATGTCATATTTATGCATTTTCCGGCACTAACCTATTAACGAGATGCCGAAGAGCCAGTCGCTGTTTTCTGCTGTTTTTAGTTTCAGAAATCCTAGTAAGGAAATATTCTCGGAATTGGACGAAATCAACGCCCAGGGGCCTATTTTCACACGAAACTTCCAGAAGACCGAAGGAGAGACGAAGTGGGGCCACGGGGCGCCGCCACACTAGGGCGGCGCGGCCCAGGGGGGGCCCGCGTGGCCCTAGCGTGTGGGGCCCCCGTGACGCCTCCTGACCTGCCCTTCCGCCTACATATAGTCTTCGTCGCGAAACCCCCAGTACCGAGAGCCACGATACGGAAAACCTTCCAGAGACGCCGCCGCCGCCAATCCCATCTCGGGGGATTCAGGAGATCGCCTCCGGCACCCTGCCGAAGAGGGGAATCATCTCCCGGAGGACTCTTCACCGCCATGGTCGCCTCCGGAGTGATGAGTGAGTAGTTCACCCCTGGACTATGGGTCCATAGCAGTAGCTAGATGGTCGTCTTCTCCTAATTGTGCTTCATTGTCGGATCTTGTGAGCTGCCTAACATGATCAAGATCATCTATCTGTAATGTTATATGTTGTGTTTGTTGGGATCCGATGGATAGAGAATACTATGTTATGTTGATTATCAATCTATTACCTATGTGTTGTTTACGATCTTGCATGCTCTCCGTTATTAGTAGAGGCTCTGGCCAAGTTTTTACTCTTAACTCCAAGAGGGAGTATTTATGCTCGATAGTGGGTTCATGCCTCCATTAAATCTGGGACAGTGACCGAAAGTTTTAAGGTTGTGGATGTGCTGTTGCCACTAGGGATAAAACATTGATGCTATGTCCGAGGATGTAGTTATTGATTACATTACGCACCATACTTAATGCAATTGTTTATTGTTTTCAACTTAATACTGGAAGGGGTTCGGATGATAACCTGAAGGTGGACTTTTTAGGCATAGATGCATGCTGGATAGCGGTCTATGTACTTTGTCGTAATGCCCAATTAAATCTCACAATACTCATCATATCATGTATGTGCATTGTCATGCTCTCTCTATTTGTCAATTGCCCAACCGTAATTTGTTCACCCAACATGCTATTTATCTTATGAGAGAGACACCTCTAGTGAACTGTGGACCCCGGTCCATTCTTTTAATCGAATACAATCTACTGCAATACTTGTTCTACTGTTTTCTGCAAACAATCATCATCCACACTATACATCTAATCCTTTGTTACCGCAAGCCGGTGAGATTGACAACCTCACTGTTTCGTTGGGGCAAAGTACTTTGGTTGTGTTGTGCAGGTTCCACGTTGGCGCCGGAATCCCTGGTGTTGCGCCGCACTACATCTCGTCGCCATCAACCTTCAACGTGCTTCTTGGCTCCTACTGGTTCGATAAACCTTGGTTTCTTACTGAGGGAAAACTTGCCGCTGTACGCATCACACTTTCCTCTTGGGGTTCCCAACGGACGCGTGCTGTACGAACGAAACACGTCCCCCAAAGGCGGCACGAACGAAACACGTCCCCCAAACGCTCAATCCGGCGCGGTTTAGGGGACGCTTTGGAAACGCGACTGGAGATGCTCTAAAGGATCATTGCTCGAGGTTGCGGACTACTTCGAGGCAGCATACGAGCTCAGCGGAAAAATCTATAAAAAGCGCTCGCTTCCAGGAGGGCACCCGTGTCGCTCCTTATGCTGAAAAGTGTCGTGTCCTGGCTTCCTCCTCCTTCCACGTGCGCTATGTGTGGGACGTCGCTGGTTCTCTTTACATTTTTTGTAGATTCAAATATAAATAACAAATTATCTTTTGCACCAAGCATTTAAATAAAGATTCATTTTCGTGGTTGTGCCAGTCATGTTGAGATCTACAAAACTAGACCTCATGTCTCCAGGTTTCGATGAACTTTTTTTACACCGTCTTCCATACCTAGGTTGCACTGCCTGCCATTGCTTTGCACGGGGTGGTGTCTCGGCAGTGCACAAACCATGTTGCATTGCGTTCAACCGTAATGCATGGCGCGGTGTCCTAGAGGTGCACTGCCTTTTTTCACCATGTTTCACTGCCTTCAATCGCAGTGCACTGCGCATTGTATGCACCACTTGTGCACTGCCTTGTTGTACCATCTTGTAGTGTCTTTACTTGCATTGCAAAACTTCGTGTCCTGACATTGCATCACTCGCGACTGCCTTTTTGTACCACATTACGATGTCTTCGGTTGTAGTGCACGGCGCGATGTCCTTGAGTTGCACCGCCCGTGCACTGTCTTTTTTTCACCGTGTTGCACTGCGTTCAGTCACAGTGCACGGCGCAGTGTCCGCACCGTCTACGCACTACTTTTTTTATCACACTGCACTGCTTTTACTTGCAGTGCACGGCATGGTGTATTGGCATTGAACCGCTTGTGCATTTCCTTTATTGCACCGTGTTGCACTGCCTTCGGTTGTAGTGCACGGTGCAATGTCCTCAAGGTGTATTGTCTTTTTGTACCATGTTGCACTGACTTAAATCGCAATGCACGGTGTGGTATTTTTTTGAATAAAAATAACACTACACACACTGCCCAGCAGCAACGGTTGCGCGCGACAGTAGTTTAAAAGATGCATGCACTGTGATCTAGTGTGGCTACATCTTCGCAAGGAAAGATTCCCTCATGAGTGCAACTCGAAGCTAAATCCGAGAGAAGATGGTCCCTTCAAGGTCATCAAGCGCATCAACAATAATATGTATGTCATCGACCTCCCACCTGTTGGAGATATGCCCAAGAGGCAAAAATAAAGTGGTTATTATTATATCTTTGTGTTTATGATAAATGTTTTCATCCCATGCTATAACTGTATTAACCGGAAACATTAATACATGTGTGTTATGTAAACATAAAAGAGTCCCTAGTAAGGCTCTTGCTAAACTAGCTTGTTGATTAGTAGATGATCATAGTTTCATGATCATGAACATTGGATATTATTAATAACAAGGTCATATCATTAAGTGAATGATGTGATGGACATACATCCATAGTAAGCGTAGCATATGATCACGTTATTTAGTTCTTTATGCTTCAAGCTTTAATATGCATAGTAACTTAATCCTTCGGCCATGAGATCATGTTAATCACTTACACCGGATGGATGCTTTGATGACACCAAACACTACTACGTAAATGGGTTGTTATAAAGGTGGCATTAAGTGTTCGGAAAATATAGGGTTGATGCACTTGGATCAATAGTGGGATTTGTCCATCCAAATGACGGACAGATATACTCTGGGCCCTCTCGTGGAATGACATCCAATTAGCTTGCAAGCATGTGACTGGCTCACAAGGGATGCCATATCACGGTACGAGTAAAGAGTACTTATCAGTAACGAGGTTGAACTAGGTATGGAGATACCGACGATCAAACTTCGGATAAGTAAAATATCGCGAGACAAAGGGAATTGTTATTTTATGTGAATGGTTCTTTCGATCACGAAGTCATCGTTGAATATGTGGGAGCTATTATGGATCTCCAGGTCCCGCTATTAGTTATCGATCGGAGAGGAGTCTCGATCATGTCTGCATAGTTCTCGAACCGTAGGGTGACACACTTAAGGTTTGATGTCGTTATGAGTAGATATGGTATATGGAATGGAGTTTGAATGTTGTTCGGAGTATCGGATGGGATCCATGACATCACAATTAGTTCCGGAATGGTCCGGAGAATAAGATTCATATATAGGAAGTCACTTTCCAAGTTTGGAAATGATCTCGTGCATTTATGGAAGGCGCTAGAATATTCTAGAACCTTCCGGAAGAAATCACTATGGAAGGTGGAGTCTCGGATGGACTCCACCAACCCTAGACGGCCAACCAAGAGGGAAGGTGGAGTCCATGGTGGCCTCCACCACCTTGGCCGGCCAAGGGAGAAGGAAAGGGAGCAATCCCACTTCCCCTAGGTTTCACCCACATGGCAGGTTTTGAGTTGGACTCTAATTTGGTTTTGGGGAAACCCTAGGGGGTTCCACCTATATAAAGAGAGGGAGAGGGAGGGGGCCGGCCAACACTTGAGCCGCACCACCCAAGGGCACCCAAGGCCGGCGCCCCAAGTGCCCCCTATCCCCAAACCCTAGCCACTCCCCTCCTCCCTATTCTTTCGCGGTGCTTACGGCGAAGCGCTGCTGGAGATCTCCACCACCACCATCACCATGCCGTCGTGTTGGCGGGATTCCGAGGAGGATCTACTACATCCGTTGCCCGCTAGAACGGGGAGAAGGACGTCATCATCAACAACGAACGTGTGACCGAGTGCGGAGGTGCTACCCGATTGTGGCACCATCAAGATCTTCTACGCGTTTTTGCAAGCGGCAAGTGATCGACTACATCAACCACGAGATTTATCTTGTTATGCTTAGCGATGTTCAAGGGTATGATGATCTTCACCTCGTTGCTACCATCTACTATATTAGATCTTGGCTTTTTATCTGTTCTTGCGGTAGGAAATTTTTTGTTTTCTATGCTACGAATCCCTACAGAGGTATCAGAGCCGTGTCTATGCATATATTGGTTGCATGAGTAGAACACAATGGTTTTGTGGGCGTTGATGCTTTTGTTGTCTCTTGTTATGTGTACTTTGCATCTTGCGGGATGGTGGGATGAAGCGGCTCGGGCTAGCTTTACATGACCAGGTTCGTGAGATCTGCTCCACGCTTGACATGCAACTTGTATTGCATAAGTGGCTTTGCGGGTGTCAGTTTCTCTCACCATAGTTAAGATTCAATTTACTATTTCAATTGACAACACTTGTATCAGCGTTGTGGTTCATGTTCGTTGGTAGATTGGATCTTACTCAAAAACCCTAAACCGCGTAAAATATGCAAACCAAATTAGAGGCGTCTAACTTGTTTTTGCAGGGTTTGGTGATGTCATATGGCCATGATATGATAATTAATATGTATGAGATAATCACTATTGTATTGTGGCAACCGACAGGAGCCTTATGGTTGTCTTTATATTTCATGTAGTATTATTATTTCAAAGTTGTTGTAATAGTTGCTACATGTGGTGAACAACCATGAATTGAAGATGGTGCCATTGACCTTGACGCTACACCGACGATGATGGATATCATGCCCGTTGATGATGGAGATCATGTCCGTGCTTTGGAGATGAAGATCAAAGGTGCAAAGACAAAAGAGCCATATCATATCACATTATGAATTGTATGTGATGTTAATCCTTTTATGCATCTTATATTGCTTAGATCGCGATGGTAGCATTATAAGATGATCCCTCTCACTAAAAATCAAGATAATAAAGTGTTCGTCCTTAGTTAGCACCGTTTCTAAGACTCGTTGTTTCGAAGCATCACATGATGATCGGGTGTGATAGACTCAACATGTGCATACAACGGGTGCAAGGCAGATTTGCACATGCGGAAACTAGGGTTTGACTTGACGAGCCTAGCATGTACAAACATGGCCTCGAAACACAGAAGACCGAAAGGCTAAGCATGAATCATATAGATGATATGATGAACATGTTGATGTTCGCCATTGAAACTACATCATCTCACGTGATGATCAGACTTGGTGTAGTTGTTTTGGTTCGTGTAATCACTAAGACAATTCGAGGGATATTGTTTTGAGTGGGAGTTCACCTAGTTAATTTTAAGAATTAATTAGTAAACTCAATTTATCATAAATTTAGTCTAAACTCTTTGCAAATATCTTGTAGATTATGGTGACCCCTGCCATCAACTTTAATTCGTTCCTAGAGAAAGAAAAGCTAAAATACAATGGAATCAACTTTACGTATTGGTTCCGTAACTTGAGGATTATCCTCACTGCTGGACAACTGCTCTATGTGCTCGATGCACCGCTGGGTGACCCACCTGCAGAAACAGCTACCGATGCTTGGAAGAATCATTACTCCACAGTTTAGTGTGCCATCCTCTACGATTTATAATTAGAGCTTCAGAAACACTTTGAGACCCACGACCCTCATGATATAATCAGTGAGCTCAAAATGATATTTGAAACTCATGCGGCCCTGGAAAGCTATGATGCTTCTGGAAAGTTCTTTAACTGTAAGATGGAAGAGGGCAACTCCGTTAGCGAGCACATGCTCAAGATGTCTGGGCAACGCGAAGAAACTCCAAGGCTTGGGAATAATGATTCCTGACGCCTTGGGGATTCATCGTTTTCTTCAATCACTTCCACCGAGTTACAAGAACTTCATGATGAACTACAACATGCAGTGCATGGACAAGACATTACCTGAACTCTTCTCAATGCTAAAAACTGCTGAAGTGGAGATAAAGAAAGAGCACCAAGTGTTGATGGTCAATAAGACCACCAAGTTCAAGAAGTAGGGCAAGCCTAAGGAAAAGGGTAAATTCAACAAGGGCAGCAAGAAAGCTGACGCGCCTCCTAAGAAACCCAAGGCTGGACCCAAATCTAATATTGTGTGCTATTACTGCAAATAAGAGGGATACTGGAAGCGAGACTGCTCAAATTACCTGGCAGATCTGAAGAGCGGAAACATCAAAAAGAAAGGTATATCTGATATACATATTATTGATGTGTATCTTACTAGTAATCGTAGTAGTGCCTGGGTATTTGATACTGGTTCGGTTGCTCATATTTGTAACTCAAAACAGGAACTACAGAATAAACGGAGACTAGCGAGGGACGAGGTGATGATGCGCGTTGGAAATGGATCCAAGGTTGATGTGATCACCGTCGGCACGCTCCCCCTACATCTACCATCAGGATTAGTTTTAAATCTGAATAATTGTTATTTGGTGTCTGCGTTAAGCATGAGCATTATATCTGGATCTTGTTTATTGCAAAGCGGTTATTCATTCAAGTCTGAGAATAATGGTTGTTCGATTTATATGAATAATATCTTTTATGGTCATGTACCTGAGATGAATGGTTTATTCTTGTTAAATCTCGATAGTAGTGATACACATATACATAACATTGATGCTAAGCGAAATAAATTAAATGATAATTCTACATATATGTGGCACTGTCGTCTTGGTCATATTGGAGTGAAACGCATAAAGAAACTCCATTCAGATGGATTACTTGAATCACTTGATAGATGTGAGGCATGTCTGATGGGAAAATGACTAAGACTCCATTCTCTGGTATTATGGAGTGAGCTACATACTTGTTGAAAATCATACATACTGATGTATGTGGACCAATGAGTGTAGCATCGCGCGGTGGTTATCGTTATGTTCTTACTTTCACAGATGATTCGAGTAGATATGGGTATATCTACTTGATGAAACAAAAATCTGAAACTTTCGAGAAGTTTAAGGAATTTCAAAGTGAAGTAGAAAATCAACGTAACAAGAAGATTAAATTTCTACGTTCTTATAGTAGAGGTGAATATCTGAGTTATGAGTTTGGCATGCATTTAAAGAAATGTGGAATACTTTCACAGTTGACACCGCCGGGAACACCACAACGCAATGGTGTGTCCGAACGTCGTAATAGAACTCTATTGGATATGATTCGATCTATGATGTCTCTTACAGATTTACCGTTATCTTTTTGGAGTTATGCATTAGAGACAACAACATTCACTTTAAATAGGGCACCATCTAAATCCGTTGAGATGACACCATGTGAATTGTGGTTTGGAAACAAACCTAAGTTGTCGTTCCTTAAAGTTTGGGGCTGCGAAGCTTATGTAAAGAAGCTACAACCTAACAAGCTCAAACCCAAAGCGGAGAAATGTGTCTTCATAGGATACCCTAAAGAAACAATTGGGTATACCTTCTATCACAAATCCGAAAGTAAAATCTTCGTTGCATAGAACGGATCCTTTCTTGAGAAGGAGTTTCTCTCGAAAGAAGTGATTGGAAGAAAAGTAGAAATCGACGAGGTTACTGAACCTTCTCTTGAAAATCAGAGTAGCGCAACACCGGAAGATGTTCTTGTGCCACCTACACCGATTAGTGAGGAAGCTAATGATAATGATCATGAAACTTTGAATAAAGTTACTAGTGAACCTCGCAGGCTGGCGAGGGCACGTGCCACTCCGGATTGGTACGATCCCGCGTTAAATGTCATGATTGTGGACAACAATGATGAAGACCCTGCGACGTATGAGGAAGCAATGATGATCCCAGATTCCAACAAATGGCAAGAGTCCATGAAATCCGAAATGGAATCCATGTATGATAACCAAGTATGGAATTTGGTAGACTTACCTGATAGCCGCAAGGCTGTCGAGAATAAATGGATCTTCAAAAGAAAAACAAATGCTGATGGTAATATTACTATCTATAAAGCTCGACTTATCACGAAAGGGTTCCGACAAATTCAAGGAGTTGACTATGATGAGACTTTCTCACCTGTAGCGAAGCTAAAGTCTGTGAGGATATTATTAGCAATAGCTGCATTTTTTATTATGAAATTTGGCAGATGGATGTCAAAATGGCGTTCCTTAATGGTGACATTGAGGAAGAGTTGTATATGGTACAACCCAAAAGTTTTGTCGATCTTAAAAATGCTGACAAGGTATGCAAACTTCAGTGTTCAATTTATGGACTGGAGCAAGCATCCCGGAGTTGGAACCGACGCTTTGATAAGGTGATCAAAGACTTTGGATTTATACAAACCCATGGAGAGGCTTGTAGTTACAAGAAAGTGAGTGGGAGCTCTATAGCATTTCTTATATTATATGTAGATGACATATTATTGATTGGAAATGATGTAGAACTTATAAGTAGTGTCGACGGCTATTTGAATAAGTGTTTTCAATGAAGGACCTTGGAGAAGCAGCATATATCTTAGGTATAAAGATTTATAGAGATAGATCAAGACGCCTAATAGGGCTTTCACAGAGTACATACTTGGATAATATTCTAAAGAAGTTTAGAATGGATAAGAGCAAGAAAGGGTTCTTGCCCATGTTACCAGGTAAGACCTTGAGTAAAACTCAAAGTCCAGCTACGACAGAAGAAAGAGAAAATATGAACAAAATCCCCTATACCTCGGCCATAGGCTCTATCATGTATGCCATGTTGTGTACAAGATCGGATATCGCACATGTTGTTAGTTTGACCAGCAGATATCAAAGTAATCCAGGAATGGAACACTGGACAGCGGTCATGAATAACCTGAAGTACTTGAAAAGAACTAAGGATATGTTTCTTTGTTATGGAGGTGACCAAGAGCTTGCTGTAACCAGTTACACCGATGCTAATTGAAATACTGATCCGAATGACTCTAAGTCTCAATCCGGATACATATTTATTTTGAATGGTGCAGCAGTAAGCTGGAAGAGTGCTAAGAAAAGCGTTGTGGCGAAATCTCCAACTGAATCGGAACACATAGCTGCTTCGGAGGCTTCATCAGAGGCGATATGGATGAAGTGTTTCATTACTGAGCTTGGTGTGGTTCCTAGTATGTCGGATCCAATGACCATCTATTGTGACAACATGGGTGCCATAGCCAATGCACATGAGCCAAGGTCACACAAGAAGCTGAAGCATATAAAGCTACGTTTTCATTCTATTCGCGAGTATGTCAAAGAAGGCGACTTAAAGATTTGCAAAGTACGCACTGATCTGAATGTGGCAGATCCGTTGACTAAAGCTCTCCCTAGAGCGAAACATGAAACATGACGTACACCAGAATGCCATGGGTGTTAGGTACATTACAATGTAATCTAGATTATTGACTCTAGTGCAAGTGGGAGACTGTTGGACATATGCCCAAGAGGCAATAATAAAGTGGTTATTAATCTTTGTGTTTATGTTAAATGTTTGCATCCCATCCTATAATTGTATTAACCGGAAACATTAATACATGTGTGTTATGTAAACATAAAATAGTACCTAGTAAGCATGTTGTTAAACTAGCTTGTTGATTAATATATGATCATAGTTTCATAATCATGAACATTGGATGTTATTAATAATAAGGTCATATCATTAGGTGAATGATGTGATGGACATACAACCATAGTAAGCGTAGCATATGATCAAGTCATTTAATTCTTTATGCTTCAAGCTTTAATATGCATAGTAACTTAATTCTTCGACCATGAGATCATGTTAATCACCTACACCGGATGGATGCTTTGATGACACCAAACACTACTGCGTAAATGGGTTGTTATAAAGGTGGCATTAAGTGTTCGGAAAGTATAGGGTTGAAGCACTTGGATCAATAGTGGGATTTGTCCATCCAAATGATGGATAGATATACTCTGGGCCCTCTCGGTGAAATGACATCCAATTAGCTTGCAAGCATGTGACTGGCTCACAAGGGATATCATATCACGGTACAAGTAAAGAGTACTTATCGGTAACGAGGTTGAACTAGTTATGGAGATACTGACGATCAAACTTCGGATAAGTAAAATATCGCAAGACAAAGGGAATTGTTATTTTATGTGAATGGTTCTTTTAATCATGAAGTCATCGTTGAATATGTGGGAGCTATTATGGATCTCCAGGTCCCGCTATTAGTTATTGATCGGAGAGGAGTCTCGATCATGTCCGCATAGTTCTCGAACCGTAGGGTGACACACTCAAGGTTTGATGTCGTCATAAGTAGATATGGAATATGGAATGGAGTTCGAATGTTGGTCGGAGTCTCGGATGGGATCCAGGACATCACGAGGAGTTTCGGAATGGTTCAGAGAATAAGATTCATATATAGGATGTCATTTTCAAGTTTGGAAATGATCCGGTGCATTTATGGAAGGCGCTAGAATATTTTAGAACCTTCCAGAAGAAACCACTATGGAAGGTGGAGTCCTGGATGGACTCCACCAACCCTAGCCGGCCAACCAAGAGGGAAGGTGGAGTCCATGGTGGACTCCACCACCTTGGCCGGCCAAGGGAGAAGGAAAGGGAGCAATCCCACTTCACCTAGGTTTCACCCATATGGCAGGTTTTGAGTTGGACTCTAATTTGATTTTGGGGCAAACCCTAGGGCTTCCACCTATATAAAGAGGGGGAGCGGGAGGGGCGGCCACCACTTGAGCCGCACCACCCAAGGGCACCCAAGGCCGGCGCCCCAAGTGCCCCTCTCCCCAAACCCTAGCCACTCCCCTCCTCCCTATTCTCACGCGGTGCTTACGGCGAAGCACTGCCGGAGATCTCCACCACCACCGTCACCACGCTGTCGTGTTGGCGGGATTCCAAGGAGGATCTACAACATCCGCTGCCCGCCGGAACAGGGAGAAGGACGTCGTCATCAACACCGAACGTGTGACCGAGTGCGGAGGTGCTGCCTGACTGTCTACAACTGGCGCGTGGTTGACGAGGGAGGAAATCTCTGTGTGGAAGCTTTTCGTTCCATGGCAACGGCGCCAGAAAATAGTTGATGTCTACTCACGCTTCTTTTCCTGTAGACAGTGTTGGGCCTCCAAGAGCAGAGGTTTGTAGAACAGCAGCAAGTTTTCCCTAAGTGGATCACCCAAGGTTTATCGAACTCAGGGAGGAAGAGGTCAAAGATATCCCTCTCAAGCAACCCTGTGATCACAATGCAAGAAGTCTCTTGTGTCCCCAACACACCTAATACACTTGTCAGATGTATAGGTGCACTAGTTCGGCGAAGAGATAGTGAGATACAAGTGGTATGAATGAATATGAGCAGTAGTAACGGCGCCAGAAAATAGCTTGTCAAGGCGTGCGATTGATGGTGGTAATATTGCAGGAAGTAAAGATGCGGAGAACAAGTAAATAAGCGATGATTGCAGTATTTGGAAACAAGGCCTAGGGATCATACTTTCACTAGTGGACACTCTCAACATTGATCACATAATAAAACCACTCTACACTCTCTTGTTGGATGATGAACACCATTAATTGTGTAGGGCTACAAGAGCACCTCAATACCGGAGTTAACAAGCTCCACAACATTCAATGTTCATATTTAAATAACCTTAGAGTGCATGATAGACCAACACAATTATACCGAGTACTAACATAGCATGCACACTGTCACCATCATACTATGAAAGGAGGAATAGATCACATCAATACCATCATAGTAATAGTTAACTTCATAATCTACAAGAGATCATAATCATAAACTACGCCAAGTACTACATGATGCACACACTGTCACCATTACATCATGGAGGAGGAATAGAGTACTTTAATAACATCACTAGAGTAGCACATAGATGAATAGTGATACAAAACTCATATGAATCTCAATCATGTAAGGCAGCTCATGAGATCATTGTATTGAAGTACATAGGAGAGAGATTAACCACATAGCTACCGGTACAGCCCTTAGCCTCCATGGAGAACTACTCCCTCCTCATGGGAGACAGCAGCGGTGATGAAGATGGCAGTGGTGTCGATGGAGATGCCTTCCGGGGGCACTTCCCCGTCCCGGCGGCGTGCCGGAACAGAGACTCCTGTCCCCCAGATCTTGGCTTCGCGATGGCGGCGGCTCTGGAAGGTTTCTCGTACCGTGGCTTATTCTTATCGAAGATTTAGGTCAGGGGGCATCTTATAGGTGGAGAATCGGAGTCGGACAGCTGACGGGGGCACCACACAATAGGGGGGCGCGCCCCCCCTTGGGCCGCGCCGGCCACATGTGTGGGGCCCACAGGGCTCCCCTCTGGTGCCTCTCCGGTGTTCTGGAAGCTTCGTGGAATTATAAGATGCTGGGCATTGATTTCGTCCAATTCCGAGAATATTTCCTTACTAGGATTTCTGAAACCAAAAACAACAGAAAACAGGAACTGGCACTTCGGCATCTCATCAATAGGTTAGTTCCGGAAAATGCATAAAAACGATATAAAGTGTGAACAAAACATGTAGGTATTGTCATAAAACAAGCATGGAACATAAGAAATTATCGATACGTTGGAGACGTATCAGCATCCCCAAGCTTAGTTCCTACTCGTCCCCGAGTAGGTAAACGGTAACAAAGATAATTTCTGAAGTGACATGCTACCAACATAATTTTGATCCAATAGTGATGTAAAGCATATGAACTGAGATCAAATCACTCAAAGAAAATGTCTATATTGATATAAGAGATGATAATGCAAGAGTTAAACAAGCTAGAAGTTTTTATGAACTATTCCTTTAAAGACATGAAACCGTACAAAGTTCATTAAAGATGTGTTAAGTATTCAGCGTAGAAGTTCTATCCTTCATTCCAAGCATCAAGTAAATTTTCACAACATAAGAAGGATTCAGTCAAGTAAACATAAGCATGGACATCATGAATCAACTGTTTCGAATTCTACTCAACTGGTGAGCGCAAGCATTTGGTATTAGCACCAGGATGTTATGGCATGAAGAACGTTAATGGGGGTTTGGAAGGCCAAATGGAAGAAAGTCTTACAAAGCTATAAGTGATCATTAGACAAGAGGAAGCCTTATGATCGAAGCTATGCAAGGAGTAGTGATTGCCATGCAACGGATGCACATAGAGCTATATGTGTATGAAAGCTCTCCAATGGAACTAGTGGGGGTGCATCCAACTTGGTTGCTCATGAAGACCTAGAGCACTTTTGAGGAGGCTCATCATTGGAATATACAACCCAAGTTCTATAGTGTAAATTCCACACATAGTTATACTAGTAAAACATGAAAACTCTCTCATATGGAGTATAGGTGCTAAACATGAGCACAAATGATGACTATGAATACTGCAGGTGCTAAAACATGAGCACAAGTGTGGATAAAAGATAGTAATGCTGCCCCCTTTTTATTTCTCTCTTTTTTTCTTTTTCTTTTCTTTTTTTTCTTTTTTTTTTCTTTTCTTTTCTATTTCTTTTCTTTCTTTTCTTTTTTCTCTTTTTGATGGCCTCCATGGCTCTTTTCACTTTTAGGGGCAACATCCTAATATGACAACACACTTTTTGGTACAAATAACTCATAATGAATAAAACATGATGTATAAAACTGTATGCCTCTGCCAGTGTAGCAGGATGTGCAATGATCTAGCGTAACATGGGTAAACCACACATCAGCTGTATATAATCATGCAAAGCAATATATAAATGATAAATGACAACATGTAATGTAAAATGGAAGTTGCATGGCAATATATCTCGGAACAGCTATGGAAATGCTGTGGTAGGTAGGTATGGTGGCTATTTTGAGGAGATGTATGGCTTATGTGTAGGATAACAAGAGAAAGTCCTCCCACGGGTATGGATGTACCGGCGAAGTATGCACAATTCTCAATGTGAGCAAAAGGCAATGCACAGTACCGAAGAGGCTAGCAAATTTGGATGGTGGAAGTGCCAAAAACCGTAGCTTAACATTAGTCAAAAATAACTCACAAGCTTATTGCAAACAACTAGCAGGTTCATCATTAAGAGCATGATTAAATTTACTCCAAGGAGGGCCGTTCACGGTGGCACAAGTACCCCGCTAGCTCCCTCGACCTTCAGCACAACTTAGTTATTACGATGAACTCTCAGACATGGAAAGCTATCAAGTCCAACT
This sequence comes from Lolium perenne, assembly GCF_019359855.2. Classification (NCBI taxonomy): domain Eukaryota; kingdom Viridiplantae; phylum Streptophyta; class Magnoliopsida; order Poales; family Poaceae; genus Lolium; species Lolium perenne. Next base: position 443,698 of record NW_027248984.1, read on the forward strand.
ACACCTTCAACTATTTAAATAGAGTTTGTAGTACGGCACAAGCTTAAAGACAACAATCCACTACTAATTTTAACTTATTTATCCAGCAAGCCTTACCATCTAAATACCTCAAAACGTTTGCAAAGAATCAAGTTATCAAAGCTCAATGATCTACAAGATTATGCAAGTGTTTCATTATACCACTACCACATGCAACATTTCCTTAACCAACCGAATAACAATGAACGAAGCAGTTTCAACCTTCGCCATGAAAATTAAAAGCTAAGAACACATGTGTTCATATGAACCAGCGGAGCGTGTCTCTATCCCACAAGCATGAATTTATTCATAGAATGAAAATAACCAAAACGAAAATAAAAACACACAGACGCTCAAAGTAAAGTACATAAGATGTGACGGAATAAAAATATAGTTTCAATAGAAGAAACCTGATAAATTGTTGATGAAGAAGGGGATGCCTTGGGCATCCTCAAGCTTAGACGCTTGAGTCTTCTTGAAATATGCAGGGATGAACCACGGGGGCATCCCCAAGCTTAGACTTTTCACTCTTCTTGATCATATATCATCCTCCTCTCTTGACCCTTGAAAACTTCCTCCACATCAAACTCAAAACAAACTCATTAGAGGGTTAGTGCATAATAAAAATTCACATGTTCAGAGGTGACACAATCATTCTTAACACTTCTGGACATTGCTCAAAGCTACTGGAAGTCAATGGAACAAAGAAACCCATCCAACATAGCAAAAGAAGCAATGCAAAATAAAAGGCAGAATCTGTCAAAACAGAACAGTTCGTAAAGACGATTTTTTTAGAGGCACCATACTTGCTCAGATGAAAATTCTCAAATTGAATGAAAGTTGCGTAAATATCTGAGGATCACTCACGTAAATTGGTAGATTTTTCTGAGTTACCTACAGAGAACCCTGCCCAAATTCGTGACAGATAGAAATCTGTTTCTGCGCAGTAATCCAAATCTAGTATCAAGCTTACTATCAAAGACTTTACTTGGCACACCAATGCAATAAAATAAAGATAAGGAGAGGTTGCTACAGTAGTAACAACTTCCAATACTCAAATATAAAACAAAATTACTGTAGTAAAATAAAAACATGGGTTATCTCCCAAGAAGTGCTTTCTTTATAGCCATTAAGATGGGCTCAGCAATTTCAATGATGCACTCGTAAAGATGAGAGTTGAAGCAAAAGAGAGCATCAAAAAGCAAATTCAAAACACATTTAAGCCTAACATGCTTCCTATGCATAGGTATCTTGTAAATAAACAAGTTATGTAGGCATAATGCAATAAGCATAGAAAGATAAAACAAGTGTAACTTCAAAAATTTCAGCATATAGAGAGGTGTTTTAGTAACATGAAAATTTCTACAACCATATTTTCCTCTCTCATAAAGATTTTCAGTAGCATCATGAACAAACTCAACAATATAACTATCAAATGAAATATTCTTATCATGAGCTTCATGCATAAAATTATTACTACCCACATAAGTATAATCAATTTTATTAGTTGTAGTGGGAGCAAATTCAACAAAGTAGCTATCATTATTATTCTCATCAAGTGTAGGAGGCATAGTATAATCATAAATAAATTTACTCTCCATAGTAGGCGGCACCAAAAGACCACTATCATTATAATCATCATAAATAGGAGGTAAAGTATCATCAAAGTAAATTTTCTCCTCCATGCTTGGGGGACTAAAAATATCATGCTCATCAAAACCAGCTTCCCCAAGCTTAGAAATTTCCATATCATTAGCAACAATGGTGTTCAAAGCGTTCATACTAATATCATTGCTACTAGCATGCAAATAAGGTTCAATAGGTTTTTTAATTTTCGCATCAAACAATCCATGTCTTAACTCAGGAAATAGATTAAAAAGCTCATAGTTGCTTTCCATTATGCCTAACTAGTGAAATAAAAACAAGAAACAAAAAGATGCAATTGCAGGATCTAAAGGAAATAGCTTCGATCACTTACAACGGTGACAGAAAATAACTTAGTTACCTGGGACCGGAGTGTGAGTGCCTTTTACCTTTCCTCCCCGGCAACGGCGCCAGAAAATACTTGATTGTCTACAACTGGCGTGTGGTTGATGAAGGAGGAAATCTCTGTGTGGAAGCTTTTCGTTCACCGGCAACGGCGCCAGAAAATAGCTTGATGTCTACTCACGCTTCTTTTCCTCTAGACAGTGTTGGGCCTCCAAGAGCAGAGGTTTGTAGAACAGCAACAAGTTTTCCCTTAAGTGGATCACCCAAGGTTTATCGAACTCAGGGAGGAAGAGGTCAAAGATATCCCTCTCAAGCAACCCTGCGATCACAATGCAAGAAGTCTCTTGTGTCCCCAACACACCTAATACACTTGTCAGATGTATAGGTGCACTAGTTCGGCAAAGAGATAGTGAGATACAAGTGCTATGAATGAATATGAGAAGTAGTAATGGCGCCAGAAAATAGCTTGCTGGCGTGCAGTTGATGGTGGTAATATTGCAGGAAGTAAAGATGCAGTAGAACAGTAAATAAGCGATGATTGCAGTATTTGGAAACAAGGCCTAGGGATTGATGTCTACGGGTGCTTCTATTCTTGTAGACAGTGTTGGGTCTCCAAGAGCAGAGGTTTGTAGAACAACAGCAAGTTTCCCTTAAGTGGATCACCCAAGGTTTATCGAACTCAGGGAGGAAGAGGTCAAAGATATCCCTCTCATGCAACCCTGCAACCACAAAGCAAGAAGTCTCTTGTGTCCCCAACACACCTAATACACTTGTCAGATGTATAGGTGCACTAGTTCGGCGAAGAGATAGTGAAATACAAGTGGTATGAATGTATATGAGCAGTAGTAACGGCACCAGAAAATAGCTTGATGCTACGACTGGCGTGTGGTTGATGGTGGTAATATTGCGGGCAGTACAGATGCAGTAAAATAGTAAACAAGCAGCGATGATTGCAGTATTTAGGAACAAGGCCTATGGATTATACTTTCACTAGTGGACACTCTCAACATTGATCACATAATAAAACCACTCTACACTCTGTTGTTGGATGATGAACACCACTAATTGTGTAGGATTACACGAACCCTCAATGCCGGAGTTAACAAGCTCCACAATATTCGATGTTCATATTTAAATAACCTTAGAGTGCATGATAGATCAACACAACTACACCAAGTACTAACATAGCATGCACACTGTCACCATCACACTATGAAGGAGGCATAGATCACATCAATACTATCATAGCAATAGTTAACTTCATAATCTACAAGAGATTATAATCGTAACCTACGCCAAGTACTACACGATGCACACACTGTCACCATTACACCGTGCAGGAGGAATAGAGTACTTTAATAACATCACTAGAGTAGCACATAGATGAATAGTGATACAAAACACATTGCAATCATAAAGGGATATAAATAAGCACTTCACTATGCTATTCATAACAGTGAATAAGTATTCTGTGAAATATAGCCTAAGAGACCCACACGGTGCACACACTGTCACCTTTACACACGTGGGACAAGGAGTCTCCGGAGATCACATAAGTAAAATCCACTTGACTAGCATAATGACATCTAGATTACAAGCATCATCATATGAATCTCAATCATGTAAGGCAGCTCATGAGATTATTGTATTGAAGTACATATGGAGAGAGATGAACCACATAGCTACCGGTACAGCCCCTTAGCCTCGATGGAGAACTACTCCCTCCTAATGTGAGACAACAACGGTGATGAAGATGGCGGTGGTGTCGATGGAGAAGCCTTCCGGGGGCACTTCCCCGTACCGGCGGCGTGCCGGAACAGAGACTCTTGTCCCCCAGATCTTGGCTTCACGATGGCGGCGGCCCTGGAAGGTTTCTCGTACCGTGGCTTTTTCGTATCGAAGATTTAGGTTAGGGACCTTTATATAGGCAAAGAGGCGGAGTCGGAAGGTCGACGAGGCGACGACACAGTAGGGGGGCGCGGCCCACACCCTGGCCACGCCAGCCTATCATCTGGGGCCCACAGGGCCCTCCTCTGGCGGCTCTCGGGTGTTCTGGAAGCTTCGTGGGATTTTAAGACTCTGGGCATTGATTTCGTCCAATTCCGAGAATATTTCCTTACTAGGATTTCTGAAACCAAAATCAGCAGAAAACAGGAACTGGCACTTCGGCATCTCGTCAATAGGTTAGTTCCGGAAAACGCATAAAAACGATATAAAGTGTGAACAAAACATGTAGGTATTGTCATAAAACAAGCATGGAACATCAGAAATTATAGATACGTTGGAGACGTATCAGCATCCCCAAGCTTAGTTCCTACTCGTCCCCGAGTAGGTAAATGATAACAAAGATTATTTCTGAAGTGACATGCTACCAACATGATCTTAATCATACTATTGTAAAGCATATGAGATGAATGTAGCGATTCAAAGCAATGATAAAGACAATGATTAAACAATTGTACCATATAGCAAAGACTTTTCATGAATAGTACTTTCAAGACAAGCATCAATAAGTCTTGCATAAGAGTTAACTCATAAAGCAGTAAATTCATAGTAAAGGCATTGAAGCAACACAAAGGAAGATTAAGTTTCAGCGGTTGCTTTCAACTTTCAACATGTATATCTCATGGATATTGTCAACATAAAGAAATATAACAAGTGCAACAAGCAAGTATGTAAGAATCAATGCACAGTTAACACAAGTGTTTGCTTCTAAGATGGAAGGAAGTAGGTAAACTGACTCAACATAAAAGTAGAAGAATGGCCCTTCGACGAGGGAAGCATCGATTGCTATATTTGTGCCAGAGCTTTTATTTTGAAAACATAAAGAGAGCATAAAAGTAACATTTTGAGAGGTGTTTGTTGTTGTCAACGAATGGTAGTGGGCACTCTAACCCCCTTGCCAGACAAACCTTCAAAGAGCGGCTCCCATGAAACATTTTTTATTTTTGGGTGGCACTCCTTCCAACCTTTACTTTCACAAACCATGGCTAACCGAATCCTCGGGTGCCTGCCAACAATCTCATACCATGAAGGAGTGTCTATTTTTTGTAAAATTATGAAGGTTAGTTAATTTGGGACTGGGAATCCCATTGCCAGCTCTTTTTGCAAAATTATTGGATAAGCGGATGAAGCCACTAGTCCATTGGTGAAAGTTGCCCAACAAGATTGAAAGATAAACACCACATACTTCCTCATGAGCTATAAAACATTGACACAAATAAAAGGTAATAGCTTTTGAAGTGTTTAAAGATAGCACTCAAGCAATTTACTTTGGAATGGCGGAGAAATACCATGTAGTAGGTAGGTATGGTGGACACAAGTGGCATAGTGTTTGGCTCAAGGATTTTGGATGCATGAGAAGTATTCCCTCTCAATATAAGGCTTAGGCTAGCAACGTTGTTTGAAGCAAACACAAGTATGAACTAGTACAGAAAAACTTACATAAGAACATATTGCAAGCATTATAAGACTCTACATCGTCTTCCTTGTTGTTCAAACACCTTTACCAAAAAATATCTAGACCTTAGAGAGACCAATCATGCAAACCAAATTTTAGCAAGCTCTATGTATTTCTTCATTAATAGGTGCAAAGTATATGATGCAAGAGCTTAATCATGAGCACAACAATTGCCAAGTATCACATTGTTCAAGACATCATACCAATTACCACATGTAGAATTTTCTGTTTCCAACCATATAACAATTAACGAAGCAGTTTCAACTTTCGCCATGAAAATTAAAAGCTAAGAACACATGTGTTCATATGAACCAGCGGAGCATGTCTCTCTCCCACACAAGCATTTATTCAAACAAAAACAAAAACAAACAACAAACAGACGCTCCAAGTAAAGTACATAAGATGTGACCGAATAAAAATATAGTTTCAAGAGAAGTGACCTGATAATTTTGTCGATGAAGAAGGGGATGCCTTGGGCATACCCAAGCTTAGATGCTTGAGTCTTCTTGAAATATGCAGGGATGAACCACCGGGGCATCCCCAAGCTTAGAGCTTTCACTCTCCTTGATCACATTGTATCATCCTCCTCTCTTGACCCTTGAAAACTTCCTCCACACCAAACTCAAAACAGCTCATTAGAGGGTTAGTGCATAATCAAAATTCACATGTTCAGAGGTGACATAATCATTCTTAACACTTCTGAACATTGCCTAAATCTACTGGAAGTCAATGGAACAAAGAAATCCATCCAACATAGCAAAAGAAGCAATGCGAAATAAAAGGCAAAATCTGTCAAAACAGAACAGTCCGTAAAGACGAATTTTATTGAGGCACCAGATTTGCTCAAATGAAAATGCTCAAATTGAATGAAAGTTGCGTACATATCTGAGGATCACTCACGTAAATTGGCAGAATTTTCTGAGTTACCTACAGAGAATTCAGCTCAGATTCCTGACAGACAGAAATCTGTTTCTGCGCAGAAATCCAAATCTAGTATCAACCTTGCTATCAAAGACTTTACTTGGTACAACAATGCAACAAAACTAAGATAAGGAGAGGTTGCTACAGTAGTAACAACTTCCAAGACACAAATATAAAACAAAATTACTGTAGTAAAATAAACACATGGGTTATCTCCCAAGAAGTGCTTTCTTTATAGCCATTAAGATGGGCTCAGCAGTTTTAATGATGCACTCGCAAGAAATAGTAGTTGAAGCAAAAGAGAGCATCAAGAGGCAAATTCAAAACACATTTAAGTCTAACATGCTTCCTATAAAAAGGAATCTTGTAAATAAACAAGTTATGTAGGCATAATGCAATAAGCATAGAAAGACTAAACAAGCGCAACTTCAAGATTTTCAGCAAAAAGAGAGGCATTTTAGTAACATGAAAATTTCTACAACCATATTTTCCTCTCTCATAAAGATTTTCAGTAGCATCATGAGCAAATTCAACAATATAACTATCAAATGAAACATTCTTATCATGAGCCATATGCATAAAATTATTACTCTCCACATAAGCATAATCAATTTTATTAGTTGTAGTGGGAGCAAATTCAACAAAGTAGCTATCATTATTATTCTCATCATCAAATATAGGAGGCATATTGTAATCATAATCAAATTTATCCTCCATAACAGGTGGCACCAAAAGGCTACTATCATTATAATCATCATAAATAGGAGGCAAAGTATCATCAAAGAAAAATTTCTCCTCAATGCTTGGGGGACTAAAAAGATCATGCTCATCAAAACCAGCTTCCCCAAGCTTAGAATTTTCCATATCATTAGCAACAATGGTATTCAAAGTGTTCATACTAATATGTTCCATGGGTTTTTTAATTTTCGCATCAAACCATCCATGTCTTAACTCAGGAAAAAAATAAAAAGCTCCATGTTGCTTTCCATTATGCCAAACTAGTGTAAAACAAGAAACAAAAAGATGCAATTGCAGGATCTAAAGGAAATAGCTTCGAGTACTTACAACGGTGCCGGAAAATAGCTTAGTAGCCGAGATCCGGAGTGTGAGTACCTTTTACCTTTCCTCCCCGGCAACGGTGCCAGGAAAGTGCTTGATGTATACGGGTGCTTCTATTCTTGTAGACAGTGTTGGGCCTCCAAGAGCAGAGGTTTGTAGAACAGCAGCAAGTTTCCCTTAAGTGGATCACCCAAGGTTTATCGAACTCAGGGAGGAAGAGGTCAAAGATATCCCTCTCATGCAACCCTGCAACCACAAAGCAAGAAGTCTCTTGTGTCCCCAACACACCTAATACACTTGTCAGATGTATAGGTGCACTAGTTCGGCGAAGAGATAGTGAAATACAAGTGGTATGAATGTATATGAGCAGTAGTAACGGCACCAGAAAATAGCTTGATGCTACGACTGGCGTGTGGTTGATGGTGGTAATATTGCGGGCAGTACAGATGCAGTAAAATAGTAAACAAGCAGCGATGATTGCAGTATTTAGGAACAAGGCCTAGGGATTATACTTTCACTAGTGGACACTCTCAACATTGATCACATAATAAAACCACTCTACACTCTGTTGTTGGATGATGAACACCACTAATTGTGTAGGATTACATGAACCCTCAATGCCGGAGTTAACAAGCTCCACAATATTCGATGTTCATATTTAAATAACCTTAGAGTGCATGATAGATCAACACAACTACACCAAGTACTAACATAGCATGCACACTGTCACCATCACACTATGAAGGAGGCATAGATCACATCAATACTATCATAGCAATAATTAACTTCATAATCTACAAGAGATTACAATCATAACCTACGCCAAGTACTAAACGATGCACACAATGTCACCATTACACCGTGCAGGAGGAATAGAGTACTTTAATAACATCACTAGAGTAGCACATAGATGAATAGTGATACAAAACACATTGCAATCATAAAGGGATATAAATAAGCACTTCACTATGCTATTCATAACAGTGAATAAGTATTCTGTGAAATATAGCCTAAGAGACCCACACGGTGCACACACTGTCACCTTTACACACGTGGGACAAGGAGTCTCCGGAGATCACATAAGTAAAATCCACTTGACTAGCATAATGACATCTAGATTACAAGCATCATCATATGAATCTCAATCATGTAAGGCAGCTCATGAGATTATTGTATTGAAGTACATAGGGAGAGAGATGAACCACATAGCTACCGGTACAGCCCCTTAGCCTCGATGGAGAACTACTCCCTCCTCATGGGAGACAGCAGCGGGGATGAAGATGGCGGTGGTGTCGATGGAGAATCCTTCCGGGGGCACTTTCCCATCCCGGCGGCGTGCCGGAACAGAGACTCCTGTCCCCCAGATCTTGGCTTCACGATGGCGGCGGCTCTGGAAGCTTTCTCGTACCGTGGCTTTTTCGTATCGAAGATTTAGGTCAGGGACCTTTATATAGGCGAAGAGGCGGAGTCAGAAGGTCGACGAGGCAACGACACAGTAGGGGGGCGCAGCCCACACCCTGGCCGCGCTAGCCTATCATCTGGGGCCCACAGGGCCCTCCTCTGGCGGCTCTCGTGTGTTCTGGAAGCTTCGTGGGATTTTAAGACTCTGGGCGTTGATTTCGTCCAATTCCGAGAATATTTCCTTACTAGGATTTCTGAAACCAAAAACAGCACAAAACAGGAACTGGCACTTCGGCATCTCGTCAATAGGTTAGTTCCGGAAAACGCATAAAAACGATATAAAGTGTGAACAAAACATGTAGGTATTGTCATAAAATAAGCATGGAACATCAGAAATTATAGATACGTTGGAGACGTATCAGGGATCATACTTTCACTAGTGGACACTCTCAACATTGATCACATAATAAAACCACTCTACACTCTCTTGTTGGATGATGAACACCATTAATTGTGTAGGGCTACAAGAGCACCTCAATGCCGGAGTTAACAAGCTCCACAACATTTGATGTTCATATTTAAATAACCTTAGAGTGCATGATAGACCAACGCAATTATACCGAGTACTAACATAGCATGCACACTGTCACCATCATACTATGAAAGGAGGAATAGATCACATCAATACCATCATAGTAATAGTTAACTTCATAATCTACAAGAGATCATAATCATAAACTACGCCAAGTACTACATGATGCACACACTGTCACCATTACATCATGGAGGAGGAATAGAGTACTTTAATAACATCACTAGAGTAGCACATAGATGAATAGTGATATAAAACTCATATGAATCTCAATCATGTAAGGCAGCTCATGAGATTATTGTATTGAAGTACATAGGAGAGAGATTAACCACATAGCTACCGGTACAGCCCTTAGCCTCGATGGAGAACTACTCCCTCCTCATGGGAGACAGCAGCGGTGATGAAGATGGCGGTGGTGTCGATGGAGATGCCTTCCGGGCACTTCCCTCTCCGGCGGCGTGCCGGAACAGAGACTCCTGTCCCCCAGATCTTGGCTTCGCGATGGCGGCGGCTCTAGAAGGTTTCTCGTACCGTGGCTTATTCTTATCGAAGATTTAGGTCAGGGGGCTTCTTATAGGCGGAGAATCGGAGTCGGAAGGCTGACGGGGGCACCACACAATAGGGGGCGCCCCCCCTTGGGCCACGCCGGCCACATGTGTGGGGCCCACAGGGCTCCCCTCTGGTGCCTCTCCGGTGTTCTGGAAGCTTCGTGGAATTATAAGATGCTGGGCGTTGATTTCGTCCAATTCCGAGAATATTTCCTTACTAGGATTTCTGAAACCAAAAACAACAGAAAACAGGAACTGACACTTTGGCATCTCGTCAATAGGCTAGTTCCGGAAAATGCATAAAAACGATATAAAGTGTGAAAAAAACATGTAGGTATTGTCATAAAACAAGCATGGAACATAAGAAATTATCGATACGTTGGAGACGTATCACTACCCAAGATCTTCTACACGCTTTTGAAAGCAGCAAGTGATCAACTACATCAACCACGAGATTTATCTCGTTAACGCTTAGCGATCTTTAAGGGTATGATGATCTTCACCTCGTTGCTACCATCTACTAGATTAGATCTTGGCATGTTATTCGTTCTTGCGGCAGGAAATTTTTTGTTTTCTATGCTACGAATCCCTACACCACCATCCAAGTACTCGGTGAACAATACCTTCAACATCTTCGATCATTCGCCATACCATGTAGATGAAGAAGCTATAGAGTCGAGGACGACTCTTTCCCAAGGGGGGGAGATGATGTGGCCATTTTGAACGGTGATTTTATCATTTTTCTATTGTTTGGAGGTCTTGACATAATTATTATGTTGAAAGGAAAAAGGTTGCAAAGTAAATTTATCAAAGTCTGGTGAGTTCAACAAGTTTGGCGACCACAAGCACGGTGAGCTTCCGCCATACAGCGCGGTTGTACCACCTCAAAAACACACACAAAAGAAACTCACCATTTCCAGAAAACAATAGTGAATATGGCGAGCATTGGTACGGCTGGACGCCGTTGTAACATGCGCCCATACCATGTCAATACCCCAAGATCTAAAAAACGAAGAAAACAACCGCAAGTTTGGCGAGGGCTCGTACGGTTGGACGCTGTCGTACCACACACCCGTACCAATGCTGTATAGAGGGTCAAAACCCTAATGAAAAGGTATCCGGGGTATGTACGGTCGTAGCACACCCGTACCACGCATCTGTATCACCACCACGGTCGCAATATGAGTATGCCAAGGTGAGTATTAGGATCAGAATTTCAGCATCTCTTATTTCCCCTCACTCCAAACCTCACCAAAACCTCCCAAGATCTTCACCTCTGCTCGTTTTTATTCGTTTCCTCGGGCGACATCGATCCAAGGTATGTTTCTCCTCCGATTCCCAACTTATTTTGAGGCAAATACATGCTCTTTGATTTTCCATTATCAATCTAGATTTAGGTCTTTATTTGAAACACTTTCTTGGGAAGCATGATTAGTTTCATATTTTAGAGGAGATTATTTTGTTAAAAGTGTAGAGGAACATTCATTTTCTATTTCTATTGGATTAAAAAAATATTTGATTAATTTTTAATTTTAGATGATGAATACGAGGAGTCGTACCCGTGTTCATGCTACTGAGATCGCCTCTAGCTTCGCGCCGCATCCGGACCCCATGAATTGAACATCAAATTTACTGAAGATTACTAGAAGAACCCGTAAAAGAGGCGCGAGGGACGAGAAGTCCAAACTACCAAATGGGTGTATCCCAGTGTACTTAATCAACAAGGCCCACTAATGATTTTAATTTACTTTGCAATAGAGTTTTTTTTGCTCCCTTTTATCTTTCAGGATGTAACAATCTACCGCCGGTAGACGCTACACTTCTTGAGCTCAGTGGTTCACACCGTGGGGAATGACCACTACTCCTCCGAGTATTGGGAAACATCCGACCATGTTTACTTCTGCCTCATGGACTGGGACTATCAGACATATGGTGCAACAACTTTTTGCTCAATCCTACCCCTTCTCAATATTTTGATAGAATGAGTCGCATTAGGCCTTTCAGCCACGGTAATCATATTGAATGTCCAGATATCCGCTATTTGTATTATGTTATTGCTAACACCCTGCATGTCTGAAGTGAATTTACAAGACTCAATGAAAAGGACAAGATAGTCCTCGCAAAGGCTGCTACTCTAGACTACAACATGACACCAAACTTGGGCGCAATCCTTTTGTTGTACTAGTAGCATCAATATCTCCAAAAGAGAGTTCACATTTCTTGTGGAGGAGTCATCACCGTCCTCACCAATGCCCTATCCGTTTACACCCCTAGGTTTGGGTGATGTTTAATTGTCCTTAATATTTAGCCATAGAGTAATCAAATCCATATATTTAATGATAGACTTGAGAGCACTCTTTGAATGATTTATTTGAAGGACTATGCTTAGTGGTAACCGAGATGCATGCCAAAGTTTGACCCATAAATTAAAGTATGATATAGCTTTATGCATGTTTGCAACACTATCGCACTCCATGGTCGCTAGCAACTCCTTTGGCCTACAAATGATCTTTCATGGAGGAAACTCCTGGATTTTGGCTATTGAGTTGATAAACACTTGTAGCAGCAATGCTATAGTGGGTAAAATTTGGCATCTCATGGGTCTGCGTTATATGCAAAGTTGGAATACTCTAATAGACGAATTTGAGAAATCAATATGCTACGAGTATCCTTCCTAGTCCGCACAGTCTGATTAAACTAACTGAGCTTTCGCATCATCTCGTTACTAAAGAGCGGAAATTCTAGATATACAAAGATTGAGAACAAGTGTTTTATAAGTCTTGATTTAATGGTGTGGGTAGTGTTCTAATGAAACACTCTATTTTTACGATTCTTTTTACATGATTCTTCACTCTTATGTTAAATGCTTTTCTTATTTTGTTCCTTGTCAAACTCAGAGTTAACTAGAGGAATTAGAATGATTTTTTCTTGACTGGTTATTCTTACTTATAAAATCATTATTATGATTGTCTTGGCTTAATAAAGCTTGTGTTATATCATGCCATTACTCTATCTATGTTGAAGCTTTCAGGAAGAAGTGGTGGTTGCTTGAGACTACTGATTGTAAGTGAATTTATGTTCTTTTTATTTAAGCTTAAACATCGGATTCGTTACGATGTTTGGTTTCTTGCTCGAGGATAATCAAGGTTTAAACTTGGGGATGTTGATGGCTACGAAAAACAACCATATTTATCCATGTTTAAATTTGATACTTGTCAAGTAATTGATAAAATATCTCTCTGAACTTGCGATTGATCACTAATTATTGCAAAGATGTGCAAATCCCTTATTTTACTTCTCCGGCTGCAGATATGGACAATTTATGGACATAATCAAGGGAAATGAATGAAGATTTCCAAGTTGCCAAATCCCCAAGTCGAAGAGTCCACAAAGATAAGCATCGAGGAGTTTGGCGAGCACTGGTACATCCGCAGCCCGTCCGTACGACGCGCTGGTAGCATGTGCCGCCGCCTTCCCCTTGTCAAACAGAACAACTTTCGTGAAGGAGCCTTGATACGTCTCAAATGTATCTATAATTTCTTATGTTCCATGCTACTTTTATGATGATACTCACATATTTTATACACACTTTATGTCATATTTATGCATTTTCCAGCACTAACCTATTAACAAGATGCCGAAGAGCCAGTTGCTGTTTTCTGCTGTTTTTGGTTTCAGAAATGTTACAAAGGAAATATTCTTGGAATTGGACGAAATCAACGCCCAGGGTCCTATTTTCCACGGAAGGTTCCAGAGCACCGAAGAGGGACCAGAGGGAAGCAAAGGGGGCCCCACCCCACATGGCGGCGCGGCCAAGGGGGGCGCCCCCTAGTGTGTGGGTCCCCCAGGACCCCTCCGAGGCTGCCCTTTTGCCTACTTAAAACCTCCATCGCGAAAACCCTAAGAGAATAAGCCACGATACGGAAAACCTTCCAGAGCCGCCACCATCGCGAAGCCAAGATTCGGGGGACAGAAGTCTCTGTTCCGGCACCCTGCCGGGACGGGGAATTGCCCCCAGAAGGCATCTCCATCGACACCACCTCCATCTTCATCGTCGCTGCTGTCTCCCGTGATGAGGAGGGAGTAGTTCTCCCTCGAGGCTAAGGGTTCTACCGGTAGCTATGTGGTTAATCTCTCTCCCATGTACTTCAATACAATGATCTCATGAGCTGCCTTACATGATTGAGATTCATATGATGAGCTTTGTATCACTATTAATCTATGTGCTACTCTAGTAATGTTATTAAAGTACTCTATTCCTCCTCCATGATGTAATGTTGACAGTGTGTGCATCATGTAGTACTTGGCATAGGTTATGATTGTAATCTCTTGTAGATTATGAAGTTAACTATTACTATGATAGTATTGATGCGATCTATTCCCCCTTTCATAGCTGATGGTGACAGTGTGCATGCTATGTTAGTACTCGGTCTAAATTGCAACGGTCTATTATGCACTCTAGAGGTTACTTAAATATGAACTCCGGATGTTGTGGAGCTTGTTTACTCCGGCTTGAGGTGTGCTCTTGTAGCCCTACACAATGAATGGTGTTTGTTATCCAACAAGAGAGTGTAGAGAAAGTAGCATTTATTTATTCAGTTATGTGATCAATGTTGAGACAGTCCACTAGTGAAAGTATGATTCCTAGGCCTTGTTTTAAGCATTGAAACACCGTTTCCAACAAGTTCTGTTACATGTTTGCTTGCTGCCATTTTTATTTCAGATTGCAATTACTACTTACAATCATCCATATTACTTGTATTTCACTATCTCTTCGCCGAACTAGTGCACCTATACATATGACAAGTGTATTAGGTGTGTTGGGGACACAAGAGACTTCATGTATCGTGATCGCAGGGTTGCTTGAGAGGGATATCTTTGACCTCTACCTCCCTGAGTTCGATAAACCTTGGGTGATTCACTTAAGGGAAACTTGCTGCTGTTCTACAAACCTTTGCTCTTGGAGGCCCAACACTGTCTACAGGAAAAGAAGTGTGCGTAGACATCAAGCTATTTTCTGGCGCCGTTGCCAGGGACGTGAAGGAAAATTACACCACAGAGATTTCTAACTCCCACGTCAACTGCATGCCAGCAAGCTATTTTCTGGCGCTGTTGCCGGGGAGGTAAGATAAAAGGTATTCACATCCTCCGACTACTAAGCAATTTCCTAGCACTGTTGCCGGTGTGTGAGTGCTCGAAGCTATTTCCTTTAGATCCTGCAATTGCATCTTTTTGTTTCTTGTTTTTATTTTCACTAGTTAGGCTTAATGGAAAACAACAAAAAAATTAGAGATCTTTATAGTATTTATCTTGAGTTAGGACATGAGGTGTTTGAAGAGAAAATTAAAAAACCTATGGAACTTTATATGCATGCTAATGGCAATGTTATTAGTATGAATGCTTTGAACACCATTGTTGCTAATGCTACGGAAAATTCTAAGCTTGGGGAAGCTAGTTTTGATGAGCATGATATTTTTAGTCCCCCAAGCATGGAGGAGAAAATTTACTGATGATACTTTACCTCCTATATATGATGATTACAATGATGACTATAATATTTTCAGTCCACCTACTATGGAGGATAAAGTTTATTATGATTATACCATGCCTGCAATTTATGATGATTACAATGATGGTTGTGATAGTTTTACTCCTACTATTACTAATAAAATCGATTATGCTTATGTGGAGAGTAATGATACTTTTATGCATGTGAATAAGAATGCTTTATGTGATAGTTATATTGTTGAGTTTGCTCATGATACTACTGGAAATTATTATGAGAGAGGAAAATATGGTTGTAGAATTTTTCATGTTACTAAAACACCTCTCTTTATGTTGAGAATCTTGAAGTTACTCGTGTTTTATCTTCCTATGCTTGTCACTTTGCTCGTCATGAACTTATTTGTGTACAAGATTCCTTTTCATAGGAAGTGGGTTAGGCTTAAATTTGTTTTGAATTTGCTTTTTGATGCTCTCTTTTGCTTCAACTCTTATTTCTTGGGAGTGCATCATTAAAATTACTGAGCCCATCTTAATGGCTATAAAGAAAGCACTTCTTGGGAGATAACCCATGTTTTTATTTTACTACAGTAATTTTGTTTTATATTTTTGTCTTGGAAGTTGTTACTACTGTAGCAACCTCTCCTTATCTTTATTTTATTGCATTGTTGTGCCAAGTAAAGTCTTTGATAGTAAGGTTGATACTAGATTTGGATTACTGCGCAGAAATAGATTTCTTGCTTTCACGAATTTGAGTAGGGTTCTCTGTAGGTAACTCGGAAAAATCTGCCAATTTACGTGCGTGATCCTAAGATATGTACGCAACTTTCATTAAATTTGAGCATTTTCATCTGAGCAAGTTAAGTGCCCCAGAAAAATTTGTCTTTACGGACTGTTCTGTTTTGATAGATTCTGCCTTTTATTTTGCATTGCCTCTTTTGCTATGTTGGATGGATTTCTTTGTTCCATTGACTTTCAGTAGCTTTGTGCAATGTCCAGAAGTGTTAAGAATGATTGTGTCACCTCTGAATATGTGAATTTTTGATTATGCACTAACCCTCTAATGAGTTTGTTTTGAGTTTGGCGTGGAGGAAGTTTTCAAGGGTCAAGAGAGGAGGATGATACAATATGATCAAGAAGAGTGAAAAGTCTAAGCTTGGGGATGCCCCCGTGGTTCATCCCTGCATATTTCAAGAAGACTCAAGCATCTAAGCTTGGGGATGCCCAAGGCATCCCCTTCTTCATCGACAACTTATCAGGTCACCTCTAGTGAAACTATATTTTTATTCCGTCACATCTTATGTACTTTACTTGGAGCATCTGTGTGCTTTTATTTTCGTTTTGTTATTCTCTGAATAAATTCATGCTTATGTGGGAGAGAGACACGCTTCGCTTTTTCATATGAACACTGGTGTTCTTAGCTTTACTTTTAATGTTCATGGCGAAGGTTGAAACTGCTTCATTCATTTTTATTTGGTTGGAAACAAAAAATGCTTCATGTGGTAATTGGTATATTGTCTTGAATAATTTGATACTTGGCAATTGTTTTGCTCAAATAGATCATGTTTAAGCTCTTGCATCATGTACTTTGCACCTATTAATGAAGAACTACCATAGAGCTTGTTGAAATTTGGTTTGCATGATTGGTCTCTCTAGATTCTAGATATTTTCTGGTGAGGTGTTTGAACAACAAGGAAGACAGTGTAGAGTCTTATAATGCTTGCAATATGTTCTTATGTGAGTTTTGTTGTACCGGTTCATACTTGTGTTTGCTTCAAACAACCTTGCTAGCCAAAGCCTTGTATTGAGAGGGATTACTTCTCGTGCATCCAAAATCCTTGAGCCAAAAACTATGCCATTTGTGTCCACCATACCTACCTACTACATGGTATTTTTCTGCCATTCCAAAGTAAATTGCATGAGTGCTACCTTTAAAATTTCATTCCTTTGTCTTTGCAATATATATCTCATGGTAAAATAGCTTAAAAAACTATTGTGGTATTGAATATGTACTTATGTATCTTATTTCTTATAAGTTGCTTGTTGAGCGGTAACCATGTTCCTGGGGACTCCATCAACTATTTCACCTTTGTTGAATACCATGTGAGTTGCTATGCATGTTCGTCTTGTCTGAAGTAAGGGTGATTTATCATGATCAAATGGTTTGAGTATGCATATTGTTAGAGAAGAACATTGGGCCGCTAACTAAAGCCATGATCCATGGTGGAAGTTTTAGTTTGGACATCAATCATCAATCTCTTATGAGAATATTATCTGTTGTTGAATGCTTATGCATTAAAGAGGATTCCATTATCTATTGTCTATGTTGTCCCGGTATGGATGTCTATGTTGAGAATAATCAAAAGCGAGAAATCCAATGCGAGCTTTCTCCTTAGACCTTTGTAGAGGCGGCATAGAGGTACCCCTTTGTGACACTTGGTTGAAATATATGTTATGCAATGATAATCCATGTAAATCCAAGCTAATTAGGACAAGGTGCGAGCACTATTGGTATTCTATGCATGAGGCTTGCAACTTATAGGATGTCTTATACATGACACATATGCTTTATTACTACCGTTGACAAAATTGTTTCTATGTTTTCAAAATAAAAGCTCTAGCACAAAAATAGTAATCCATGCTTCCCTCTGCGAAGGGCCATTCTTTTACTTTTATGTTGAGTCAGTTTACCTACTTCTTTCTATCTTAGAAGCAAACACTTGTGTCAACTGTGTGCATTGATTCTTACATGCTTGCTTATTGCACTTATTATATTACTTTGTGTTGAGAATTATCCATGAGATATGCATGTTGAAAGTCGAAAGCAATTGCTAAAACTTAATCTTCCTTTGTGTTGCTTCAATGCCTTTACTTTGAATCTATTGCTTTATGAGTTAACTCTTATGCAAGACTTATTGATGCTTGTCTTGAAAGTACTATTCATGAAAAGTCTTTGCTATATGATTCAGTTGTTTAGTCATTGTCTTTACCATTGCTTTGAATCACTTCATTCATCTCATATGCTTTACAATAGTATTGATCAAGATTATGATAGTAGCATGTCACTTCAGAAATTATCCTTGTTATCGTTTACCTACTCGAGGGCGAGTAGGAACTAAGCTTGGGGATGCTTGATACGTCTCAAACGTATCTATAATTTCTTATGTTCCATGCTACTTTTATGATGATACTCACATGTTTTATACACACTTTATGTCATATTTATGCATTTTCCGACACTAACCTATTAACAAGATGCCGAAGAGCCAGTTGCTGTTTTCTGCTGTTTTTGGTTTCAGAAATCCTACAAAGGAAATATTCTCGGAATTGGATGAAATCAACGCCCAGGGTCCTATTTTCCACGGAAGGTTCCAGAGCACCGAAGAGGGACCAGAGGGAAGCCAAGGGGGCTCCACCCCACATGGCGGCGCAGGCAAGGGGGGGCGCCCCCTAGTGTGTGGGTCCCCCAGGACCCCTCCGAGGCTGCCCTTCCGCCTACTTAAAGCCTCCGTCGCGAAAACCCTAAGAGAATAAGCCACGATACGGAAAACCTTCCAGAGCCGCCGCCATCGCGAAGCCAAGATTCGGGGGACAGAAGTCTCTGTTCCGGCACCGTGCCGGGACGGGGAATTGCCCCCGGAAGGCATCTCCATCGACACCACCGCCATCTTCATCGCCACTGCTGTCTCCCATGATGAGGAGGGAGTAGTTCTCCCTCGAGGCTAAGGGCTCTACCGGTAGCTATGTGGTTAATCTCTCTCCCATGTACTTCAATACAATGATCTCATGAGCTGCCTTACATGATTGAGATTCATATGATGAGCTTTGTATCACTATTAATCTATGTGCTACTCTAGTAATGTTATTAAAGTACTCTATTCCTCCTCCATGATGTAATGTTGACAGTGTGTGCATCATGTAGTACTTGGCATAGGTTATGATTGTAATCTCTTGTAGATTATGAAGTTAACTATTACTATGATAGTATTGATGCGATCTATTCCCCCTTTCATAGCTGATGGTAACAGTGTGCATGCTATGTTAGTACTCGGTCTAAATTGCAATGGTCTATTATGCACTCTAGAGGTTACTTAAATATGAACTCCGGATGTTGTGGAGCTTGTTTACTCCGGCTTGAGGTGTGCTCTTGTAGCCCTACACAATGAATGGTGTTTGTTATCCAACAAGAGAGTGTAGAGAAAGTAGCATTTATTTATTCAGTTATGTGATCAATGTTGAGAGAGTCCACTAGTGAAAGTATGATCCCTAGGCCTTGTTTCTAAGCATTGAAACACCGTTCCCAACAAGTTCTGTTACATGTTTGCTTGCTGCCATTTTTATTTCAGATTGCAATTACTACTTACAATCATCCATATTACTTGTATTTCACTATCTCTTCGCCGAACTAGTGCACCTATACATCTGACAAGTGTATTAGGTGTGTTGGGGACACAAGAGACTTCTTGTATCGTGATTGCAGGGTTGCTTGAGAGGGATATCTTTGACCTCTACCTCCCTGAGTTCGATAAACCTTGGGTGATTCACTTAAGGGAAACTTGCTGCTGTTCTACAAACCTCTGCTCTTGGAGGCCCAACACTGTCTACAGGAAAAGAAGTGTGCGTAGACATCAAGGCTATATATAATGGGCATCACATCCTCCAGAAAGAGGAACGCGGAGAAGAAACACCACACAGAAATCAGAAGCAACCATGAGATCCATTTCACCAAGCGCATATGAGGAGAGGGGAACCGCTACTCTATCGATATCTTCATCACCATATCCATCCCCCCCTCTCCTTAATTAGCCATAGATTCTACTTGTACTATTGATATCATCACAATTGGTGGCATCGTAAGATTATTTTACATTGATCTTAAGAATTCCTTTAAATGTTTATGATTGTTAATCTTATTGTCAACACCCGGATTTTTAAGTCCAGGTGCCTATTATGCCATACATCGCAATCCCATGAATATTGTTGTTGCGAGACATAACAGTTGATATCATAAGTCATTATTCGTTACAAACCATAGTCGCCTTACAAAAGTAGATCACATGATCCATTATTACACAAATAGTTGATCTAATGATCAACGAACACAATACATAGCGGAAGCGTAGAAGTAGTGGACTATCTATTCCACAGGCCAACGCTTGACGTCAGGAGTAGTCCTAGTTGTCATAGACGTCCTGCTGTCCATCATCTTCATACAGCTGCTCCTCTTCATAGTCTGGCCATTTGAATAGCCAGGGACACAGCCGTGAGTACTTTAAAGTACTCGCAAATTAATACTAATGTAAGTACTTATCAATTTTATTCAAGGGGTGCTAAGCTCTAGGTTTATTTGCATAAAGCCAATTTTAGTTCATACGCATCTAGTAAAAGGTTCTTCAATTGCTAACTAACTCAAGTGGGAACATTAGTGTCATTCCCACAACTCAGTTGTGATAAGTCAAGTCACCTTTTACCTTTCACGTTCAAGTCACAAGTCACCCTTCACATGTCACATTTTTGAAACTTGGTCTGATGACGAAACAGTATGGCCTTTCCAGTCGTCCGTAACCGTGGACACGGCTATTCGAATAGATTTACACTCTGCATAGGTTGCACACTTGTGCCACAACATTTGATTACATCCGTCAGGGATAACCCTGAATAATCGTAACTCAGTACGCGGATCATCAACCATAACCTTTCACTTACATATCCTAGTATAGGCACTGATGTCTACGCACGCTTCTATTCTTGTAGGCAGTGTTGGGCCTCCAAGAGCAGAGGTTTGTAGAACAGCAGCAAGTTTCCCTTAAGTGAATCACCCAAGGTTTATCGAACTCAGGGAGGTAGAGGTCAAAGATATCCCTCTCAAGCAACCCTGCAATTAGGATACAAGAAGTCTCTTGTGTCCCCAACACACCTAATACACTTTTCAGATGTATAGGTGCACTAGTTCGGCGAAGAGATAGTAAGATGCAAGTGATATGGATGAATATGAGTGGTAATAACAATCTGAAATAAATATGGCAGCAAGTAAACATGCAGTAGCACAGTAAATAAACGGTGATTCGATATTTGGAAACAAGGCCTAGGGATAATACTTTCACTAGTGGACACTCTCAACAATGATCACATAAATAAATAACTTCTCTTCACTTGTGCTACTTTCTCACACTCTCTTGTTGAATAACAAACACCATTCATTGTGTAGGGCTACAAAAGCACACCTCAAGCCGGAGTAAACAAGCTCCACAACATCCGGAGTTCATATTAAAGTAACCTCTAGAGTGCATAATAGACCGTTGCAATTTAGACCGAGTACTAACATAGCATACACACTGTCACCAATAGCTATGAAAGGGGGAATAGATCACATCAATACTATCATAGTAATAGTTAACTTCGTAATCTACAAGAGATTACAATCATAACCTACGCCAAGTACTACATGATGCACACACTGTCACCATTACATCATGGAC
This sequence comes from Lolium perenne, assembly GCF_019359855.2. Classification (NCBI taxonomy): domain Eukaryota; kingdom Viridiplantae; phylum Streptophyta; class Magnoliopsida; order Poales; family Poaceae; genus Lolium; species Lolium perenne. The sequence goes on from NW_027248984.1 coordinate 465,667, forward strand.
GAGGAATAGACTACATTAATAACATCACTAGAGTAGCACATAGATTAATAGTGATACAAAGCTCATGATCACATAAAGATCACACCATGGGAGAGAGAGAGATGAACCACATAGCTACCGGTAGAGCCCTCAGCCTCGGGGGAGAACTACTCCCTCCTCATCATGGGAGACAGCAATGGCGATGAAGATGGCGGTGGTGTCGATGAAGATGACTCCGGGGTCACTTCCCCGTCCCGGCGGCGTGCCGGAACAGAGACTTCGGTCCCCCGAAACGGAGTTTGGCGATGGCGGCGGCGCCCCTGGAGTCTTTCTGGAGTTTCGTCAATTGGTATCGGGTTTTTAGGTCACGAGAGATTATATAGGCGAAGAGGCGGAGTCGGAGGAGCCAGGGGCCCCCTCCCCATAGGCTGGCGCGGCCAGGGGGCCACCCGCGCCACCATATGGTGTGGGTCCCCTGCTGCCCTTCCTCGTCTCCCTTTCGGACTTCTGGAACCTTCCGTGAAATATAGGATCGTGGGCTTTTTTCGTCGAATTCCGAGAATATTGCCCGAACAGCCTTTCTGGAACCAAAAACAGCAGAAAACAGGAGCTGGCACCTCGGCATCTTGTTAATAGGTTAGTTCCGGAAAATGCATAAAATCATTATAAAGTGTGAGAAAAACATGTAGGTATTGTCATAAAACTAGCATGGAACATCAGAAATTATAGATACGCTTGAGACGTATCAAGCATCCCCAAGCTTAGTTCCTACTCGCCCTCGAGTAGGTGAACGATAACAAGGATAATTTCTGAAGTGACATGCTACTTACATAATCTTGATCATACTATTGTAAAGCATATGAGATGAATGAAGTGATTCGAAGCAATGGTAAAGACAATGACTAAACAACTGAATCATATAGCAAAGACTTTTCATGAATAGTACTTTCAAGACAAGCATCAATAAGTCTTGCATAAGAGTTAACTCATAAAGTAATAGATTCTTAGTAGAAAGTTTTGAAGCAACACAAAGGAAGATATAAGTTTCAGCAGTTGCTTTCAACTTCAACATGTATATCTCATGGATAATTGTCAACACAAAGTAATATGATGAGTGCAAATAAGCAAGTATGTAATAATCAATGCACTCAGTTGACACAAGTGTTTGCTTCTAAGATGGAAAGAAGTAGGTAAACTGACTCAACATAAAGTAAAAGAAGGGCCCTTCGCAGAGGGAAGCAGGGATTACTATTTTTGTGCTAGAGCTTTTATTTTGAAATCATAGAAACAATTTTGTCAACGGTAGTAATAATTCATATGTGTTATGCATAAGACATCCTATAAGTTGCAAGCCTCATGCATCGAATACCAATAGTGCTCGCACCTTGTCCTAATTAGCTTGGATTTCCATGGATTATCATTGCATTACATATGTTTCAACCAAGTGTCACAAAGGGGTACCTCTATGCCACATGTACAAAGGTCCAAGGAGATAGATCGCATTTGATTTCTCGTTTTTGATAAATCTCAACTTGAGGGCATCCATACCGGGAAAACATAGAAAACAGATAGTGGACTCCTCTTTAATGCTTAAGCATTCAACAACAGATAATATTCTCATAAGAGATTGAGGATTAATGTCCAAACTGAAACTTCCACCATGATACTTGGCTTTGGTTGGCGGCCCAATGTTCTTCTCTAACAATATGCATACTCAAACCATTCAACTCATGGCAAATCACCCTTACTTCAGACAAGACGAACATGCATAACAACTCACATGATATTCAACAAAAGTGTAATAGTTGATGGCGTCCCCAGAAACATGGTTACCGCTCAACAAGCAACTTATAAGAAATAAGATACATAAGCTACATATTCTTTACCACAATAGTTTTTAAGGCTATTTTCCCATGAGCTATATATTGCAAAGACAAGGAATGACGTTTTGAAGGTAGCACACAAGCAATTTACTTTGGAATGGCAGAGAAATACCACATAGTAGGTAGGTATGGTGGACACAAATGGCATAGGTTTTGGCTCATGGTTTTGGATGCATGAGAAGAATTCCCTCTCAGTACAAGGCTTTAGCTAGCAAGGTTGTTTGAAGCAAACACAAGTATGAACCGGTACAACAAAACTAACATAAGAACATATTGCAAGCATTATAAGACTCTACACTGTCTTCCTTGTTGTTCAAACACTTCACTAGAAAATATCTAGACTTTTAGAGAGACCAATCATGCAAACCAAATTTTAACAAGCTCTATGGTAGTTCTTCATTAATAGGTGCAAAGTACATGATGCAAGAGCTTAAACATGATCTATTTGAGCAAAACAATTGCCAAGTATCAAATTATTCAAGACCATATACCAATTACCACATGAAGCATTTTCTGTTTCCAACCAAATATCAATAAACGAAGCAGCTTTTAACTTTCTCCATGAACATTAAAAGTAAAACGAAGAACACAAGTGTTCAAATGAAAAAGCAAAGCGTGTCTCTCTCCCGCACAAGCATGAATTTATTCAGAGAATGAAAATAACAAAAACAAAAATAAAAGCACACAGACGCTCCAAGTAAAGCACATAAGATGTGACCGAATAAAAATATAGTTTCACTAGAGGTGACCTGATAAGTTGTTGATGAAGACGGGGATGCCTTGGGCATCCCCAAGCTTAGACGCTTGAGTCTTCTTGAAATATGCAGGGATGAACCACGGGGGCATCCCCAAGCTTAGACTTTTCACTCTTCTTGATCATATATCATCCTCCTCTCTTGACCCTTGAAAACTTCCTTCACACCGAACTTCTCATAAACTTCATTAGAGGGGTTAGTACTCAAAAAACTTTAATCCACTTTGGTCCTGTAGTGACACATTGCAAGAACTCAATAAAACATTAGCTACAGATCTCCAAGTCTAGAAAGCCTTGCTTAAAGTCCACAAGAGACAATGCAAAAAACAGAGACAGAATCTGTCAAAACAGAACAGCCAGTAAATACGAATTTTTAAGAGGTACTTCCGTTGCTCAGATCAGAAAACTCAAAACTAATGAAAGTTGCGTACATATCTGAGGAACACGCATGAAAATTGGCAGATTTTTCTGAGGTTCCTACAGAGATCCCTGCTCAAATTCGCGATAGATAGAAATCTGTTTCTGCGCAGAAATCCAAATCTAGCATCAACCTTCTATTAGAGACTTTACATGGCACAACATTGCAATAAAATAAAGATAAGGAGAGGTTGCTACAGTAGTAACAACTTCCAAGACACAACAAAACAGTAGCAAAAATAAAAACATGGGTTATCTCCCAAGAAGTGCTTTCTTTATAGCCATTAAGATGGGCTCAGCAATTTTAATGATGCTCTTGCAAGAAAATAAGAGTTGAAGCAAAGAGAGCATCAAAAAGCAAGTATGAAACAAATTTAAGTCTAACCCACTTCCTATGAAAGGAAATCTTGAAAATAAACAAATCATGTAAGCATAACGCAACAAGCATAGGAAGGCAATACAAGCGCGACTTCAAGATTCTCAACATAAAGAGGGGAAACTTAATATTATTAAGATGCATATAACAATGTTTCCCACTCTCATAATAACTTTCAGTAGCATCATGAACAAACTCAACAATATAACCATCACATCAAACATTATTATCATGGTTCATATGCATAAAAGTATCATTAATTTTGGTATAAGAAGAATTCTTCTCATTGATAGTAATTGGAGCAGGATCATTATCAAGAATTTGAACATGATAAACAAGTTGCATACTAAGGGAATTGTTTTTGGCAATCCCATCATAACTATGACAAGTTTCATAAGGATAATTATAACCTATGTCATAGCATTCTTTATAATAATTATCAAAGATTGGAGGCATAGTGTCATCATAAGAAATAGAATAGTTATCTTCCACAGTATGTTCATCTGTAATCATACCATCATTGTTACTAGAAGGAGATGTATCAAACATATAATCATCAGTAGAAAAAGGATTTTCATACACCTCATCCCCAAGCTTAGAGCTTTCTATATCATTATGGGAGGAAGCATGGATAGTACTGATACTATGGCAATTATTAACATCATAATTTTCAGAATTAGTTTCCCAGAGATTTTCAATATCAAAAGTAGTGTGCTCTTCTAAATCATAATCACTAATGTAGGTAAAGGGCATAGGAAGATCATTGTACTCATATTCATTATCAAAATAATCATTAGGAGCAACATACTTACGGTTACCTATCGTTATCTCATACACGCGGGGATATGCCGTTACCTCTTTCTTTTTATTCCACCTCTTCTTCTTCTTCGTTCCCTTCTTCTTGTTCCCTTCTTTAGGAGGAAGAGGCTTGAAGGTAGGCTTCTCCACATGACCTGATTTATTTCCAGAAACAATAGAAGAAACTTGGGAGGATTCCTCCTTTTCATTAATAAGTTCAAAACACACAGCGGTCCTATCGTATTTTGGCAAAGTGTCATCTTCTAAAATATTTTGTATGTAAGTATTTGTATGGAAATTATCAATGCAATAAGAAAGACACCCATGCAGGACATTATTAATATCAAGATCACTCATATCTAACAAAGAATTTTTTCTTGATAACTCTTCACACCCCAAAAATAAAGTAAGTTCATCATGCTGATTAGGAAGGATTTCATCATCACAATACAAATTTGCAGCACTCATGGGGTCCGAATTATCATTGGAGGAGCATTGAAAATTAAAATGACCCACTCTATGGCAAAGTTCACAAATAAAAGGATAGAGGGCACAAACTTTTTCACCAAGATCATCTAGAGCCCTAAACCACTTTCTAGTTTTTTCATTCCTATGATGGATACAATATTCATCTTTGATTTGATTAATTCCACAAGGTCTATGCATTCCACAAAAATTAACATGCTTATAAGAAATAGTATTTTCAGAAGTTTGGGCATGTTTATTGCAATCATTAACAACAATTTCATTTTCCATGCAAGTGTCTTTAAAAGGTTCATGATACATGTACCAATTTTCTTTAGGAACATTAATATGAGAAGCAAAGGCTCTATAGCAATCGACCATAATTTGAGGATCAAGACCATATTTAGCACTAAGCTCTTGAAAATCAACAGTTTCAATGAAAGACTTAATGCATTCATATTCATAGTTTATACCTGATTCTTTACCTTTGTCATTCTCCCAATCTTCAGCGTTCTCCTGAATCCGATAAAGAAGGTCCCATTTAAACTCTTCTTTATTTCGCGTGAATGATCCAGAACAAGTAGTATCCAGCAAGGTTTTATCTTGAAAAGAAAGTCTTGCATAGAAATTATCAATGATGATATTACTAGGAAGCTCATGAATGGGGCATCTGAGCATTAAAGACTTCGATCTCCCCCATGCTTGGGCAATACTCTCTCCATCATGAGACCAGAAATTACATATGCGGTTTTGGTCTTTGTGAATTTCACTTGGAGGATAGAATTTAGAATAAAATAGAGGCATAATATCGTCGCAATCAAGAGAATGCCTATTCTTCAGCAATTTATACCAATGCGCCGCTTTACCGGACAGCGACATAGAGAATAGTTTCTTCCTCACTTCATCCATAGAGATACCTGCACACTTGAATAACCCGCATAATTCATGCAAAAAAAGTAAATGATCTCCAGGATGGACAGTTCCACCCCCTTCATAGCGGTTATCCATAACACGTTCAATAATTTTCATGGGTATCTTGAAAGGAATACTTTCAGTAGGTGGATTTAAAATATCACAAGCATCATTAGAGTTATCGCATATGGGAGATAAAGTATTATCAGAACAAATTTTCTCCCCTAAAGATGGGAAGCTAAAAAGATCATAAAAACTAGCTTCCCCAAGCTTAGACTTTTCCATAACATTAGCAGTAATTGCGTTCATACTAATAACATTGCTACTAGCATGCAAATAAGGCTCCATAGGTTTTTTAATTTTCGCATCAAACAATTCATGTCTTAACTCAGGAAATAGATTAAAAAGCTCACTGTTATTTTCCATTATGCCTAACTAGTGAAAAATAAAAACAAGAAACAAAAAGATGCAATTGCAGGATCTAAAGGAAATAGCCTCGAGCACTCACACTCCGGCAACAGTGCTAGGAAATAGCTTAGTAGTCGGAGGATGTGAATACCTTTTACCTTACCTCCCCGGCAACGGCGCCAGAAAATAGCTTGCTGGCGTGCAGTTGATGTAGGAGTTAGAAATCTATGTGGTGTACTTTTCCTTCACGTCCCAATAGCGCCAGAAAATAGCTTGATGTCTACGCACGCTTCTATTCTTGTAGACAGTGTTGGGCCTCCAAGAGCAGAGGTTTGTAGAACAGCAGCAAGTTTCCCTTAAGTGAATCACCCAAGGTTTATCGAACTTAGGGAGGTAGAGGTCAAAGATATCCCTCTCAAGCAACCCTGCAATTACGATACAAGAAGTCTCTTGTGTCCCCAACACACCTAATACACTTGTCAGATGTATAGGTGCACTAGTTCGGCGAAGAGATAGTAAGATGCAAGTGATATGGACGAATATGAGTGGTAATAACAATCTGAAATAAATATGGCAGCAAGTAAACATGCAGTAGAACAGTAAATAAACGGTGATTCGATATTTGGAAACAAGGCCTAGGGATAATACTTTCACTAGTGGACACACTCAACAATGATCACATAAATAAATAACTTCTCTTCACTTGTGCTACTTTCTCACACTCTCTTTTTGGATAACAAACACCATTCATTGTGTAGGGCTACAAAAGCACACGTCAAGCCGGAGTAAACAAGCTCCACAACATCCGGAGTTCATATTAAAGTAACCTCTAGAGTGCATAATAGACCGTTGCAATTTAGACCGAGTACTAACATAGCATACACACTGTCACCAATAGCTATGAAAGGGGGAATAGTGCGGTGACCCAGCATACCACTACATGTTGTAGTATACAAGTCGTTGATATGATCTTTGTGAAGGGAATTCTTCACAAATTGCCATATCCCTCAGAGTGGTACAACAGAAACATTGCAGGTCATAACACTCCATATATTATTACAAACATTGTCTTAACAAGTTGGTATTCTCACAGGTCCTATGAGAACACCCTAAGATATTACTTAAGTACGATTACAACTCATAACCAAATATAAAGAGAGCTCAACAACTTATTTAGGTAAGTTCTACTTTGCTCGGCTCTATGATGCTAGGGTATATCACTACTCCTCCACCTCCGTGTCATCGGTTACGTAGACTATCCCATAGTCTACTCCTTCCACTCCGCCGGTAAGATCAGGTTCCTCGTATACCAGCTCATAGCTTCCTTCTGGTGCTCCCTCGTTGTTGGCCTCCACTTCCGGATCACAGTCTAGCAAGGGTGTCGAAAGAAAGTGAGTACAAAGGTACTCAGCAAGTTCTAAAAGAGTAAAAGGTGTTTGATGCACTAGGTACGACCATTGATCAGGAAATCGCAGGTCAATGCATGTTTTGAAATCATTTCTTCAAAAGGTTGCTTTTATTATGAAAACTAGGCCCGTCAGTCTTCACAGGTTGACCAGAACTTCGTGGAGTTCCTTTCCTGCCGCGTTCGCAGTTCCCTTCCCGGAACAAGGAGTGACATCCACAATTTGATACACTCTGCAGAGGTGCGTTACTTTTCCCACAAGAGATCCCACCCTTTTTCCATCCGCAGGGACTTGCCCCCGTTCACACTTCCTTTGGTGTGAGGCCAGGTATAAAGATCCAAGCCCACACCGCCTTCTCCGCGACTGCAAACCCACCCCTTTGTCCACCCGTACACCCCCAGTAGCTCCCGATAATACGGCTTTACTCACGGTGTACTTTGGACAATCCATCATAGACCGTAGAGCTCAACATCACTAATGGATGGGGATTTAAAAGGCTATCCCAACCTACGGCAGTGCCTCCAACACCCCGCAGCTCTACCAAATTGCCGTTAGCGTGCAGAAGGGAAAAGATACGGCTGGCTTCACTAGAGCCATTATAGATCTCATGGTTAACGCGATTTGTACGGCGCTAGAATCACTGGACGGCATTGGTGATTAATCCTAGGTTAATATAACCCATGCAATGGAACCTCCACCATATCAACACATACCATGGTTCCATTGCCAGCCACATAGTCATCTTCATAGTTGGAAAGTAATATTTTATTTGCGATGCAGGAATGATAAGTATATAGCTTTGCATTAAAGTAATAGAAAATAATCAAGGTGACATGAGCAAGGGTGAACTTGCCTGTGGACTGCGGGATAGTGCAGTTCAATGCAGTTGATGGAACCTGGACCTCGGGTTCTGTAAGAAGCATCATTGTCCGGTAAGGACAATGTTATAAAATCCAAATAATGCAATCATGGATGTATTATTTTATGTTGAATCCCTTTTCCCCAATGAGTTATTACAATTTAGGGTTGAGTTAAGATGTGACGCCCCGGAACCGGTACCATGAGGATTCCAGCGATCCCGCCAAAATCCGCACGATATCGATTCAGAGACGCCCTCCGACACGACGTGCGCGAAGAATCACACACGTGATGCCAGAGGAATTAACACGAGCGGTAACATTACAACAGGATTACAATAGAGCCCACAAGATACATATATTACAACAACGACTCCAACGAGCCAAGATACAAATAGATACATAAAAAGATCCAAATCATACAGAAGATCAAATACGTCCGAGTACGGACAAGATACAAATTGGACTAAGAGTCCTGAAGATAACCAGTGACGTCCATAACCCCCGGCCCAGGCCAAGCCGGAAGGGTAACCTTGCTAACGTCGACATCTCGTACCTGTCAAAGTCGGGCCATCGGTTGCCGACAAAAGGGGGAGGAGACAAAAAGAAAGGAAGGCGAGGGTAAGTACCATTGGCACGTACTTGCGAGACAAGACCAGCTATGCTCGCTGGTGGGCGGTATAAACTTCACCCGGCTATATGTGGAGTTTAGCGCAGCAAAGCTACTATCCAATAGAGACACGCTACAACATCCGTCTACTCAGAGAAGATAAGAGAGCGCACAAGGTAACAGTTCTATACTCTGCAAACATAACACAGCCGATGCGATCCCCCTTCGCAAAGAGGTACTGGCAACGGCACACACACTTTTTGAAAATGTTTTATTAGCAAATTATTAGCAACAGGAAATAAGGTGTAAGTTGTTCTATGATCAAGCTATACAATTCCAAGTCGTCCATAACCGCGGACACGGCTTATCGATAAGATGTACACCCTGCAGGGGTTGCCCAAATGTAACCATACGCATGCTCGAACCCACTTGCTACAGGTGGAGTCTCACATCAAGACCGTTCCCAATGCAAGAGAAAGTTTAATGGGAGCCACCCAACTAAGCTACCCGTGATTTAAGTCCGGCCGTACTCCGATACGGACCCGGAGGTTTGCGACAACGGCTATGCTAAGTGTGAACAACTCGCTTTCGCTAATCGTTCCGCGTTATGAGTACAGAACAGTAATATAAACACCCGAAGGCAATGTGAAGTAAATCGTGCATCGTGCATATGAGCAAATAAAACCAAGGTTGTGGCTCCCAATAAAACGAGACTCGAGGAAAGGTAGTGGGTGATGGGGGTCCCACTCCCCCACGTACGGGTAGAGCGCTCAATCTCGGAGCAGTATAACAAGAACTCGGGTCCTAGGGGACATTAGCAAGTCAAAGTTCATGCTTTGCAAAGGGCTCACGATGCTTTGCTTACAATTTTAGTTGTTAACAAACAAGTAAAGCATGTGTATCTTCAACAACTGATATAACATGTGATAACCTCCCAACAACCCAACATATCCCGATAACAGATCGAGATAAACAACAAAGCCTAAACACGCCTACGACTCGCAAGGCTCAAACATCAAGCAACGGCTATGGGTAAGGAATGATACATATAGGATTATTATGGTAACAAGTGGAATAGGACACGTGACTCGATAAAGAAGCGCAACCTATGTATAGCAGTGCGAGGGAGAGCAAAATATAAAATAGGTGAAGAGAGAGGGCTCGCCTGTGAAAAGCTGCAGAAGAACTTGTCGGAGAACTCGTCATATCTCACCATACCACTTCGTGATCCTATCCGGGAAGAAGCAAATGCTGGACAAAAACGGGTGCAAGCCTTACTACTACGGAAGAAGAACCAGCATGATCAAGATGATATGCATGACATGGCAAATATGGTGCAATGCAACTTATCCAATTTAAGCAGAATCGGAATCCCGGCGCACAATTATATGATTCAAGTTATTTTTCTACCGGCAAAGTTAAATGTTGTTTCGCATGGCAAGACAAGCAAGAGTGAGCTACTTCAATATTAAACGGAATGGGGGAAACCATATATTGCAATTCTCAAATAGTCCGCACTTATATATTAGGTGTTATGCACAAACTAACACGATTTGACATGATGCAATATGCAAACAAATATATAGATGTCATATTCAAAACCAGTGCGATTTTCTAATAAATTTTCATATATAACATTGTTCAATTTGAATAATGGTTTAGAAGATAGGATAATGCAAAGTATATACATTCCTGTAATTTCAGAAAGCAGAATAGACGTGCAGAATTTCTGTAACAGAAGAGAAGCTAGCCACAGTGATGATTTTGACCATTCAGGAATTAGAACCCAGGACCAATTGGAACAAAGAGAAAGGGACAACCCATTCTGGACTACCTCCGGTTGCTGATCAAAAGAGGGTGCTCGCGAACACCATCCAATCCAAGACGCAGAATAATCTTTGCACGCCGACGGAGACAAACTGATGAAGATTGTTTTAGCTGGACAGATAAATAACCAACAAAAGTTCAGACTCCTGGCTGGGAATTGAACTTCAAGACTTTTAAGTCAGATCTGTGTGGCATGATATATGGCTGGTGATCAATTTGTGATAGAAACTAGGACGTGTCAAAGTTTGAGTTAAATAGATGTGTGCTACAGACTGACGAACTGAAACTGAACAGAACATGTCTGAAAACTGGAACGAAAGACAGAAAAAGAGACAGTATAAGGGGTGCGTCTCCCTTGAGATTTGACCCTGAAACTTCAGAAATTAGATCAAGAGTAGGACCAATTGGACTACCAACGAATTTGCTAGGAAACATGTCTGAGACAAAGTGAGATAACTCTGGCGTGAGGACGATACAGGTACAGATCAACCAGGAGCTCATCTTCATGGTAGGCACGACAGAACGACAGCTGCCGTAAGCAGAACAACAACTACCGGAGACAACTAGCGCTATAGCATGGCAGAAAGGTCGTGGCGCTCACCCTGGGTTTGATGACGAAGTGGGCGAGCTCGAGGACGTGGGAGTCATCAGAGAAGAGGAAGAGGACGGGCTGACTCAAGGAAGAAGACGAGGTCGAAGAAGGCGTCCAGGAACTGCACCTGCTCCAGGAACTCAGCGAGGAGGAAGACGAGGCCACGGGGGCTCCATTCTCGTGGTCAGCACGGCAGAGGGCGGCGAGGAACGGCGGAGACGCGTGGATTTATCTCCGGCGAAACTTGGTGTCTTAGCTGGATTTTCTGAAGAAGATTTTGTGCCTGATGTTGCCGTGGAGAAGGGAAAGAGGGCGGCGGCGGTAGAGGAGGAAGACTAGGGTTCACTTGGGGATCTGGTTAGGGATAAGGAGGAGCAGGTGGGAGGAAGTGGTGGAGGAGGAGCGCACAGCCAGCACGGAGGACGTCGTGGTCACGCGCCTTGCATGACAGAAGACAACCAGCAAGGCGATTCAGTCTGGCATGTTGGTTCCCTGGCTACTTTCCTCTTCTCCAGAATAGCTCCCTTCTTTTCTTTCTCTTGCTGAATTTCTTGGACAAGAAAGAGGAGGGTTTGGAAAGATTTGAAAAGCTTTATTTGCATTGCAAAACAATTTTACAAGGCTTAAAAAATATTTATTTTTCTTTGGGATTTTAAATGCAAATAAGAACTAGAAGGTTTTGGTTAAATAAGCAAAGATTAAAGGAGGGCTCATATAGAACCATATGAGAATAAAATAGTGAAATAGGGTTTATTTAAAATAACTTTTATTTTGTCAAAGGCATGTATATGATGTATGCATGATGCGGATGACTTTGGAACGACTCGGAAAAAAAAACAAGAAGAGGCGAAAAAAAATCTAATATAAGGTTTTTCCGGGTCGTTACAATCGACACCACTAACAAGGAACCTCGCCCCGAGGTTCCACCTCAAGGTACGGGGGAGTTGGTTAAACTATCGAGTTTTTAGGCGACGTGTCGATCACCTCGACACCACTAACAAGAGTTCTCGCTCCAGGTAGGACGGTCGACACCACCAACAAGGGTTGTTGCTCACGTCGACGATGACGACTCCGGAGAAAGAGAGGATGGAGTAACAGTCACATGGATCCACCAATTTCAATGTAGCAAAAGCAATGATAAGAGTAGTAGGTATGGTAGCTGCTCCATCCCTCACCCAAAGCATTACTCGGTACACAAATAGGAGAATCATGCAATCAACTCCCGGAATTCAGATTGGCGATCTTGATAAGCGTTGTCAGCGAAGATTCGCCGAGGCCTAGGTACAAAGAGTTGTAGAGAGATCACAGAAACAAAGATGATGTCAACAGAGAAGCAAAAGGTTAGCCGTCGTTGATGTTCTTCTGGCGGAAGGTCTTCAGAGATCGGTCCTATTAGGTGAAAGGCATAGATCGTCCAACCCACGTCGGAACCTAAGACTCAGAAAAACTCAGATAAGAGAGAAGACTCAAAACTCGCATAGGTAAGATGAGAAAGAAGAGAGGTAAGGAGAAAAATCAGAGCTATTCAGATCTATCCAACGAATTTTAGAAAATAGATTTTAACACTAGACACAACAACGTCCGTTTGCAAGGTTATCCTACAGGCTGGACTAGTGGGGTACCGTTAACCTGAGGCTCTGATACCAACTTGTGACGCCCCGGAACCGGTACCATGAGGATTCCAGCGATCCCGCCAAAATCCGCACGATATCGATTCAGAGACGCCCTCCGACACGACGTGCGCGAAGAATCACACACGTGATGCCAGAGGAATTAACACGAGCGGTAACATTACAACAGGATTACAATAGAGCCCACAAGATACATATATTACAACAACGACTCCAACGAGCCAAGATACAAATAGATACATAAAAAGATCCAAATCATACAGAAGATCAAATACGTCCGAGTACGGACAAGATACAAATTGGACTAAGAGTCCTGAAGATAACCAGTGACGTCCATAACCCCGCCTGTGCCAAGCCTAAGGGTAACCTTGCTAACGTCGACATCTCGTACTGTCAAAGTCGGGCCATCGGTTGCCGACAAAAGGGGGAGGAGACAAAAAGAAAGGAAGGCGAGGGTAAGTACCATTGGCACGTACTTGCGAGACAAGACCAGCTATGCTCGCTGGTGGGCGGTATAAACTTCACCCGGCTATATGTGGAGTTTAGCCGCAGCAAAGCTACTATCCAATAGAGACACGCTACAACATCCGTCTACTCAGAGAAGATAAGAGAGCGCACAAGGTAACAGTTCTATACTCTGCAAACATAACACAGCCGATGCGATCCCCCTTCGCAAAGAGGTACTGGCAAAGGCACACACACTTTTTGAAAATGTTTTATTAGCAAATTATTAGCAACAGGAAATGAGGTGTAAGTTGTTCTATGATCAAGCTATACAATTCCAAGTCGTCCATAACCGCGGACACGGCTTATCGATAAGATGTACACCCTGCAGGGGTTGCCCAAATGTAACCATACGCATGCTCGAACCCACTTGCTACAGGTGGAGTCTCACATCAAGACCGTTCCCAATGCAAGAGAAAGTTTAATGGGAGCCACCCAACTAAGCTACCCGTGACGAAGTCCGGCCGTACTCCGATACGGACCTGCAGGTTTGCGACAACGGCTATGCTAAGTGTGAACAACTCCGCTTTCGCTAATCGTTCGCGTTATGAGTACAGAACAGAATATAAACACCCGAAGGCAACAGAAGTAAATCGTGCATCGTGCATATGAGCAAATAAAACCAAGGTTGTGGCTCCCAATAAACAGACTCGAGGAAAGGTAGTGGGTGATGGGGGTCCCACTCCCCCACGTACGGGTAGAGCGCTCAATCTCGGAACAGATAACAAGAACTCGGGTCCTAGGGGACATTAGCAAGTCAAAGTTCCGATGCTTTCGCAAAGGGGCTCACAGATGCCGCTGCTTACAATTTTAGTTGTTAACAAACAAGTAAAGCATGTGTATCTTCAACAACTGATATAACATGTGATAACCTCCCAACAACCCAACATATCCCGATAACAGATCGAGATAAACAACAAAGCCTAAACACGCCTACGACTCGCAAGGCTCAAACATCAAGCAACGGCTATGGGTAAGGAATGATACATATAGGATTATTATGGTAACAAGTGGAATAGGACACGTGACTCGATAAAGAAGCGCAACCTATGTATAGCAGTGCGAGGGAGAGCAAAATATAAAATAGGTGAAGAGAGAGGGCTCGCCTGTGAAAAGCTGCAGAAGAACTTGTCGGAGAACTCGTCATATCTCACCACACCACTTCGTGATCCTATCCGGGAAGAAGCAAATGCTGGACAAAAACGGGTGCAAGCCTTACTACTACGGAAGAAGAACCAGCATGATCAAGATGATATGCATGACATGGCAAATATGGTGCAATGCAACTTATCCAATTTAAGCAGAATCGGAATCCCGGCGCACAATTATATGATTCAAGTTATTTTTCTACCGGCAAAGTTAAATGTTGTTTCGCATGGCAAGACAAGCAAGAGTGAGCTACTTCAATATTAAACGGAATGGGGGAAACCATATATTGCAATTCTCAAATAGTCCGCACTTATATATTAGGTGTTATGCACAAACTAACACGATTTGACATGATGCAATATGCAAACAAATATATAGATGTCATATTCAAAACCAGTGCGATTTTCTAATAAATTTTCATATATAACATTGTTCAATTTGAATAATGGTTTAGAAGATAGGATAATGCAAAGTATATACATTCCTGTAATTTCAGAAAGCAGAATAGACGTGCAGAATTTCTGTAACAGAAGAGAAGCTAGCCACAGTGATGATTTTGACCATTCAGGAATTAGAACCCAGGACCAATTGGAACAAAGAGAAAGGGACAACCCATTCTGGACTACCTCCGGTTGCTGATCAAAAGAGGGTGCTCGCGAACACCATCCAATCCAAGACGCAGAATAATCTTTGCACGCCGACGGAGACAAACTGATGAAGATTGTTTTAGCTGGACAGATAAATAACCAACAAAAGTTCAGACTCCTGGCTGGGAATTGAACTTCAAGACTTTTAAGTCAGATCTGTGTGGCATGATATATGGCTGGTGATCAATTTGTGATAGAAACTAGGACGTGTCAAAGTTTGAGTTAAATAGATGTGTGCTACAGACTGACGAACTGAAACTGAACAGAACATGTCTGAAAACTGGAACGAAAGACAGAAAAAGAGACAGTATAAGGGGTGCGTCTCCCTTGAGATTTGACCCTGAAACTTCAGAAATTAGATCAAGAGTAGGACCAATTGGACTACCAACGAATTTGCTAGGAAACATGTCTGAGACAAAGTGAGATAACTCTGGCGTGAGGACGATACAGGTACAGATCAACCAGGAGCTCATCTTCATGGTAGGCACGACAGAACGACAGCTGCCGTAAGCAGAACAACAACTACCGGAGACAACTAGCGCTATAGCATGGCAGAAAGGTCGTGGCGCTCACCCTGGGTTTGATGACGAAGTGGGCGAGCTCGAGGACGTGGGAGTCATCAGAGAAGAGGAAGAGGACGGGCTGACTCAAGGAAGAAGACGAGGTCAAAGAAGGCGTCCAGGAACTGCACCTGCTCCAGGAACTCAGCGAGGAGGAAGAGAGGCCACGGGGGCTCCATTCTCGTGGTCAGCACGGCAGAGGGCGGCGAGGAACGGCGGAGACGCGTGGATTTATCTCCGGCGAAACTTGGTGTCTTAGCTGGATTTTCTGAAGAAGATTTTGTGCCTGATGTTGCCGTGGAGAAGGGAAAGAGGGCGGCGGCGGTAGAGGAGGAAGACTAGGGTTCACTTGGGGATCTGGTTAGGGATAAGGAGGAGCAGGTGGGAGGAAGTGGTGGAGGAGGAGCGCACAGCCAGCACGGAGGACGTCGTGGTCACGCGCCTTGCATGACAGAAGACAACCAGCAAGGCGATTCAGTCTGGCATGTTGGTTCCCTGGCTACTTTCCTCTTCTCCAGAATAGCTCCCTTCTTTTCTTTCTCTTGCTGAATTTCTTGGACAAGAAAGAGGAGGGTTTGGAAAGATTTGAAAAGCTTTATTTGCATTGCAAAACAATTTTACAAGGCTTAAAAAATATTTATTTTTCTTTGGGATTTTAAATGCAAATAAGAACTAGAAGGTTTTGGTTAAATAAGCAAAGATTAAAGGAGGGCTCATATAGAACCATATGAGAATAAAATAGTGAAATAGGGTTTATTTAAAATAACTTTTATTTTGTCAAAGGCATGTATATGATGTATGCATGATGCGGATGACTTTGGAACGACTCGGAAAAAAAAAACAAGAAGAGGCGAAAAAAAATCTAATATAAGGTTTTTCCGGGTCGTTACATAAGATTTATGCCTTTGGCAGTAACTTGCAATTGATTCAAGGTGTAAACCACTTTAATTCACATAAAGTAAAATAATTCAAAGTAAAACTACTTTACTTGGTGATTCATTATTCATTCCAAAAATGAGTTGAAATAATAGAGATGCCTCTATATTTTTGGAATAAAAAGGAATAGAGTATTTCTCTTTGAAAAATACCTTTCTCAATAGAAATGACTTGGAATAATAGAATTTCATTTTGAAATGTTTGAAAATAAGTATTTGCACTTATTTGAGATTTTTCCTTGATTTTTAAATACAAGGAAATAATAGTTTGAAATTCCAAGTTATTATTTTAAATTCATCAAATTCATAAATTTGAATTTGTTTCTTAAGTTCTATTTCATATTTTATTCTGGTTAAGATTTATTTTTCATTCACCAATCCAATTTTTAATGGATTTTTAGAGTTGTATTTTATTTACTAAAAATTGGTGAAATTCTGGCCTTTTTCTAAATTGTGAAAAGTCCAAAATACCCCCTGGCCCCTATTGGGCCAGCCCTGTCGTGGTATCGTCACGGCATATGCCATAGGGTGGCTAACGAAGGTGGTTCCTAGGAGCTCTCACGGCGGTATCCGGATGCGGGTATGGGGACGAGCGACACGGCGACGTACCCAGGTTCGAGGCCCTCCGATGGAGGTAACACCTCTACTCCTGCTAGAGTGTATATGATGATCACACAATACAAGGTTGCTCCTTGAGCTGTGTCCAGCTGCTCCTGGGAGGCTAAGGAAGACAAGAGTCTCTCTCACAGGCGGCGCTAAGGGTGGAAATGAAGTGAGAATGATCGATCCCCCGCACGAGAGGGGTAGTGCGGCTTATATAGGCACCGGCACTTTACATATAAGACCCTATAGTTCATCGGCCGGCTTGGCCGGCTCCGCTTCCGCCTCCTTCCCGAGGCGTTGACGTCAGAGCCGTTGAGGCCTCATGGTCTGTCCCATCCGGCCGCCAAGGTCGGTGGTATGGAGAGGAGGTGTCCCCGTCGCCATCACCACTATAGCCAAGACGGATCGACGTGGACCATGATGGCCTGTCCGGCGCGTGGCACTATTGCTCCACAAAGGTGCTCGCGCTTACTAAGATGAAGTCGCCGTGGACTTTGGGAACCCGGATCACCAACCCGGTTCCTTCGGTGCAAGACTCGCCAGCCTCGAGTCGGTCCGAGGTACAAACCCCGGCCGGATATGGCTTGTAGAAGCCGGCCCAGCTACAGCATTGGCGTCCGTAGCCAAGCCGACTAGGACCTAGAGCCGCCCGGCTTCGGACCAGCCGGCCACGGCGCGCCCGGCCGCTGCTCCTCACCCGGCCTTTGCTGCGAGCTTCGCCAAGGCCAGCCGGCTGCTCCGCGTCCATTGCCCTACCCGGGGTCTTCCCCCCGACATTAGCCCCCGAAGCTGGCAAGGTCCTACGTTTAGAAGGACCTAGGCAGGTTTTCCTGGCTTCTTGAATATACTTGACGAAACTTGGAGGGGCCGACTGAGAATTTCCATTCAGCCGGCTGCGCCCTCATCCGGCTCGTTCCGGCCGGCTGCTCCTAGCCGGCCACTATTTGCACTTATGCAGCTTTTGCTTTCTCACAAGTTTTGGCGATGTCTCCGCCTTGCTGGGCAAATTTTGGGCCGAGGTGAACTTAATGTCCGGCTCCGGCTTGCGGCGCGCCGGAGTCTCCACCGCCTCGGGTCCTGCACCCGACTTGACCGGTCTGACGTCAGGGCTCTGCCGCCGGTTCGTCTGGTCACATCAATGTCTCCTCCGGATCCGGTGCGGTCGTGGGAGACGTGGTGTGGCAGTTTCTGGTAACCGCAGCGAACGTGGGCGGAGTTAAGGCGCAGAAAATCCGGGCGACGTGGCCACGTCCGCCACTTGGAGGCCAACCGTCCGCCCCGGGCGGCTATAAATGCCGCGCGGGGGTGGATCGAGGCGGCACTCCCGCACTCCTTCTTCCTCGCGTCCTTGCTCCGCTCGTGCTCTCGCTCCGCTCTTCCTCACGCTCGAGCTCCTCGCTGCCCCGGTGGACATTTCTCACTGGCGAACTCCGGCGAGCGCATCTCCGGCGAGCGCATCTCCGTCAAGCCGCCGCCGCCACTCCGTCGAGCCGGCGCCACGGGACCCCGCGTTTCAACCGTGCGCCCTTCGCCGCCGCCGTCGCCGCCGGCCTCGCGAGGTTCCTCTTCTCCATTTCGCCTTTCGTGGTCCTCTTCTTCCTCTTCTTCGTCAATGGCCTCCGCTAGCGGATCTTGGAGGGGGTCGTACATGAGGGACGATGACATCGAGCACTTGGTGCGCCTCCGCCGGATCCCGTCGACGGTGGCCACGAGGGCGCCCGGCGCGGAGGTGGAGCCCAAGCCGGAGCCTGGCGAGCGCGTCGTCTTCGGCGCGCACCTCGACCGTGGGTTGGGCCTGCCGGCGTCCAACTTCTTCCGCCACTTCCTCGACTACTTCGGCTTGCAGCCGCACCACTTGCCGGCCAACGCCTGCGTCCTCCTCAGCTGCTACGTGGCCTTCATGGAGGCGTACGCCGGCTTGTGGCCAGACATAGATTTCTGGAGCCGGCTCTTCTTCATCAAGGCGCAGACCACCGACGGCCACCTGCGGACCTGCGGCGCCGCCTCGATCTACTCTCGGCCGGGTACGCCCTTCCCCAAGATTCCAACCGTTGACTCGGTGAAGAATTGGCAGATGTCATTCTTCTACGTGCGCAACGAGAGCCCGCGCTTCGACCGGATTAATCTGCCGGAGTTCAATCCGGCTCCTCCAGTTGGCCGGATCAACTGGGGCTACAACGCCCGCACGACGGACCCGGACGCGGAGGTGAGCCAGATCTGGGACTTCCTGGGGGCCGCCGTCGGGAACGGGCTGACCGCCGAGGACCTCCTCTGCACCATCGCCGAGCGCCGGGTGCTGCCGCTCCAAATGCGCACCCACAAGATTGGGCACATGTCCGGCTGGTTCGACCCGACCCGGACGTCCAAGGCGCCGCTCACCAAGGCCCAGGTGGCCCGCCGGGTGAACAACATCACCAAGGCGAACATGCCTGAGGACTGGAACTACGGCCGGGCGCCCGCAACAGGACCTGCCGCCCGAGCTGGTAAGCTTTATTGTTTGGGCCGACTTCCGGCTTGCGGCTGCGAGGCCGACTTCTCTTTCTTTCTGCCGACTTCCGGCTTGCTGTTTGCTCATGTCTTCTGTTTTTCTAGCTCTTCGACCGCCAGAACGTCGAGGACGGCGACCTGGCGACAAGGAGGTGGACGCCAGATCACGCCGATCCGGCTGACCAAGCCGGCGACCAGGCCGGCGACGACGACCAGCTGCAGGCGCCTGACCTAGGCGGCCAGGGGGAGCACAATCCGCCCCCTTCACCGGAGCAGCAGGAGGACGACGAGCCGGCGACGTCTGCCACGGGGCCGATCCCCGCGGTGCCTCTGCGCGCGAGGCCGCCTAGCACCACGGCGACTTCGGCGCCCAAGGGGAAGAAGCGGGTCGGCGACCCCCGCTCCACCGTCGCCGTGGCGGCGACGTCGTAGACGCTCCGCCGGCAGGAGCCGAAGAAGGTTCCGGAGCAGGCCGGGTGAGTTCTCTTTTTCTCTTGTTTGATTCCTTTTCTTTCCTTTCTCTTTATGCTTATCTTTTTCTTATTTGTTCGGCTAGGGCCCCCATCAAGTTCGCCCAAGGCGGCGGCTCCCGGCAAGCCCCGCGTGTCGTGTCGCCGCTTCCGCGACAAAGGAGGGAGTCGACGCCACAGCCTCCGTCGCGCGCGCTTACGCCGCCGCCGCTCGCGGTACTCCGCTCCCGCAGGGCGCCTTCCTTCGCTGTGCCACCGGCTTCAGCGCCAGCCGCGGCATGCGGGCCGAGCCGACGCGCCGCCCGACGCCGGACGACATGTTCCCGCGCCGTGCTCGTCTTCTCGACCCAGCCGCCGGGCCGGCCGGCATGCCGCCTTCAACCGAGCCGGAGCGCAGGGCTGCGCCGCCTACGACCGGAGCCGGAGCCGGACCGAGCGTGGTGGTGTTGGAGGAGAGTCCGGAGGGGAGCCTCGGCGCCGGAGATGGCTGCGCCGATCGGGCCAACCGTCGCCCGGAGCGCCGCCACCGCCGGAGCCGACAAGGGAGGAGCCGGCCAGGCGGGAGCCGGCAAGGGATGAGCCGGCGCGCATGGAGGACGCCGACTCGCGCGCGCTGGTGAGGACGGAAGCCCCGTCGGCGCCGTTGGGGAGCCTGCACGTGGCCAAGGGCGCCCGGCTGCTGCACGTGCCGTCCGCCTCCGACTCCAGCCTTGGCTCGGCTGGCACTATGGAGCAAGCGTGGCTCAGCGCGGACTCCTACGAGGTGACCAGCCGGGAGGGGAACCCAGGCCAAGCGTCGGTGAAGATGTTCTTCTCCGGCTTGCAGGCCAACCTCAAGGCCAGGGCTGCCGAGACCGCGGCCAACGTCGCCAAGGTGGAGGAAGCCAGCAAGGTAAGCGCTTCATCTGTTTTTCAATTTGGTTATTATCCTGGTAGCCCTCCGAGGCATGGGCCGGCTGCTCGGAGCCGGTCCGGGTTTCGTCTAGTTGGCTGATTTTCTTTCTCCTTAGGCTGTGGCGGAGCGGCGCACCAACTTGTACAACCGCGCCGTGACCCACTACCACAAGGCCAAGCTTGACCGGGCCGACTTGGCTCGCGAGCTGGAGGCCGTCAAGGGTAAGGTCTTTCTCCTTCCGACTTGATGTTTTCTTTCTTTAGTCTTGGTTGGCTGACGCTTCTTTCTGGCTGCCTTGCAGCTGAAGCCGCCAAGGTCCCGCAGCTGGAGGCGGATCTTCGGGCTGCTCGCGCTCAGTGCGCCGAGAGCGAGGAGGCGGGCCGATCTGCTGCCGCCAAGCTCAAGGTGGCTGAGCTGGAGCTAGCGCGGCTGCGCCGGCTTGAGGAGAACCACCTCAAGGAACTTGCCCTCCTCAGGACAGCTGAGAAGGAGAAGGTGGAGGACCTGAGCAGGCGGCTGACCGAGGTGGAGAAGCAGCGGCTTGCGCTTCAGGAGGAGGTCACCACCAAGACCACGGAGCTGTCGGCCACCGCCAAGCGCTGGATGGACAAGATTGGCTCGCTCGACCGTGGCCTGTCGGGTGAGTGCGTTTCTTCTTTCTTCCTTTCCCTTTGCCGGCTTTCGGCTGTCGGCTGCCGGCTTAGGTTGGCAGCCAGCGGCAGAAACTCTGATTTTTTCGCTATCTTCATCTTCGGGCTGGGGGCAGTCGTTCTTGCCGGCTGCCGCCAGGCTTTTCCTTTTCTCCTTCGAAATCTCCATCTTCGGGCTGGGGGCAGTCGGCTCTTGCCGGCTGCCGCCAGGCCTACTTTAGGACTTCGAAAATTCGCATTTTTCAGCTTATTTCGACTTTGACGATTTCTGACGTGCTTCTTCTTTGCAGCGGCCTTCCCGGAGGCGCAGGATGCGGCGTTGGCAGCCGTTGGCGTTGCGCGCGAGGCTAGGAGGCGGGCGACTAGCGAGGGCAGCTCGGAGTACTTCACCATGGAGGATTACATGGCATCCATGGCCGCCCGCGTCGAGCCCATCACCAAGCTTGGCTGGGAGCTCCGGAAGGCGGCTGAGGAGCTGGTCCAGATGCTGTGGCCCGTGGAGGCGGTGCCGCAGGATCTCTCCAACCTCATCTCCTGGCTGGAGCGGGCGCCGGATCGCTTCCTCGACTGGAAGGAGTCTGCCACGCGCGCTGGAGCCGACATGGCGCTGTCCTTTGTCCTCTCCTGGTACAACGAGGTGGACCTTGGGCAGCTTGAGTACCGGCGAGCCGGCGTGGAGGACAAGCTCCCGGCCGAATACAAGACTGCCCGGCTTGCCCGAGCCAGCGCCATCGCCGACTTCGTCGACAAGGGCCTCTTCGTCGCGGACCCGAACCCGCCGTCTGATGACGACGATGAGGAGATGGAAGATGAGGAGGCGGAAGATGCGCCTGGGGACGACCCGGCAGCCGGCTCCGCTGATGCTCCTCCGGCTGGTCCTCCTCCAGCCGGTGCTTAATTTACCTGTCTTTGTTGTTGCTTTTGCCAAGACAATTTGTTAAATCCCCGGGATGCCGGGTGCATATGTATGAATATTATCGTCCTTTTATTATGTCACACTTTAATGTGTTTGTTAATCATTTGTGTGCCGACTTGCTTTCTTTCGACTTGTTCGCTTTTTCCCATCCGCCCCACTCTTTGGCTTTGCTCTTACCGGTCGTACGTCCGACTTGCGATCCGTTGCCGGATCAAGAGCGGGCCGCTGGGTGAGGCCGACAGTATTTCAGTCGAACGAGCCGATTTCGGCAATCCGGCACTTTTGTGAAAAGTTGCAAGTCAATTCGCTTTTACTCTTTCCCTTAGTCGTCTTTCGCGTGTCGGCTCCCTAGGCCTTACTCCCGCCAGCCGGACAGCCGGGTTGCGGTCTGTAGCTGGATCGGAAGCCGGCTGTCGGAAACCGGATCACGTTACTGAGCCGGCCGCGTGAGAGGGTTTAAGCCAATTGGCGGAACAAAGTAGAGTACGCGAAAAACTTGTCGGAAACGGTGCTCTTGGCGCATGCTTTTTCATAGCTTACAAAAGGGATACAAGAGATACATACATTCCTGCTCTCAAGTGTAAAATGGGCGGAGCAAGTTGACATTCCAGGGACGTTTAGTCTCCTCGTCAGCCTTGTTCGGCTTGTTTTCTCTAGCCTCTTGGGCATCTATGAGATAGTAGGAATCATTGCCTACTGCCTTGCTCACGATGAAGGGACCCTCCCATGGGGATGACAGTTTATGCTGTCCGGCTGTCCGCTGGACCAGCCGGAGCACTAGGTCTTCTTCTCGGAATGCTAAGGGCTGGACCTTCCGGCTGTGATAGCGTCGGAGGCTCTGCTGGTAGATAGTAGATCTGGACGCAGCCAGCAGCCGGGCTTCTTCGACCAAGTCGACTCCATCTTCGCGAGCTTCTTTGGCTTCGCTTCGTGTAGAGCTTGATCCTTGGCGCGTCGTGCTCGATATCGCCGGCAGACGGCTTCGGCCCCGTATACGAGGAAGAATGGTGTGAAGCCGATCGAGCGGTTTGTCGTTGTGCGCAGGCTCCACAAAGACATTGGGCAGCTCTTCAATCCAGCAGCCGGCTGCTCGCTCGAGCGGCTCCACCAGCCGGGGCCGGATGCCGGCTAGGACCAAGCCGTTAGCCTTCTCCACTTGTCCGTTAGACTCCGGGTGCGCCACAGAGGCTAGGGCCATCCGGATCCCCATTTCCCCGCAATAGCGAGAGAAGATGCCTTGGGAGAAGTTGCTGCCGTTGTCGGTGATGATGCTGTGGGGGTAGCCGAACCTCACGATGATTTCCTTGAGGAATGTGACGGCTGTGGAGCCGTCCAGCTTCTTGATTGGCTTGGCTTCGATCCACTTAGTGAATTTGTCAATCATCACCAAGAGATGTGTCATGCCGCCTCGCGCTGTTCTGAACGGGCCCACCATGTCCAAGCCCCATACGGCAAACGGCCATGTGATGGGGATGGTTTTCAAGGCGGAAGCCGGCTGGTGCCTCTTTTTTGCGAAGCGCTGACAGCCGTTGCACTTCTTCACCAACTCTTCTGCGTCTCTGAGCGCAGTCGGCCAGTAAAAACCGTGCCGGAAAGCTTTGGCCACTATGGCTCTGGATGAGGCGTGATGTCCGCACTCTCCTTGATGGATTTCCCGTAGGAGTTCAATCCCTTCAGCCGGCTCGACGCACTGCTGGAACACCCCACTTACGCTGCGTTTGTACAGCTGGTGGTTGATGATTGTATAGGCCTTGGCCCTTCTCTCAATCTGCCTGGCCTGGACTCTATCTTCAGGCAGCACACCGTCGGTGAGGTAGGAGAGGAATTCTTGTGCCCATGAAGGTACGCATCTTATCTCGAATACGCTGACCAACAAGGCCTCCTGCGTGGGAGCTTCCGGATTCGACTGCATAGTCGCCGGGTTCGGCTTGCTAGCCGGCGGGTTCGGCTTGCTAGCCCCCGAGTTTGGCGATGAAGCCCCCGGGTTGGACTGAGAAGTCCCCGGGTTCGGCATGGAAGCCGGCGGGTTTGGCTTGTTAGCCCCCGACTTGGGCGATGAAGCCCCCGGGTTCGGCTGAGCAGCCCCCGGGTCAGCCGGCACGAATATTGAATCCGAGTCCGGTGACGGTATGATGGACGGCTTCTTGAGAACCGCCAAGGCGATACCCGACGGAATGGCTTGCCGGGTTGAGCCAATCTTGGACAAGGCGTCAGCCGCCTCGTTGTTTGCTCGTGGCACATGGTGAAATTCGCAGCCGTCGAAGAAGCCGGATAGCTGCTGGACGTGGAAGCGGTATGAGGCCATGTTGGCGTCCTTCGCGTCCCAGTCGCCAGATGCTTGCTGTATAACCAAGTCGGAGTCGCCGAAGCAGAGTATGCGACGCACGCCAATCTCCTTGGCCAGCTTCAGCCCATGAATGAGCGCTTCATACTCCGCCACATTGTTGGATGCAGCGAAGTGGATCTGCAGGACGTAGTCCAGCCGGTCTCCCTTGGGAGAGGTGATGACGATGCCGGCTCCCAAGCCGTTGCGCATCTTCGAGCCGTCAAAGTGCATCTTCCAATGTGTGGAATCTGGCACCAGCGGCAAGTATTGCATCTCGGCCCAGTCGACGAAGAAGTCCGCGAGGATCTGCGACTTGATGGCTGTGCGCGGCTCGTAGAGGATGGTGTGGGCGGCTAGCTCCAGAGCCCAGTTGGCAACCCGGCCGTTGGCGTCTTTGCTGCCAATGATTTCCGCCAAGGGCGCTATGGCAACCACCTTAATGGGGTGCTCTTGGAAGTAGTGCTTGAGCTTCTTGGCCGCCATGTACACGCCGTAGGTGACTTTCTGGTAGTGGGGGTAGTTTTGCTTCGACTGGGAGAGTACTTCGCTGAGGTAGTAGACTGGGCGCTGGACCAGCTGCTCCCTGTCGGCTTCTTTGCGCTCCACCACCAGGACAACGCTAACCACTCGGTTGGTGGCTGCGATGTACAACAGCATCGGCTCCATTGAAGCTGGCGTTGCGAGGATTGGCGCGGTTGAGAGCACGCGCTTCAAGTCACGGAAGGCTTCATCCGCCTGCGGTGACCAGACGAACTTGTCCGCCTTCTTCATCAATTGGTACAGGGGCAGTGCCTTCTCCCCCAGCCGGCTGACGAAGCGGCTCAAGGAGGCCAGGTAGCCAGCGAACTTCTGGACGTCCTTGAGGCACTGCGGCAGTTCCATCTTCTCCAGGGCACTGATCTTCTCCGGGTTGGCTTCGATTCCTCGCTGAGAGACGAGGTAGCCAAGGAGCTGGCCAGACGGCACGCCGAATGTGCACTTGGCCGGGTTGAGCTTCATCCGGAATCTTCGCAGATTGGTGAAGGTTTCTCTCAGATCATCAAGGAGGGTAGTCGTCTCCTTGGTCTTTACAATGACATCATCCACATATGCGTGAAAGTTTCTGCCGATTTGATCCTGCAAGCATTTTTGCATGCACCTTTGGTAGGTGGCGCCTGCATTTTTCAAGCCGGGTAGGGCAATGGACGCGGAACAGCCGGCTGGCCACTGGCCGGCTCGCGGCAAAGGCCGGCTGAGGAGCAGCCGGCTGGCGCCGTGGCCGGCTGGTCCGGAAGCCGGCTGGCTCTAGGTCCTAGTCGGCTTGGCTACGGCCGCCAATGCTGTAGCTGGGCCGGCTTCTACAAGCCCTATCCGACCGGGGGTTTGTACCTCAGACCGACTCGAGGCTGGCGAGTCTTGCACTAGAAGGAACCGGGTTGGTGATCCGGGTTCCCAAAGTCCACGCTGACTTCATCTTCCATAAAGCGCGGGGCAATGTGGAGCAATAGTGCCACGCGCCGGACAGGCCATCATGGTCCACGTCGATCAGTACTGGCTACAGTGGCTGATGGCGACAGGGACACCTCCTCTCCATACCGCTGACCTTGGCAGCCGGATGGGATAGGCCATGAGGCCTCAATGGCTCCTGACGTCACTGCCTCGGGAAGGAGCAGAAGCCGGAGCCGGCCAAGCCGGCCAGTAGACTATAGGGTCTTATATGTAAAGTGCCGGTGCCTATATAAGCCGCACTACCCCCTCTCGTGCAGGGGATCGATCATTCTCACTTCATTTCCACCCTTAGCGCTGCCCTGTGAGAGAGACTCTTGTCTTCCTTAGCCTCCCAGGAGCAGCCGGACACAGCTCAAGGAGCAACCTTGTATTGTGTGATCATCATATACACTCTAGCAGGAGTAGAGGTGTTACCTCCATCGGAGGGCCTCGAACCTGGGTACGTCGCCGTGTCGCTCGTCCCCATACCCGCATCCGGATACCGCCGTGAGATCTCCTAGGAACCACCTTCGTTAGCCACCCTATGGCATATGCCGTGACGATACCACGACAAGCCCAATAACCTAAGCCCATGGGACAGCCCACTAAGGCATGCCCCATAGCGGGTCGGTGGCGCCGACGCGGCCCACCTCTCTCACTTACGCGTCTCTCTCACTCGCTCACCCTAACCCTAATCTCTCGTGACTCCCGTGGCGATGGCGTCGCCGCCATGGCCGCCGCCGTGCTCCGGCCACCTCCTGGACTCCCTACCTTCGCCACCTACCTGATCTGGACCGCCGCGAGACGATCTGTCGATCTGTCCGCGTGGTTTCTCCGATTTCCCCTTCTCCTGGCGAATCGCCTCCTCTCTGGATCCACTGGAGAATCGCCTCGGGCGATTGGTGGTCTCCGGCGAACTCTCGTCCTCGCCGTCGACGTGCGCGTCCCCTGAGACCGACCTGGTGCGGTGCTGCTTGCAGTACCAGTGCCATCGTCTCCGTGCCGTGCTGCTGTGGTGGTGTTCGTGCTCGTCGGCGTAACGCCTACGTCTACCCTGGGTCTTGCAGCTGCTATGGCCGCGCAAGCACTGCCTCGCCATGCCATAGCCTCTGCCACCAGGCGCATGTAAGTGATCTGCTCCTTCTCCTTCTCTTCTTCATGCCTGTGCGCCTCCCAAGCCACTGTGCTTCTTCTTCCTCCTGTTCTACTGCTCTCTGGTGATCCTGTGATCACACAGAGCTTTGCCATTGCTGCCTAATCTACCTATGCTTCCATTTGCTGCAAGTTATGGCCAAATTACCAATTTCTGGTACTGGCCAGTGTTGCCTTGCTTGCTGTACATGCCATATGCTGATTATCTATTGCTCCTAGCATGCTCTGATCTTGCTATGCTATGCTGCACTTGCTTATAAGCTTGATATACCATGCTGTTCATGCTTATGGGCTTGCTATGCTTACTGGCAATCTGCACTTGCTTGTCTAGGTGTACTGTTGTGCATTTGTGACACTTGTGAATGCCAGTGATGCCTGTGAGGTGCTTCTGTGCTTCCTGTGTAAGCCAATGATCCATTGGATCAACTATTTCTTGTTGGCTAGCTTATCTGTGTGGCTTGACTTGATTCAATTGATCCATTTGATCAATTAAATATCAGTGATTGGTTGCTGATTAATTATGTGGCTAAGTGAATCATTTTCCTTGTTGATGCTGATGCTCAAGCATCACTATGCTTTTTGTATACATGTGTTGTTGCTTATTCTAGCTCACTGGACTTGATCCAGTGGCTATGATGCAGTGACTGGTGCTGTGTTGTCTTACAGTGTGCTACTGTCAGTAAATAGCATGGATCTGTTATATATCCATGCTTGAATAATTAATTCATGATGAACTGCTTATGCAGTGATGATTTAAATTACTTGCTTGTATATGAATTTGCTGTTCATGATGACTTAACAAGCAAATGAATCTGAATCCAAATCTGGATAATGATGCTCTCTATTTGGCTTTACTTTAAATGGTGCTAAGTGTGATATGACCTCAGTAGCCTTGCTACTGATTGGTTGCTCACCTGTTTGGTTGGATCTTGTGGGCTACTCAACTTTGCTTGCATGTTTGGGGATCATACTAACTATGAATGCCAATATGCTTGCCTGAGATGAAATCTAGGGTTTTACTGATGGTTATATGCCTAGGATTTGCTGTGTAGTCTTCACTAGCTGCTAATTATTGCAATACATCTACTGGTGCTATTAGTGGCTTTTTAGACTAGCAGTGATCCTTGGTGAAAACCAAGTGATGATTCACCCTGTTGAGCATCTGCTCAATCCCATGACTGTGTCATGCATGCTTTATGGATTAGATCCATTGGATCTTTTCCAGGAACTTGGTATACCTGGTTCCAGCTCCTAGAATGAGATTTTGTGTTGATGCAGACTTGTGGTGTGTTCACAGCCCTTCACCTCCAGTCCTAGTTGATCTTCTAGGTCACCATGATTTCTGGTGGCTGAGGGTTTGTGTGTGTTGGTTCTGTTCTTGAGCAAGAACTGGATGAACTCTGTGTTGCTCTAGCTTCACCCTTACCTGGTGAATTTCTTATCTAGTCGACTGCTACAGTTTCTCGGGTTTGTGCTGCTTTTATATGAGCCATACTTCTGCCCTGGCCTTGACACACAAGTCTGGCTTCCCTTGTGACTAAGCTGATGCATGGCCTTGCTGTGGCTTGCCCAGCTCAAGCTCACATATGCTAAAACTTGAGCCCTCTGTGGTGCTCAGTCTTGGTCTGCTTGATCCTATCTTGTGCTGTCCAGGCTTTGGACAAGCACAAGTATGCAGTGACAGTGTACTCTGTCCAAACTGAATTTCTGTGATGTTTTCACTCTGTCCAAACTGAATGTCTAACACTTAACATTCTGGCTAGCATTTTATTTTCTGTTTTGCAGGTTTTGAAGTTGAATATGACCAGAAGATATTCTTCAAGGCATTTAGTTTAGGTTTTAGTTTAGGACAATCTTGTAATTTTCCTTTTTCCTTTTTGTTTATTATTCATCAATTCTTGTATCAAGAATATTGTAAATACAATGTATTCTATGTTGATTATCAATAAAGCTCAAGTTTTTGTTTATGAGCTTTTGATTTATGTAATGTTTATATTCTGAATTAAATATTGTATTTAATATTCAATTTGAAATTCAAAGTCATTTTAATTCATATGTTGTATTTGAATTGTGAATTCAATATTCATGGTGCTTATTGCTTATTGTTTAATGTGTTATAACTTGTCAAATGAAATCATTCCCCAAATCAACAAGATACAAAAGAGATCATGTCGAAATTTCCCTAACTCACATTGCCTAACCCTAAGTGCAAAATGACAGAGAACCTCGATCCCTCCTAGGTTTAGTTGCAATAAGGCGCGAAAATTTCCCCCGTTTTGCGATGAAATGCACATCCCATTTATAAATTACCCTTCATTGTTCCCATGTTCTGGGTTATTACAGCCTCTCCCCCTTAACAGAAACTTCATCCCGAAGTTAAGATTGGTACCTGAACATCTCGGGGTAAGACTTCCTGAGTTCTTCTTCCGTCTCCCAAGTTGCTTCTCGCTCAGGATGATGTTGCCATTGAACTTTTCAGTATTTGATTGCTCTGTTCCTTAACTTCTTCCATTGTACTTCTAAGATCTTTTTAGGTCTTTCCACATAAGTTAGATCAGATTGCAATTCTATTTCTTCATATGTAATGGGATCATCCGGTGCCTTCAAACACTTTCTGAGTTGTGATACATGAAATACATTGTGAACTTGACTTAGTTGCGCCGGTAATTCCAACTCAAAAGCTGTTCCTCGATTCTGACTGAGTATCTTAAATGGTCCTATATATCGAGGACTTAACTTTCCTTTCACTCTGAACCTCTTAAGTCCTTTCATTGGGCTAACCTTTAAATATACCATGTCTCCTACTTTCGGTTCCCAAGCTCTTCTTCTTTGGTCGGCATAACTCTTTTGACGACTTTGAGCTATTTTGAGTCTATCCCGAATCACCTTGATGACTCCTTGTCTCTCCTTGATGTAGTCCGGTGTAAACTCCTTGTTCTCTCCAGTTTCAAACCAACAAATTGGTGATCGACACTTCCTTCCGTACAATGCTTCGTACGGTGCCATCTGGATGCTACTCTGATAACTATTGTTATATGAGAATTCCGCCAAAGGTAAATGGTCCTCCCATGAGCCTCCAAAGTTCAGAGCACAAGCTCTAAGCATGTCTTCAAGTATTTAATTGGTTCTCTCGGTTTGTCCTCCGGTTTGTGGATGATATGCTGTACTGAAATCCAACTTGGTTCCCAAAGCTTCTTGGAGTTGTTTCCAAAACGCTGATGTGAAAATTGAACCTCTATCTGAGACTATTTTCTTTGGTACTCCATGCTGCTAACAATCTCCTTCACATATATATCCACAAGCTTCTCCGCAGTATCCTTTGTATTTACGGCTATGAAATGAGCACTCTTGGTAAGTCTGTCCACTATTACCCATATCATATCCTTCCTCTTACTAGTCAGTAGACCAGTAACAAAATCCATTCCGATTTCATCCCATTTCCACTCCGGTATCTCTAGTGGTTTGAGTAATCCAGCAGGACTTTGATGTTCTGCCTTCACTCGCTGACATGTATGGCATTCAGAGACATATTGTGCTATCTCTCTTTTCATGTTGTTCCACCAGAACATCTCCTTCAAATCCATATACATCTTAGTACTTCCCGGATGTATTGAATAAGGGGTCTCATGTGCTTCTTTTATTATGATTGACTTCACTTCTGGATCATCCGGTACACATATCCTTTTCTGGAAGTATAGAGAATCAAACTCCCCTAGATTGAATTCTGATGGTCTTCCTTCTCCAATCCTTTTTATTTCTTCTTGGATGAACAAATCATCCGCTTGTTTCCGGATAATCGCATACTTCAAGTCTGAATACATCTCATCCATAATCCTCATGGTTGCTACACTTCCCTTAACATCACCTTGAATAAACAAAATCTGAGCATCCTCTAGCTCTTTCCGAAGTTCCTTTGGAATCTCCTATTTCGTAGGTTGATTTTCCGTACTCTTCCTGCTTAAGGCATCTGCTACTACATTAGCCTTGCCTGGTGTATAGTTGATTGTAAGGTCATAATCCTTAATCAACTCTAACCATCTCTTCTGTCTCATGTTTAATTCCTTCTGAGTGAAGAAATATTTCAAACTTTTATGATCGGTGTATAACTCACACTTGGATCCATATAGAAATTGTCTCCAACTCTTCAAAGCATACACAACTGCCGCTAATTCTAGATCATGTACTGGGTAGTTGTGTTCATGTGGTTTCAACTGTCTTGATCCATAAGCTATTACCTTCCGATCCTGCATAAGAACACATCCAAGTCCATTCTTGGAAGCATCACAATACATCGTGTAATCCTTTCCAGGTTCAGGAACTGCTAACACCGGTGCTGTGGTTAACTTATCTTTGAGTGTTTGGAAGCTGGCTTCACACTCATCAGTCCACTCAAATGGAGTATTTTTCTTGAGTAACTTTGTCATTGGTCCTGCAATTTTCAAAAATCCTTCTATGAATCTCCGATAATAGCCTGCCATACCAAGGAATCCTCGTGTCTCCTTAGCATTTTTGGGTGATTTCCATTCCAATACTGACTGAACCTTGCATGGATTCACCGCTATGCCTTCTTTGGTTATGACATGTCCAAGAAATTCAACACTATCTAACCAAAATTTGCACTTGCTGAACTTCGCATATAGCTGATGTTCTCTCAAAGTTTGCAGAACTATCTTCAAATGCTTGGCATGTTCTTCTTTATCTTTGGAATAGATTAGAATATCATCTATGAACACTATCACAAACTTGTCCAAATACTTCATGAATATCTTGTTCATCAAATTCATGAAAATTGCGGGTGCATTTGTTAATCCAAATGGTACAACCAAGTATTCATGGTGTCCATACCTTGATACGAACGCTGTTTTTGGAACATCCTCCTTCTTGATCTTGATTTGATGGTATCCTGACCTTAAATCTATCTTCGAGAAGACTCCAGCTCCTTGAACTTGATCAAAAAGGTCTTGTATTCTAGGTAAAGGATACTTGTTCTTGATAGTTACATTGTTCAGATTCCTGTAATCTCCACACATTCTCTTTCCTCCATCTCTTTTATCCACAAAAATGACTGGTGTACCCCATGGTGACACACTTTCTTGAATGAATCCCTTCTGTTCTAACTCATCAATCTGAGCTTTCAGTTCCACTAATTCATTTGGTCCCATCTTATATGGTGGTTGAGTTATTGGTGCTGTGCCTGGAATCAGATCGATTGTGAACTCTATCTCTCTATCGGGTGGCATGCCCGGTAGTTCCTTAGGAAATACATCTAGAAACTCATTCACTATAGGGATATCTTCAATCCTCACCTCCTTCAAACTATTGAGTTCCAATCCTATCTCCAACTCACTGTATCTGTCTCCTTGGAAAACTATTCGGCCTCCAATAGAGTTGCGAAGTGATACTGTTTTGTCTCCACAGTTAATCACCGCTCCATTCTCTGTCAACCAGTCCATCCCTAGGATGACGGATATGTCCTTCATGGGTATGATGAATAGGTCCGTGAAATACACACAGTCACATATGGTTATGACTTGTGCTTCTTTCACGTGGGTTACTAAGATCGTCCCCCCGTGGATAGAACAGTTATAGGGGTTTCTAACTTAGAACATCTAAGCCCAAATCTTTCCACAAACTCCAATGCAAGAAATGATGTGGTTGCTCCAGTATCAAATAAGACTTTGCCAGGATGAGTAAGAATGCTTAGCGTACCTAAGACTGTTTGATCCGACTCTTCCGCTTGCTCCAAA
The DNA here is from genome assembly GCF_019359855.2 of Lolium perenne. Taxonomy (NCBI): domain Eukaryota; kingdom Viridiplantae; phylum Streptophyta; class Magnoliopsida; order Poales; family Poaceae; genus Lolium; species Lolium perenne. Next base: position 499,090 of record NW_027248984.1, read on the forward strand.
GATGTGCAATTCAGCTTTCCATAAGGCTTTCCCCTTTTATTGTTGTTATAGTTGCGGTTGTTGTTGTTGTTGTTGTTGTTGTTGTTGTTGTTGTTGTTGTTGTTGTTGTTGTTGTTGTTGTTGTTGTTGTTGTTGCGGTTGTTGTTGTTGTTGTTTCCACCTCGTCCTCCTGAGCTCTGTCCGCTCCAAGACGACTGGTTTGGACATTCCGGCTTGATGTGTCCATCCTTCCCACAACCATAACAGATGATTCTGGGTTTCTGACAATCCTTCTGCAAATGACCCCTCAGGCCACAATTTTTGCAGATGATCTGGTTGATTGGGTTCTGACTCTGACCTCCCCGGTTGTATTGATTACCAGTAGTAGGTCGAAATCGGGGTTTGAAACTTCGATCAGGTGTTGGTTTACTAATTGGGTATTTCCTTGGCTCGATACGAGCCCTCTTCCTCCTATCCTCCTAGACTTGCCTGTAATCATCCTCGAAAGTGATTGCCGAGTCAATCAGTTCCTGGAATTCAGCAGTCCGTGCCAACCTCAGTTGCATCTTCATGTATGGATTCATGTCTTTCATGAACCGCTTCTTTCTCTTTTCCTCCGTATCAACATCCTCAGGTGCATACCTGGATAACCTGTTGAAATCCTGAACATACTGCATAATGGGTGCAATGTTCTGACGTAGTTCGTCAAACTCCCTCTTCTTCAACTCCACCACGCTCTCCGAAACATGAGCATCCCGGAACTTCTTCTTGAACTCCTCCCAGGTGAACACCTTATCTGGAGGGTGTACTGCTACAAGATTCTCCCACCATGATGCTGCTGGTCCTGACAACAGATAAGTCGTATATCTAATCTTCTCCTCATCATTGCAACCAACGGTCTCCAGCTTCCGTTCCGTATCCATGAGCCAATCTTCAGCATCCATTGGTTCTGGAGCTGATGTAAAAGGTAGTGGTCTTGCATTTTGGAAGTCTGATAGGGTTACTCCCTTGCTTTCATTACCCTTATCATTAATGATGTGGGTAAAGAAGTCTTGCATGTTCTTGCTTTGACTTTCCTGGTAACGCCTCCTATCTTCCTCCATTGCTCTCATATACTGTTGGAAGTCTGGGTGCATCATTGGGTGTGGTGGTGGTGGTGCATTCTCTGCTCTAGCTGCTGCATCTGCCTCCTCTTTTTCTCTCGCCTCCCGCTCTCTGCGAGCCTCTTCGGTTTCTACTAACGCCATGTTCCCCCTAGTCCTGTAACAAAGAGTGATTACTCATAATTACACCATGCAAATGTTTTCTGAGCTCAACTCATTGCCTAGACCTAGTCACACAATGAAATCAAGAAGCAAATACAAAACAAACATTTATTATGCATATACTTTGTATATTACATAACACACACACACTTATATTACATGTGGTATATATAAACCACTTATTTGGCTTAAAGCCCAAGCCAACGGAATTTAAAAATACGTTCTATTACAATACCACCTAGATTACTTTATTCTTCCTTGGAGCTCTACTCCTCGTCATCATAACTCGCCTCCGCGTACATCCTTGGGGTCCATCCGGTACAGCGGTTTGTCTTCCGAACACCGTCCGGAATGAAGGTCCTTCCAGTAGGCATGTAATCTGAATCGGACGAAGTGCCGAGACAGAGATCTGTCATGCCAAAGTAGCTGGATAAAGAATCATATGTATCCCCAGTGGGATACAGCTCACCTTCTTCTGCCATCCATGGAGGATTCCTACTCACTTGACCTCTCATCTTCTTCTTCTTCTTTTTCTTGGTTCCAGAACTCTCACCTACAATGTACTGGGATGTTTTGGGTAATCCCATCTCCAGATCTAAAGAAATGGAGTTGGTGTCTTTCTCTTCCTGCCCAAAGCTTTGGTTAACGTTCTGGTTAACCGCGCCTCCTTCATCCTCTGTATCACAAGTGATGGGTTCTCCTTCATCCCCAAATGGTTCCCCGAAACGCCAACCAGTCGAATTCTCGATTGGTGACTCCGAGCAGTTTAGGTTCCTGGAATCATCTCCCCCATATCTAGACTCATATGATGCTGATACATGCAGATAGTGTGGGACAAAGTTGGGTGTGAGTGGATCTTTATGGGACAACTGGTCGCTCAAATCTACATAGCTGTTTAGGCTAAAGAAAGGTGTAGTGTGTTGTGGTTGTGCCCTCAGATCACGCATCCGAGTTTGGACTTTATTAGGGTTCGTGAACTCAGTTAGCATGTGCTCAATCTCACCCCTCATCTTCATGTGTACAAGGTACATCGTGGTCAATAAAGACTTACAGCTATCCATGTGCTGTGCTGCAGCTTCAGGGCTTCTGTGTGCTAACACCAGATGATTCAGAGTGGGATCCTCATCTTCCTCGGCATGAGGTATATGAGAATACGCTGAACATAGCAACTCTACTGACTTGTGATGCCTTATCTCAAGGATTGCCTTGAATAGGGCCATGTGATAGGCTGTGGTGATGGTTTTGGCTTCTCCGTAGGGCATTATACGACTCATCAGCAGTTGTGTCGGTAGTTGGACCGATACTCTGCACTTGGCTAGGATTTCCCCATCGTAATAGATATACTTGATAACGGGTATCCGTGGGTCACAATGGAGTTCCTTCAGCATCCCACGCAGGAGATCTGTGATTTATCCATCATAATCACCGAGCCATCCCTCAACTTTCCTCAAAGTCCTCTTAGGAAAAGTGTTCGCCATTATGGCTGTATACAAAAGCAGAATATTAGTAGTGATAATGCATCATAATAGCTATAATAAAGAATTATCGCACTAAAATATATGGTTTTGCTATTCTCATGTGAATAATCACCATATTTCTAGAGAATCCTTTACTATTTCTACTTGACTCCTACAGGTTTCTTCCCTATACTAGGTTTTTCCAACCTAACGTCGCAACATTTGCTCTGATACCAGCTGCGGTGACCCAGCATACCACTGCATGTTGTAGTATACAAGTCGTTGATATGATCTTTGTGAAGGGACTTCTTCACAAATTGCCATATCCCTCAGAGTTGTACAACAGAAACATTGCAGGTCATAACACTCCATATATTATTACAAACATTGTCTTAACAAGTTGGTATTCTCACAGGTCCTATGAGAACACCCTAAGATATTACTTAAGTACGATTACAACTCATAACCAAATATAAAGAGAGCTCAACAACTTATTTAGGTAAGTTCTACGTTGCTCGGCTCTATGATGCTAGGGTATATCACTACTCCTCCACCTCCGTGTCATCGGTTCCGTAGACTATCCCATAGTCTACTCCTTCCACTCCACCGGTAAGATCAGGTTCCTCGTAGACTAGCTCATAGCTTCCTTCTGGTGCTCCATCGTTGATGGCCTCCACTTCCGGATCACAGTCTAGCAAGGGTGTCGAAAGAAAGTGAGTACACAGGTACTCAGCAAGTTCTAAAAGAGTAAAAAGGTGTTTGATGCACTAGCTACGACCATTGATCAGGAAATCGCAGGTCAATGCATGTTTTGAAATCATTTCTTCAAAAGGTTGCTTTTATTATGAAAACTATGCCCGTCAGTCTTCACAAAGTTGACCGTAACTTCGTGGAGTTCCTTTCTCGCGTTCGCAGTTCCCTTCCCGGAACAAGGAGTGACATCCACAATTTGATACACTCTGCAGAGGTGCGTTACTTTTCCCACAAGAGATCCCACCCTTTTTGCCATCCGCAGGGACTTGCCCCCGTTCACACTTCCTTTGGTGTGAGGCCAGGTATAAAGATCTAAGCCCACACCGCCTTCTCCGCGACTGCAAACCCACCCTTTTGTCCACCCGTACACCCCCAGTAGCTCCCGATAATACGGCTTTACTCACGGTGTACTTTGGACAATCCATCATAGACCGTAGAGCTCAACATCACTAATGGATGGGGATTTAAAAGGCTATCCCAACCTACGGCAGTGCCTCCAACACCCCGCAGCTCTACCAAATTGGCGTGCAGAAGGGAAAAGATACGGCTGGCTTCACTAGAGCCATTATAGATCTCATGGTTAACGCGATTTGTACGGCGCTAGAATCACTGGACGGCATTGGTGATTAATCCTAGGTTAATATAACCCATGCAATGGAACCTCCACCATATCAACACACACCATGGTTCCATTGCCAGCCACATAGTCATCTTCATAGTTGGAAAGTAATATTTTATTTGCGATGCAGGAATGATAAGTATATAGCTTTGCATTAAAGTAATAGAAAATAATCAAGGTGACATGAGCAAGGGTGAACTTGCCTGTGGACTGCGGGATAGTGCAGTTCAATGCAGTTGATGGAACCTGGACCTCGGGTTCTGTAAGAAGCATCATTGTCCGGTAAGGACAATGTTATAAAATCCAAATAATGCAATCATGGATGTATTATTTTATGTTGAATCCCTTTTCCCCAATGAGTTATTACAATTTAGGGTTGAGTTAAGATTTATGCCTTTGGCAGTAACTTGCAATTGATTCAAGGTGTAAACCACTTTAATTCACATAAAGTAAAATAATTCAAAGTAAAACTACTTTACTTGGTGATTCATTATTCATTCCAAAAATGAGTTGAAATAATAGAGTTGCCTCTATATTTTTGGAATAAAAAGGAATAGAGTATTTCTCTTTGAAAAATACCTTTCTCAATAGAAATGACTTGGAATAATAGAATTTCATTTTGAAATGTTTGAAAATAAGTATTTGCACTTATTTGAGATTTTTCCTTGATTTTTAAATACAAGGAAATAATAGTTTGAAATTCCAAGTTATTATTTTAAATTCATCAAATTAATAAATTTGAATTTGTTTCTTAAGTTCTATTTCATATTTTATTCTGGTTAAGATTTATTTTTCATCCACCAATCCAATTTTTAATGGATTTTTAGAGTTGTATTTTATTTACTAAAAATTGGTGAAATTCTGGCCTTTTTCTAAATTGTGCAAAGTCCAAAATACCCCCTGGCCCCTATTGGGCCAGCCCAATAACCTAAGCCCATGGGACAGCCCACTAAGGCATGCCCCATAGCGGGTCGGTGGCGCCGACGCGGCCCACCTCTCTCACTTACGCGTCTCTCTCACTCGCTCACCCTAACCCTAATCTCTCGCGACTCCCGTGGCGATGGCGTCGCCGCCATGGCCGCCGCCGTGCTCCGGCCACCTCCTGGCCTCACTACCTTCGCCACCTACCTGATCTGGACCGCCGCGAGATGATCTGTCGATCTGTCAGCGTGGTTTCTCCGATTTCCCCTTCTCGTGGCGAATCGCCTCCTCTCTGGATCCACTGGAGAATCGCCTCGGGCGATTGGTGGTCTCCGGCGAACTCTCGTCCTCGCCATCGACGTGCGCGCCCCCTGAGACTGACCTGGTGCGGTCCTGCTTGCAGTACCAGTGCCATCATCTCCGTGCCGTGCTGCTGTGGTGGTGTTCGTGCTCGTCGGCGTAACGCCGGCGTCTACCCTGGGTCTTGCAGCTGCTATGGACGCGCGAGCACTGCCTCGCCATGCCATAGCCTCTGCCACCAGGCGCATGTAAGTGATCTGCTCCTTCTCCTTCTCTTCTTCATGCCTGTGCGCCTCCCAAGCTACTGTGCTTCTTCTTCCTCCTGTTCTACTGCCCTCTGGTGATCCTGTGATCACACAGAGCTTTGCCATTGCTGCCTAATCTACCTATGCTTCCATTTGCTGCAAGTTATGGCCAAATTGCCAATTTCTGGTACTGGCCAGTGTTGCCTTGCTTGCTGTACATGCCATATGCTGATTATCTATTGCTCCTAGCATGCTCTGATCTTGCTATGCTATGCTGCACTTGCTTACAAGCTTGATATACCATGTTGTTCATGCTTATGGGCTTGCTATGCTTACTGGCAATCTGCACTTGCTTGTCTAGGTGTACTGCTGTGCATTTGTGACACTTGTGAATGCCAGTGATGCCTGTGAGGTGCTTTTGTGCTTCCTGTGTAAGCCAATGATCCATTGGATCAACTATTTCTTATTGGCTAGCTTATCTGTGTGGCTTGACTTGATTCAATTGATCCATTTGATCAATTAAATATCAGTGATTGGTTGCTGATTAATTATGTGGCTAAGTGAATCATTTTCCTTGTTGATGCTGATGCTCAAGCATCACTATGCTTTCTGTATACATGTGCTGTTGCTTATTCTAGCTCACTGGACTTGATCCAGTGGCTATGATGCAGTGACTGGTGCTGTGTTGTCTTACAGTGTGCTATTGTCAGTAAATAGCATGGATTTGTTATATATCCATGCTTGAATAATTAATTCATGATGAACTGCTTATGCAGTGATGATTAAATTACTTGCTTGTATATGAATTTGCTGTTCATGATGACTTAACAAGCAAATGAATCTGAATCCAAATCTGGATAATGATGCTCTGTATTTGGCTTTACTTTAAATGGTGCTAAGTGTGATGTGACCTCAGTATCCTTGCTACTGATTGGTTGCTCACCTGTTTGGTTGGATCTTGTGGGCTACTCAACTTTGCTTGCATGTTTGGGGATCATACTAACTATGAATGCCAATATGCTTGCCCGAGATGAAATCTAGGGTTTTACTGATGGTTACATGCCTAGGATTTGCTGTGTAGTCTTCACTAGCTGCTAATTATTGCAATACATCTACTGGTGCTATCTGTGCATAAGATCTTGCTTTTGTGCACAAGATCTGTATCTGGATGATTTCTATTTTAGTGGCTTTTTAGACTAGCAGCGATCCTTGGTGAAAACCAAGTGATGATTCACCCTGTTGAGCATCTGCTCAATCCCATGACTGTGTCATGCATGCTTTATGGATTAGATCCATTAGATCTTTTCCAGGAACTTGGTATACCTGGTTCCAGCTCCTAGAATGAGATTTTGTGTTGATGCAGACTTGTGGTGTGTTCACAGCCCTTCACCTCCAGTCCTGGTTGATCTTCTAGGTCACCATGATTTCTGGTGGCTGAGGGTTTGTGTGTGTTGGTTCTGTTCTTGAGCAAGAACTGGATGAACTCTGTGTTGCTCTAGCTTCACCCTTACCTGGTGAATTTCTTATCTGGTCGACTGCTACAGTTTCTAGGGTTTGTGCTGCTTTTATATGAGCCATACTTCTGCCCTGACCTTGACATACAAGCCTGGCTTGCTTTGTGACTAAGCTGATGCATGGCCTTGCTGTGGCTTGCCCAGCTCAAGCTCTCATATGCTGAAACTTGAGCCCTCTGTGGTGCTCAGTCTTGGTCTGCTTGATCCTATCTTGTGCTGTCCAGGCTTTGGACAAGCACAAGTATGCAAAGTGATGTGTACTCATTCAAACTGAATTTCTGTGATGTTTTCACTCTGTCCAAACTGAATGTCTAACACTTAACATTCTGGCTAGCATTTGATTTTCTGTTTTGCAGGTTTTGAAGTTGAATATGACCAGAAGATATTCTTCAAGGCATTTAGTTTAGGTTTTAGTTTAGGACAATCTTGTAATTTTCCTTTTTCTTTTTTGTTTATTATTCATCAATTCTTGTATCAAGAATATTGTAAAGACAATGTATTCTGTGTTGATTATCAATAAAGCTCAAGTTTTTGTTTATGAGCTTTTGATTTATGTAATGTTTATATTCTGAATTAAATATTGTATTTAATATTCAATTTGAAATTCAAAGTCATTTGAATTCATATGTTGTATTTGAATTGTGAATTCAATATTCATGGTGCTTATTGCTTATTGTTTAATGTGTTATAACTTGTCAAGTGAAATCATTCCCCAAATCAACAAGATACAAAAGAGATCATATCGAAATTTCCCTAACTCACATTGCCTAACCCTAAGTGCAAAATGAGAGAGAACCTCGATCCCTCTTAGGTTTAGTTGCAATAAGGCGCGAAAATTTCCCCCGTTTTGCGATGAAATGCACATCCCATTTCTAAATCTACCCTTCGTTGTTCCTATGTTCTGGGTTATTACAAATAGATCACATCAATACTATCATAGTAATAGTTAACTTCATAATCTACAAGAGATTACAATCATAACCTACGCCAAGTACTACATGATGCACACACTATCAACATTACATCATGGAGGAGGAATAGACTACTTTAATAACATCACTAGAGTAGCACATAGATTAATAGCGATACAAAGCTCATGATCACATAAAGATCACACCATGGGAGAGAGAGATGAACCACATAGCTACCGGTAGAGCCCTCAGCCTCGGGGGAGAACTACTCCCTCCTCATCATGGGAGACAGCAATGGCGATGAAGATGGCGGTGGTGTCGATGGAGATGACTCCGGGGGCACTTCCCCGTCCCGGCGGCGTGCCGGAACAGAGACTTCTGTCCCCCGAAACGGAGTTTCGTGATGGCGGCGGTGCCCCTGGAGTCTTTCTGGAGTTTCGTCAATTGGTATTGGGTTTTTAGGTCACGAGAGATTATATAGGCGAAGAGGCGGAGTCGGAGGAGCCAGGGGGCCCCCTCCCCATAGGCTAGCGTGGCCAGGGAGCCACCCGCGCTGCCATATGGTGTGGGTCCCCTGCTGCCCTTCCTCGTCTCCCTTTCGGACTTCTGGAACCTTTCGTGAAATATAAGATCGTGGGCTTTTGTTTCGTCGAATTCTGAGAATATTGCCCGAACAGCCTTTCTGGAACCAAAAACAGCAGAAAACAGGAACTGACACCTCGGCATCTTGTTAATAGGTTAGTTCCGGAAAATGCATAAAATCATTATAAAGTGTGAGCAAAACATGTAGGTATTGTCATAAAACTAGCATGGAACATCAGAAATTATAGATACATTTGAGACGTATCAGGCACCTCTCCCCATGAGCTTGGCCTCCCAGTGAAGACAAACCGTCAGCATGGGAACTGCACGGGGCTTGGGCCGGACATTTGATACGTCTCAAACGTATCTATAATTTCTTATGTTCCATGCTACTTTTATGATGATACTCACATGTTTTATACACACTTTATGTCATTATTATGCATTTTACGGCACTAACCTATTGACGAGATGCCGAAGAGCCGCTTGTCGTTTTCTGTTTTTGGTTTCAGAAATCCTACAAAGGAAATATTCTCGGAATTGGACGAAATCAACGCCCAGAGTCTTATTTTTCCACGAAGCTTCCAAAAGACCGAAGGGGTTACGAAGTGGGGCGACGAGGTGCCGACACCACAGGGCCGCGCGGCCAAGGGTGGGCCCGTGCCTCCCTATGGTGTGGGGCCCCTGCGCCGCCTCCAACCCTACCCTTCCGTCTACTTATAGCCTCCGTCGCGAAAACCCCTGTACCGAGAGCCACGATACGGAAAACCTTCCAGAGACGCTGCCGCCGCCAATCCCATCTCGGGGGATTCAGGAGATCGCTTTCCGGCACTCGCCGGAGAGGGGAATCATCTCCCGGAGGACTCTTCATCACCATGATCGCCTCCGGATTGATGTGTGAGTAGTTCATCCTTGGACTATGGGTCCATAGCAGTAGCTAGATGGTTGTCTTCTCCTCATTGTGCTATCATGTTAGATCTTGTGAGCTGCCTATCATGATCAAGATCATCTATTTGTAATGCTACATGTTGTGTTTGTTGGGATCCGATGAATATGGAATACTATGTCAAGTTGATTATCAATCTATCATATATGTGTTGTTTATGTTCTTGCATGCTCTCCGTTGCTAGTAGAGGCTCTGGCCAAGTTGGTACTTGTGACTCCAAGAGGGAGTATTTATGCTCGATAGTGGGTTCATGCCTCCATTGAATCTGGGACAAAGGATGTAAAGTTCTAAGGTTGTGGATGTGTCATGTTGCCACTAGGGATAAAACAACAATGCTTTGTCTAAGGATATTTGTGTTGATTACATTACACACCATACTCAATGCAATTGTCTGTTGTTTGCAACTTAATACTGGAAGGGGTGCGGATGCTAACCCGAAGGTGGACTTTTTAGGCATAGATGCATGCTGGATAGCGGTCTATGTACTTTGTCGTAATGCCCTGATTAAATCTCATAGTAGTCATCATGATATGTATGTGCATTGTTATGCCCTCTCTATTTGTCAATTGCCCAACTGTAATTTGTTCACCCAACATGCTATTTCTTATTGGAGAGACACCACTAGTGAACTGTGGACCCCGGTCCATTCTTTTACATCTGAATACAATCTACTGCAATACTTGTTCTCTATTGTTCTTCGCAAACAAACATCATCTTCCACACTATACATTTAATCCTTTGTTTACAGCAAGCCGGTGAGATTGACAACCTCACTGTTACGTTGGGGCAAAGTACTTTGATTGTGTTGTGCAGGTTCCACGTTGGCGCCGGAATCCCTGGTGTTGCGCCGCACTACACTCCGCCACCAACAACCTTCACGTGTTCCTTGACTCCTACTGGTTCGATAACCTTGGTTTCTTACTGAGGGAAAACTTGCTGTTGTACGCATCACACCTTCCTCTTGGGGTTCCCAACGGACGTGTGCTTCACGCGTATCAAGCTCTTTTTTTGGCGCCATTGCCGGGGAGATCAAGACACGCTGCAAGGGGAGTCTCGCACATCCAATCTCTTTACTTTGTTTTTGTCTTGCTTTACTTTATTTTATTTACTGCTTTGTTTGTTCATTATATCAAAAATACAAAAAAATTAGTTACTTGCTTAATTTATTTACTATCTTGTTTGTGTTCTCTATATTAAAAACACAAAAAATTAGTTACTTGCATTTACTTTATTTAGTTTGCTTTATTTACTACTGCTAAAATGAGTAATCCTGAAGTTGAAGTTCGTTCATTTAAGCAACAAGGGGGAGAATGTTTAAAAGATGGTTGGTATAGAATTAGTGATGCTCATAATAGGTGCACTAAGAAACACTCCACTATTATCCTACTTAGGAATTTTTATGTTGGTATCTCTAGCTGGAATAGGTATGTTCTTGATACTCTTGCGGGAGGTAATTTCCTAGGCACTCCTGCTTTAGAAGCTAGTTGCATTATTGAGAGTCTAGTTGGAATACCACCTGTTAATGAACCTAAAATTTAAATTTCTCTTGAAGATGTCATGAAAAAGTTGGATACCATAGAGAAAAATCTTCCAAGTATTAAGACCAAATTGGGAATATTACTTAATAGCACTGATAAACTTGATAAATCTCTAGGTGGAATTAATGAGAGAATTGCCGTCTTAGAAACTTGTGCTACTCATGATAATCAAACCCATAGGATTAGTGAACTTGAAGAAGCTATGGGAACCTTGGGTTCAACTTTTTCTTCTCTTAAGTTTAAGAAGAAAGCTTATGTGGGTAAGGAGCAAAAGTTCATGTATGTCTCTAAGGTGCCTAAGCCAAAAAAACTATTATAGGCCTAAAATTGACAAAGCCCTTAATACCACTATGGATAATGGAGCATCTAATATACCTATTGTGACAAATTGTGAAAATTATGATGTTGATGCTTCATCTCTTGATGTTACTTGATTCACACTTTCTGCGCCTAGCTGAAAGGCGTTAAAGAAAAGCGCTTATGGGAGACAACCCATTATTTTACTTCTGCACTTTTGTTTTATATTTGAGTCTTGGAAGTTGTTACTACTGTAGCAACCTCTCCTTATCTTTATTTTGTTGCATTGTTGTGCCAAGTAAAGTCTTTGATAGTAATGTTGATGCTAGATTTGGATTACTGCGCAGAAACAGATTTCTTACTGTCACGAAATTGAGCAGCCCCGTCTGTAGGTAACTCAGAAAAATCTGCCAATTTACGTGCGTGATCCTCAGATATGTACGCAACGTTCATTCAATTTGAGCTTTTTCATCTGAGCAAGTTAAGTGCCCCAGAAAAAGTCGTCTTTACGTACTGTTCTGTTTTGACAGATTCTGCCTTTTATTTCGCATTGCCTGTTTTGCTATGTTTGATAGATTTATTTATTCCATTAACTTTCAGTAGCTTCGTGCAATGTCCAGAAGTGTTAAAAATGATTATGTCACCTCTGAATATGTGAATTTTTGATTATGCACTAACCCTCTAATGAGTTTGTTTTGAGTTTGGTGTGGAGGAAGTTTTCAAGGGTCAAGAGAGGAGGATGATACAATATGATCAAGAAGAGTGAAAAGTCTAAGCTTGGGGATGCCCCTGTGGTTCATCCCTGCATATTTTAAGAAGACTCAAGCATCTAAGCTTGGGGATGCCCAAGGCATCCCTTCTTCATCGACAACTTATCAGGTCACCTCTAGTGAAACTATATTTTTATTCCGTCACATCTTATGTGCTTTACTTGGAACGTCTGTTTATTTTGTTTTTGTTTTTGTTTAAATAAAATCGGATCCTAGCATTCTTTGTTTGGGAGAGAGACAGGCTCCGCTGTTGCATATGAACACATGTGTTCTTAGCTTAAATTTTAATGTTCATGGCGAAAGATGAAACTGCTTCGTTCATCATTATATGGTTGGAAACGGAAAATGCTTCATGTGGTAATTGGTATAATGTCTTGAATAATTTGATACTTGGCAATTGTTGTGCTCATATAGATCATGTTTAAGCTCTTGCATCATGTACTTTGCACCTATTAATGAAGAACTACATAGAGCTTGTTAAAATTTGGTTTGCATCATTGGTCTCTCTAGAGTCTAGATATTTTCTGGTGAGGTGTTTGAACAACAAGGAAGATAATGTAGAGTCTTATAATGCTTGCAATATGTTCTTATGTAAGTTTTGCTGTACCGGTTCATACTTGAGTTTGCTTCAAACAACCTTGCTAGCCTAAGCCTTGTATTGAGAGGGAATACTTCTCGTGCATCCAAAATCCTTGAGCCAAAAACTATGCCACTTGTGTCCACCATACCTACCTACTACATGGTATTTCTCTGCCATTCCAAAGTAAATTACTTGAGTGCTACCTTTAAAATTCCATTCTTTGTCTTTGCAATATATAGCTCATGGGAAAATAGCTTAAAAACTATTGTGGTATTGAATATGTACTTATGTATCTTATTTCTTATAAGTTGCTTGTTGAGCGGTAACCATGTTTCTGGGGACGCCATCAACTACTACACCTTTGTTGAATATCATGTGAGTTGCTATGCATGTTCGTCTTGTCTGAAGTAAGGGTGATTTATCATGATCAAATGGTTTGAGTATGCATATTGTGAGAGAAGAACATTGGGCCGCTAACTAAAGCCATGATCCATGGTGGAAGTTTCAGTTTGGACAACAATCCTCATTCTCTTATGAGAATTTTATCTGTTGTGGAATGCTTATGCATTAAAGAGGAGTCCATTATCTGTTGTCTATGTTGTCCCGGTATGGATGTCTAAGTTGAGAATAATCAAAAGCGAGAAATCCAATGCGAACTTTCTCCTTAGACCTTTGTACAGGCGGCATAGAGGTACCCCTTTGTGACACTTGGTTGAAACATATGTTATGAAATGATAATCCATGTAAATCCAAGCTAATTAGGACAAGGTGTGGGCACTATTGGTAATCTATGCATGAGGCTTGAAACTTATAAGATGTCTTATGCATAACACATATGAATTATTACTACCGTTGACAAAATTGTTTCTATGTTTTAAAAATGAAAAGCCCTAGCACAAAAATAGTAATCCATGCTTCCCTCTACGAAGGGCCTTTCTTCTACTTTTATGTTGAGTCAGTTTACCTACTTCTTTCTATCTTAGAAGCAAACACTTGTGTCAACTGTGTGCATTGATTCCTACATATTTTCTTATTTGCATTCATCATATTACTTTGTGTTGACAATTATCCATGAGATATACATGTTGAAGTTGAAAGCAACCGCTGAAACTTATATCTTCCTTTGTGTTGCTTCAAAGCTTTCTACTATGAATTTATTGCTTTATGAGTTAACTCCTATGCAAGTTTTATTGATGCTTGTCTTGAAAGTACTATTCATGAAAAGTCTTTGTTATATGATTCAGTTGTTTAATCATTGTCTTTACCATTGCTTCGAATCACTGCATTCATCTCATATGCTTTACAATAGTATTGATCAAGATTATGATAGCATGTCACTTCAGAAATTATCTTTGTTATCGTTTACCAACTCGAGGGCGAGTAGGAACTAAGCTTGGGGATGCTTGATACGTCTCAAACGTATCTATAATTTCTTATGTTCCATGCTACTTTTATGATGATACTCACATGTTTTATACACACTTTATGTCATTATTATGCATTTTTCCGGCACTAACCTATTGACGAGATGCCGAAGAGCCAGTTGCTATTTTCTGCTGTTTTTGGTTTCAGAAATCTTACAAAGGAAATATTCTCGGAATTGGACGAAATCAACGCCCAGAGTCTTATTTTTCCACGAAGCTTCCAGAAGACCGAAGGGGCTACGAAGTGGGGCGACGAGGCGCCGACACCACAGGGCCGCGCGGCCAAGGGTGGGCCCGCGCCGCCCTATGGTGTGGGGCCCCTGCGCCGCCTCCAACCCTACCCTTCCGCCTAATTATAGCCTCCGTCGCGAAAACCCCCGTACCGAGAGCCACGATACGGAAAACTTTCCAGAGACGCAGCCGCCGCCAATCCCATCTCGGGGGATTCAGGAGATCGCCTCTGGCACCCTGACGGAGAGGGGAATCATCTCCCGGAGGACTCTTCATCACCATGATCGCCTCCGGATTGATGTGTGAGTAGTTCATCCTTGGACTATGGGTCCATAGCAGTAGCTAGATGGTTGTTTTCTCCTCATTATGCTATCATGTTAGATCTTGTGAGCTGCCTATCATGATCAAGATCATCTATTTGTAATACTACATGTTGTGTTTGTTGGGATCCGATGAATATGGAATACTATGTCAAGTTGATTATCAATCTATCATATATGTGTTGTTTATGTTCTTGCATGCTCTCCGTTGCTAGTAGAGGCTCTGGCCAAGTTGATACTTGTGACTCCAGGAGGGAGTATTTATGCTCGATAGTGGGTTCATGCCTCCATTGAATCTGGGACAATGACAGAAAGTTCTAAGGTTGTGGATGTGCTGTTGCCACTAGGGATAAAACATCAATGCTTTGTCTAAGGATATTTGTGTTGATTACATTACGCACCATACTTAATGCAATTGTCTGTTGTTTGCAACTTAGTACTGGAAGGGGTGCGGATGCTAACCCGAAGGTGGACTTTTTAGGCATAGATGCATGCTGGATAGCGGTCTATGTACTTTGTCGTAATGCCCTGATTAAATCTCATAGTAGTCATCATGATATGTATGTGCATTGTTATGCCCTCTCTATTTGTCAATTTCCCAACTGTAATTTGTTCACCCAACATGCTATTTCTTATTGGAGAGACACCACTAGTGAACTGTGGACCCCGATCCATTCTTTTACATCTGAATACAATCTACTGCAATACTTGTTCTCTACTGTTCTTCGCAAACAAACATCATCTTCCACACTATACATTTAATCCTTTGTTTACAGCAAGCCGGTGAGATTGACAACCTCACTGTTACGTTGAGGCAAAGTACTTTGATTGTGTTGTGCAGGTTCCACGTTGGCGCCGGAATCCCTGGTGTTGCGCCGCACTACACTCCGCCACCAACAACCTTCACGTGTTCCTTGACTCCTACTGGTTCGATAACCTTGGTTTCTTACTGAGGGAAAACTTGCTGCTGTACGCATCACACCTTCCTCTTGGGGTTCCCAACGGACGTGTGCTTCACGCGTATCAACATTCACCTCATTTCACGTCATTTCACCTCAGTTCACTTTCAACGGAGGCAGCCTCGGCATAACCCCTATGACGTTTGTTCAGAGGGAAACCATACTAAGATACATAAACTTCTAGTTAAGCCCTACCCATAATCAGGTATTGTGGGGGTACTTGTACATTGGAAAGGTATCGCATCCAAACCCACCATCAGTTTTTATCAAATTCACCAAGTAATATTCACCTTCAAAACTTTCAAAATCATTTCACTTCACCAGTTCCCATCTAGAGTAGTCAATTTTATTTGTTAGCACAAGCCACTAATCATGAGGGGTGCTACTTAACTCATAAGCTTTTTAGGCTAAGTTTTGATACTCTTGTACTCTATACTTAGACCAAAGTTAACTATAAAAGTAAGCTTTGATAAACAAAGTAAAAGATTGAAGGGTAAAACTTGGGATGGGATCATTGCACATAAAGTAAAGGAAATGGTGCCTTGCTCAAGAGAGCTTTGCACTTGCAAGAATATTAGCTTGCCTTGGTTGGTATACTGATCAAAGTGGTCTTCCTCTTCCTGGTAGTAGACCTCCTCCTCCTGGTACTCCTCAGTACTAGCGTCTAAAAAGGGATACGAGGTAACAATCACCAAACAAGCTTAAGAGCTAGACTAAGCACACACAAGGTTCACACAAACTAATCTATCATCACCACAATATTATATGTTGATTGACTTTGTTTTCTTCTTAAGAGAAATATAATTTCCTCTCATTACAATTATTGCTTTTGGGTTTCTCTTTAAGTCTTTGAGGAACTAATTTCCTCTCATTGAATCTTGTTAATATTTAATCTCCTCAAATGAATAATATATGAACCCATGTTGACCAAGGTTCACCCTTCATAATCATCATTTGGGAAAATGATTTAAATGAGGTATAGCACCTCATACAATTTAACACTACTTTGCTCATAAGTTAATGTCATCAACTAAGTCAATATGAGATTTTGTAGAACCAGGTTACTACCTCATATTGAATTACTTGAGACAAGATTTAAATGAGAGTAAGCCTCTCATATGATTTAAAAATAGTTTTGGACAATATCACTTGACTAGGAATAGTCATAGAGTCCTTTATTTAAACTAGGCCATGATCATACACAGTAACCATGACATATTTTTGCAGAAACATGTAGTGTAAGTGAAATGTGATTTATGGGAGTTGGAATCAACGCAAAAGAATTTGTGGGTGATTTTTAATATTTGTTTGAAGTTACAAAAGTCCCTGTCTTGTTATTTTTGTCACATTAATTCTACAAAGAATTTCATGATGAGGCCAGTGGGGTTAGTTAGGGAATTTCATAAGCTTTCCAATGGTATGTAATTCATCAAATTTGGTTGAGCCAAATTGATTCTATTTAAATTTGAAAAAGCATCTGCAAGCATTTTGGATTTAAAACAGAAATTCGGAATTTGAATTTGTGGGCCGCGCGGGAAAATTAACGGGCCGAAATGGGGGAGAGGGAGTTGGGCTGGCCCAACTGCGCGTCTAGCGCGAGCAGGCCGTCTGACGGGGTGGGTCCCACACGTCAGTGCGTTTAAAACGCCGAAGCGGTATGGGGGAAGGAGGGGCGTTGGATTAAAGATGATCCGACAGTCGAGGAGCGTCACCTTCCTCGACAGGGTTCGCCGGCGAGCAAACCCTACCGGCGGCAGAGGGGGTAGTCGGCGACGTACCTGGGCTCAGGCAGGACTCAGCGAGGCGGGCGATCAAACGAGGAGACAATGGCGAGTCGAATGGTGGTCGAGGGAGGTGCTGCGATGGTCGATTTCGATGGCGCCTTCTGCTACTGGCTCCGGCGATCTCCGGCGAAATTGGATGGATTCCGGCGACAATGTGGGCTAGCTAGTGTTCGAGGAGAGCAAGGGAGAAGAGGAGAGCAAGGTTGTGTGAAGAATACCTCTCAGTCTCAGGGCGTGCTCTATTTATAGAGGCGAGGAGGTCTGCGGGGGTGCGGCGAGGTCAAGCCTGGCGCGGCCTCTCTGGTGCTCGAAGGGGCAAGGCGAGGGCATAGCTAGGTAGGCGGCGTCAAGGCGAGGCTAGGGAGCATGCTGGCGAGGAAGGGGGTGGTCGGGGTAGCTCTAGCTATGTTGATGTTGTGCGGCACGGTGGCGGAAAAACGGCGACGATGTCGACGGCGACAGCGTGCGCGCGGGCAAGGGAGCGTGTCTAGCGGGCTCCTGGTGTGGTGAAGAAGCTCCAGGCAGAGGAGGGGGTCCGGGGGTGGCCCGTGTCGCCGAGGCGACGCGTGCACTGCGCGCGTCCGTGGGCGCGTCCATGCCATAGTCGGCATGGCCCTGGGCATCGTGGGCACGCGCGTGTCTGGTGCTTGGGGGCATTTCTTCGACCATGGCTAGCTCAGGTGGGTGCAGGAGGGTGAGGTGGAGTGGTTTGGCATGGTGGCCAGGGCTAGAGGGAGAAGGAGAGAGGGGGAGCATGCCATGGGGAACATGGCCGGCATGGCCATGGCTATGCCATGCTTGGCCCTCTTCTAGGGTTTTAATGGCAGGGGTTGTGGTGAGAGGGGACTAGGGGACAAGCACTACTAGGGAAAGCCTTATAGCAGCACTCCTTACCGCCGGCGAGTATGGATAGAATATGCCGGCGGTAATGCCTTCCAGGGGTGCCTAACCCTACCGCCGGCGAGTTCGAATGGTGGTCGCCGGGGGTGCATGCGTTACCGCCGGCGAGTAGAGCACAAAGGTGTCGGCGATATAATGGGCTGCGGGGTCCCCGTTGGGCCTGGACTTACCGCCGGCGGTTTAGGCCCAAAGCGCCGGAGGTAGAGGCTATACCGCCGTCGAACCCGAATAGAAGATGCCGGGGGTAATGAGTGGCAGGGTGGGCCACCCAGCGGCCACCCATCCTACACTTACCGCCGGCGGTTCAGCAACAGAAGCGCCGGGGGTAATGGGCCCTACCGCTGGCATTCTTCCTTGTAGGCGCCGGCGGTAACCTGGGCTTGGCCATTTAGCACGACCAGCCACCTACCACCACCCTCACACACTCATATGTGATGGCAAATCAACCCAAGCACTTGTTATCTCATTCCCCCACCCATTTTAGCTATTTTAACCAATAAAATATGATGTAATTGAGCAAATCATGCACTACCTAGCCCCTCTAGCATGATTTGCATGATCTAGATCTAGATCTATCTCCTCCCACCACCTTTTCCACTAGATCTAGCTAGATCTCTCTATTTCTAGATCTCTAGATCTCTCGAGCATAAAGTCGACGTGTGGCGTCTCTCCGGTGCTTTTGGACGTCGCGTCAACTAATAGGTATATAACTAATGAGTGGAATGTTCATGAGTTGGTGAAAAGTCGCGGTTATGTCACTAGTAGAATCGCAAAAGGCGCGGTTCCATATATGTAAATGCATTTTTTGCATTTGTTGACGTGTGCAGGAACATTGAGTTGCCAATGTTTTGCCGGAATGTTGATTAACTTCCGTTCCGGCGAATTTTTGGAACTCCAGCATGACAATATTTAGAAAAGGTCATGCCGATTTTTTTCGTGAAAACCGAGGCGGCAGTTGTAATCAATTATCTTGTCTTGTAGGCGACGATGGTCATCAAGATGAGGGAAAGCGTCGTTGATAGATACGTGGAACGCGCGACGGCCGACATGTATCAAAAAAAGCGAAAGGATATAATGTGTCCTTGTCGAAGATGCAAGCTAGGGTCGTTGTTCGACCCCTTTTCAGGCATAGTGAATGAGCACCTGCTCAGGTATAGTTTCATGGAGGGGCATACTCAGTGGATGAGTGATGATGGAGATGATGATATCGAAGGTGATGATGATGATGGTGGAGATGATGATAACGAAGGTGAGGAAGAGGATGCCCCATACGGCAATGGAGACGAGGTTGAAGAGGATGGCGCACACGTTGATGGTGATCAAGAAGGCCGGGAAGAACATGCAGCCGACGAGGACATGAGTAGAAATACCCCGCTAACCGCGGCCGTGCAGGACCGTCATGTTCAAGAACTTCTTCTCAGCAACACATCGACCGACCCCAAAATCGCTGGTAGATGGAAGGCTAAGCTGGATCAACTCGAGGTAGACTCGAGAACTCCGTTGTATGATGCAGCTCGTGGGACGGAGGAGAGCCGTCTGAGATACGCTCTCGATATTATGGAGATGAAGGCAAAGCACAAATGGACGGACACAAGCGTGGATGAACTCTTCGGATACTTGAAGATCCACTTTCCTACAGATAACACATGTGCCGGTAGCCTACAAGACGCCAAGAAAATCGTGTGCCCTCTCGTTTTACCGCACCAGAAATATCACGCATGCATCAGTGACTGCGTAATATATCGGAACGAGCATGCCAATCTCGATACATGCCCACAGTGTGGCGAATCTCGATACAAGAGAGGGACAAGAAAATCTCCTCGAAAAGTTGTGTGGTACTTCCCGCTCACGCCCCGTCTGCAGCGGTACTTCGTGGACCCCAAGGAAGCAAAGCTCATGCGCTGGCACGCGGAAAGAAAGGAGGCGGTGATGCGTGATGTAGAACGGGTTGAAAACCCAGTGCTAACACACCCTTCGGATGCAAGCCAGTGGAAAACATTAGACGATGAGTATTACGAAGAATTCGGGAAAGAACCAAGGAACATCATGTTGGGTGCGAGCACCGACGGACTCAATCCGTTTGGGAACCAAAGCAGCAAGCACAACACCTGGCCCGTGTTTGTATGGATGTACAATCTCCCTCCATGGCTATGCCTGAAGAAGAAGTACATACACATGAGTATGCTAATCCAAGGGCCGACGCAGCCAGGGAGTGATATCAACCTGTATCTGGAGCTATTGAAGGAGGAGCTAGTCACTCTGTGGGAGGAAGGGGTAGAAACTTGGGACGCATACGGACAAGAAACTTTCCGTATGAAAGCCGCACTGTTGACGACGGTGCAGGACTATCTTGGATACGGATATATCGCGTGCCAGGTGTGCCACGGACACAAGGCATGTGTGAGGTGCATGGAAAAGACGCCGTTTTTACAGCTGGGTAAGGATCCCGGGTCTTCAAAAACAGTCAACATGAGGCATCGAATGTGGCTTCCCAAGAATGACCCGTGGAGGAAGCGTGGAGACCTGTTCAATGGGAAGGATGAGGTCGAGGGACCTCCACCTAGGCGAAGCGGCGAAGAGATAGATACTCTGTTGAAAAACTGGAAAGACTGCCCTCCGGCAGGTAAGATAAAGATCCATAAGCGGAAGAAAGGAGACAAGAGAAAGAAAAAGGAAACCGGGCCGCTCTTGGGGGTATGGAAAAGGAGGTCCGTGTTTTGGGACTTGCCGTACTGGAAGATCCTCGGTACGCCTCATAGCCTTGATGTCATGCATATCACGAAGAACGTGTGCGAGAGCTTGCTTGGCACTGTGCTCAACATGCCGGAGAGGACCAAAGACGGGTCGAAAGCAAGACACGACCTGATGGCCCTTGATATCAGAAAAGAGCTTCATTTCGCGCAAGTTGACCAGGAAACCGAGGAGGAGGAGACGGATGGTCACAAACGCAAAAGGGTGGCCAAGCAGCGCGAAACTCCTCGCCCCTCCTGCTTCACTCTAAATCCCGATGAGCTCGAACAATTCTTCAAGTGCCTCCTAGAAGTCAAATTTCCCTTAGGCTACGCGGGGCTGATACGCAGATGGCTGGACCCGACAAAAAAAATCTTCAGCGGGATGAAGTCTCATGACTGTCATGTCATGATGACGCAGATACTTCCGGTTTCTATCCGAGGGATAATGGAACCGCACGTTCGTGCGACACTGACTGGCCTGTGTAACGTCTTCGACGTCATCACTCGAAAGTCGATAACCGTCAAGAAACTCGGGAGGCTGCAGGAAGAGATCGTCACCATCCTATGCGAGATGGAGATGTACTTCTCGCCCGCATTCTTTGACATCATGGTCCATCTGCTGGTGCATATAGTGGACGATATCGAGGATCTTGGGCCCGCGTTCCTTCACAACATGATGGCGTTAGAAAGAATGAACGACTTCATCAAAGGATACGTTCGTAACAGGGCACATCCGGATGGAAGCATCGTCCAGGGCTTTCTCACCGAGGAGTGCATCTCTTTCTGCAAGAATTATTTAAACGAGGACGACCCACATCCAGTTGGATTGCCCGCCAACAAGCACCTCGGCAGATTCGAGGGAGTAGGCCACAACGCTGGCAGGAGGGAACTCGACGCGGATCAAGATGATAGGAGAACAGACTTCAACAGGGCCCACTTAGTAGCACTACAGCACATGAACGAGGTAGAGCCTTGGGTGGATCAGCACATAAACATGATCAAGAGCAGGGCTGACAAGCCGATGACGGAAGAAGAGGTATTTAGAGCGCACAACTCCTCTTTCGTGAGCTGGTTCAAAGACCTGATTGATGCTAGTCCCCCACCAATGGCAAGCGACGTAGACAAAATGATATTGGCCTTGTCTTATGGGCCCACCCCCAACCTCATGACTTATCAGAAATACGACATCAACGGTTACACATTCTCCACAGAGGAGAGAGACAAAAGAAGCGACTATCAGAACTCGGGTGTGACGATGGAATCGTACACGGGTGAAGAGAAGAAAAGGTACTACGGAAGGATCGAGGAAATCTGGGAGCTCGACTACGTCGGGGAGAAGCTACCGATATTTCGTGTCAGATGGGCTACGGACGTCACAAAAGAAGATGCTTATGTCACCACCATGCGACTGCCCCCCAAATCCAAGACCAAGAACCCCACCGCCCAAAATGAGCCTTGGGTATTGGCTAAGCACGTCGAGCAATGCTTCTTCATAACTGACCCGTCAAGGCCCAGCCGTGTTGTCTTAAGGAGAGGAAAAAGGGCCCTCGTCGGAATAGATGGAGTTGCCGATGAGCAAGACTTCGACGGCCTCGTCGGAGACCCAATGATGGAAGAACCCGATGAAGACGATAGAACCTACACACTAAGAAGAAGAAGGACGACGCTACCTAGGTCAAGTGTTCCTCCGTACACAAGGAGTCGCGACGATACCGGTGGGGTCACAAGGACCAAGCGGAAGGGACTTTGAAGTCATTTGTGTATTTATAATAATTATCTCTCGAACAACCATTTGTCCTTCTCAAGTGTATCCTAAATTTATGTCTTGGTTTTTTATCGGATATCACCGAAAGGACTTTGAAGTCATTCAAGAGTTAAAATCATAAATTTATGTCTTGCAATTTATCCTTCATTGGTTTATTTTATCGGATGTTGCCAAAGGACTTTACAATTTATCTAAATAACTAGAAACAATAAAAAAAGATCTTAAAAAAGGGGGGCTTTTTTTGCTCCCACAGGGATTCGAACCCTGGGTGATTCGGCTGTGCACAAGAGCGGCACCACTGGGCTAATGAATGTGTTTTGACTAATGTGCATGGTTTATAGAACTAAAGCTATCTCGCCAGCTGGGAAGGAAAAAAAAGATACCCCCGGCGAATTAGACGATTTCGCCGGTGATAGCTGCACTTGGGCCCACCTGTAAACGTCAGAAACTTTACCGCCGGCGTTTTCACCAATTCACCGGGGTACCTGCACTAGGACTTAGCCAAAAAAAAACCCGTCCCTCTGTCGTCGTCCCCAAATCCCACCGCGCGCAGCGCCGCCGTCGATCTGCCGCCGTCATCGATCCGCCTCTCACCTGCCGCCGTCGCTGCCGTCGTCGAGCCGTCGTCGCTGCCGTCGCCCTCCATCGCAGGTGCGCCCCTCTCCCCTGCCTCCCTCTCTCCCCTTCCTCCCTCTCTCCCTTGCCCCGTTCCTCGATCCGCCGTCGTTCCTCACCTCGCCCCGTCACCCTCTGTCGCAGCACCTCGCCTTGTCGCCCTCCGTTGCAGTAGCTCGCCAACCTCTGACCCGACGGGAGGACGCTGCTGCTACCCGACGGGAGGACGCTGCTGCTACCCGAGGCGGCAGCAACGACCACGGCTCTGGAGGCGAACTGCAGGCGGAAGCAGGCGTTTGCGGCATCACTCGACGTGAACGACGACCAGAGGGTCCTCAAGGGTAAGGTAATCTCCACTCCCGTCCCCTTCTACCCATCATTGAAGATCGAATTGTCCATGGCGAAAGGTTGCTGCTTCTGCGTTTGGGTAGTACGGCGCTTCAATGCTAGTTTTGTTTTGGCTTATGCTCTTCATCTTGTTCGGATAGCAAATGCAGCATCCAGGTACGAGTAGGGGCTATCAATTTGTAGGTCGTTCCTTCGCTTCTAGTTGCAGACCCCAATTTCTGTCACGGATTAACCTGATTTTAGTTGTTGTGTAGCCTATTGGGTTAGTATTGAAATTTAGTACACATGTGAACAAGAATGGTAAAGTTAGTATCAGTATCGGAGCTTTTCTTTTTTACATCGGATAATAGTGTCGAGCAGTTATTATGTGTATGTGTTCATGCATGATCAAAAAGGTATTTGATTGAGCAAGAAATTTGCACTGGTTACTCAGAGTTTGTTTGATGTGTGCATGCTATTATGTGTCTGTGTTATATTCCACTGTTATTCCACTGTTATTGATGAAGAAATTTGCACTGGTTTCAGTTTCTGCTACAAAATATTCCACTGTTATCATCTAGATATATTCTAAATGATGTCTTCTGAAGAAATGTGTTGATGACAATTGAGGAGTCCCTGACTTAAAATAAACCTGAGAAGAAGCCCACAGATTGAATCAACTATGTCCTGTATTTAGTTTATCCTTGGTCAATTTCTGAATCTGTTAGGAAACTAGCATTGTAACTTGTGGCTGAGTTATCCATGTGGCTGCAGCTTTGAATTGTTGCCTCTGAATTAGTGCATCAGTGCATGTTTCGCCCAGATATGTCGCTGCAGGTACATTGAGTGCCAATGTTTCGCCGGAATGTCCATTAACTTCCGTTCCGGCGAATTTCTGGTACTCTGGCATGACCATTTTTAGCAAAGGTCATGCCAAATTTTCACCGTGGCAGCGTAGAGAAGAGTTGTGTAACAGTTAACCGGTGTTAATCATGTAGAGTTGCTTGTGTTTAGTTAGCAGCGGTAGAAAGCAGATTCAGGGTAGAGCCTTCATTATCAAAAACAAACTTTCTGTTAGACACGTGTACCTTGATCTATCTACAAACATTAAGCATGATATATTAATCTTCACGAATGAATATGATATGCCCTGAACTATGCATGCAACAGCAAAGTTCCTTGTCATTTTATCAACTATATTGGTTCTAACAGTGAACTATATTCTGTTAGATATTTAATCTTGCTATGTTGGTAGATTTAAGTTATTGGCTAAGTGTGTGTGCATGATAGAGAAATCTGCATGCAGTTTGGAGAGTTAGTAGTACATGCATTAGACAGTGCGGTGAGTTGCTCAGGCTATGTGCGTGCATGCGAGATGGCTAGATCTCCTGGAGTGTTTCTAGGAGGGCTAGTTAGTGGTGTGAGTGCTTGGAGTAGTGGCCGCGTGGTATGTGTGTGTACTGCCTATTTAAGGTGATCAAGTGAATGAGAAAAGGTGGCCGGTGAGGGCAAGAGAAAACCATGTAGCCATTGTGATCACCAAGGAAAATAGTTAGAGAATTAGAGGAAGTAGATAGGGGCTGAGAGATTCAGCCCCTACAAATTCCTGGACATTGATACTGACGATTACAAGTATATTCACAATCACTGAATTTTGTAATTGAATTGTGTGTCATTAAAAGTGAAAAAAACTAATTCCAGCTTATTATCATATCAGTACAAGTATCATATTGATTATAGGTATAACTCTGTTTACTAATATACTTTGGCTGCACGATTAGTTACTGGCTGTTTAATTGAGTAGTTCATTACTCATCATTATTGTGACAGTACTTTTGATGCTACTGTATGCTAGTTTGTGCAGTGCTAGGTAGATATAGCTAGCGATGTCGTCTTCTGCAGACCCCAACGAAGACGTTGACGGGTCTTCTCAGCGGAAGTTGGATGAGCACTACAGGCTCATGGTCTCGGATCAGCTGGAGGAACTTCCAGGCAGCGATGACGGGTCCTCGGAGGAGGGGGATGATGAGATGGACAACGATGGTGAGATTAGAGGGCCGCTGCCGACGAGACCACCGACAGTGGCGTTGCCGGGGGTAGCTCGGATACTACTACCAAGGCCAAGAGGTAACGGAAGCAGCGGCGCCCAAACAGGGTCGGCACCACTCGCGACATAATCACCGCGGTGGATGCCAAGACCGGTCTTCCTACCGAGCCCAAGCATGTGGCGAAGGGGTACGGCCTCCAACTGGGAGCAATCCTTCGGGAAGTCGTCGACGTCAATGAGACGAAACTCCGAACCAAGAAGAAGCAGCATCTGCAGGCCCAACTCCTTGCGCGGCTGCACGCACGGTATGAGTTCCCTGTGGAATACAGGAACGAGGAACCCAAAGATAACATCGTGAATAGACGAGCCCTCTCTAAGTTCACCAAGAACCTCAGCGGTTATAAAACCATGCTGAGGGGGATGCTTGGTGACAATGAGACTTGGACAGAGATCCAACGCCACTTCCCGCGGATGACGCTGGATCAGTATAATAAATTCTTGGAAAACGAGGAGCTCGAGTACACCAAACAACAATCGGCCTGGGGGAAGGAGCTGGCGGATAAGAACATCGGTCACCACCATCTCGGTTGCCGTGGCTTCGAAGGCAAGCAGCCGGTATGGGACAAGGAGGACCAGGCCTACATAAACGCTGGCCTCGAGCCCCCTTTTGCCAAGTACAAAGACCCACTCTTCAGGGCATATCTCAGGTCCCGATACCATAGAGAAATGGGTGGGAAACGTGTCACGAAACCTGATGTGGTGGTGGGAGTTGAGTTGGTCGCCGACGCGAAGGTGAAGGCACTTGAGAATGCAGTGGTAAGAAATTTACCAGCCTATTAATTTGATACTACTCACCAAGTCCATTACATTCTAAAATTG
This sequence comes from Lolium perenne, assembly GCF_019359855.2. NCBI lineage: Eukaryota > Viridiplantae > Streptophyta > Magnoliopsida > Poales > Poaceae > Lolium > Lolium perenne. The sequence continues at coordinate 525,750 of NW_027248984.1, forward strand.
TTCATGTTACTTATGGCAGTTGAAGGAACAAGCAGCCGCCGAATCAGCTGGCTCCTCGACCTAGACGTCGACGGGCAAAGTCCTGTGGGACACGCCTTTTATCAGGGGTCTGAACACCGTGAAGGAACGGCCGCCGTTGGACAAGCCCCACCGTGTCCCCGGTGCCGGAGGAGGTCGCAAGCTTGTCGACTATGGCTTGGACATGCCCGCAAGCACTAAGGAGTTGCGGCAGGCGCAGAAGGACCGGGAGCACGAGGCTCTTCTGAAAAAGGTGGCTGACTTGGAAACAACCATGGAGCAACGCGTCAGTGCCGCGGTTGCTAGCAAGGTTGATGACGCGGTGGCCACCAGGGTCAATGAAATCATCCCTGATCTTGTGCTGTCGATGAAGAATTACTTCGCCGGCGGCCAAAAGGGACCGATGCCGGTGATCAGCCTAGGCGCCAGCAACTCCGACAACCGGCCTCCAACTATACACGCTCAATGCACACCCAACTTGGTATGCGCTAGAGAGGATTCGGCGGCCATGGGGGCGCCAGTAGTCCCTCAGTCACGTGCACGCCTGGCCTCGGTCCTTTGACGCGAGCCGAGCTCGACGCCCTCACGGTAATTAATTTAGCCTCTCAAGCCTCTACAAATTAGATACTTTATCATCGCCCCTCTCTGACCTACGTACACATGTTTTCACAGGAGGACGTGACTCCTTGCACCTTCCTACTGAATGTGGATAACAAGTTGAAGGATGTAGCGAGCGACAGTGTCCTCCTGCCAAAAAATCGGACATTCCACTGCGCCAGGATGGATGATAGCATGAGCCGGGTTCGCGTGAACCGGTCGTTACCGGGATGCCAAGACCTCCATCCTCCTTATCAACCCCTGGAAACGGAAACCCCGCTCACTCTCGGGGACCTCAAGAATCACATCCTTCTATGGCCAAAATCCCTAATTCGGCTGAACACCGCCGCCTCAGGTTCGGAGGCAAGCTATGGCATGGTCACTCCTCAGGATGCGACGGCTGCCCCGAGTCCTCCATCGGCTGGTGGTCCTTTTGAGCCCGATAGCCAGCCCGACAGTCAGCCCGAGAGTCAGCACGGCAACGCGTTGGACATCGATCAAGCTCCAATCGATGCGTTCATCGCTGAGATGGAGGGCGACGGGGTTTCTCCTTACAAGCCACCCGCCGATCGTACGCTAAAGAAGAAGTTGTTCCTTTCACAAGAAACTCCCGAGCAGGAAGACACTACCGCCTTCACCGCTCCACCCCGAGTTGGGCTTACCCCGAGGACACTCCTTGGTGCGACCACGGAGGGTATGAAACAAAACGCCACTCCCAGTTGCAGTAAGAAGAAGGTCAGGAAGCGGAATAAGTCCGGAGATGTTGCCGCAAGCAAGAAAGTGGTTAATGACAAGTTGCCGACCCCGTGGAGGAATATGCATCACCTAGGCCAGCCTATGCTGCCGGCACACATTGTCCAGCAGGTGACGCCGGATATGAGGAGCTTGCATGATGCTGTTCTAATGAAGGAGGACCTACTTCTTCGAGATAGAAATCCCTCGTACCCGGTTTTGACGGCCAAGGTGCCCACTGGCTTTGGCTTTGTCACCACATACCCTGCGGACTTGATGTTCATTCGATATGAAGACATCTTCAGGCTCTTGAACATGCAACAGCTCGACCGAAACTTGGTCCGCCTCCTATCGCTCAGCATGGCGCACGATATCGCCATGGAGAACACAGCGGACATCGCTATCATGGACCCCTTCTACATGACTCCAACTGTCGTCCAGAACGAACAAGCGTTTCTAGCGAAGTACATCAAGGATTTCTTGGTGTTAAACAAGGATAAGAAATGCTTTGCCATACCATATTTCCGCGAGTAAGTATTTGGTTACTAGAGTACCCTCTATTACATTCTTTCATGAATTTCCTTCATAGTTGATCGAGTATGATGGTTTATTTCCATTTTGCGCAGATTCAAGTACTTCACCCTCCTCCTCTTTCACCCGTATCATTCACATGTCAGTTACCTCGACTCCGGGCTTGATCCGGACAAGGACTTCACTGACCTTAAGTCTACACTTGATAAAGCCCTCAGCGGCTTCATAGCCGAGGTTGGCATCAACAAAATCAGGCATGAGAAGAAAGTTAAAGGTTGCTATGTGTGCAACCACATAACCAAGTTCCCCTGCCTCAAGCAATCGGCGCATGACAATGGGATGGAGGCCTGGTTTTCCATCCTACAGATGAGGTTGATTGTAAGGTCTCAGAACGATCTCTTGTTGCCATCCAGTCTTCAGCGGATGTTCGTGAACATGGCGGACACCACCGATGAAAACGTGAGAGCCGAGTTCCGTGCCATCCAGCGGACCATTTGCACAATACTCTGGAGGGATGTATGCGGTAATGGTGGCTTGTTCCACTATGGTCCCGCACTTTCTAAGGCTAAGATAGAAGGCCGATTAGAAGATGGATGTGACGACAGAACATTCACCATGCTCGAGAGCATCCGTCCCTTCCCGCCGAAGCCGACTTGACTCAAAAACTTTTGTCCTTTGCAAATGTTAGTCATAAAATTACTTAAGTAATTTCCCTGCTTTTTCTTTGCACTAGTACTCTATGTTATATCTCTCTCTACTAATGTACTAACAACTTTCATTTCTTTTTTCTGTGTTTGCATAGATGACGTACTATGTCGTCTACCACGGCAGGGTTCCTGGAGTCTACGAGGACTGGGAAGACTGTAGGAGGCAGGTCCACCGTTTCAGCGGTAACAGTTACAAGGGGTACACCACTTTGGAGGAGGCGGAAGCTCGATACGCCAACTTTCGAGCAGGACAGAGGAGGGAGATGTGGAGGACCCCTTTCATCGTGATGATGCTTGCCGCCACCGCCTCTATAGTTTACTATGTCATTGTTGTTTAGCTAGGTCGTCGACTGGACTTGCATGTATTTGTGTAATATGTGCTACTTCGAGTCGTGATGGTTGAACCATATGGTCAACTATCTACTATCTAAACTTATCTTATTAATGCATGCATGTTGTGAACATTTGGGACTTTCTATATAACTGTGTATCTGTGTATCTGGCTGTATTTCTAGTAATATCTGTGTTATACTTTGATGTGTGTATTCTTGTGTATGTATTGTGTATTCTGGTGTGTATTCTGGTGTATATACATTACATTTCGAGTTTTATTTTTTTAATCTTGTGATCAATACCACCGGCGCTCCTAAACTATACCCCTGGCGAAATTGGAATCGCCAGCGGTGCAGCCGATTACCCCCAGCGAATTGGTAAGATGCCGGTGCTAAGCCAGTACCACCGGCGATTTGAGAAAAGCGCCGGGGATAATGACACTTACCACCGGCGATTTGGAAAACGCTGGCGGTAAGGGGTTACCACCGGCAAGGAGGTCGCCGGCGAACACGAAAACGCCGGCGGTAAGGGTTTCTGGTGCGCCGGCGGTAGTGCAATTCCTAGTAGTGAAGCTTGGTGCAAGTGGAGACAAGAATTAGGCCAAACACTAGTTTGAATAGTGAAAAAGGATTTGGTTTGATTTGGTTTTCCAACAATTTGCCAAAATGTCCTCATGAAACATTTTTTAAATTTTTTGAATGGGATTGGGTGGACTTGCTTCAAATGACCAGGGACACACCTTGGTTGTGGTGGTTTTCAAAGTTTCAAAGAATTGCAAAATTTCAAATAGGGGAGAAACTAGAATTTGTTTCAAAGTCCCAACTTTGCTTGATCCTAGTTTGAAATTGGAAAGGAATTTGCAGGGGTGGTTTTGAGCAAAGTTGTTCACCTTGATGTGGTCTTGGATGAGGTGCAAAGAGTTGGCAAAGTTTGGGTTAGAAAACTCTTAATAAAGAGGCTCAAAGTGGGTAAGATATTAAAAGTGGCACATATGACCATTATCATATGTGACTAGGTTTTTGATTTTCTCTTGAGTTGATTTGGGTTTCTTTGGTTCAAAAAGTGTTATTAAGTGGTTAGTAACATTCTACAAACAATGGCTCAAGCCAAATTGGCCTAGGTCAAAGTTTTGCAAATTTCCATAAACACATGTATGTGGTGAATTGGATTTTTCTTATTTTTCTATTTTGGTTCACTTGATCCAATTGGGCAGGTTTAGGGTCTATCTAGGGTTAGATTGAGTTTTATAAAAGTTTCAAACCATTTGGGTAAGGTATGAGGGCATAGGTCAACATTTTCCATTATGGCCATGTGCCACATATGCCTCTATGCATAATTTGTTTTATTTTTGTTTCACCTTAGATTTAGTTGGTAGGTGATAGGTTGGTTTGTTGAGTTTTTTCAAACCATCTACACAAGGTAGACAAGGCAAGGTTATTATTTGCAAGAATAGCCATAGGCTTACTTAGGCCTTTTCTTTTTAATTTAATTTCTTTTTATTTTGTTTTATCTTGCAGGGTGAAATGAAGAGCGAAGTTTAGGGTTTTGGAAAATTGTAAAAGGGTGCAAACACTCATCATGGCAATAACACAAAGATTAATTATGAGCACTATGCATAGCACATGATTTAATAAAAAAAATTGTTAGTTCTCATTTTTGGAAAAAGGAAATTCCTTTTCTTCTTTGTTTGAAAATTTGGGATGTTACAAACCCTTCCCCCTTAAACAAATCTCGTCCCGAGATTTTAAGAAAAGTTAGGTTCCTAAGAGAGATTGGGCAATTAGGTTAACAGCAAAACATACTGGGCATGACCTGGGGTGCTTCCTGGGCTTCAGTGGCATTCATGTGGAAGAGACGGCCGTTGCGGTTGTTCGGGTTTCTTTTTCCTGCAAAGCGGCGCTGTTGCTGGGCAGGTGCAGCGGTGTTGGCGGCAATCTTGGCTAACCTTTTGGGGCACTCATTGGAGTAGTGTCCCACAATTCTACATTCATAACAAGTTATGGTTGACTTGTCCTTGGGGTTGACGGGAACAACGTTGCTTCCAGTCCTTGGGGCAGTATTGGGGTTGTTATTGTTGCCATTGGGGTGGTTGTTGTTGTTGTTGTTGTTGTTGTTGTTGTTGTTGTTGTTGTTGCTGTTGTTGTTGTTGCTGTTGTTGTTGTGGTTGCCTCCGTGCTTCGGGGGTCCTCCATTGTTGGTGGGGTAGTTTGGGCGGTACGTCTGAGCAGGGGGCTTGTTGTATCTTGAGGCAAATCCGCCAGATAAATTATTGTGGTACTTCTGGGCACTGTTGGGTCCATTCTGGGGCATCATACGGCGCTTACGGTTCTCGTTGGCTTGGTGCAGTTTTCCTTCCATCTGGATGGCTGAGTCCACCAGGGCTTCAAGGTCGGCAAAGGGAATGTTGACCAGCACAGTCTGCATCTCGTCGTGCAGTCCGTTCAGAAATCTTTCCTTCCTCTTCTCGTTGGTGTCGGTTTCGTCTGGGGCATACCTTGACAAGGTGAGGAACCCGTCGCGGTATTCTACCACCGACATTCTGCCTTGCTTGAGTTCACGGAACTCGTCTCTCATCTTCTTAATCAGTCCTTGGGGCACATGGTATTTGCTTAACTTGAGCTTGAAGTCCTCCCAGGTCATCATCTGTCCCGCATTCATTGCACGGGCGCTTGTCCACCAGGCTCTTGCAGGTCCTGACAGGTAGTGAGTGGCGAACAGTACTTTCTCTGCGGCTTCGACTCCCGCAACTTCAAGGTTGTTCTCCATTGTCTGGATCCAGTCATCTGCGTCGAGTGGCTCCTCTGTCTTGTTAAACATAGGAGGGTTGGTGTTCTGAAAGTTCTTGAGTTTTGATCCCGGGTGATCATGGTTTCCATGGCCTTGATTGTTCTGAGCTATCTGTTGCAGTGCAGCTATGTTGGCTTGTCGCTCAGCTCTCTCGGCTTCGCGGTCCGCCATCATCATCTGGATCATTTGCATCATTGCGTCTTGGTTGCGCTGCGGGTTGGTGGGGCCATCTGATTATTGAGGTAGATGACAAGATGAGAGGGAAATTTCTATGGTTTGTTTGGTTTAAAGTTCAAAAAGTTTCAAAACTTGAGTAGTGTTGAGGGGGTACAAACAACAACACTTTTTCATTCATACCAAACATCACACATTACAAAGCTAACACATTGTTGGTTTTAAGAACCATTCATTCGCTCTACGATACAAGGGGATCCTGATACAAACTCACACCTACTCAAGTGATCAAGTGAAACTACTACTCATCATCCACATCTATCGGGATGTGGTCATCCTCTCCGGCCTCCAGAAACTCATAGTCTTCCATCTCAGTGTTCTCATCTTCCTCGAAATCCTCATCATCACTCTGGAAGGCTGCTCATCTTTGAATGTCTTCACCCTCTTCTGATAGCTCCATCAGCTGGTCCTCTTGGGCCTTGACAGTTGCCTCCAAGGATACTATCTTTGCGCGGAGGTGCGCAATGGTAGCGTCCTTCTTGGCACGCTGCTGGCGGAGTGTCTTGCGCTTATGGGCAAGGATCCAGACGGTATCGGTCTGTTGTGCTAGGTGGGCGTGAGTCTGGTTGGCGTAGACGCGACAGTTGTCCAGCTCCTTCTGGGTCTCGTGCAGCATAACGTCTAGGTGCTCCACGTGATTCTTCAGCTCCGGGTGGGGTGACAGTGCCCTGGGTCCTCCGATGGAGTCATGCCTTGCAAGGTGAGCAAAGCGAGTCCCATAAAGCTCAGTCACATGCTGCCCACACAGACGGGCAAGTGCTTCCTGCCTGGCTCTAGCTAGTCCATCTAGCCAGTTGCTTTCCATGACAGAGAAATGGATCCTCATATAAATAGGAGGCTCCCGCTTGCCTCTCAGGTCCGCAGTTACAACCCACTGCAGTTCCCTTCCGGGTTGGTCGTCCATTTGAGTTCCAAGGAACTCCGGATGCGGGCGTCCGAGATACTCAGACAAAGCGTCTAAGTCCTTCTCGAAGATCATGTTCCCACCATTCCCCAACCGGTAAAACATGGTGTTGTGGGGCAACGCCATCCGAAAGAGAATTGGATGAGTAAGTTAGAGAAGTGTAAGTGTGTCAAATTTTATGTATTATTTCAAGAAGAGTATAGCATGAGTTTCTCTTTTGAAAAAGACCTCAAAGGTAAGAGTGTGAATAAATTTTCATAAATATTCACTTCATTGGTTTTGAAACTAAGTTTTTCAGACGTCCATTCTAACTAGGATTTCCTAAGGTCAAACAATGGCTCTGATACCAACTTGTCAACACCCGGATTTTTAAGTCCAGATGCCTATTATGACATACATCGCAATCCCAGGAATATTGTTGTTGCGAGATATAACAGTTGATATCATAAGTCATCATTCATTACAAACCATAGTCGCCTTACAAAAGTAGATCACATGATCCAATATTACACAAATAGTTGATCTAATGATCAATGAACACAATACATAGCGGAAGCATAGAAGTAGTGGACTATCTATTCCACAGGCCAACGCTTGACGTCAGGAGTAGTTCTAGTTGTCGTAGACGCCCTGCTGTCCATCATCTTCATACTGCTGCTCCTCTTCATAGTCTGGCCATTGGAATAGCCAGGGACACAGCCGTGAGTACTTTAAAGTACTCGCAAACTAATACTAATGTAAGTACTTATCAATTTTATTCAAGGGGTGCTAAGCTCTAGGTTTATTTGCATAAAGCCAATTTTAGTTCATACACATTTAGTAAAAGGTTCTTCAATTGCTAACTAAACTCAAGTGGGAACATTAGTGTCATTCTCACAACTCAGTTGTGATAAGTCAAGTCACCTTTTATCTTTCACGTTCAAGTCACAAGTCACCCTTCACATGTCACATTTTTGAAACTTGGTCTGATGACGGAACAGTATGGCCTTTCCAATCGTCCGTAACCGTGGACACTGCTATTCGAATAGATTTACACTCTGCAGAGGTTGCACACTTGTGCCACAACATTTGATTACATCCGTCAGGGATAACCCTGAATAATCGTAACTCAGTACGCGGATCATCAACCATAACCTTTCACTTACATATCCTAGTATAGACACCTCTCCCCATGAGCTTGGCCTCCCAGTGAAGACAAACCGTCAGCCTGGGAACTGCACAGGGCTTGGGCCGGACATTCACCTCATTTCACGTCATTTCACCTCAGTTCACTTTCAACAGAGGCAGCCTCGGCATAACCCCTATGACGTTTGTTCAGAGGGAACCCATACTAAGATACATAAACTTCTAGTTAAGCCCTACCCATAATCAGGTATTGTGGGGGTACTTGTACATTGGAAAGGTATCGCATCCAAACCCACCATCAGTTTTTATCAAATTCACCAAGTCATATTCACCTTCAAAACTTTCAAAATCATTTCACTTCACCAGTTCCCATCTAGAGTAGTCAATTTTATTTGTTAGCACTAGCCACTAATCATGAGGGGTGCTACTTAACTCATAAGCTTTTTAGGCTAAGTTTTGATACTCTTGCTCTACTCTATACTTAGACCAAAGTTAACTATAAAAGTAATCTTTGATAAACAATGTAAAAGATTGAAGGGTAAAACTTGGGATGGGACCATTGCACATAAAGTAAAGGAAATGGTGCCTTGCTCAAGAGAGCTTTGCACTTGCAAGAATATTAGCTTGCCTTGGTTAGTGTACTGATCAAAGTGGTCTTCCTCTTCCTGGTAGTATACCTCTTCCTCCTGGTACTCCTCGGTACTAGCGTCTAAAAACGGATACAAGGTAACAATCACCAAACAAGCTTAAGAGCTAGACTAAGCACACACAAGGTTCACACAAACTAATCTATCATCACGACAATATTATATGTTGATTGACTTTGTTTTCTTTTTAAGAGAAAAATAATTTCCTCTCATTACAATTATTGCTTTTGGGTTTCTCTTTAAGTCTTTGAGGAACTAATTTCCTCTCATTGGATCTTGTTAAGATTTAATCTCCTCAAATGAATAATATATGAACCCATGTTGACCAAGGTTCACCCTTCATAATCATCATTTGGGAAAATGATTTAAATGAGGTATAGCATCTCATGCAATTTAACACTACTTTGCTCATAAGTTAATGTCATCAACTAAGTCAATATGAGATTTTGTAGAACCAGGTTACTACCTCATATTGAATTACTTGAGACAAGATTTAAATGAAAGTAAGCCTCTCATATGATTTAAAAATAGTTTTGGACAATATCACTTGACTAGGAATAGTCATAGAGTCCTTTATTTAAACTAGGCCTCTCATATGGTTAGTTAGGGAATTTCATAAGCTTTCCAATGTTATGTAATTCATCAAATTTGGTTGAGCCAAATTGATTCTATTTAAAATTTGAAAAAGCATCTGCAAGCATTTTGGATTTAAAACAGAAATTCGGAATTTGAATTTGTGGGCCGCACGGGAAAGTTAACGGGCCGAAATGGGGGAGAGGGAGTTGGGCTGGCCCAACTGCGCGTCCAGCGCGAGCAGGCCATCTGACTGGGTGGGCCCCACGCGCCAGTGCGTTTAAAACGCCGAAGCGGTATGGGGGAAGGAGGGGCGTTGGATTAAAGATGATCCGACAGTCAAGGAGCATCACCTTCCTCGACAGGGTTCGCCGGCGAGCAAACCCTACCGGCGGCAGAGGGGGTCGTTGGCGGCGTACCTGGGCTCAGGCAGGACTCGGCGAGGCGGGCGATCGAACGAGGAGACGATGGCGAGTCGAATGGTGGTCGAGGGAGGTGCTGCGGCGGTCGATTTCGATGGCGCCTTCTGCTACTGGCTCCGGCGATCTCCGGTGAAATTGGATGGATTCCGGCGACAATGTGGGCTAGCTAGTGTTCGAGGAGAGCAAGGGAGAAGAGGAGAGCAAGGTTGTGTGAAGAATTCCTCTCAGGGCGTGCTCTATTTATAGAGGCGAGGAGGTCTGCGGGGGTGCAGCGAGGTCAAGCCTGGCGCGGCCTCTCTGGTGCTCGAAGGAGCAAGGCGAGGGCATGGCTAGGTATGCGGCGTCAAGGCGAGGCTAGGGAGCATGCTGGCGAGGAAGGGGGTGGTCGGGGTAGCTCTAGCTATGTTGATGTTGTGCGGCACGGTGGTGGAAAAACAGCGATGATGTCGATGGCGACAGCGTGCGCGCGGGCAAGGGAGTGTGTCTAGCGGGCTCCTGGTGTGGTGAAGAAGCTCCAGGCAGAGGAGGGGGTCCGGGGGTGGCCTGTGTCGCCGAGGCGACGCGTGCACTGCGCTCCGTGGGCGCGTCCATGCCATCGTCGGCATGGCCCTGGGCGTCGTGGGCGCGCGCGTGTCTAGTGCTTGGGGGGCATTTCTTCGACCAGGGCTAGCTCAGGTGGGTGCAGGAGGGTGAGGTGGAGTGGTTTGGCATGGTGGCCAGGGCTAGAGGGAGAAAGAGAGAGGGGAGCATGCCATGGGGAACATGGCCGGCATGGCCATGGCTATGCCATGCTTGGCCCTCTTCTAGGGTTTTAATGGCAGGGGTTGTGGTGAGAGGGGACCAGGGGACAAGCTTGGTGCAAGTGGAGACAAGAATTAGGCCAAACACTATTTTGAATAGTGAAAAAGATTTGGTTTGATTTGGTTTTCCAACAATTTGCCAAAATGGCCTCATGAAACAATTTTTGAAATTTTTGAATGGGATTGGGTGGACTTGCTTCAAATGACCAGGGACACACCTTGGTTGTGGTGGTTTTCAAAGTTTCAAAGAATTGCAAAAATTTCAAATAGGGGAGAAACTAGAATCTGTTTCAAAGTCCCAACTTTGCTTGATCCTAGTTTGAAATTGGAAAGGAATTTGCAGGGGTGGTTTTGAGCAAAGTTGTTCACCTTGATGTGTTCTTGGATGAGGTGAAAATATTTGGCAAAGTTTGTTTTAGAAAACTCTTAATAAAGAGGCTCAAAGTGGGTAAGATATTAAAAGTGGCACATATGACCATTATCATATGTGACTAGGTTTTTTTATTTTCTCTTGAGTTGATTTGGGTTTCTTTGGTTCAAAAAGTGTTATTAAGTGGTTAGTAACATTCTACAAACAATGGCTCAAGCCAAATTGGCCTAGGTCAAAGTTTTGCAAAATGTCCATAAACACATGTATGTGGTGAATTGGATTTTTTCTTATTTTTCTATTTTGGTTCACTTGATCCAATTGGGCAGGTGTTAGGGTCTATCTAGGGTTAGATTGAGTTTGGTAAAAGTTTCAAACCATTTGGGTAAGGTATGAGGGCATAGGTCAACATTTTCCATTATGGCTATGTGCCACATATGCCTCTATGCATAATTTGTTTTATTTTTATTTCACCTTAGATTTAGTTGGTAGGTGATAGGTTGGTTTGTTGAGGTTTTTCAAACCATCTACACAAGTTATACAAGGCAAGGTTTATTATTTGCAAGAATATCCATAGGCTTACTTAGGCCTTTTCTTTTTAATTTAATTTTCTTTTTATTTTGTTTTATCTTGGAGGGTGAAATGAAGAGCGAGGTTTAGGGTTTTGGAACATTGTAAAAGGTGCAAACACTCATCATGGCAATAACACAAAGATTAATTATGAGCACTATGCATAGCACATGATTTAATAAAAGTTTTTATTAGTTCTCATTTTTGGAAAAAGGAAATTCCTTTTCTTCTTTGTTTGAAAATTTGGGATGTTACACTTATCATGTGTGATTAGGCCTAATAGGAGGGCTGAGGCCTAGACTCACAACATGATGTGCATCTAATTCTGCATGGGTGTTCTACTCAATTTTCATTTAAATATTATATGATTGGATATCTATCTACTACTTCAATCTAGGAATTTTCACGTACCCAAGACCCCGATGATTGATAAAGGTAATGAGGTGAGATTACTGAAAATATGTTGCTTCTTGCGAAACCCAGTGACAACAGGAGGAGTACGGTGGTAGTTTGAGATCCATTAGGAAATAACGATGACATCGTTAATCATAATGCTTTGATACGTGGATCACTTAATAATCCATCATAACCATATCGACTGGAGTGAATGGGTTTGGACAATAGTATGTAGATAACCAGCTCAACTGGAGTCTATAGTACATAAGGATGCATCTCTCACAAGAATTGAATCTGAATTGAATTAAGTAAAATTATGCTTATTATTACCTTTTATTCCATAATATGTATGCACAACTGCAGGTAAAATCATATCCCTATCCTATCTCCATCTATTGATTCACAAACCCCAAGTAAACTCGCATGCCCGGTGAGGTGAAGATTCTACAAGTTAACAATGTCTTGCTTGAGTAAATCACCACAACAATTTCTTCCCAAGGATCGATATAAACATGTGTCTTATAGGAAAAAAGTAACTATACTACATATAGTATTACGGACCGCAGGTATCTTCCCTCTCGGGTGATATGATTCGAAGCATGGGCTTGCACAACTTGATTATTTGATAATCAAGGTTGTCCGACTAAGTGTTAGTTGAACGGAATCGTATACCATTTGGAATGAGAAAAGTGAGTTAAGCCGACACTAGCATTGACGAGTCACTCGCCCGCAGGTTACCACTAATATCGTGAAGCAAAGGGACTTGGACAACACATCACATTTATAGGTTACTCGTAGGTAATCAGGAGCCGGTATGCTTTGCTAGAAGCCAATGCCGACAAGTGTTCCTTGGGTGACTCCGCTCTGAGCATGACTCTGGTTAGGGAGTGTCTTGGGTATAGAGTTTGAGTCGAAGCATGGTCGTCTTACTATTAGTATATGGGGTCACACACTTAAGAGGATGGGACCGGGTGGAAGAATATTCCACCTGACACGGAACATAGTTGGGTTGGACCTGAATCGGACAAAGGGAGAGGTAGAAACAAACAACTGCCTTGGAAGGCGAGTTGTTCTCACGCCTCCACTATCTGTCCCGAGGACGATGAGACAAGCTAGCACCAGCTCGTAGTCGTCCCACCTTGTACATGTGAGAGCTGATAGAGGCGCTGCAAGTCTGACGTTGCGCGGCAGAGTCGTCGAAGAAGACTGCCGGCAACGGAGATGAGGATGACGGAGTTGGACCCGGGAACATCTTCACTACGTCGATCTAGATGGTTCCTCGAGTTTTCGCAACCGTGCGTCTAGGGGTAAAGAGTTATATGGCCACTCTCCTCTACCGGATCCATGGGCGACACCATGGTTGGTGCTTTCCGGAAAAGTTTTCAACTCTGAGGAGGTGTCCATGTGGGTTTTCACATGAATTGAAAAGGTGTCCACATCGAGTCATCCACTCCCCTCCTTTGAACCAAACACAAAAAAAGCTATCCCTAACCACCCCTCATCTTATCCAACCAAGCAGAAAAATGGCTATCTTGTTGAAGCCATCGTTCCTTCAACGATACTGTGAACCAAACAACCCGTAAACGATCTACCTATGCAGTTCGCCAGGATATTTTAAGCAAAAAAACGGTAAACGGGGGGGGGGGGGGGGGGGGCTCGTAAACATCATAATGCTTGTGGCATGGTCAAGAAAAGCCAAGGTAGATATTTCATTCATATATGTTCCAGGGTTGGGACTATTTACCCCACTCCTTTGCCTAACAACCTATTCTCTATCATGGAAGGACACTTGCATTATGATGTGCGGGTAGAGCAAGACCAACCCCATGACCAAGAGCCAGAAGACGAAGGTGAAGTGGAAGAACAAGGAGCATGACCTGAGCAGCAGGCACAACCACAAAACCCCTACGCCACATATGAAGACGTCTACATGCTCGGAGGTGCCATTTACAACCTCTACAACCTCCGCGACACCACCCAAGACATGACGTCGAGTTTCAACCATTGGTCCAATCAACGGAATTATTCATCGCTGCAATGAAGCACAAGATGGGCTTACAAAATCCTAAGCTTGGGGATATCTCTCCAAGTCATAAGTGCGGTCAATTTTATTTACGTAATAATAAGGTTGTACTACAGCTCGTTGTGATCTTTGAAACACTCGAGTTGGAAAAGTGCCAACACTTTTCTTTTTATTTGCCTTGCTTATCAGTTTGTTTTTGTTTGAAGTTTTATAGCCTAGCGGTGCCACCAATTTTCTATTCTTTATATCCCAATCTGCAAAAACAACAAAATAATCCTTTTATCCTTTTTTCTCAAAGTGGTTCCATTTTCCTATTATGCTTTTAATATTTGCAAAGAGAGTGGTCTAATCATAGTTTTGAAGAAAAAAGTTCATACGGAAGAGCAACGTGAATTTATTATTGAAAGGTATGTCTTACAACTTCCAGTTCCGAATTTTGAAATATCGTGCTAGTTAGTTGTAATTGTTGAGTTATTATACTAGTGGGAGTAAATCTTGATAGTTAGAGTAAACCTTTCATGTGTTTGTATAATTATTTAAGTAAGCTTTCACTCTAGTTCTTATAGTTAACCAAGTTTTGCAAATGAGATACTTTTGCTAAATAATCAGAACAAAGGCTTGGGTGATGTTTAATTGTCCTTAAAGTTTAGCCATAGAGTAAACAAATCCATATATTTAATGATAGACTTGAGAGCACTCTTTGAATGATTTGTTTGAAGGAATATGCTTAGTGGTAACCAAGATGCATGCCAAAATTGACCCATAAATTAAAGTATGATATAGCTTTATGCATGTCAGCAACACTGTCACACTCCATGGTCGCTAACAACTCCTTTGGCCTACAAATGATCTTTCATGAAGGAAACTTTCGTATTTGGCTATTGAGTTGATAAACACTTGTAGGAGCAATGCTATAGTGGGTAAAATTTGCATCTCATAGGTTTGCGTTATATGCGAAGTTGGAATACGGATGACTTTGAGAAATCAATATGCTACGAGTATCCTTCCTAGTCTGCACAGTCTGATTAGACTAACTGAGCTTTGGCATCATCTCTTTACTAAAGAGCAGAAATTCTAGAAATACAAAGATTGAGAACACGTGTTTGATAAGTCTTGATTTAATGGTGTGGGTGTTTTAATGAAACACTCTATTTTTATGCTTCTTTTTACATGAGTCTTCACTCTTATGTTAAATGCTTCTTATTTTGTTCCTTGGTAAACTCAGAGTTAACTAGAGGAATTAGAATGATTTTTCTTGACTGGTTATTCTTACTTATGAAATATTCATTATGATTGTCTTGGCTTAACAAAGCTTGTGTTATATCTCGCCATTACTCTATCTATGTTGAAGCTTCCAGGAAGAAGTGGTGGTTGCTTGAGACTACTTATTGTAAGTGAATTTACGTTCTCGTTATTTCAGTTTAAACATTGTATTCCTTAGGATGTTTGGTTCCTTGCTTGAGGATAATCAAGGTTTAAGCTTGGGGATGTTAATGGCTATGAAAAACAACCATATTTATCCATGTTTAAATTTGATATTTGTCAAGTAATTGATAAAATATCTCTCTCAACTTGCGACTGATCACTAATTATTGCAAAGATGTGCAAATCCCTTATTTTACTTCTCTGGTGCAAATATGGACAATTTACAGACATAATCAAGGGCAATTAATGAAGATTTCGAAGTTTCCAAATCCCCAAGTCGAAGAGTCCATGAAAATAAGCATCGAGGAGTTTGGCGAGCACTGGTACGGCCGCAGCCCGTCCGTACAACGCGTCGGTAGCATGTGTCACCGTCTTCCCCTTGTTAAACGGAACAACTTTCGTGAAAGTGGCCTATATATAATGGGCATCACAGCCGCCAGCAAGAGGAACGCGGAGAAGAAACACCACACATAAATCAGAAGCCACCATGAGATCCATTTCACCAAGCACATATGAGGAGAGGGGAACCGCTGCTCTATCGACATCTTCATCATCATCTCCATCCTCCCCCTCTCCTTAATTAGCTATAGATTCTACTTGTACACTTGATCTCGTCACAATTGGTGGCATCGTAAGACTATTTTACATTGATCTTAAGAATTCCTTTAAAATGTTTATGATTGTTAATCTTATCATGTGAGAGTAGACCTAATGGGCTGAGGGCTAAGGCCTAGACTCACAACATGATGTGCATCTAATTGTATATGGGTGTTCTGCTCAATTTCAATCAAAGATTGTATGATTGGATCTCTATCTCCTACTTCAATCTAGGAATTTTCAGGTACCCAAGACCCCGATGATTGATAAAGGTAATGAGGTGAGATTAGTGAAAATATGTTGCTTCTTGCGAAACCCAGTGACAGCAGGAGGAGTATGGTGGTAGTTTGAGATCCATTTGGAAATAACGATGATGTCGTCAATCTTAATGCTTTGATCCGTGGATCACTTAATAATCCTTCATAACCATCTCGACTGGAGTGAATGGGTTGGACAATAGTAAGTAGATAACCAGCTCAACTGGAGTCTATAGT
The DNA here is from genome assembly GCF_019359855.2 of Lolium perenne. Taxonomy (NCBI): domain Eukaryota; kingdom Viridiplantae; phylum Streptophyta; class Magnoliopsida; order Poales; family Poaceae; genus Lolium; species Lolium perenne. Next base: position 542,032 of record NW_027248984.1, read on the forward strand.
ACATAAGGACGCATCGCACACAAGAATCTAATCTGAATTGAATTAAGTACAGTTATGCTTATTATTACCTTTTATTCCATAATATGTATGCACAACTGCATGTAAAACCTTAGCCCTATCCTATCTCCATCTATTGATTCACAAACCCCAAGTAAACTCGCAGGTCCGGTGAGGCGAAAATTCTACAAGTTAACAGTGTCTTGCTTGAGTAAATCACCACAACAATTTCTTCTCAAGGATTGATATAAACATGTGTCTTCTAGGGAAAAAGCAACTATACTACATATGGTATTACGGATCGAAGGTATCTTCCCTCTCGGGTGATATGACTCGAAGCATGGCCTTGCACAACTTGATTATTTGATAATCTATGTCGTCTGACTAAGTGTTAGTCAAACGGAATCGTATACCATTGGGAATGATAAAAGTGAGTTAAGCCGACACTAGCATTGACGAGTCACTCAGCCCGTGGGTTACCACTAACATCTGAAGCAAAGAGACTTGGACAACACATCAAGTTTATAGGTTACTCGTAGGTAATCAGGAGCCGGTATGCTTTGCTAGAAGCCAATGCCGACAAGTGTTCCTTGGGCGACTCCTCTCTGAGAATGACTCTTGTTAGAGCGTGTCTTGGGTATAGAGTTCCACTCGAAGCATCGTCGCCTTAATACGAGTCTATGGGGTCACACACTGAAGAGGATGGGACCGGGTGGAAGAATATTCCACCTGACACGGAACCTGGTTGGGTTGGACCTGAACCGAACAAAGGGAGAGTTAGACACAAGCAACTATCTTGGAAGGCAAGTTGTTCTCATGCCTCCACTGTCCTGACGACGATGAGACAGGCTAGCACCAGCTCGCAGTCATCCCACCTTGTACATGTGAGAGCTGATAGAGGCGGTGCAAGTGCGACGTTGCTCGACAGAGTCGGCAACGGAGACGAGGACGAAGGAGTTGGACCAGGGAACATCTTCACTACATCTAGCTAGACGCTTCCTCGAGTTTTCGCAACACGTCTAGGGCTAAGAGTTCTATGGCCACTCTCCTCTACCAGATCCGTGGGCGACGCCATGGTTGGTGCTTTCCGGAAAAGTTTTCAACTCCGAGGGGGTGTCCACGTGGCTTTTCACATCAGTTGAAATTGAAAAGGTATCCACATCGAGTCATCCACTCCCCTCCTTTGAACCAAACACACACAAAAAGCTATCCCTAACCACCCCTCATCTTATCCAATCAAGCAGAAAAATGGCCATCTCGTTGGATGCCCTCGTTCCTTGAACGATACTGTGAACCAAACAGCCCGTAAACGATCTGCCTCTGCGACTCCGCCAGGCTATTTTAAGCAAACACGGCAAACGGGGGGTCCCGTGCTGCGCTCTCCCCCACCCGTCCAAATCGCGGCATAAAATGTGGCCCGGCCATGCTCTTAACTTTCCTCTCCTCCTCCCCTTCCTCCTCGCCCTCGCCCCTGCATCTGGGCCAGATTAGCTCCCCCTCCACCCAGCCGGAGGATCCCCAGATCGACCCACCACCGGACGGTAAACTCCAGGTATGAACATGCCTCACTTCTCCTGCGTCGCTGGTTGGTTCCTGTCACTAAATGGCAGCCGATTCGTTGGTTTCCTATCTGCTCGTCCGTTGGTTGTTCATGTCTGTGATGAAGTGACGGATGTGAGCCGGTTTCTTGATAGGCATTCGTCGGTTCTTCCTCTTTCTGTCACAGGGAATAATCCTAGGCTTGTAGCTTACACATGATGCGACTTTTATTTTGTTTTAGGTGTGATGATACGGATTTCTTGCTTGGTACTGCTGTGCTTCCTTGCATTTCTTGGCGACATTATATGTGCTCACAATAATTCTTGTCACTGACGGCACAGCCATTTCTCCCTTCCTTTCTCATCCTGTACGGATGATCTAGATTAGTAGATGGTGGCCATTCTTTACATGTATTTTTACCGAATATATTTGTTGAGATGTTCGTACGGAGCATAGTATAGAAAATAAACCAGGAAAGAATCAATGCCTGCGCCATCAATACCACTACTTTAACCGAGAATTTGGTGCGATAAGTTTGTTTTTGTCGCCTCTTTTGTTTCTTTCCTCTTTAAGCTGGAGCCGGCGATTAGATGTCTCACCAAGAACACATAATTTGATTGTCCAGTACATCAGCTTTGCACATTTCGGTATATGCTCATCTTCATCGTGTTCGTGCAATAACCAGACATAGTATTATGCGATGTTACTGATTCAGTTTATAGAATTGGCAGCTCCAAGCCCAACTGACTCGTGCTGCTTCTTCTGCAGCCGATCTAGGGGATATACCAATGGCGACATCCAAGAAGGAGCCTCTTTACCCCAGCAGGGACAGGGCCAAAAGGATGGCCCCCAATCTCAGGCCCTCCAGCAGCGAGTCCTCCGGCTACGGCGCACGGCGGGCCAAGTCAGTGCCAAGTTCCCCGGATCGCAAATTCGGTCCTTCAGCTGCTGCAGCAGCTGCTGCGGCCGCCACTGCTCCATCTGCCGCTCCGGACACGAGCCGTCCCTTATTGTCGCACGCTGGCCGTTCCATCTCGTCACGGACAATGTCCACCTCAAGCTCATCCAGTCATGGCCGCAGGCCATCCTCTGGTCCAGCCTCGAAGCCTACTCTGGCTAGAGCAAAATCCGAGAAGGTCACTGCCAACTCACAGCGGCCTCCTTCGCTAGCTGTGCCGCTGAGCAATTCGTTCAAGGACATGGCCAAGACGGTCTCCAAGTCGCATTCTTCCTTGCTGAAGAATAAGCTTTCACCAAGGCCTTGTGCTGACAAAGGGGTGGCGTCCCCAAAGCCGAGCATCAAGAGGGTGCCATCGGCAGGGCCTGCGAGAGGTGGGAAACCTCTGCCGGTATCCTCGGCACGGGCACCAGGCGCCGCCGCCAAGAAAAGAGAAGCAGCAAATGATGGTAGCTCAAGGCCGAAAGGTACTACTCCTCAGAGGGCAGTGGAGCCATCTGTAACCAGGCAGGAGAAGGATGACGAGCCGTCAATGCAGTTCGAGGAATCCGAGAGCCTAACAACTCCGTCCATCGAAGATCAGTTGCATGAGGAGCTCCCTGACCCGGTCGACCTGAAATTCATCGACATAGCTGCTTCTGGTTCACCTCCACGTGACCCATACTTTCAGCAACAAGGCAACAATGTGGAGGAAGTGAAGCGGCAATTGGACAAAGAAGACGGTGAGCTTCATAATGGAGGCCACGGCACTGATGCGAGTGGACAGAGCAAACCCGACACTGCAAAGGTTGCTGATGAATTGGACCGAGCGGAAACGGAAGAGGCTAGAACAAAGGCAGCGGCGCTGGCGAACAGGGCCGAAGTTGCTCAATCATGGAGGAAGGATGATCCCAAGAGCAACGATGTGATCGAGGAAACCAAAGCCAAGCTCCTGGAGGAGAGGAAGAGCAGGGTGAAGGCCTTGGTAGGGGCCTTCGAGACGGTAATGTCATTCAAGGAGTAGCGCTCAGCCTAATTGTTTTGATCAGTCCTGTTTGTCATTTCAAGACGAGTACATTCTGTCCTCAATATATGTGATCATGATTCCTCAAGTGTTGAGTGTTTATGCGATGGCTTCCTTGATCCGTTGTATTCGGCGTGTTAAGTTTCTGTTTCTGACTTGATAACTGAATTCATCGATGCACTTGGGGTTGCTGCTACCGGCTTGGATTTGAATTGAAATTTGGTGCTTGCTGACATGAAAGTTTGAAAACTAGAATTCAGTGCTCCCTCCTGAATGTTGAATGTACCCTCCATCCCACGAAAAATATCCAAGGTTTATCAAAATTTGGATGTATCTACTACTATTTAGTGTCTAGATACATCAAAATTTTGACAAACCTTCAACATATTTGTGGGACAGAGAGAGTATAACTGTTGATACATGTGTATGGTCATCATCCAGTTAAAAATGGACGACCCTATATAGTATCCTGCAAAAAGAAGTATATTTGGCTGTTCAATCGTACATATACTCTTTAAGATGAGCAAAGACAAAACCATAAAAATAAAAACGTCAGCAGGTCAATTTAGCTGAAGGTATGGTACCCATCAGTGTTTCAGTGTAACATGGAAACGACAACAAAGTCATTTTCAGCCATTCCATCAAGATGCATCGGCATCTAAACTGGTGGCCGCAGTCCAACATTATCCAGCTGGAGCCTCAATAATTGCAACTCTACGACTACATCTGGCTAATTATTTACAGCTCACGCTGATGTACTGCAATACTCCGAAAAAATGGTTTGTCAGTTAGTCCAACATCTATTATCCAACCAAAACATTATCAAAACAGGAAGTAGGCCGAGAAAGCTTAAATTCAGAGCTGCAGGACCAAAGATAACCTGGGGAAACTATGTTCTTCTCCTGAGCTTCCTCGTGAAAACATCTGATTAGATTTCCTACCACATGTAGAGTACTGAAAGCGATCTCGAGTGATGCTACACATGTTACACTGATGATTTCCTAGTGAAACTGTATCTTGGGTGATGCTACACATGTTACATTTCTTATTTTTTACAACAATCACACATGTTACATTCATTGTACAGCTCTTTGGATGCTTACAAGGTCAGTAATGTTTGTTGAGAGGAGAGCCTTACTGCATTTCTTCTGTATGTGAATGCCAACAAATACAGTTTAGCGATTAGGGGGCAGCAAGATGGCAATTTTTTTGGGCACCTGCCAGGTCAGGAGAGTAAACAGACCAAAAACACATAATCTGTACCCTGGAGAAAAGAGGCCCGCCACTTCTTTTCTGACCAAAGCAACGAGCTCAAAGGAAATTGCAACCAAATTTTGCTCCATACAGACTTCGTGTCATTTGCAGTAGAAATACTTCGGTAGATTCTGGAGGTAGACCATTTACAGATTTGGTGACGTCAGCATGACCTCCTGGAAGCTTCAAAGAATGTAATGGAATCATATTAGGGATGAAGCAAAGTTATTTACCAACTCGGACACAAAAGAATAAAATCATATATACTGAACATCACATAAAGCAGGACAACAGCATACATACAAAGATACCATCTTTCAACAGCTGCTTATCCAGTCAATTACATCGATCTCAAGAAAAACGGCACTATATTAAGATATCTAGTCTAAATTAATGATAAAGTTGCAAATACTAACACAAGGCCTTTTTCCATCACGATGAAGGGCTAAGTGCCCAAAAAGGTAATAATGTTATCCTAACTTTTGCAACTTCAAGATTCAATACAAGATCACGCACATTCCTTTGTACAGTACCTCGAAAAGACTAAACTAGATACAAATCAAGAGAACCAGCATGCAAAACCAGATCAACGAGTGTACCTATACGTGCCAACTTGACATCAGGATTAGAAACAGCACATTACAATAAGAACAGGAACTTACAACTACGAAAGTATTCAACCTTGACGAACAGAAAACAATAAAATGGCAAAAACCCAAACCCATTGATAATAGGGATAAGTGTAGGTCAAAATAAGAATTCTGAATAGCAACAGTAAATCAAACATACGGCAGATGCATTAACACAGATTTTAGGATGGTTATTTTCAGAAACTCCCTTGGTTAGTTGTCATCTTCCATATTTCCTTCTATGCAGTTTCTATCTTTTACATTCTACAGCCTCCATATAAACAAGCAATTGCTACTGATTCCAGAATAAAATAATGGAAACATTTATCTTCATTTCTAGCCTACACCAAAGAAGCTGCCACCACCCTGCCATCTTGTCAGCAGTATTCGCCCTAAAATGTGCTAGGGAGCATTACATTTGGTATTAGTAACTCACCGTGGCTTCTGACACTGATTATCCTTTTGCCAAAGCCTAGCTATGAAGTAATCCTGGTTGGACTCGAGAATATAAGACAATTTGAAGAAGATGATGATGGCGAGGAACAGCCGCCTGAAGCCCCGCAAAACCGTCTTCGGTGGTGGAAGCAACAAGTCCACTGCGGAAAGAGAAGCCAGCCATAATTTGAGTTGCGAACTATAAGCTGCTTAGTTACCTGTTTCCTATTAACATGTTCCCTAGTTATTTATTTCCTTATTGTATATTTCTGTCCACTAGAAACTGTATCCCTATAAATAAAGGGCTTGTATCCTAATTTTTTTTCGCGAAAACACAAAAGCCTTGCGTTTCGATGCATTGATAGATAAAGAAGGTTTGTATGTACAAGTCCAAGAGAGGACCACACCACGCCGTACAACTCAACCCAAAAGACCTAATCTAGGGGAGAAGTTGGCGAAGCCCCCGGGCACCCGCGTCCGCCCATTGTCGCGCCTCGTCTTTGATGTCGCTAAGTAAGGAGGTCACCGAGGGGCACGCGTTGTCAAAGACCGCAGCGTTCCTCTGCTTCCAAATCCACCACGCCGTGAGCATGATGAGCGACGATGTTCCTTTGCGCAACTGGCGAGGGGTGGTCTGCACCGCTAGCGACCACCACTCCGCGATGTATCCTAATTTGATTGACCAATACAGAAGGGACAAGTGAATCTCCTCCCTCGCCGAGAAGTTTGCCACCACCCATCAGCATCTTGGCACCATTTAAACTGTAATGCACTAGGGTATATTAAATTAGTACATCCCCACTGTTTCTTAGTGGCTTAAGCTTTTGGATGTACTAGTTGGTTCTGAAAACAAAATACGATTTAACTATCAAGAGGTCTGAAATTCGAGACTGGGTTGACGCAATTTTAAGAAAATAACTACTATTTTCTAGTTTGAGACAGATCATAGGCCCAAGGAGCCTAGACATGAGGAGGGCTGTCACAATCTAGTATTGCTCACCTTTCCATCACACAATAGGTTTTTCATCAAGGAAAACCGAGATCACTTGTTGTCTCATGCCTATTCTGTCTACTCTGCTAGTGATGTTGACATTGACAATGTGGAACCAGCAATTCTCACACAAAGGGTTACAACATCATGGCATCACATCCACTACCATAACTCCGAAGGACTTTCCTGCCATCGTTGTATTCCTTGGCATCAAGCCATGCTAAAGAATCTACAGTTGCTGCCTTGACATCCCGATCAGCCAACAACGGGTCCAGGTCTACCAACGAGGGTGGGGGCTTGGGGGATGCGGTGCGCGGCAGCAGCACAACCTCAGGTATTGATAATTAGTTCCATTTCGGTTGCTTGCTATCGTTCATATTTCCTCTTTTGAGCACTTTCCACATGTTGTGTTCTACCACCCCTGTATAAGAGGAGCCATCGTTATCATTGTCAAATGCAAGAACATAACAAAGTTTCCCGTCTACCTCTTCTCCCTGCTCCTTTGGCAAGGCTGCGTCGAGGCCATCGTGGAACTCAGGTCAAGGAACACCTTGATCAGGCCTAAGGAACCTTACAGTTACGCACATGACATGTTTAACACATCAAAGCACTCTATCTTCAAATATAATGAAAACCGCGTACCAAAAATATGATTTAATGCTGAAAAAAGAGATACTTAAACTTCCGCAAATACGAGGCATGGAAATGAATGCTTGCTTTCGACGTCTTCTATTGTAGTCGAATCAATTAGCAGAAGAAGAAAATTATACAAAATAAATGAATGTCAATAAATACAGAAGGGTAATGGTTATTGTTCATGGCAACAAGATCTAGAGAACAAATGCTTTATTCATTAACAAACATCCTGTGACAACAACAACAAAAACAACAAACCACGGAAATGGTTTAATTAACAAACTAAATGTGTTCCATAACATATCTATTATCCAGAACTTTGTCAGTCAGCAGTAAGAAACCTAAGCATCAATGAAACCTTGCAGTGACAGTGACTGCAACTTTCATCAGACGAAGGTGCATATACTTTTGTAAGATCATCTATTTTCTCCATACTCATTAAGCAAGAAGCTACATAAACATTAAGATTCACAAATTTAACATCAACCTTTAGCAAACAGGGAATGCCTGATGCATACGCAAGTATTTGGTTATTGCATATGCATACATAAGTCCCCACTTTCAACCTTGATTAACTACAATAATAATTTCTAATTTAATTTGGTGCCAACAGAGAGCCCATACAAAGATCTGTGTCGTTTCATTGATTTTGGCTATTGAGGAATATGTTACTTATGCCTTATGCATTCTTAAAAGTGGATAGATCCTAATCCTGACAGATTATCCTCATTTAAATGTTCTTCATCAGCTATGTATGATTCACAAACAGGTTTTTTTTTTTAGTTATGAAGGAGTAACCTGTTAAGCACAGGTTATAATTTCATCCAAGGAAAACAGGCAAGTGCCAACAGCACAACCACGCCGGTGTAACTGCAGTATATAGCATTCAAAACAAAATAAACTCCATCGTATAGGAAAAAAGAATACAAGATCTAACAAATGTAGACGTCATATGGGAATCTACCAAAATGGTGTTTCCACTGTTTCATGTTACAACTTCTGCGCCTCAATACTTGGATAAGAACAGTAGTCGGTTTATCTATACCTAATAATAAAGGAGCTAAGGTTTCTGCCAAAATTTTCGTCAACGCTTTTTTTTGGACCGTTTTGCCCTCCCACCGAAATACATAATACAGCAAATGCCATGATACCGGTTAGTTTTCTCCTTTTTTTTCTCTCTGCTTCGCATAGCCTCCGAACAGAGAACACGAGCAGCGCGCCTCCTGCCTCGGCTAAGCCTCCGTGCCAGCACCTGAGCATGGTGCTGTGCTTGGAGCGAGGTGGATGCGGTAACAGGCGGCCGATGCCTGCGGTCTTGACCCGCGCCTGGCCAGGAGCGGGCTGCTGGTTGCGCGAGGCCACGATGTCCTCTCTGCAGGTGCTTGGGGCGAGCTGATTTTTCTACAGCACAGCCAAGGACGACGGCAGCTTGGACGACTTCGGACTAATTGAATGAACCCCGCACGGCCTCACCACAAGCCACCCGAGAGGCCTTGCGACGGGAATTCGCTGCCTGTTTCCTGCTCGCCGGTGCCGTGCTTCTTCCTCACGAAAATTGGGATCCGCCCATTGGACCCATGCCTCTTGCAGTGGGGATTTGGGAAGAGGTGGGCTCGCGACGCGCTCGGGGCGGCACGTGGTGTGCGGGACGGTCGGAGGAGGGTAGGGTGGAGGCGCGCCTGCGCGAGGCAGTGGCGACGGAGGCCGAGCGGCGCGAAGTCCAGGCCAAGGTCTCAAGGATGACTTTGCAGCGAGGAACGGTGAAGAGACACTGCGCTTGTCGTTGGGTTCGTCCGTGTAGCCTTGGTTGGTAGGATCCGAACTGTCCGCTCACATCTGAGCCATGTGTATGCGATTAGTGGCCTGGTTCCCGCAAGCCACATAAGTGGGCTTCCAAGAATCAGCAAGAAAACATGCAAATTAAATCTCGTTCTCAGAAAGTACATCCCGTCCAAAATTACATGATACACTAGATATTTTGTTTCCAAAATAGTCCCACCTCGCTCAATTAAGCCGAGTCCAGCTGATTTATATACGAAAGTTTTCTGAAATCAGCAAGTTGCCTCCGAGAAAAACAAGCTGCAGCCCATTATTTGGTCCAAGATGTGTAATTGTGAGGAATTAAGGAATTAATTTGCCCCCGCAGAGAGCAGCAACATGCCCTGACATAAGAGGAAGGAATGAATTAACTTGGTTCAATGGAGGACCCAGATTAGAGGCTCGTTGGCCGGGGATGGAGCGAGGCCGTAGACGGAGTCGGCGAGCGAAGGAGAATAGGTCATGCCAAATTTCACAACGTATTCGTTAGCATGGTGCTTGACTGATCTTTGTGTGGAAGCTCTAAAAATGATGTTTGGGAAAGAGAAAAGGGCTAATATTTAAAAATTGAAAAGTTTTGTAATATTTTCACATTCTAAAAAAATAATTAGACAAAAATTTTGGCAAAAATCTTAACTCCATTATTGTTAGGTATAGATTTTCAAAAAAACACAAAATTGAAAAAGTACCTTTAGTACCCACAAAAATAAGTACTCCTATCTTGAATTTTCACCGGAAAATCTACCCACAAAAATAAGTACTCCTATCTTGCATTTTCACCGGAAAATCTAACAAGCGCTCGCGCGATGGAGGAGCCACCTAAGAAACGAGTCCGCTGCTTTACAAGTTGATGCAACGATGGCCTTACAAGCCCATCATCTTAGGATTAAATATGTTTTTCTGGAATAGGAGAAACCATGAGCAACTTACTCCTTGGTGGCACAGGAGACAAGTGTTTGATTCGTTGGAGCGCTTGAGTTTTGGCTTTATCCATGTGCAACGCACGGACACTTTTGCTAGTTCCTTAACAAAGTTCCCACCAGTTCCGAAGAAACAGGAATACTATCAGACAAGAAATTATAACTTTTTGCTACATATTCCTGATAAACACTTTCTATTTCTAACATCACGAGAAAAAAAAATGAACTGCAAATAAAAGATCAGATGTTTCTATCTATGCTAGAAATGAAAAAAAGTGAAAAGCACATACTAGTACAGAACACTTACAGAGTCATGGCTCCTCAATTCGTTTGGAGCCCTGCACCATAGTTCTGTGTTCTTGTGACTTTTTTCTGGTGCTTAGATGCAGACAATGGATGGGTCTACTGCACAGTTCTGTAGGCCTTCTAGAAGATAAGCAGAACTTTAATTATTTCAAAATATTCCCCAGAAGATTAGATACAGTATTATCAGCATACTGCACAAACTAGAAAGTCTGTCTGCCTTCTCCAGGTTCCAGCACCCACGAGCAAGTTATGACCTGAATACAGCGGCCATGAAGCAAGACTGCAAGAGACAGCATCAAGTTGGTACAATCTTGAAATGTGAAAAAAACCCAACTCCCTCAATCCAATTAGTCATGTGAATTGATCTTTTCAAGTAGCCCAGATGAATTAACCCCAAGCAGACGAGGGTTTAGCTCTGACACTGCCTTCAAGTCTTGTATTGTGACCGAGTTAGTAGTGCCTGGAGATATAATGCCACCCTGCACATGGGCATGATTTTGCAGTGATACACCATTTATTAGCTTACGGGACAACTGCTGCTTCAATGCCGCATGGCTTAGTTTACCATGTTGAGATCTTGCTCCAACAAGCTCAACACAAGATCCAATCAATTGCTTCAGAAAAACATCGACTCCATTATTCAACAAATCAGCACACTCTATCGAGACCCCTTCCAATCCTTCATCTTGTGCCGTTTTTTCCATTTTCTTCCTCAGTGACAAAGTATCACATAGTTCACCATGGTCATAACAACTAACAGAGCTGTCATCTGAACTAACAGAAGCAAGGGCTGAAGGTTTTCGGGTCTGACACAAATTAGCAGCGCCAAACTGAATCCCAATCGGAGCTTGCAACGGAACTTGGGCACGTCGTAAAGTTTCTTCTCCCAAAGTTTCTCTAGCATCAATAGCAGAAGGTCCATTGCTATGCAGAGAGACATGGAAATCTAATGGTGCCTTACTCACACATGATCGCTTGATAAGTGATTCCACATGCTCACTTTGCTGAATGTGTGTATGTCTCTTCAGACCAATCAAATTTGAAGCGCCATTCTCCCTACTAATAGTCTCGACAGAAGTCAGAGATGAATGTTGTGTTGATGCATTTACACTTTTGCTCAATGAGTGTTTGTCTTTGACATGCTTGCTCAAAGAGTCACCACTCCAGACAGGGGGGGCCAGTGTGTGTTCTGAACTGGAGATATCCCCAGCTATCTTAGGCGCACTAATAGCTGGTGGCCCACTTGCTGCACATGCATTGAGAAGAATAGAACGAATGAGGTGGTTGTGCAACGGGAGGTTCTCACGGCCAAGTGCCACAAGACAGAGCTTATCGAACTCATTTTTGCTCAATTTTGATGATAAGAACCTCTCCAGATGTTGAAAGTACTTCTTTGCTCGGTCTGGCCCAATCGTTTTAGCAATCTTGGACTTGATCTCACAAAGGTCAATACGACTCTTCTGTCGTACTGCAGATGATGGTAATGGTTGCAGGCTTGGTGCCAGTGGCACCGGCAATGGCTTAGACGACGGCATCTCTTAGGAAGTAGATTCCATGTAAATACAGTTGAACCAGAATGTCTACAAGTAGATATCCAGAGGATATTGTTATCTTCCTCTAATCCCTCTTGATATGCAGCCCACTCAGCAAAAATTACTGCATTAAACAAGTATCCGAGTTAGGAGTATAAAAATTATGACTATATAGCATAAAAGAAAAGCATGAAAAAATATTCACTGGCCATGCGATTATCCAAGACTAGTGAATTAATGTAGAACATTACGTAGGCACTCCCTCCCCTCCCTGCCGCACCTATCCACACACACCCCACTCGCTTGCGCACAAATACAACAGCGAGGAACTCGTTACAGTACCTGTACAATCGTTGATAAAATAAATTTAATGTGCATCTTAAAAACACAAAAAGTGATCTAACATAATAGCAAAATGAACTTATTATGATTGGGTTTCGGTAAAACATAAAAAAATAGAGCTTCAAACAGACAGTGTGCACAATTGATGAGCTTCAAACAGACAGTGTGCACAATTGATGAGCTTCATCCCAAAACTATGATTTATGATAACTAGAGGACAAAAGACATGTGTGCCAGTTTTGTGCACCATGAGCTCAAGGCTGTTACATAATCAACTGGAAAGAAACAGAATTGTGTTACTGGTTACACTGAAATTGTATGCAGGTAGCAGGTCGGCTACAAACGAAAAAGGAGCATAACTTGTTCCAAACAAGACTTGGAATAGAAGAACACAGGAGCAAATTTCCCTGATCTGACCATGCCACCTTTATGCACACTGCGTTTGTAGAGTAACCTTACTTCTTCAGATTCAGAATCCAGAAACCCAAACAGCAATCCTGAAACTCAAACCTGCTGCCAGGGCAACATCACATAAGATTACACCCTAGAAAACCTCAAAGAAACGTCTTCAAACCAGCCCATCGAGATCTCTTTTGACTCCAAGCCAGTTTGTCCTAAATCCAACAAATGAGTGAAACGGGGGCTTTGGGGTGAAGTAACCAGTTCAGACTCCACCAAAACAGAGGCCACAGGGCACCGACTGAGTGACCAAACACTATTCCATCTATTTCAGCAACTCAGAGGACTCGAGCTCCTCTCGTCCAATCCACGGGGCCTCAAACCAAATGGTGAAGAGAGCTAGGGTTTCGTACCAAATTTCAAACTTGCGAGCTCATCTCCACGCACGAAGCAAGGAGATATTCAGCAAGCAAAGAAACCCGCATCAGACCTCCACCGGACGACCAACCAGACCTGCCCCGCCGCGCGAGTGTGCACCGCTCAAACTAAAATTCCCAGCTCGCCCCTTTGATCCGACACGGGCCACCCCAATTCACAGAGGGAGCTGGGGATTTCGCCCCCGAATTCGAACTCCCCGGCGCCCGAATCACCAGCCACGAGCCTCGCCGATGAGTCAAACGGCGCCATTGGGCGGCATGCGACGAGCCCCGCCATTGCCGGTCGCGGCGCGGATCGAGACGGGGGGGATTGGGCCGGGGACAGTGAGCTCTCACCTTGGCTCGCGCACGCGCGCGCGTTCCGCCGGACGCGGAGGAGGAGGGGAGGCAGGGGTTGTTGCAGGAAGCGATCTCCAGCCAGACGCCGCTGCTGCTCGGACTGCCGAGGCGTGCTGCCGCGGGGGTGTGTGCCCCTCTTGCAGCAGCAGGGAGATTCGAGTGGCGCGCAGCTGCTGCTGCTGCGGCGGCGGGGGGCGGCGGCGGCTTGCTGCTGCTGCCACGGGGGTGGAGGTGGAGGTGGTGATGCGAGGTTTGAGGCTTGCTGGCTGCTGTGCTGTGTTTGGTCGGGCTGTGTTGCTGGTGCCGTTCTCCGTTCCGTCTCGGTCTCGATATTGTACTTGTTGTTCCTCCTCTTGACTCTCTCTCCCTCCTCCCACTCTCACTCGCTCCCTCTCTCTTCTTCCCTTTCCTTATTCTCCTACTTATTATTTCCTCCTTTGGGTTTGTTTGATGTTCTTATATATATATAGGCTTAAAATGTGATTTGAATGAGAGAAGGGACAACTACTTGGCCAAACCTTATGAAGGTTGACTTTGAGCAAAATCAGCACGAGTGGTTTGAAATGGAGGGTATAGTGATTTTACCAATAATGGAGAGAGGGAGTGTTGTGTCTAGTAGATCCTAATGGCAGCATTTGGAGACAGATTTATACAGGTCGGGGCAATGAGATAAAAGAAAACCACCACTTGGAACCTGCTCTTGGAATGGCGAGTGGCGCGGCGTCGGAAACTGTTTCTGATGTTGACCTCACAAAATGAAGAGTGAACTAATGATAACGATCATGAAATTTCGAAAGAGGATACTACCGTACTTCGCATGCATGTCAACAAGGATACATGCAAACTGTACGGTGATCCCCTTGTGGATGTCATGGTAGTTGAGAACGATGACCTGCGATGTATGATGAAGCGATGATGAGCCTAGATTCCAACAAATGGCTTGAAGCCATGAAATCCAAAATAGAATCCATGTATGGAAACTAAGTATGAAATTTGATGGGCTTACCTCAACGACCGCAAAGTTGTTGAGAACAAATGGATTTTCAAGAAGAAAACTGACACTAATGGTAATATAACCGTCTATAAAGCTCGACTTGTCACAAAGGGGTTTCGAAAAATTCAAGGAGTTGACTACGATGAGAATTTCTCACCTGTAGCGATGATAAAGTCGGTCAGGATTATGTTAGCAATTGCTACATTTTTCGATTACGAAATTTGGTGGATGAATGTCAAAATTGTGAAGAGTTTTTTTTTTTGAGCATAAACTATAAGGCTTGAGCCCCACAGTATTTTATTATAACCAGAAAAGAACTGTACAAATATTTACAATAAACTAAAAAACAAAATCACAAAAGAGAGTCAATCCATCTTGACAAGCTCTGAACATGCTTCTCCTTCACCCTATGCTTATGCAAAGAGAGATCCAACACAAAACGACTCTTCCATCCCCTGAAAGAAGGCATTACCCCCTGGAAGATAGCCTCATTCCTCTGCTTCCAAATGTGCCAAAGAGCAATGATCACCACCTCAGAAAAGAAAGGTTTACTGAATTTCCTCATTGCAGCCGCCACTATAACTTCAAAAGTAGG
Source organism: Lolium perenne (assembly GCF_019359855.2). Lineage (NCBI taxonomy): Eukaryota > Viridiplantae > Streptophyta > Magnoliopsida > Poales > Poaceae > Lolium > Lolium perenne. The sequence continues at coordinate 557,156 of NW_027248984.1, forward strand.
AGCAGGCTCCCACTCAATCTGAAGATAATTCCATATCCTTACACTGAAATTACAATGGAAAAACAAATGCATCCAATCCTCAGTAACATGTGTCGGGCAGAGAACACAAAATGGATCATCTACAATAGTCCAATTCCTCCTTCTCAACATATCCTTAGTGTTGAGCCTATCACTGACCAACAACCAAGCAAAGACTTTAATTCTCAAAATAACCCTGCTCCTCCAAATCCATTTAAAAATTTCCACATCAGGCAAGGAACTAAAGCAGTGCTTATAATATAACTAGGAAGAAAACACTCCTCCCTTCCAAATTGTCCTCCACGAATCAGATATTCCATCATGCACCTGACAATGAGTCAAAACATCCTCCAGGGCTAGAAGCTCTTGAAACGCTTGTTGTGACAAGGGCAATTCAAACAGCTCAGTTTCATTAGGAGTTAACAAGAAATCCCTCACCGAAAGCTTATCATCCAGGGAATATGAGAACAACCTCGGGAAACTCTGCATCATAGGTTTGATATGCCACTTATCAGACCAAAATAAGACAGTATCATCAGTGCCAACAGTGATCTTGCAGAGAGGAACATACTTCATTGCCAATTTCATAATATCCTTCCACCAAAATGAACCACATAATTTAGATGCATGGAAAACCTCATTAATATAATAATTCCAAACCAACTGCACCCAGGGAGTATCTTGCTTATTGTAGAACTTATGCAGATGATTCATCAGAAGGCCCTCATTCAACTTGCTAAAATCCAAAATACCTAAACCCCCCTTGTCCTTGGGTTTACATACCATCTCCCATGATGCCAAAGATAAGCCAGTTGAATCCTCTCCTCTTTTCCTCCACAAACACTGCCTAATAATTCTATTCACCTGCTTCAAAATCCCCTCAGGTATCCAAAAAATAGAGGAAGAAAATAGGCATGGATGAAAGACAAGATCCAATAAGTTGCAACCTTTCACCATAAGCCAGAAAAGAAGAACTAGCAGTCAAACGCCTCTCCATACGATCCACTAAAGGCAAGAAATCCACCATTTTAGGCTTAGTAGTACCCATTGGCAAGCCCAAATATGTGAATGGAAAAGAACCCACCACACAACCAAAACTCAAAGCCAGGGACTTAACATAATCATCTGATATATTGATAGGTAGCATGCAGGACTTATGAAAATTAATTGCCAAGCCTGTGGACAAAGAGAAATCATGCAAAGCCTCCTTAAGAACTACCAACTACCCAAGATCTGCCTGCAACACCAGAATAGTGTCATCTGCATATTGAACTATAGGAAAATCCTGCTGATGAACAGGAATGGTTAACTGTAAAAGTCCCATATCCTTAAGATCATTAATGATATACTGCAATAACTCAGCCCCTAACACAAACAGGAGGGGACAAAGGATCACCCTGCCTGACACCCCTCTTGCATCTAAAATTTCTCCCAGGAACACCATTCACAAGCACAGCAGAGGTGCCAGTCTCAAGCAAGCTCCTGGCCCATGAGATAAATAACTCAGGGAACCCCATTCTCCTCAACACCATATATAGAGCCTCATGCTCAATAGAATCAAAGCCTTCTCAAAGTCCAACTTAAGAACCACAATCTCCCTCTTGGACATCTTACATTGATGCAAATACTCAAAAGACCACCCCAAGCAATCATGAATGGTTCTCCCTTTAATAAACCCATACTGATTCTTGTGCACACAAGAAACCATTTTAATTTGGAGTCTTTCAGCAACCATTTTGGAAAGAAACTTAACTCCAGTATTTGTCAAAGAAATGGGCCTAAAATCATTAATTTTCTAAGGAGAGGAAGTCTTTGTCACCAAAGTAATATAGGAAGAATTAATATTCTCCACAGAAGTACACTGTTGATGAAAATCCCTGGCTAAGGTGTAATAATCCTCCTTATAATGGACCAACATTTCTTCATAAAAAATCCATTAAAACCATCCGGACTAGGTGCTTTATCCAGAGGCATTGATTTCACCACAGCATCCATTTCTTCAATGGTGAAGGGAGCAACAATATCATCAAGCCCATCCACATAAGTAATTAATCTCTGTAGGTCAAATCTCATATGAATACCCACAGAAGTCCCCATTCTATTTTTATAACAAGGATTTCGATGATCTTAAGGATGCTAATAATGTATGCAAACTTCATTAATCCATTTATGGACTTAAGCAAGCATCCCGGAGTTGGAATCTACGCTTTCATGAGGTGATAAAAGAGTTTGGATTTGTCCAAACTTATGGAGAATACAAGAAAGTGAGTGAGAGATCTATAGTTTTCCTAGTATTATATGTGGATGACATATTATTGATTGGAAATGATATAGAACTTTTAAAAAGTGTGGAAGGTATTTGAACAGTAGTTTTTTGATGAAGGACCTTGGTGAAGCAGCATATATATTAGGCATCAAAATATATAGAGATAGATCGAGACACTTGATTGGGCGTTTACAAAGTACATACCTTGACAAGATTCTAAAGAAGTTCATAATGGAAAAAAGTAAGAAAGGGTTCTTACCTATGTTACAAGGCAATACATTGAGGAAGACTCAAAGTCTAGCTACATCAGAAGATAGATAAATAATGAGCAATGTCCCCTATGCATCAACCATAGGCTCTATCATGTATGATATGTTGTGTACAAGATCGAATGTGGCACATGCTATTAGTTTGAATAGCGGGTACCAATATGATCTTGGTTTGGAACACTGACAGGCGGTCAAGAACATCCTTAAGTACTTGAAAAGAACTAAGGAAATGTTTCTCATGTATGGTGGTGAAGAAGAGCTCGTCGCAAAGTGTTAAGTTGATGCTAGCTTCGACACCGGTCCGAATGACTCTGAGTCGCAATCTGGGTGAGTATTTATTATGAATGGAGCATCAGTGAGCTAGAGGAGTTCCAAGAAACATGTGGTGGCAGGATCATCGACAGAGGTGGAATATGTTTCTGGTTCAGAAGCAGCGCATGAAGTAGTCTGGATGAAGGAATTCATAACTTGACTATGTATGGTTCCTAGTTCCTTGGATCCAATGGTTATCTATTGTGAAAACAATGGTGCCATAGCTAATGCAGAAGAACCAAAGTTTCACAAGAATTCCAAGCATATCAAGAGTTGTTATCACTCCATCCGTGAGCATGTCAAAGATGGTGATCAAAGATTTGCAAAGTACACAGAGATATGTGGCAGACCCATTAACTAAAGCTCTCATAAGGACAAAACATGATTAGCATCAGAACTCAATGGGTGTTATATTCATCACAATGTAATCTAGATTGTTAACTCTAGTGCAAGTGGGAGACTAAAAGGAATATGCCCGAGAGGGCATAACAAAGTGGTTATTACATGGTGTCCATGTTTATGACAGATGTTTATTTTACATGCTAGAATTGTATTAATCGGAAATGTTAATGCATGTATGTCTAATAAACAAACAAGAGTTTCTATTAAAGCCTCTTTTAACCAGCTCATTGATTAACGGATGATCAAGATTTTCTGATCATGAACATTGGATGTTGTTAATAACAAGATCACATCATTAGGAGAATGATGTGACGAACACACCCAAGTAAGTATAGCAATACGACCAATTCAGTAAGTTTACATTGTTGTATCAAACACATACAAAGTAGCCATAATCCTTAGACCATGAGATCATGTCAATCACTAACGTCGTTGGAGTAGTTTGATGACATCAAACATCACACCATAACAAGGTAACTATAAGGGTGGCGTTGGGTACTCTGAAAGTATTACTTGAGGCTCATGGATCAAGAGTGGGATTTGTCCATCCAGATGACAGCGAGATATACTCTAGACCCTCTCGGTGATATTGCATCGACACTTCTTGCAAGCACATGACTAGGTCACAAGGATGTCGTATCACGAAACAAGTAAAGAGTACTTATGAGGTAACGAGATCAAACTAGGTATGGTTGATACCGGATTCGCATCTTGGAAAAGTAAAATATCACAAGACAAAAGGAATTAGCTACAATGTTATGGTTCACGCGATCACAAGATTCATCGTTGAATGTGTGGGAGTCATTACGGATCTCCAGATCTTGTTGTTTACTATTGATCGGATAGGTGTCTCGATCATGTCCACAATATTCAAAAACCGTAGGGTGACACACTTAAGGTCCATCACCGCTTGTGAGAAGATACATAATATCAAAGAATATTTTGGAAAAAGCGTCAGAATTGTTTTGGGAAGAATTGTTTCATGAAGTACAAGAACTATTTCGGGTGATATTGAAATAGTTCAAGGAGGTATATGCTAATTTTTGTTAATTAATTAATGGATTGACAAATATTAAAATAAAATATTTATTAATTTAAAGGAAAAAAACCTTTGGGATATTTGAGTGAATGGTCCAACCATTAAAGAGAGCATGAGTGGAGGCTCCACTCATGAAAGTGGAAGAGGTGGGGGCACACATGGGGCCTGCCGCACCCCCTATATATTGAGGGGTGGTGGATCCCCTCTCCACACACTACTACATCTCTCCCTCCTACTGTTGTTCCACCATTCGGCCTCCCGCTTGGAAAAGCCATGTTCAAATGATTATCCACCATCACCACGTCGTCGTGATGCTGGAGTTTCCCTGTGGATATTCTACTTCTGCTACCTGTTATCACCAGATTTTAACCAAATCGGAGGTGGGCCGTGATTGAGATGGGCTTGGAGAATATACACGGAAAATATGCATGAATCGGCCTTGTACAAGAGTTTGGGCTAAATTGCCCGTGTATCTGTGAATATAGTAGGATACGTGTCGGTTAGGATTGAAAGGTAGAGTTTAGCTCGTACACGGTTGGGATTATTCCCACATTAGGAAGTCTACGGACTATAAATATGTATCTAGGGTTATTGAGAAAGGAGGACGATCACGTTCACAACAAACCAATCTAGGCGCATCGCCACCCCTTGTTTCGAGGGTTTCTTCCGGTAGCAGAGGTCGCCTAGATCGCATCTTGCGATCTAGGCAGAATCTTGTTTATTCGTTGTTCATGTGTTGCTCGTACTGAAGCCTTTTTGATGGCGAGCAACACCGTTATCATGGATATGTTAGGGTTAGCATCGGTACTTTCTTGATGTATTTGATTAGTCATGCTACCCCTGGATATCTAGCCACCCTTGTACCGATCTTAGGTGCAAGGGTGGCACCTTGCTTAGTCATTGTTTAGTAGATTCGATCCGTTACGATTGCTCCTTGTTCTTCAAGGATTAGTTTGATATCTACATAGTTAGGCCTTGCAAACGAGTTGAAGGATCCAGTAGCACGTAAGGTATAGTTTCCTAGTCCTAGAGAAGATGTTCCGGGAATCAACTCCACGTTGGTTTTTAGGCCTTGTCTAGGGATGGTTTATTATCATCTTTCGTGTCTGCCAGGCTCAATCACGTGTAGGATGTTCCGGTTATGTAGTGAAAACCCTAGATCGTCGTAGGTCGTTTTAACCTAATATTGATCAAGTAGGACCACGATGTTATCGTAGATCTCATACGAATCATGGGTGGATCGGCTCCTTGAGCCGATTCACAGGACAACCTGAGAGCCGATCGAGGCTCGTATTTAATGTTTACGTGTATGCCATGCAGGAAACTAGTCGAAGCAATCCATCACCTTCCCGACTGTATAGGTCGTGGCACGCCCTTGCACCAGATCGGACATGCGTGCCGGAGCATTGCGGGCCGTCGCCCGAGGGACCAGGGCCCACCAGCAGTCCTGGGAGCCTCCCGGCTCTTCGTGTTGCCCGTCGCTACTCATCGGTGGGTTTTGGTGGTCAACACATTCTGGCACGCCCGGTGGGACATTCTTCTACATCAACTGCATCAACATCCGCATCAGAGATGGCGGAAGATCCAGTCACGTACGAAGATCTGTCTGAGGAGTACAAGAAGAAGTATGATGAGATCAAAGCTCTCTTCGAAGCCGACCTCATCGGCTCTTTCCAGAGGACCCGCTCACACGGCATCAGGTGGAAAGGGTTCTCACCGAAGGCGCTCTCGATGGAGTGGATCTGTCTACTCCTTCGTAAGAACGCACCAGTGTCTCTACGTCAGAGGTTAATCACATGGTAGCTCATTCGCTACACCGCCATTCTCGAGAGCCCGGTGAACACTTTGGAGCGTGTCGCGCTTCGCGTGGTCCAGGAAATCATGAAGCATCGCATTCTCCGTCAGACCTGCTCTAGGGACTCACCAAGGAGAGATACCGTTTCAGACCAGACCACAGCTGCCATTCGCGCTAGCAGCACCAGAACTGCCGAGTTCACCGGCATACGTCATCTATAAGATCGGTGGCGATCCTAGTGATTACCAGTTCTTGTATGAACCGCCTAAGGAGATCCCGCACGGATACATGTGCACATATGTGCCAGACTGCAATAACTGGGCACGCACGAACCAGATTGCGGTAGGAGGGATTTCTGGAACAGCAGGAGGGGTTTCTGGATCGGATTCCGAGAAGCAGGCGTGGCTAGCTAAATATGCCACTCCAACGAATCATCAAAGCTCAACTCCTGCAGCTAGCACCGTGGATCAGATCAGTGCAATCTTGAGGGACCAGTTCGGCATGGTGCCGAAGAGGAGGGCAATCAGCTATTCCAAGTCGTACCCCAACGAGTATGATTTGATCCCACTACCACCCAAATATCGGCTCCCTGAATTCTCCAAGTTTAGTGGATCGGAAGGCTCTAGTTCAGTTGAGCATGTGAGCCGATATTTGGCGCAGTTGGGCATGATCTCAGCATCAGACCCATTACGTGTAAGGTTTTTCGCGCAATCTCTCACAGGATCGGCTTTCGGGTGGTACACCTCGCTGCCACCAGATTCAATCCGGACTTGGAAGCAGATGGAATAACAGTTCCACATGCAATATCACTCAGAAGATTCCGAGGCTGGCATTGCCGATCTAGCACAAGTACGACAGAAGCGCGGAGAAACGGTATCAGAATACATTCAGCGCTTCAGGACCGTCAGGAACCGATGCTATTCGGCTCGTATGAGTGAGAAAGAAGCAATGATCCGCAGCGATGGGTCTCGCATCGCCGATCAAGGATATGGCTTCCCAAGCAGAGTACACTTCACTGGCGCATATGGTTCAGAAACTATCATTATATGAACAGCGCCACCCAGAGTTGTACCAGGACAAGTTCAAGCGCTCGGTAGTCCTGGTTGAGACAGAAGAAGATGAAGACTCTGCAGGAGATCAGGAGGTAGCCGCGGCTGAATGGACTCGGGGGGCAAACCCCGTGTCCTGCAAATGGGTTAAACCACAAGGTCCTGCAAAAGGGTTTGACTTCGACGTAAGCAAAGCTGAGCAGATTTTCGACCTATTACTCAAGGAGAAGCAGCTGAAGTTACCCGAAGGCCACAAAATCCCTACGGTGCAAGAGATGAATGGAAGGCCATACTGCAAGTGGCATAACTCGTTCACCCATACCACCAGCGACTGCAGGGTGTGGCGTCAGCAGATCCAAATGGCGATAGAACAAGGCCGTCTAATTTTCAGCCAGTACGCCATGAAAGTTGACACGCACCCCTTCCCTGCCGTTAACATGGTGGAGTGCACTTATCCCGGGAGGTGCCAGCCAGGTTTCTCGTTCAGCATCAACATGGTAGGACCTATGCACCACCCTGGTAAGAACAAAGACGAGAGCAGCCGCTCTCGTGGCAAGGACAAAGAAGAGGCCGTTCCACGCGACCGGCCCCAACGTAATGACAAGCGCTACATCACAGAGGAGCAAGTGAATAATGTGCGATACCAGCGACCTCTCTCCGAGCACCTCCTCAAAAAATATGAGCGTCAGTACGACCAGCGCCGGCGATACGACAGCGACGACGAAAAAGATCGTCGGTCTAGTGTGGATAACAGGAAATATCATCGGTATGATCGAGATGACGAAAGATATGAGCGCCGTGCCAAGGAAAAGTCAAGAGAGCAGGACAACGTGGACAGACACTGGGGTTGTCCTTTCTTCAAGCATTGCTGGGATTCAGGGATGAGCCGATTGCCTACAATCGGCAACTGCCCAGAATGTAGACGGAAAAAGAGGGACACAGGAGACGTGTTAGTGTTCAAGCGTCTAGGGCCTCTCCCGTCTCGGAACAAGCAAGCTGAGTCCTCTCGGGTGGAAGATCTCGAGGAGTTAGAAGATGAAGATGATGAAGAAGAAGATAGATACCACCGGCCAAGGTGGTGCCCTGATGGACTCAGTCATTCTCAAAAGCGTAGGGTTCAGCGACTACGTAGCATAGAGGAAGCCGAGAGACGATACCTACACGCGTTGAGGAAAGCGCGGCCTGATCTGGCCGCGAAAATTCAGCAAACTCTGGACGAGGAGGGTCGTCCACAGAAGAAAGAGTGGCGCCCCAAACAAAATAAAGCCGATGATAAGACATCGGCTGGCACGAACATGGTGTTCATTCTTTTGTGCTCCAGGAACAGAAGAGGCACCTATAGCACAGCTCGACTGCGGCCCACGGCCAGTCATCTTTGAGAAGCCACGAGAAAGGAGCTACAGGCATCTGAAGGCCCTGTACTTAAGAGGTTATATCAACGGGCAGCCTGTCAATAAGATGCTGGTCGACACGGGAGCGGCAGTCAATATAATGCCATACTCCATGCTACGTCGCTTGGGACGCTCTAGCGCGGAATTGATCAAGACCAACGTCACTCTGAACGACTTCAACGGCCAAGCATCAGAAGCACAAGGCGTTCTTAACGTGGATTTAACTGTAGGCCGAAAGACCATCCCTATGTCATTCTTCATCGTCGACAACAAAAGCACCTACGCTGTCCTGCTAGGGAGAGATTGGATCCACGCTAACTGCTGCATTCCATCCACGATGCACCAATGCTTGATACAGTGGGATGGAGATGAAGTGGAGGTCGTCCATGCAGATGATTCAGCCGAAATCTCAACGGCTGGCATGAACATTTGGGAAGCGGGAGGCCAAGAGCCGCTCTCCGGAATCAGTTTGGACGGCTGTGAGTATATCGACGTGACAAAAAATGGGGTGAGGCTGGTCTTATCCACTGGCCTGACAGTATAGCAAGAGCGAAGGCAATGTACATACGTGGCAAGGCCGATCCCCGCGATCGGCCCCAAAAAATAAAAAGTGATGATGTCGTCTCAAGCATGCCACGTAGTCGTCATAAAGCACGAGCAAGATGTCAACCTTCATTGAGCAATGCAATAAAAATGGGGGCCGATTCCAGCAATCGGCCCATACTATCCTCGCCATACGTTTTTGAATGAGATGTGCCCTAGAGGCAATAATAAAGTGGTTATTATTTATATATTTATGTTTATGATAAATGTTTATATATCATGCTATAATTGTATTAACCGAAACATTAGTACATGTGTGATATGTAGACAACAAGAAGTCCCTAGTATGCCTCTTAAACTAGCTTGTTGATTAATGGATGATTAGTTTCATAATCATGAACATTGGATGTTATTAATAACAAGGTTATGTCATTGTATGAATGATGTAATGGACACACCCAATTAAGCGTAGCATAAGATCTCGTCATTAAGTTATTTGCTATAAGCTTTCGATACATAATTACCTAGTCCTTATGACCATGAGATCATGTAAATCACTTATACCGGAAAGGTACTTTGATTACACCAAACACCACTGCGTAAATGGGTGGCTATAAAGGTGGGATTAAGTATCCGGAAAGTATGAGTTGAGGCATATGGATCAACAGTGGGATTTGTCCATCCCGATGACGGATAGATATACTATGGGCCCTCTCGGTGGAATGTCGTCTAATGTCTTGCAAGCATATGAATGAGTTCATAAGAGACCACATACCACGGTACGAGTAAAGAGTACTTGTCAGGAGACGAGGTTGAACAAGGTATAGAGTGATACCGAAGATCAAACCTCGGACAAGTAAAATATCGCGTGACAAAGGGAATTGGTATTGTATGTGAATGGTTCATTCGATCACTAAAGTCATCGTTGAATATGTGGGAGCCATTATGGATCTCCAGATCCCGCTATTGGTTATTGGTCGGAGTGAGTACTCAACCATGTCCGCATAGTTCACGAACCGTAGGGTGACACACTTAAAGTTGGATGTTGAAATGGTAGTACTTGAATATGGAATGGAGTTCGAATATTTGTTCTGATTACCTGTTGAGATCCTTGAAATCACGAGGAGTTACGTAATGTTACTGATTATAAGATTCATATATAGGATGTCATTTTATGTGAATTAAATTGACGCGGAAGGTTCTATGGAAGGTTCTAGAAGGTTCTAGAAAAGTCCGGAAGAAACCACCAAGGAAGGTGGAGTCCACATGGGACTCCACCTCCATGGCCGGCCAACCCTAGTGGGGGAGGAGTCCCAAGTGGACTCCCCCTTAGGGGGCCGGCCACCCCCCCATATGGGAGGTGGAACTCCCACCTCTAGTGGGAGTCCTAGCTTGGCTAGGTTTCCCCTCCATATGGAAGGTTTTTGGTTCGGGTCTTATTCGAAGACTTGGAGACCAACTCTTGGGGTTCCACCTATATATAGAGGGCCAAGGGGGAGGGGGCCGGCCACCTCAAAAACCACCAAGGTGGCCGCACCCCATAGTGGCCGGCGCCCCCCTCTCCCCAAACCCTAGCCGCCCCGCTCCTCCACTTCCCGCACGCTTAGCGAAGCTCCGCCGGACTTCTCCACCACCACCGACACCACGCCGTCGTGCTGTCGGATTCAAGAGGAGCTACTACTTCCGCTGCCCGCTGGAACGGGGAGGTGGACGTCGTCTTCATCAACAACCGAACGTGTGACCGAGTACGGAGGTGCTGCCCGTTCGTGGCGCTGGAACCGATCGTAATCAAGATCTTCTACGCGCTTTTGCAAGCGGCAAGTGAATGTCTACCGCAGCAACAAGAGCCTCCTCTTGTAGGCTTTGGAATCTCTTCAAGGGTGAGACTCGATAAACCCCTCGTTGCTACCGTCTTCTAGATTGCATCTTGGCTTGGATTGCGTGTTCGCGGTAGGAAATTTTTTGTTTTCTATGCAACATTATCCTACAGTTTTTCCTGTGTTTAACATCGATCTAGCAGGCGACGGAAAGCTAGGGTATGGGTTTACATCGGCTGATGAGCTAGAAGAGGTTGACATTGGTCCTGGGGATAAGCCACGACCAACTTTTATCAGCAAAAAGCTAGATCCACATCCCAGGAGCCAGATGATAGCTCTGTTAAATGAATACCCAGATTGCTTTGCATGGGATTACACAGAGATGCCTGGGTTAGACAGGAGCATCATTGAGCATCGGCTCCCCCTCAAGAAAGGATTTTGGCCGTTCCAGCAACGAGCACGTCAGACAAAGGCCGAAATTCTGGAAGAAATCAAGGAAGTGTTGGATACTGGGTTCATCAAGCCATACAGACAGGATGACTAGAGAGCCGATATCTTCAATTACTTGAAAGATTCGGCTCGGGGGGCACCTAACCCATGAACAGTGAAATATGGGGGCCGATGCATAAAAAATTGGCCAGTAAAAAAATGTACATACAAATCACAGCCGATGCACAGACATCGACTCGAGAAAATATGCGAGACAACAGTATACAATTTACGCAGAAAGGCTGTACTGAAGGAATACGTTGAAGGCATGAAGGGCGTCAGCGCGGATACGATCCACCTCGGCGATCTCAGCTTTGTCATCCTCGTCCTTGCCCGTCACCAGCTGACTGTTCAGGACACGTATCTCAGCCAGATCAGTCTTCAGTTCAGCTGTGAGGCCTTTTGCTTCCTCTTGAGAGCGGGCAATAAGAGCTTCCTTATCTTGGATAAGCTGCTTGGTCACCCTGACCCTCTCTTCAAGGCTCTCCAGTTCCTTACGCAGGGTCTCGAGTTCGGCACTGCTGACAGAAGTGTCAGTTTTGGCGTCCAAGGCAGCCTTTTTCTCATTAAGCCGTTGACACTTGTCTGCAATATCGGCTTTCAACGGTAGCTGGGCATGGCGAAGGTCAATTCTCTGACGAGCCAACTGCACCCTTGACCTGAAGGCTGACAGAGTCACAACTGGCCAAAGCTTCACCTGCAGTGTCACCGGGAGATGGGGCCGAGTGTCTTCAAGAATGCCCTTTACTTCCTCGGGGTTTTCAACCAATGTCTCAATTGAGGAGGAGAGCAAAGCCTCGAGACGTTGGAGGTGACCATGGGTTGTGCTAGGTCTTGACTCTTCACCTGCCCTGGAAGTAGCTGGTTCGATGGATTTAGGATCGAATGTCAGCAAACTTGAGAGATCATAACCCTGACAGACAAACAAGAACAGGGTCAGTATGCAGCAAAAGAAGAGGGTAGAGCCAAGGAAATGGAGTGTACCTCTCCTAAGACAGGAGGGACAGCCGATGCTGTGGTGATTGGCTTTTCCGTGGGCTTGGCTAGGTTGGCCACCTTGTCAGCCGCGCTCTTTGAAGTTGCTAGATCCAGGGTGGCGGATGGCATCAGTATCTCTTCGACGTCTCCACTAGAGGTGTCATCAATCTACAAAGGAAATAGTTAACCGATCCGAGTAGCGATGGGATAATATGAAATATGAACCAGGGGAGGTAATTACATTTGAAACCTCCTGACTTGGTGAAGAAGCTCGCGGTTCTTTGCGAGCCCTCTTGACGCATCGACTCTTCGTGTGTAGCCCTCCTCTGATCGGAGCTTGGAAAGCAGCAGGTTCGGGAGCTGAACTTTTCTTGGAAGCCGACGATGGCAAGTCTGTCTGGCTCTGTGTGGTGGTTCTCCCAGAGTTGTCTGAGCTCGAGTCCCTTCGACTGGACTGTGTCTCCTCGCCGGAGTTCTCTTCGGTGGAGGTCTGTAAAAGAAATACAAGCATGTTGCAGAAGCCTAGAAGGATGGATGAAATTAGCCAAGGCATAGATCAGCTTACGTGCAAGCTTTCTTGAGCGGGAGTAGGGGTTTGGCGCTGTAAGGTCTTTCTGGCATCTACTTTCCTTACTGCTTTTCTCGCCTGGCTTGAGGCTCGGGGGGCAGTTGGCCCAGAGGATGCTTTGCTCTTAGGAGCCGATTTTGGTGAAATCGGCTGGCTCTGCATCACAACCTTCTTTAAAGGTGGTGAGCTTTTGCAGAATAGAACCACCGGAGTTGGTAGGAGGAATTGGAAGGGGGAGCCGTCAGTTTGCACAGGTTCTGGGCCATCTTGTTGCTGCAAGGAAATAGAGCCAGGTTACAGACAATCATTGTGAGCCACTGCAAGAAAATTATGAGTAGTGGTACCTGTTCTGCAGGAATACCGTATTCAGCGTCAAGTTGCTTCAGCAACGGTCCTAGAGCTCTCCTGAAGGCGTGGGTCTTCCACATTGACCACCAAGTCTCAAAACCATCGGTGGTGGTGGTGAAACGAAAGTTGTGAGGGATTTGAATGGCCAGAGCATCAAAGAAGGAATAGCACCTCTGGCCAGTGAGGATATCAGGCAGCTTAGCTCTGCTTTCTGTCAAGTGGTGAAGGAAGAAGTGTGGAGACACTTGCCCGAGACCAAACTGCCGGGCTACTACCACCGGCTGGTAAGACTCATAACCGGGTTTGATGATCCTCTTTGAGGTACTCATGCCAACTGGGAGGAAGCAAGGACGGATCATGATGGAGTACAAGTGCCGAGTGCTGGGGTCATCGGCAAAACTGTCCAACCTAAAGGAGACTGGATTCTCAAAATGTTCAAATTCTGAACCACTCCGATGCTTCCTTAGGGATCAGCCTACTGCCTGGAAGGCTATATAGAGCTTGGCCGTAGCTAGTGCATCAGATCTGCTTCCCATTAGCATCTGGGAAGGTCAAGTGGCCAGAGGTGGGGAGTTTGGGATCTGGTTTCGGAAGTACAGTTGAGCCCATAGCTGAATAAACCACCAGGGGCCTCCTGTTTTAACTGTCTTTTGGGAAAACAGTTTGACAGACATCAGTTGGAGGGATCGATAGACCTCTCCAAAGAATAGTTTGCCGATGCCAAGCTGAGTGCCTTTGGCAAGTTCATAGGCCAGGAAAAGGTAATTCTTGGTTGGGGCGAGTGAAGGGCCACAGAATATGAAGTGTTCCAACCAGAAGTTCAGGAAGGCTGTGTGTTATTTCTCTGTCACAGGCCCTTTGGTTTTCATGTAACGCCTAAGGTAGGCGCCCCAGCTGGTACACTCTGTTTTGGAGGAGAGGGTGAAAGGAACCTTTGGTAGCATAAAAGCAGAGGGGCTTGGGGATGCAATGTCTAGACCTGTGATCATGGCCACGTCCAGCAGAGTTGGTGTCATGGGACCATGGCCAAACATGAAGCAATTCAGTGCATCAGACCAGAAGTAGCCGATGGTTTTCAGAAGGTTTTCGTGCTTCTCAAGGGGAGACAATGATAATGACAAGGCATCGGCTATCACTATAGTTTCCCATGTGGCATGGTGAGTTTTGGATACTCTACTGTACCATGCCACCCAACCCTCAGGAGGATTAGGCCAGGCTCGTAGGCAGTCGGCCCAAGAAGTCAGATCTAAATTCTGGTTTACGAAGGGAATTCTATTGGCCTCGCATGAAATTAAATGAGCGGGACTCTCGGAAGAACAGGGGCCAAGACACAGAGAATTTGGGAGAGAAGGGTGCGGCAGCAGGATGTCTGAAACCTAAAATTAATAACGAAATAGGACATTAATTCAGGTGTTTGCTGTTAATCCTAACATTTACTCGGATGGCGAGGAGCGGTTGAGGATTACCTTCAGACCGGAGACCATAGCATTGGCGTTCGATGATTCCGCCATTGGATGCGTTGCGGAGTTGGTTTGGCGAGGTTGAGATCTGAGATTCGTGTGGCCGTGAGTTGGATCTATTCGAGCGGCGATTTGGGGATCTGAGTTTACCCTCTCGGACGAAGGTTGCAGGTGACCGTTTGAATAGGCAACTGATTTGGCCTTACTCGCGTTTTATGGTAAAGGCCGATGCGATGCCATCGGCTCTTTGAGAAGTTGACCGGCTTTGACTATCGGCAAAATTAATTGGAAGCACTTCTTCATTAATAAAAGGGGTTTTTTACAATGAAGAGCCGATTGCTCAAGGAAGGAAGAACAAAAGAAGAGTCGATTGCTCAAGAACTACTACTAATCCTATACTAGTAGTTCCTATTCTAAGGGCCGTCGCTGGCCTCGTCGTCGGCATCGTAACTGCCGTCGGCGCTGCTTCCGGAGAACTCCTCGTCGCTGCAGCCCCAGCCCTCGGCCAGGGCTTCTTCCTCCTCATCATCATCGTCGTCGTCGTCCTCCGACCAAGCGCGGAAGCGCTTTGCCGGCGGGTACCCGGCGGAGGAGGAGTCATCCTCCTCCTCTTCCTCCTCTTCCTCCTCTTCCTCCCCTTCCTCCTCATCGTCGTAGGAGGTAAAGCTCGCCCAGGAGTAGAGGTCGTCTTCGCTCTCTCCCTCCAGTTCCCCGTCGACAAGGAACCGGAGGTCCGCCTCCCCGTCGGTCGGGGGCAGGTCGTCGTCTGACCCGACAGCGGCCAGGGGTAGATTGTCGTTCACCCTGACGGTGAAGTCCACTCTTCATCGTCCCAGTGTTCGGGAGCCTCCTCCTCGTATTGCGCCATCAGATCCTGCTCTGGTATTGGCTCGCTGGAGGAGGAGGACTGAAAAGAGAGGCCCGACGAGGCGGAGGAGGAGGAAGAGGAAGACATTGCTACAGGAGAAGGGGTTTTTTTGGTGCCGATGGCTAGTACAGAGCAAGGGGATGAAAAGGCGAACTGTTCGGCACGGTTAAATAAAGGGGATATAGTGGAGATTTAATGCCACAGCAGTTTCCGAGGAAGTGGTGCCAAAAAACTGTCAAATCTTGCAGAGAAGTTGAGAAGGCAAGGCATCATGATGATGGATACTGCGACGGTTCTGCTCTGCCACGACATGACCCGACGAAGAAAAAGCAGAGTGGTTTTGGAATTATCATTACCAAAACCAGGGGGCATGTGTTATCACCAGATTTTAACCAAATCAGAGGTGGGCCGTGATTGAGATGGGCTTGGAGAATATACACGGAAAATATGCATGAATCGGCCTTGTACAAGAGTTTGGGCTAAATTGCCCGTGTATCTGTGAATATAGTAGGATACGTGTCGGTTAGGATTGAAAGGTAGAGTTTAGCTCGTACACGGTTGGGATTATTCCCACGTTAGGAAGTCTACGGACTATAAATATGTATCTAGGGTTATTGAGAAAGGAGGACGATCACGTTCACAACAAACCAATCTAGGCGCATCGCCACCCCTTGTTTCGAGGGTTTCTTCCGGGTAAGCGCTATGCTGCCTAGATCGCATCTTGCGATCTAGGCAGAATCTTGTTTATTCGTTGTTCATGTGTTGCTCGTACTGAAGCCTTTTTGATGGCGAGCAACACCATTATCATGGATATGTTAGGGTTAGCATCGGTACTTTCTTGATGTATTTGATTAGTTATGCTACCCCTGGATATCTAGCCACCCTTGTACCGATCTTAGGTGCAAGGGTGGCACCTTGCTTAGTCATTGTTTAGTAGATTCGATCCGTTACGATTGCTCCTTGTTCTTCAAGGATTAGTTTGATATCTACATAGTTAGGCCTTGCAAACGAGTTGAAGGATCCAGTAGCACGTAAGGTATAGTTTCCTAGTCCTAGAGAAGATGTTCCGGGAATCAACTCCACGTTGGTTTTTAGGCCTTGTCTAGGGCTGGTTTATTATCATCTTTCGTGTCTGCTAGGCTCAATCACGTGTAGGATGTTCCGGTTATGTAGTGAAAACCCTAGATCGTCGTAGGTCGTTTTAACCTAATATTGATCAAGCAGGACCATCATGTTATCGTAGATCTCATACGAATCATGGGTGGATCGGCTCCTTGAGCCGATTCACAGGACAACCTGAGAGCCGATCGAGGCTCGTATTTAATGTTTACGTGTATGCCATGCAGGAAACTAGTCGAAGCAATCCATCACCTTCCTGACCAGGTATAGGTCAGGTGGCACGCCCTTGCACCAGCATCGAACGTGCGTGCCGGAGCATTGCGGGCCGTCGCCCGAGGGACCAGGGCCCACCAGCAGTCCTGGGAGCCTCCCGGCTCTTCGTGTTGCCCGTCGCTACTCGTCGGTGGGTTTTGGTGGTCAACACTACCTCACTGGATCGAGAGAACGGAGGTCATCTCCAATCCGTACGTGTGACCAAGTGCGAAAGCGTTGCCGGTTCGTAGTGCTCATCTTCACAATCTTGAGATCGGCGAGTGTTCGTCTACATCATCCACGAGATTTAATCTCGTTAACGCTTTCATTCTTCGAGGGTGAGTCCTTCTAGAACTTGATTTACCTGTTCCATGCCTCTTCTAGATTAGATCTTGGCACCTTTGTTGTTTTTACGGTAGGATTTTTCTATGCTATGAACCCATCAATTTTCCTGGGAGTAGACTCGTCAACTTGTTCTTGATGGATGAGCAGTTGGTGGTGATTCGTTGGCGAGCTCCTGAACACCGAGAATACAGTTAAGCTCCAAGGTTCATGGTCTTACTGGTTTTTAGCTAGGACGATAGATGCCCAGCGGTACGTTACGCATTTATCAATGGCATCTTTCCCCTTCTGTCACATCCCATCTCTCAAATGGTCATTTAATCATACCAGCAACTTTCTTGTAACATTTCGTGCTCTTTAAAGTTCGGCAACATAGATTGACATTTAATTAGTCCCTGTTATCTTCCTTCAAGCTTGGAAATACGTGTTGACTCTTTGACTGTGATGCCTCAAGACCGGTACCATGAGGATTATATTGAACTGGACAAGATCTATATGGTATCGACTTGGAGACACCCGCCAACACCTCGTACACGTCGAAACATACACGTGATGTCGGTGGAATCGTTTACAAATAGTATCATTACAACAAGTTCACGATGGAACCCACCAGAAACATATATTACAACAACAACTCCAACGAGTCAAGAATACAAATGTACATTACAAAGATCCAAGTCACAAATAAAGGAAATAAAGCATCCGTGTATGGATAAGAGAAATTTTTGACTACGAGTCCTGAAGGTAACCCAATGGCATCCATAACCCTGCCTAGGCCAAGCCGGAAGGGTATCCTTGATAACATCATCGATCTCATACCTATCCAAAAGAATCGGGTCAACGATTGCAGACAAAGGAGGGAAGAGACAAAAGAGGGAGAAAGTAGAGCATAAGTAGAAAGGAACAAACTCTAACACGTGCTCAATGAGACTAGAACGAGGTTGTGTTCGCCGAGCTATCGGGTGGACTTAGCGACAACAAAAGTTGCACTAGAAACCAATAGAGACATGCTACAACATCTTTCTACTCGGAGAAGGTAAGAGAGCGCATATAGGAACCAACTAGACACGCACAACCTAGCCAAATACACAACTCCCCTCACACAGAACGAAGAAGCAATGTAAAGACACTCACACAATTGACAAGTTTTATTGTTTTAATAGATATTGGTTGTAGTAATGCTATATTACTACGTAAGTTATTAATAAGTTGTTAGCAACAAGTTTAAGGTGTAATATGATTAAGCCATACGTGCTCTGAGTCATCCACAACCGCTGACGCGGCTTATCGATAAGATTTACACCCTACATGGGTTGCCTAAATGTAACCATACACATGCTCAACCTCAAGGTATGACAATGATGTCTCGCAATAAGACAGTTTCTGATGCTTAAGCAAGTTCAAGGGAAGCCACCCTGCCCCACTAAGCTAGTCGTGATGGAGTTTGGTCAGGGCTCCAAAATAGACCGAGAGGTTTGTGACATAGTCTAGACAGGTGTGAACAACTAGGCACAAGATAAGTCTATCCGCAAGATGTAGCACAGTACATGATATAAACACTCGAAGGAAACAAGAAGTAAATTGCGCATATCGTGCATATAGGAAAATAGAACAAAGGTTGTGGTTCCCAATAAACAGACTCAAGAAAAGGTAGTAGGTGATGGGGTCCCACTCCTCCACGTACGGGTAGAGCATCAATCTTGGAATAGATAACAAGAACTAGGGGTCCTAGGGGGCATAAGCGATACAAAGATCTGATGCTTGCACAAAGAAACCCACCCATGCCACTACATTAATTATTGTTACACCTTAGTTTTGGTTGCAACAAATTATGATGATTAACTTCACTAAAATTATCCATAGATGAGACATGTAACAATCTACCAACATATCACAAACAGATATCGATATAAACAACAAGACAACCTATCATGCGCTATGACCCGCAATGCTTGACAAACAACATGATATATATAGGTAATGGAGGGGAAACAATGCTTATTAGGGTAAACAAATGGAATAGGACACGTGACTCAAAAATAATCAAAACTTAAGGGTAGCAATAAGAGTGAGGGAAAAATGTAAAATAGGTGAAGAAAGAGGGCTCGCCTGTGAAAAACTGCAGAAGAACTGCCGAGAAACTTGTCGTATCTCACATCACCACTTCGTGATCCTATCTGGGAAGAAGAAAATGTTGGAACACACAACGGATGGAAATCTTACTACTACGGGGAAAGAACCGGCATGATTAAGAATGATATGAATGGCATGGCAATGATGATTCTATGCAACTTATTCAAATTAAGTGGAATCGGAATCCTAACACACAATTATATGCTTCAAGTTGTTTTTCTACCAACAATATTAAATGTTAATGAGCATGGCAAAGAAATTTCATGGGTGACCTACTTCAAATTTAAATGGAGCAGGGGAAACCTTAGTCGGTGTTCCGAAATATTCCTCATATCTATTAGGTGGAAATACAAAATTATCACGCTTTGATATGATGCGAGATGAAAACATGCATATGGATGCCATATTAATGTTCCTCACGTTTTCGTAATTTATAAAGATATAAAAGACATTTTAATTCGAGTTATAGGTGAGGAGATATGGTCTCTTTTAAGTTTTTGAAAATTCCTTGAATTTTGAGGAAAAAAACAACCATATGCTTTTCTCACCGAAGGGAACCCAACCCGGTTGGCCGGCTAGCGGGGTAGGGGTGCTAACTAGGAAGCTGAAAAGGTAGAAGGGCCCCGCGTTAGTTTACAAAAGATATGGGCTATTGTAAACGTTAGCGCGCCGGAGGACTGCAGGTTGAGGAACAAAAGTGTAACATCTCAATTTTCAAAATTTTCAAACATCATGCATTGCATTCATAAGCATCATGTCACCATTGCATTTATAGGGAAAATTCAAATTTTGTTTCAAAACCCCAAACCCTAAATGGAACTATTAGCCACTTAAGCATGTATGCCAAATTTTGGTTTTATAAAAGTTTTATTTTGTTTTAAAAGTGGTTCCAAAATCTTACTTTAGACCGAACCATATCTAAGATGATTACTATGAGATTCGTTTGGGCGTTACAACATAATACATAGACCGTAATCCAACTGCGTCTATGACTAATAATCCACCCTCCGGTTATCGTACGAACCCCTTCCAGTATTAAGTTGCAAGCAACAGATTGTCGCATTAAGCAATATGTGTAAAGTAAACAATAGAATTACCCTCGGATAAAACATTCTTGGTTTCTCCCTAGTAGCAATGACACATCTACAATCTTAAAAGTTATTGTCACCCTTCTAGAAAACTAGAGGCATGAACCTACTATCGATCATAAATACCCCCTCTTGGAGTCACAAGCATCTACTTGGCTAGAGTATCTACTAGCAACGGAGAGCATGCAAGATCACAAATAACAGTGACAAGAATATATAATCGATCTCAACATAGTATTCAATAATCATCGGATCCCAGCAAACACAACATGTAGCATTATGATGACCCACAAGTATAGGGGATCGCAACAGTCTTCGCGGGAAGTAAAACCCAATTTATTGATTCGACACAAGGGGAGACAAAGAATACTTGAAAGCCTTAACAGCGGAGTTGTCAATTCAGCTGCACCTGGAAATAGACTTGCTCGCAAGAGTTTATCAGTAGTAACAGTTTATAGCAGTAGCAGTAGTGAGATAACAGCAGCAGAGTAACAAAGACAGCAGTAGTGATTATAGTAAACAGCAGGATTAAAATACTGTAGGCACAGGGATGGATGACGGGCGTTGCATGGATGAGAGAAACTCATGTAACAATCAAAGCAGGGCATTTGCAGATAGTAATAAAACGGTGTCCAAGTACTAAGCAATCCATAGGCATGTGTTCCGTATATAGTCGTACGTGCTCGCAATGAGAAACTTGCACAACATCTTTTGTCCTACCAGCCGGTGGCAGCCGGGCCTCTAGGGAATCTACTGGATATTAAGGTACTCCTTTTAATAAAGTACCGGAGCAAAGCATTAACACTCCGTAAACACATGTGATCCTCACATCACTGCCTTCCCCTCCGGTTGTCCCAATTTCTGTCACTTTGGGGCCTCGGGTTCCGGACAGCGACATGTGTATACAACTTGCAGGTAAGATCATAAAACAATGCATATCATCATGAAACAATAACATGTTCAGATCTGAGATCATGGCACTCGGGCCCTAGTGACAAGCATTAAGCATAACAAGTTGCAACATTATCATCAAAGTACCAATTACGGACACTAGGCACTATGCCCTAACAATCTTATGCTATTACATGACCAATCTCATCCAATCTCTACCATCCCCTTCAGCCTACAGCGGGGGAATTACTCACACATGGATGGGGGAAACATTGCTAGTCGATGGAGAGGCGTCGGTGGTGATGATAGCGATGATCTCCTCCAATTCCCCCTCCCGGCGGAGTGCCAGAACGGAGTTTCTGGTCCCGAGACGGAGTTTCGCGATGTGGCGGCGTTCTGGAGGGTTTCTGGCGACTTCGACTTCTCTCCCGTGTTTTTTAGGTCGAAACCCCTTAAGTAGTCCAGAGGAGGGCGTCAGAGGGCAGCCGAGGGGGCCACACGCTAGGGCGGCGCGCCCCCCCTCCAGGCCGCGCCGACCTAGCGTCTAGGGGCTCTGGGCCTCCCCCAGGCCTGCCCTTCTGGCTCCGTGATTCTTCAGGTAAAATAGGCCCTTTGGTATAAATTCCGAGGATTTTCCCGAAAGTTGAATTTCTGCACAAAAACGAGACACCAGAGCAATTCTGCTGAAAACAGCGTTAGTCCGTGTTAGTTGTATCCAAAATACACAAATTAGAGGCAAAACAATAGCAAAAGTGTTCGGGAAAGTAGATACGTTTTGGACGTATCAACTCCCCCCAAGCTTAGCTTATTGCTTGTCCTCAAGCAATTCAGTTAACAACTGAGTGCGATAAAAGAACTTTCACGAACACGTTTGTTCATATGATGTAAATATTCTCATGATATGGACAAGTACTTAGGCAATTCATAATAAGATACATGCAAATAAGATCATCCAATAGCTATGTCAATCATGGAAAGGTACCAACAAATTAATAATAAGCATCCTGAATCATGTCTATCAGCAGGATTGCAATGTTCATAAAAGGATATGATAAAGTGGTATCTCGCTTGCCCGAATTTAAACAGCAAAACATAAATGCCCAGGCACCTTTGAAGTTCAGAGAAAGACTAGAAATAAAGATTGTCAAAGATAAAAGCATCAAAGTTATACCACAGTCAATCATATTTTGGGACAAGCATATTATACTAAGAATGACAGTTGTGCTCTCAAGAAAGTGCTCAAAGAAAGGATGGTGACACAACATGAAAGTAAAAGATTGGCCCTTCGCAGAGGGAAGCAGGGATTAACATGCGCTAGAGCTTTTCATTTTTAAAACAAGAGTAAAATTATTTTGAGAGGTGTTTGTTGTTGTCAACGAATGTTAATGGGTACACCAACTACCTCGCCAACCAGAGTTTCAAGAGCGGCTCCCATGAAGGACGTTATTTCTACCAGCAAGGTAGATCATCCCTCTTCTCTTTTGTTTACACATGTACTTTAGTTTTTATTATGAGTGACACTCCCCCCGACCTTTGCTTACACAAGCCATGGCTAACCGAATCCTCGGGTGCCTACCATCAATCTCATACCATGGAGGAGTGTCTATTTGCAAAATTAAGTTGCTTACTGATGAATCAGAGCAAAACATGTGAAGAGAATTATTAATGAAGTTATTAGTTGGGGCTGGGCACCCCGTTGCCAGCTCTTATTATGAAAGTCCGTCAAAAGTAAATGACAAGGTTGAAAGATAAACACCACATACTTCCTCATGAGCTATAAAACATTAACACAAATTGAGAAGCATTTTGAAGGTTTAAAGGTAGCGCATGAGAATTTACTTGGAATGGTTTGAAATGCCATGCATAGGTATTTATGGTGGACACTTTGGAACAACTTGGTTTTCAGGGGTTTGGAAGCACGAGCAGCGTTCCCGCTCAGTACAAGTGAAGGCTAGCAATAGACTGGGGAGCGACAAATCAAGAGAGCAACATCGTCATAATCATGCTTGCGGCAAAATAAATTAACGGAGGCATAAAAGTGATACAAGAACTCTGAAGCAAAGTAAATCATCGAGGCTTAATTGACTTTTGTTCAGTCATATGCATGCGTGAGCATGTGCCAAGTCGATTCAAATGAATTATTCAGAGGAGGATACCACAATGTCATACCTATTTATGAATAAAACAATGCAAGCAAACATCCATGACATGCTACTCATATTAATAAATTGGAGCTAAACATGAGAGATCATGAACTACTAGACTTTATTAAATGACATGTACCTCACATGAACCAACTAAGCATGCTCACATGGATGAGTATATGTACAAAAATGAAAACAAATAGAGTTCATACCAGCCTCTCACCACAGTCGAATTGTCATAGATCGTCATTATTGCCTTTCACTTGTGTAGCTTGGATAATAGGAAATGAAAACCACGCTCCAGCCACCGAATACCATTGAACTCATAATGAACTTTACAAAACCATAGAAGAACAGCAAATATTTTTAGTGTTTTCGAATTAGAAACAAGAAAAAAAGGAAACAAGCAAACAAAGCAAAATCTTTTTGGATTTTCTTATAGCAGACCAACGATAGCAAATAAAGCAAAATAAAAGCAAGAAACCAAAATAAGCAAATGGTGAAGAGAAACAACAGAAATATTTTTGGTCTTTTGTGTTTTAGGAAAGAAACAAAGCAAAAACAAGAAAATGAAAACTAGAAGAGTCACATAAACACAAAGCAGCAGGAATTCGTCAAACTTGATAGCTGTACAGTAATCGATTTTAAAGAAATTCTTCCGCTGCCCAGCTCGAAAAGTGTTAAACTAATGAAAGTTAGATAACAACCTGGGGAACATGCAAAAAAATTGGCTTCGCAAAATAATGTTCTGGCTGTTTTTGAGATTTTTTTTTGGTATCAGTCCAGAATCTGTTTTCAGGCAGCACTTCCCCAAATATCATCTCCCTCTTATTAGAAAACCACTAAAAAAACTAAACAAGTATGTACAAGTATCCAGCAACTATAATATGCAATGAATGAGTGATGCCGGTATACCTCCCCCCAAGCTTAGGCTTTTGACTCTTCTTGATCACATTATTTTCACCCTTCTCTCTTGACCCTTGAAAACTTCTGCCACACCAAACTTCTCATAAACTTCATTAGACGGGTTAGTACTCAAAAACTTTAATCCACTTTAGTCCTGTAGTGACACATTGCAAGAACTCAATAAAACATTAGCTACAACTCTCTAAGTCTAGAAAGCCTTACTTAAAGTCCACAAGAGACAATGCAAAAAAATAGAGACAGAATCTGCCAAAAAAGGACAGCCAGTAAAGACGAATTTTTTCGAGGTACTTCCATTGCTCAAATCAGAAAACTCAAAACTAATGAAAGTTGCGTACATATCTGAGGATCACACGTGAATTTTTACAGAATTTTTAGATTCTCCTACAGAGAGAAAAACTCAAATTCATGACAGCTAAAAATCTGTTTCTACGCAGAAATCCAAATCTAGCATCAACTTTCTATTAGAGACTTTACTTGGCACAATAATGCAATAAAGTAAAGATACAAAGGTATTGCTACAGCGAGTAAAACAAGTGGAGGAAGAAAGAAGTGTTGTTTACCTCCTCTATGCATATAAAAAATATTTGTTAACAAGGTTGATCAAGTCTTGTCACCAAATAAATTTTACATAGCATAAGAAGAAATAAACCTCAAATCAATCATGTTACCTTGAATAGTATTGATATGGATCCGATCATAATATTTTGATATCCTTCTTTAGGTTCATATATAAGACAATCAATAGCTCCAACTTTGATAGTTCTCACATTAGAAATGGTATTAACTCCACATACTTTATCAATCCTCTTGGGGAAATAAACGGTATGCTCCTTGTCATCAACATTGAAAGTAACTTTTCCTTTATTGCAATCAATAACAGCCCCTGCGGTGTTAAGAAAAGGTCTCCCAAGAATAATAGACATATTATCATCTTCAGGCATTTCCAACACAACAAAATCAGTTAATATCAAGCAGTTGTTAGTAACTTGAACTGGAACATCCTCACATATACCAACAGGAATAGCAGTAGATTTATCAGCCATTTGCAAAGATATATCTGTCGGTATCAACTTATCTAAATAAAGTCTCTTGTAAATAGAAAAAGGCATAACACTAACACCGGCTCCCAAATCACATAGAGCAGTTCTAACATAATCTATACCTACTAATAAAGGAAGGTTTCTCCCCAGATTTTTCGTCCGTTTTGGTTTTGCCCTCGTTTTCTGTTCTAAATTACAATGGTTGCCACCGCTCAAACGGAGAAGTCGCACGGTTCTGATAAAAAAAACAGACGGGGTGGTTTCCTTTCCTCCGTCTCCATCCCCGCACTCGAATCAGGAATCAGGACACCTGATTGAATCAAATCAAATCTCCAACATATTTTCCGTTTAATTTCTTGCCCCTTTCCCACGAAAATCCATCGATATATACACCACCTCCTTTGCCTGAAATCCTACAGAAATCTTCCCTAACCGGCAGCCACAAACGCCGCGGATTCCTTTGCCATCGCGGCGGGGCGTGGCCCGATCCAAGCGGCAGGAGGTGGCTCGCCCGAGAACATCTAGGGCTGGGGTCTCCGCCGGTTGGCGGTATGGTTTTTCGTTAGGGGCTGACCAGGTTCTCCTCGGCGTGCTCAGGCCGCGGAGCAACGCAGCCCCTGGTCATCCCCACCGACAGGAGCCGCGCGTGCCGATGTGAACTCGCGCGAGGATGAAGAAGGAGGCGAGGATTGATGTTAATCAAGGCCGCGACTGTACAGGCGAGGGGTGTCAAGGAAGAGGAGGCAAATCGCTTCCTGGATTTCCCCCAATTTTAGAATTGATTCCGCTCACTATGGTCCATACTTCTGAATCTCAACTGCTCCTGTGAGGTCGCGCCATGGCGGATTTGAGGTCTTCCTCCAGCTTTGCCCCAGGTCGATCGACATGGATTTTCTTTGTCGTCCCGGCCGCAACTCCTCTTCTCCCAAGGCTAACAAGGTTGGCACTGAGGAGGCTCGGGAGCTTTCCTGGAGACCCCATCTTTGAAACTGATAGTAGAAACGGGTTAAAGGAAAGAAGGATACCCTGATGAAGAAGAAAGGAATTGGAGAGGGAAGCACCGTGGCCGTACATGTACAGCTGCTCGGGCGCCGCCTCATCTTTCTTGCCTTCTTTGAATTCCAAAACGTGATTTAGTACCAGTGGCATTTGGTACCGTACTTAGAAAAATTGGTGGATATAGCTGGAGCGACACAGTACAGGAAACAGAGCCACTGACTGCTTCGTGATGTGTTGTTGCAGTTGCCTGCACTCTTCAGTGATAAGCATTTCTCACTGATATGTCATATTGGATAATCATCCATTCGAAGTTCAGACAACCAAGGTCTTGTAAATATTGCCTTTTACCAAAAGACCAAAAACTACAGCCAATGAAGCGGCTACTATTATTTGTTATGTCTTTGAGAATATGACAGCTTCTACAACAAGTACATATGTACACTTTGTTTCACGGTAGTACTATTAAGCACGAAAATGATTGGAGTATCGCAGTGATCTAGCGCACAAAAAATGATTGAAATATTGCAGGGACACAATGATCTAGCGCTAACTGAATGACAAATCTCAGAGCGCAGGGCCATTACAAATTGTTAATCGAAGCCTGTAAATTTGTTTGCAAAGAACCATGTTGAGATGACGAAAAGACTAGGCTATATTATGTTTATCATATACTTGCAATATTTTTTGTGATAAATCGTTACTTGATGGTAGTTTTTTTTGGAACGTTACAACTAAATTATATAGTACAAAATAGTTGAGAATATTTTTAATAACATGTAAATATATATTATGATTTTTTCAACGAATATCCTTTATTTCAGAGGATTGGAGTAAACAACCAGGCATTCAGACGAGTGGTTCTCCTGTTTGTTGTAATTCAATCAAGTGGTTCTTTTGTTTGTTGTAAAAATTTAAAAAATGTACTACATATTTTGAGACTATAGTGAAATTGAGTATATGAATGTATATGTCTATCAAATAAAAAATTTGAGACTCATAATACGTCAATATATTATATGATCTTTTTAAATGTGTAAGTTCATGTTATATCAATTTTTGTTAGAAAATAATAAATATATATTAGTGAAATATATAAAGTGATATTTAGAGAGTTTGCTATATTAATACAAACCCAATGATATTTATTAAAGAACTATATACATGGACATATATAGACAAAATGCATAACTTTTCGTTTTTAGTCAGGTGGTATGTTCTGACAAATGTGCTACACAATTGCAATGATACCTGGCAAAGATACAATCAGACGGTGTGTTTTGGCAAATGTCAGAAAATAAAGGTGTTATGTAGTAAATTTTCCCTATTAGGAAATATATGTTGATCATGAATAGGATAAAATTTGACCAACACGGATGGTTTGCTTTAGCGTTTGAAACTTGTTTCTCCCGATGCAACGCACGGGCACATTTACTAGTTATTCTTAATAGAACAAGGAATAGTCGGTATACCTGGGTCGCCCAATTTCTTTGGAACTTTGCCATTGAAAGAGTAATTAGCAAGCATAGTGGAAATCTCCTCATTAGGAATTTTCCTTTTTGTTAGAGACAATATCTTTCATATACTTTGAATAAGGAGGCAATTTAATAGCATCAGTCAAAGGGATTTGCAAGAATAAAGGTTTCATCCAATTGCAAAATTTATTATAGTGTTCTTCTTCCTTTGATTTTAGTTTCTTAGCAGGAAAAGACATTTGCTTTTAAACCCAAGGTTCCCTTTCATTACCATGTTTCTTAGCAATAAAATCTTCTTTAGTATACTTTTTATTTTTAGCATGATTTTCAGGTTCATCTTCAACCTCTTCTTTATCAGAAGCATCATTCTTATCATCATCATTATCATGTTCATTACCACTTTTAGTTTCAGCATCAGAAATAGAAATACTATTAGGATCATTAACAGGTTCAGAGGATTCTACAACATTTTTATGTTTCTTCTTCTTTTTCTTAGAAGGAGCACTAGGTTCAGTTCGTTGAGAATCTTGTTCAACTCTTTTGGGATGCCCCTCAGGATATAGAGGATCCTGCGTGGAAACACCACCTCTAGTTGTTACGTCATAAGCATGTTTTTTCTTTAGAACTATTTTTTAACAAGTCATTTTGCACCTTAGTGAGTTGATCAATTTGAGTTTGAACCATTTGAAAATATTTAACAAGCATCTTAACATCATTGGAGGTTCTCTCCACAATATCATGCAAATTGTTAATAGCTTGAGAATTTTCCATTAGATGATTCTCTACTCTCATATTAAAATTTTCTTGCTTAACAATATAATTATCAAACTCATCTAAGCATTGAGCAGGAGGTTTTGAATACGGAATATCTTCCCTAGTAAAGCGTTGAAGAGAGTTTACCTCAATCATGGATGAAGGGGGAATTATCTTGCATAATCTTCTATGTGAAGTAAATTCTTCACATCTTCGGATTTAATACCTTTCTCCTTAAGAGACTTCTTAGCTTCCCTCATATCTTCATCATTTAATTTAATTAAACCCCTCTTCTTCAATATTGGCGTCGGAGTTGGTTCAGGTGTAGCCCAATCATCATGATTCCGGCCTATTTTAGCCAATAATTCTTCAGCTTCGTCAGGAGTTCTTTTCCTGAAACACAACCAGCACAACTATCCAAATATGACTCAACGGTTAGTCCACTATAGAATATATCAAGTAAATCATGCTTTTCCAAATCATGTCCAGGTCGAGCTCTGATAAGAGAGCAAAATCTTGCCCATGCTTCAGGCAATTTCTCTCCATCTTCCTGGTCAAAGCTATAAATTTTCTGTAAAGCAGCATGTTGAGCACTAGCAGGAAAGTATTTCCGAAAGAAAACATCAAGCAAATCACCTGGACTACTAATAGAACCAGGAGGCAAACTATTATACCAAGTTTTAGCATCATCTTTTAATGAGAAAGGAAAAAATTTAGCAACAAAATAAGTGCGCATCTTGACATCATCAGAAAACAAGCTACTCATAGAAGAAAGTTCATTCATGTGTTATACAACACTTTCTTTTTCAGTACCACAAAAGGGTGTTTTCTCAACAATAGCTATATGAGATAGATCAAGAGAAAAATCATAATCTTTATCTTTAATGTTTATAGGAGATGTGGCAAATTTAGGATCAGGAGATAGCTTATATCTAACAGTATGTTGTGCGAGAAACTTTTTAATTTTTCTTGCATCAGTAATAGCATTGCATTTATCAATAAAATCATCATTAAGCTCCACATAATCCTCATCAGGATCATCACTAGAATAATCAACAGACTCAGGTGAATTAACAGGTGTAGGAGCATTTTCATTAGGAGTTTCAGTATTTTCAATTTGTCTAGACCTAGCAATTGTAGCATCTAGAAAGGATCCCAATGAACCACTATCATCAAGCACAGCAGAAACATTGTCAATATTATAAGAATTTTCAAATTCAGCAGAAGTACCAGCAAATGAAGCTTGTGGTGGTGAAACAAGTTGACTTATCACGGATGGTGAATCAAGAGTAGCAGAGGTACTCAGAGTTGTACCTTTTCTTGTAGTGGATGGTAATATGGCGACTTTAGGATCGCGAGATTTACCCATGATGGAGAATTTGTAGCGAACAATATCAATCCAAGTGAACTTCCAAATAAAGCTATGCTCCCCGGCAACGGCGCCAGAAAATAGTCTTGATGACCCACAAGTATAGGGGATCGCAACAGTCTTCGCGGGAAGTAAAACCCAATTTATTGATTCGACACAAGGGGAGACAAAGAATACTTGAAAGCCTTAACAGCGGAGTTGTCAATTCAGCTGCACCTGGAAACAGACTTGCTCGCAAGAGTTTATCAGTAGTAACAGTTTATAGCAGTAGCAGTAGTGAGATAACAGCAGCAGAGTAACAAAGACAGCAGTAGTGATTATAGTAAACAACAGGATTAAAATACTGTAGGCACAGGGATGGATGACAGGCGTTGCATGGATGAGAGAAACTCATGTAACAATCAAAGCAGGGCATTTGCAGATAGTAATAAAACGGTGTCCAAGTACTAAGCAATCCATAGGCATGTGTTCCGTATATAGTCGTACGTGCTCGCAATGAGAAACTTGCACAACATCTTTTGTCCTACCAGCCGGTGGCAGCCGGGCCTCTAGGGAATCTACTGGATATTAAGGTACTCCTTTTAATAAAGTACCTTAGCAAAGCATTAACACTCCGTGAACACATGTGATCCTCACATCACTGCCTTCCCCTCCGGTTGTCCCAATTTCTGTCACTTTGGGGCCTCAGGTTCCGGACAACGACATGTGTATACAACTTGCAGGTAAGATCATAAAACAATGCATATCATCATGAAACAATAACATGTTCAGATCTGAGATCATGGCACTCGGGCCCTAGTGACAAGCATTAAGCATAACAAGTTGCAACAATATCATCAAAGTACCAATTACGGACACTAGGCACTATGCCCTAACAATCTTATGCTATTACATGACCAATCTCATCCAATCCCTACCATCCCCTTCAGCCTACAGCGGGGGAATTACTCACACATGGATGGGGGAAACATTGCTGGTCGATGGAGAGGCGTCGGTGATGATGATGGTGATGATCTCCTCCAATTCCTCGTCCCGGCGGAGTGCCAGAACGGAGTTTCTGGTCCCGAGACGGAGTTTCGCGATGTGGCGGCGTTCTGGAGGGTTTCTGGCGACTTCGACTTCTCTCCCGTGTTTTTTAGGTCGAAACCCCTTAAGTAGTCCAGAGGAGGGCGTCAGAGGGCAGCCGAGGGGGCCACACACTAGGGCGGCCCGCCCCCCCTCCAGGCCGCGCCGGCCTAGCGTCTGGGGGCCCTGGGCCTCCCCCAGGCCTGCCCTTCTGGCTCCGTGATTCTTCAGATCAAATAGGCCCTTTGGTATAAATTCCGAGGATTTTCCCGAAAGTTGAATTTCTGCACAAAAACGAGACACCAGGGCAATTCTGCTGAAAACAGCGTTAGTCCGTGTTAGTTGTATCCAAAATACACAAATTAGAGGCAAAACAATAGCAAAAGTGTTCGGGAAAGTAGATACATTTTGGACGTATCACATTACATAAGGATGATCTTGATCATGTAGGTAAGGTCACAAGATATAAACATGAGGCACAAATTGGAGAAGACAACCATCTAGCTACTGCTATGGACCAGTCCAAGGATGAACTATTCACACATCACTTCGGAGGCGGGCATGGTGATGTAGATGCCTCCGGGGATGATTTCCACCTCTGGAAGGGTACCGGGAAGAGCTTCAGAACCCTCCCGAGCTAGGGTCTGCAATGGTGGCCGCGACGGAACTTTTTGTGGATGGAGGCTCGGGTGTTTAGGTTTTTCAGAGATCGTGAATAAATAGGCGGACGGGCGAGGTCGGTGGAGCCCTGGGGGCCCACACCACCCCTTGGCGCGGGCCCAGGCTTGGCCGCGCCAAGGCATGGCGTGGCCGCCCTGTGGCTCCTCTTCGACCCCCCTCATGACTCTGTCTTAGTTACGGAAAAATATTGACTTCAGCTTTTGTTTCGTCCAATTCCGAGAATATTTCCTGTACAACTTTCCTGAAATACAAAACAGCAGTAAACATGGAACTGACACTATGGCATCTTGTTAATAGGTTAGTGCCGGAAAATATATAAAAGTGCAACGAAGCATGAGAAAAACATATATAAATTGGTGTAAACAAGCATGGGGCATCAAAAATTATAGATACATTTGCAACGTATCCACATCCCCAAGATTAACTCCTGCTCGTCCTTGAGTAGGTAAGTGGTAACCAAATAATTTTTGAGGTGACATGAAGCCAACACAATCTTGATCAAGTATTGTGAAAGCATTGTAAGTTGGAATCAAAGTACTCTAAACATAGGCATGATAGATACAATTCTAACAATAGAACTTAGCAGCTATGTTATAACATGAGAAGTAACACAAACAAAGGATCTTGAATAACTATGCATTGAAAGCAACTGTTTGTTTATGAGCATAGAGAAAACCTAGCAAAGTGGTTCTCAGCATGTCCTTTATGAATTAGCAAAAACATAAATGCTAGGACACCTTTAAAGTTCATAGGGTGACTAGATACAAGTAACTTAAGAACAAGCAATAGCATAATCATGAATCAATCAATAATAATTTTGGGACTATGCGCATTGCACTAAGAATGACAACTATGCTCTCTTAATTGGTGCATAAAGCAGAAGATGAAGACTCAATATAAAAGTAAAAGAGAGTGACGAGGGTGCTCCTCGTCAATGCCCACCATTTGGGGCTTAGGGTTGACGGAATCCTGGTGGCTGACACGAGACATTGGATACCAAACAGGCAGGGAGAGAGATTTACCCAGGTTCAGGGCCCTCGATGAGGTAAAACCCTTACTTCCTGCTTGTCTCATCTTGATTATCGAAATTATTAGGTTACAATGGGGTAGCCGAAGGCTAAGACTAAGATATCATCGAGAGGCTAAGATTTCTAATGACCTAGCTCTAGACTTGCGGTGAATCTGGCTGTGGTGATTGTGTATCCCTCAGCAGACCCTCTCCTGGCCCTTATATTGCAGGCCATGTCCCAAGAGTTTTGTCCGGGTTCGACTAGTTTACAAAGAGTTCTATGGCTAAACTTTCCTTGTCCTTCGTCTTCTTGCCATGTTCATCAAGAATCTTTCTTCGGAACCGACATAGCGGCCCACCTTGGTCAGTGGATGATCTTCATGGGCCCCTGGTTGGGCCGTAGGAGGTAGCATAATATTTGTTACCCGAATAGTGGTGCCCACATTAGTAGTCCCCGAGTGACTGGCCGAAGTAAAGCTTCGGGCAGGGACTAAAATTGTCTTATGCTGAATGTCCATAATTGCCGGAAGGTCCCGATCTTTTTGAAGCCAAAGCTCATTTTTATCGGGTGCGCGTCCAGCGCTCCCGATGGGAGTAGCCCTCGAGTCTAGGCATAGATGCTTGCAACCGTGTGTAGACTCAAGTTGTACTACTCGAATGTTTTTGGCTGTCGATGTTTTTCGCAAGCTGTTGTAATCATCCAATATCTTTTGTATACCGGGTCCTCCATAACTTCGAGTAAAGTCATGCTAATTGATAACACATAAGGGATTGGAGTTACGTGCCCAGCTTTACTCGATTAATCGATAACGGTTCACTGCCGATGGCAAAACAATGTTACTCTACTCAGAATCATGTCCCCGGGCATGACCCTGGATCTTCTGAAATCTTCGAGTCCATATTTTTCTGCCTTCAGCGATTTTTATCGGGTGCGCATCTAGTGCTCCCAATGGGAGTAGCCCCCGAGTCTAGGGAAGGATGCTTGCAACCGTGCGTAGACTCAAGTCGAGCAACCCAATTTTATAATTTCCTTCGGGTGCTTCATGAGGAGTCGATACTTTCGGTGACATCATCAGTGACGTGGCTACTGCGGTGGCTCGATTGACAGGACATGACCTATCGATCCCACCCTACTTCTACGTGGTCAGTTAGGAAATGACGAGTACTTGCGTGTTGACCGAGGCACCTCCTCGATTTTCGCACGTAGTGGGAGTAATGGGCCACCGGTTTCTCTCTCTTCTTGACACGTGTATGACTAGATCCTTGTCCGTCTCCCCACGATGCAAAAATAAGGACCACGATCCTCAGTCAATTCTTGTTATAAATAGAGGAACTCTTACGTTTTCATTTTTACACCTCCCATATTGCTCATCTTCTTCCTTTGTCTTCTCCTCACCATTGCCTCTGCCTCCACGAGCTTCCCAGCAACCATGGGCAGGAAGAAGGGTACTGCTAGATCTTGTGCTACCACAAGCGCACCCAAAGCTAGCCTCGACTGGACTGCATCCACCACCTCCAAACGTGAAGAGAACAAGATGAGGTCGTTGGGGCTTTTTCTTCTACTGAATCTGACTTTGCTCATCCAGGTTCTATTTCTCGCCCAAAGGCTCCAAAGGGTTTTACCATCATGTTCGTTGCCTTTCTGCAGCATGGGCTTTCCCTTCCAGCCCACGAATTTCTTCGTTGCCTCATGTTTTCCTACGGGATCCAACTTTGGCAGCTGACCCCAAATTGCATTCTCCACCTCTCCATCTTTATCACTGTGTGTGAAGCCTTCCTTGGCATTGATCCCCACTGGGGTCTGTGGAGGAAGATTTGTTTATGTCAAACACCACAGTGGAAACGATGGCCCTCACGTGGTCGGTGGCGTCGGCTTCATCGTCAGGAAAGAAGTCGATTACTTCAACTTTCTGATGAGGGGGTATGTCCAGGGCTGGCGGCAGAAGTGGTTTTATCTTCGGGACATCCGGGCATCAGGCCGTCGATCTAATCCGCCACCATTCGAAGATGTTCTTGCTGCTTTGCCGAACAAGTCCTGGCAATACACCTTGACTGCTAAGGAAAGTGAGGTAGCCGACCAACTCTGGTACGAAAAGATCTTAGATCTAAAGAGTGCAAGAGGAGAGACGATGTGCGGCACTAAAGTAGTCACAGTGTTTCTTAAGCATCGAGCGCAACCAGTAATGTCGAGAGCTCATCCACTCAGGTTGTCCACTGGTGCCAAGGATAAATTGAGGGTCAGTCCGAATGATTTTTCTGAAGAAGATCTTCGGGACGAAGTGAGGTGTCTGACTTGCTTCAGCCAGAAGGATACCATAGCTATACCTCCTTTTGATTTTAAGCAATTTCCTTTCGAGGTAATTATTTCAATTGCCTTTGTATCCGATATATTTTTGCTCCTGAACCTAAGATTTGTTCTTTTGCTTTCAACAGGCTTCTACCATCGCTCAATGCTATCCACCAACGCCCGAAAGTGGAGCAGCTCCGGAAGACAACGATGCTTCTGAAGAAACTGAGGATGACCGGAATGTTCTTGAGGATAGCGACGCTTCGGGCGATGAAGCCCATGAAGATGATGCACTTATCAAGTCCAAGCATAGCAAGAAGATTAATGAAGATCTGATGACAACAGCGGAGTCGAGTCCTAGCGGACGGGATGACGATGATGCTGATGCAATCCCTTCTCCTGCACCTTCCCGAGAGACTTCGGCTCCTCAGGTCACAAAAGCACCATCAAGACTCTTCACAGAAGAGCATGACTTGGAGTCAATTTCGTAAGTTTCCTTTTCTTCTTTTGTTTCTTTTTTACTTCCATTTAGCTTCTTTCAGTTTACTAAAGCTCATTCATGTTTTGACCAGTTCCGAGGAAGATGACGGTGTTCCTCTTTCAAAGAGGGGAAAAATAATTTATGATAAAGCAGAGTCTACAAACGAATCGATGCCTTCGACTGCCGAAAGTGATCATACCGCCACTCCTCCGCCAAGAACAATTGTGGCCAAGGTTAAAGCTTCTACAATTAATCCTTCAGCAAGCGCCTCCGCTCCTCCGTCTTCGAGTGATCATGTAAGCATTTCTTTTTAGTAAATAGCATCCAGCGTAGTATCCATCATCCCCCGAGCCAATGATTGGCTTTTTGAAAAAAGCCAAACATAGGTTAAGATATGCCTGTTGTATAACCTGACACAGTTCTTTGATTCTCTTGCTGCAGCCAATTCATGCCGTAGTTGATATTGTGGTAGATTTTGCTGGTCAATTCGTTCGACTAGAAGCACAAAATGTCCAAGTTCGCAAGGCTGCTAAAACTTGGGCTGACCAAGTGCTAGAGGCTAACAGGCTAGCATCCGAGGCACAGAACGAAAATGCAAGCCTAAAGGATGAGATGAAGAAGCTGAAGAAGAAGATGAAGGAGGAGCAGGAGGCAAGACACAAGGCTTTCGTTGAAGCAGACAAAATAAAATGCGCTCTCCGCGATTCCATCGAAAGTTTGCTAAGTAAGATTACTTCATGCTTGTATGCTTCTTATTTTCCTTAGAGTATTCTATTGCTGTAATAAATTATTTCTCCATGATATTTCAGATACTTCCGACATGCCTGTTGACCGTACAAACAAGCTTCGAGTGGACTCTATGTCGGATGCCCTTTCATTAGAAGCTGAATCCAGCAGCCAGATCCAAGATCTCTTGAAGAAGACCAAAGGAGCTTTGCCGAGGTTATTCTCGATGATGTTCCCAAAGCTGGACCAAAACAAGACTCTTGGAGAGATGGCAGATACTTTCTTCGTCGACTCCTCTGATGCTATTGAGGTATTGAAGCGACGTTCTCGTCTTTACGGAGCAGTCCTCACTTTTAACTTTTGATGGGGCATGGATTTGGTTCTGACCTGGAGAAATTATCCAAAGCGCTACCAGTGGATGCATATGTTTGCTTGTCGACCTTGAACCTTTCAAACAACCCTCACTGTCGTGCGCCAATCGGCTCCTTAAATTAGTTGATGAAGACAAGAAGAAAGCTGCATCCGAAGCTGCACCAAGTTCATCAGCACGGACTTGATCAAGCTGGACCTACTAACTTTTTAGTTGTAACCTGAATACATTCGACCCTTGCTTTCTAATGAATTAAGCAGACTCTTTTGTCGGCACTTAACTTTCATCACAATCTTTTGAATGAAATGCTCTGCTGGCTCCCGATGGGAGTTTTCTGCATTCGATATTTTCCTTTTGATGATTCTCTGAAGATGCATATTAAATATTTTGTTGCAGACTCCTTCGACTTCTTCCCGAGTCGAGAATTCTTTGCACTCCTCTCCTATTGATGAATCGGAACTTGTGTGTCATCTGCGCAATCAGATTTTCCAGCTGAATAAAGAAATAGATGGTCTTCATACTATGGCAGCAATGGTGAAGAAGAAGAGCGAAATTGCTGCTACAATTGAGCAACATGCTTTAGATCGTCTTCGCGTGGCTTCCGAGAGCCTAAGCTATAAGTACTCAATCATCCTT
The DNA here is from genome assembly GCF_019359855.2 of Lolium perenne. Classification (NCBI taxonomy): domain Eukaryota; kingdom Viridiplantae; phylum Streptophyta; class Magnoliopsida; order Poales; family Poaceae; genus Lolium; species Lolium perenne. The sequence goes on from NW_027248984.1 coordinate 594,552, forward strand.
TTTTATTTTATTGATACTTATGTAAATGATCTTCTGCTGACTTGCTCTTCATCTTCAAAAGTTGTTGCTTCCGATGAATCAGAAGAAAATAAGCGGATCCATGAGAAGATTGCAGTGATGACCGACATTTCCCACCTGAGGTGTGAATTATGGTCAAATAGGTCAAAGGCTATAATTGTGGCGAAGTTCGAGTATCGAGCTAAGAAAATTCATTATTACTTTGATAAGTATCATGCTTATTTAACCATGGTATGGAAAACCATGTTTCCTTTGGATCCAACACCCGAGACTTTGTCGGCTTTGTTCAGTCGATTCGAGAATCCTGTCAGAATTTGATCTTTGTGCGCAAAGAACTTCTTGCTGGAGCCGAGCTAGTACTTGCTTCTGTTTTAGCATGTCATCTGGCCATGGATTTAGAAACCATATAGCCAATGCTAATGTAAGACTAGATCAATACTATCCATAGCTAGGCATCCTGCTCATATTATTATTTCCAGGATGGAGGCAGGTACCGAAAGGGATTTGAAGAATCAAGAAGATCAAGGGGCCTCGTCATGATAGGAATTCTTTAAATATCCTTGCACATAGTGTGCTTTTGTAAGGAATCACTCCTTTTTAAGATGATCTTGCGTTGCGAGAAGTAACATTGTGTGTATTTGATGTTCTTTTTAACACCATCGTGAATCGATGGGTCGTAAGTCCAGCCGAAATATTTTTTCTATTTTGTCGAAGGCAACTGAATGATCAGGTCAGTTTGCTCACTCGACGACTCTGTAGTAATCTCAATTTTGCAAAGTCGCTTGTATGTTTGTAAGAGCGACACCCTTCGAGTAAACGAGGGAACTATGCGCTTTTTATTCGGCTTCATAACACGGTGCACCGGTATGAGCCTTTCGTATGTTGTATTGTTTCCACCAATTGCTTTACTCGCAAGTTTATTTGAGGCTTTGATGGAATTTATTTTTGATAAGAACTTATGGTTTCCGAGTATTGCCGGAAAAACCATGCTACGTCGATAACCAGAGCTCCCGACGGGAGTAGTAGTTAATGACGACATTGTAATAATTCTTGCAGCCCCCGAGTATTGCCGGGTAAGCTATGATACGTTGTTAACCGGAGCTCCCGATGGGAGTAGTAGTCGATAAAAAAAGATCCCAAACATTTGTTCGGGTGAGAAGATAATCATATAAGTTGAACCAGAGGTTTTATTCATAATACGTAACTGGCTAAGAAGCCTTAATGCAAAAAGAAAAAGGTCGAGTCCTACGCATAAAATCATCGCAAGTTTGCGACGTTCCATGGGTTCCCAACATCTTTTCCCGAAGTAGGATTCTTGAGGCGATAAGCTCCTCCTGGGATTACTTCAGTGATGATAAATGGTCCTTCCCATGGAGATTCAAGTTTCAGGGTTCTTAATTTCTTGCTTTTCAACCATAATACTAGGTCACCAACATCGAAACTTCGAGTGCGAACTCTTCGACCATGGTAATTCTGTATCGCCTGATGATATACGGTTGTTCTTGCTAAGGCGATGTCTCAAGCCTCGTCGAGAAGATCCACAACGTCTTGCAGTGCTTGAACAGAGGTTGTCTCTTTATATGCGGCCACCCGAGGTGCTTCAAAGTGAACATCGGCAGGTAGAACAGCTTCGGCTCCGTAGACAAGGAAGAAGGGAGTATATTGCGTTGACTATTTGGTGTAGTCCGTGAACTCCAAAGTACTGATCGTAACTCTTCTACCCAAGCTCCAGCCGCACATGTGAGATGCTTTTTAATGCCATCGCATATCAAGCCATTGATCCTTTCCACTTGTCCATTGCTGCTGAGGAAAATTTGAGCTTGATGCCATTGTTGTTGCAGAATTCATGGAATTCCTTTGAATCGAAGTTGGTTCCGTTGTCTGTAATGATGCTATGAGGCACACCAAAACGACAAGTTTTCCTTTGAAGAATTTGACAGTGGTTTTGGCTGTCTGATTGGCGACTGGTATGGCCTCAATCCATTTGGTGAATTTATCGACTGCTACCAAGAGGTGAGTATGACCGCCAGGCAATGATTTCGGTAGTGGACCAACTTGGTCAAGTCCCCATTGCGCAAAGGGCTAGGCCAAAGGTATTGTCATTAGATCCGTGGCAGGTGAATGTGGTTTTGGTGCAAAACATTTGCAAGGGTCGCACTTCCAAACTAAGTCTCTTGCATCGGCTACTGCTGTTGGCCAATAAAACTCAGCTTTGAAAGCTTTAGCCACAAGTGCTCTGCTGCTTGCATGATGACCACATGTCCCTTCGTGTATTTCTCGCAACAGGGCCTTTCCATCGTTGATGACGATGCACCGTTGGAAGATGCCAGAGATACTTCGTTTAGAAAGGTCACCACCCACTATGATAAATGCTTTAGATCGTCGTACGATGCGTCTGGCTTTCGTTGGATCGTCTGGCAACCGCTGCTCCATCAAATATGCCAAAAAAAAGGTTCAGTCCATAAAGGCTCGAGAAGAAGAACTTGTTGTTTAGATCCATCAGTAATAACTTCGACAGCTTCCTGGAGCGTAGCCCCCGGGTCAGTAGCCGATGTTTCTGGAGGTGCCGAAGTTTTTTTAGTTTAATAGACCTTTGAGTAATTATTTCATAGAAGACTCCATCTAGAATAGAAGAGCATGTAGAGTCGATATCAGCCAAAGCATCGGCTTCCTCGTTGCTAGCTCTGCCTATATGTTTTAACTCACAGCCTTCGAACTTAGCTTCCATTGATTGGTACATCTAGCAATAAGCAATCATATTGTCGCTAATAGCGTCCCATAAATTCATCGACTGCTGAACTACAAGATTTGAATCTCCATTAATATCCAAACGAGTAGCTCCACATGCTTTGGCCATACGCATACCGTGTAATAATGCTTCGTATTCTGCTTCATTATTCGTCGGTAATGAGAAATTCATCCTTAGAACATATCTCATTTTGTCTCGTTGCAGCGAGATTAGCACTACTCCAGCTCCTGCGCATGTGCTTCGCTTAGATCCGTCAAAATACATCGTCAATGAGCCCGACATGTCGGGTGCCGCCGGAATTTGCGACTGAATCCAATCGACCAAGAAATCAGGAAGGACCTGGGACTAGATAGTTGTTCAATTAACATAAGAAATTTCATGTGGTGCTAACTCGATAGCCCATTGAGATACTCTTCCTGTGGCATCTGGGTTGCTGATACGTCCAATTTGCATCACTATTTTATATCATAATTTGCTGTTATTCATTGATATATTTCATATTTGGACATAATACTTATGTTATTTCATCTATGTTGCATGTTTCATGATTATTGGAGGATCGAGCACCAGAGCCAGGATTCTGCTGGAAAAAGCGCCGTCAGAATGCAATATTTCGGAAGATCAACAGTTGACGGAAATTATACGAAAAACCTTATTTTTCCAGAAGATGAAGTGAGCCAGAAGGGGGAGCTGAGGGGACCCGAGGTGGGCCCACCCCATAGGCCGGCGCGGCCCAAGGCCTGGCCGCGCCGCCCTGTGAGGAGGGGGCCCACAGCCCCCTCTCGCCTCCTTTTCTTCGTGTACGCCTTCGTCCCGAAAACCTAAGCTTCAGAGGGTACCTCGCGAAGAGTTACAGCCGCCTCTGCGAGGTGGAGAACACCAGAGAGAAAAGAGCTCTCCGGCGAGCTGAGATCCGCCGGGGAAATTCCCTCCCGGAGGGGGAAATCGACGCCATCGTCACCGCCATCAAGTTGGACATCATCTCCATCACCATCATCATCATCTTCATCATCATCACCGCCGTCTCCACCGCTGCACATCGTCATTGCTGTAGCAATTTGGGTTTGATCTTGATTGTTTGATAGGGGAAACTCTCCCGATGTTGATTTCTACTTGTTATTGATGCTATTGAGTGAAACCGTTGAACCAAGGTTTATGTTCAGATTGTTATTCATCATCATATCACCTCTGATCATGTTCCATATGATGTCTCGTGAGTAGTTCGTTTAGTTCTTGAGGACATGGGTGAAGTCTAAATGTTAGTAGTGAAGTATGGTTGAGTAATATTCAATGTTATGATATTTAAGTTGTGGTGTTATTCTTCTAGTGGTGTCGTGTGAACGTCGACTACACGACACTTCACCTAGGGAATGCATCTTGTACTCGTTTGCCAATTGCGGGGTTGCCGGAGTGACAGAAACCTAAACCCCCGTTGGTATATCGATTTAGGAGGGATAGCAGGATCTCAGAGTTTAAGGCTGTGGTTAGATTTATCTTAATTACTTTCTTGTAGTTGTGGATGCTTGCAAGGGGTATAATCACAAGTATGTATTAGTCCTAGAAAGGGCGGTACATTAGCACAGGTTCACCCACACAACACTTTCAAAACAATGAAGATTAATTAGCCGTATGTAGCGAAAGCACTAGACTAAAATCCCGTGTGTCCTCAAGAACGGTTGGTCATTATAAGTAAACAAACCGGCTTGTCCTTTGTGCTAAAAAGGATTGGGCCACTCGCTGCAATTGTTACTCTCGCACTTTACTTACTCGTACTTTATTCATCCGCTACATCAAAACCCCCTGAATACTTGTCTGTGGGCATTTACAGTGAATCCTTCATCGAAACTGCTTGTCAACACCTTCTGCTCCTTGTTGGGATCGACATTCTTACTTATCGAAGATACTACGATACACCCCCTATACTTGTGGGTCATCAAGACTATTTTCTGGCGCCGTTGCCGGGGAGTGAAGTGCTATTGGTTTGTGGAATTGGTAAGGGAAACTTCTACTGTTTGTGCTGATTTTATTTCTGCCTGCTGCCATAATTCATTATGGAGAGATCTTCTCTTGAGTTTTTATTTGGAAAATCTGCTACTACTGCAAAGGTAGTGGATGAGGCGCCAGGTGAGGAAGAGATACCATACAAAATACCTATGAAAATTATTGAACGTGTAGTGGATAACCGTTATACAGGTGATGGAACTGTCCACCCTGGAGATCATTTACTGTTCTTACATGAATTATGCGGTTTATTCAAGTGTGCAGGTATTGCTATGGATGAAGTGAGGAAGAAACTATTCTCTATATCGCTGTCTGGTAAAGCGGCGCATTGGTATAAATTACTGGATAATGGGGATTCTCTTGAATGGAATGATATTGTGCCCTGGTTTTATTCTAAGTTCTATCCTCCAAGTGAAATTCACAAGGATCGGAACCGTATATATAATTTTTGGCCTCGTGATGGAGAGAGTATTGCCCAAGCGTGGGGTAGATTGAAGTCTTTAATGCTCAAATGCCCCATTCATGAGCTTCCTAGTAATGTTATTATTGATAATTTCTATGCAAGACTTTCTTTTGAAGACAAGACCTTACTGGATACTTCTTGTTCTGGATCATTCAGGCGCAACAAAGAAGAGTTTAAAAGGGACCTTCTTAATCGGATCCAGGAAAATACTGAAGGAT